>NC_133334.1:175980468-177180468 GCF_042186555.1 Aquarana catesbeiana | reverse complement strand
CATACAAAATCTTGGGAAGTATAGACATTTTGAATGCTGCTAGACGACCCGCCCATGATAAATATTGTTTACCCATTTTAGAGGTATCTTTTTGGGTTTCTGTTAGTAATGGGGCAACATTTTCCTTGTATAAGTTAGATAAGGGATAAGTCAATGTAATTCCTAAATATGATAATTAGTTGGAGGCCCAAGGGTAAGAGAACTGGGATTGTAAAGTGCTCTTTAGATAATTATCAATATTTATTCCTAGGATGTTTGATTTGGATTCGTTTACTTTATAGAAGGAGATTGCATTGAATTCATTAAGCACCTGGTGAACAGCTGGTAGTGATCGTGCTGGGTCATCTAATGTCAATATAATGTCATCCGCAAAAAGTGTTATTGAGTGTGGTTCCCCTCCTGCTGTTATACCTTTGATATCAATATGGGACCTAATTCTCTCCGCCAGGGGCTCCATTACCAATGCAAAAATGAGCGGAGACAGGGGGCAGCCCTGCCTCGTGCCATTTGAGATTGTGAAGTTTTTAGAAAATAGTCCCTCTGTGTATACATATGCTGAGGGGACTGTATATAGAGCTGTAATGGCTGAACAGATCTCACCTTGGATACCGAATTTCTCCAGTACCTTGGACAGGTAACCCCAATGGACCCTATCGAAGGCCTTCTCGGCGTCCAGCGTCAATAGTAGAGAAGGCCTTCGAGAGGATCCAGCTTTGTGCATGAGATCTATGACCCGTCTTGTGGCGTCCGGAGCCTGACGACCCTGCACAAATCCCACCTGATCCGGCTTTACAAGGGTGGGTACAAAGGACTGCAGTCTGGTGGATATAAGTTTGGCATAAATCTTCAGGTCAACGTTCAATAATGATATAGGCCTAAAGTTTTGTACCTGTGCAGAGTCTTTGCCCGGTTTTGGTAGAGTGATTATATTTGCAGTCAACATTTCTGCCGAGAAGGAAGCCCTGGACACAGCGGCGTTGAATACCTCCTCTAAGTGTTTAGATAATATATGGTGAAACAGGTGATAGTATTCGGATGTAAATCCGTCCGGACCAGGGGCCTTGTTATGTGGGAGTGTTTGAATAGCTTTAAGAATTTCTCTTTGTGTAAAAGGCTTGTTCAAAATTGACCTATCTTCTGATGACAATGAAGGCAGGGTTACTGAGTTCAAAAACTCGTCTATTAGATTTGGCGTGGGTTGTGGTGCACCTGCTTGGTTCTTTAAGTTATACAGTTAGCTATAATATGCACTGAAGGCGTCTGCCATATCTTGTGGGTTTAATAATTTCTCACCTGTATGGGGGTGGTGGAGGTAAGGCAATTTTTGTTTAAACGTTCTATCTCTTAGTTGGTGGGCTAGCAGCTTACCCGCTTTATTGCCATGAATGTAAAAATTTGCCTTTAGTGATTTTACCTGTGAGTGGTGCTGACTCAGTAGGATGTTTCTAAGGTCCAGTCTTGCTTGATTAAGTTGCGTTAGAGTATGAGGTAATGGGTTTTGTTTATGGGATTGTTCTAAATGTTTTATAGAGGTTAGTGTATCATTCAGCCGCTGCGTCCTAAGCCTCCTAGCTCTGGAGCTCTGCTGTATTAAAATACCACGTATGAATGCCTTGTGAGTATTCCACAATGTGAAGGGGTCTTCTGTGGACGAGGCATTCAGATCGAAAAATTCTCGTAGCGCTTGTTGTATCTGATGCTTGTGCTCAGGGTGAGCCATTAGCACAGCATCGTTACGCCATCTGTTTGCCCTCGTCCCCAGCCCCCCCTCCCCAACCATGATAAACACCGGTGCGTGGTCTGACCACGTGATGTTACCTATTTCTGACCTCTGTATGTTCTGTAAAAGAAACTTATCTGTTAAAAAAAAGTCAATACGGGTATAGGTTTTGTGGGCATGAGAAAAAAAAGTAAAATCCCTTTCTGTGGCGTGTTGACATCGCCATACATCGAATAAAGAGGAGGAGTCCAAGAAATTTGACAGGGTTGCTCTATGGGAGCGACTCGGCGAGGAAACAGAAGTGTCCATCTGACGATTTGCAATGGCATTGAGGTCACCGCACATCACAATGTGCCCTTGACAGATAGGTTGTGCCTTCTTCCAGATTTTTCTTAGTGAGGAAATTGGTCTGACATTTGGTAGGTAGACATTGATAATAGAGTATAGCACATTATTTATTTGACATATTAGAATTAAGTAACGACCCTGCGGATCCGATGCTTGCGAGATCAACGTGAAAGCGACAGTGTCCTTAACTGCAATTAAAACTCCCCTTTTCTTAGAGGAAGCATTAGCTTGATACACATGGGGAAACTTCTTGTGGTGGAAAACAGGAGGTTTCTGTGAAGAGAAATGTGTCTCCTGTAAACAGAGAATGTCACAATTGAGCCTTTGCGCCTCTTTCCATACCATATGGCGTTTAGCGGGACTGTTTAAGCCTTTAACGTTTAAAGAAGAAATTTTAAACTGCATCTTGCAGGGTATCAACCTTGGGGGCACTAAAAGGTGAACCAGTAGAGATTTCACTGCCAGCGGTCATTATGCAATGTATCCTGACACTAGGCGTATGGTCCAGGCTGCGTTTTCAAGCAAGCGTTTTCAAGCAATGGGAGGTGAAGAAGTATGAAGATCGAGTATCTGGGTGAGGGAAAGACAGTCTGTAAGTTAAGGAACAGAATACAAAATTCCGTTTGGGATTAACTAACCAAAACGGGAAACAGAAAAAAAGTATGATTCCAGCCGGAATCTGAGCGGAGTGTAAACCGCAACTTTCTGGGGAGCAACTGCAACCGTAAAATATCAGTGACTATTGTATGTACAGTACAAGCTCGCCGGAGCCATAGTAGCTTAGGTATGTTATGAGTCATACAGGCCTGTGTTTGGTGGAGGATGTTCGCTTTTGCAATTCTTGATGAGGAGATGGCGGACCTTCTGATGTGGAATTTTAAAGCCATAAAATCAATTCCCTCCAGGAGGGTACTCACAATGTTTAGATGCGTAAGTGCATCATCCTATCCAGAGTATGGAATACTGGAATACAGGTGAATCCTATGGCGTGTGGTGCGGTGTGTAATCCTCTGCCTGTCTGTGTTTGAAAGCTCCGTCCTGCCCCTCCCCTGCGCTTCTTCGGCACAGGCATCAGGTGCCTTCATCTGGGGGATCTCGCCATCCTAGCTCCGGACTTGGGCAGACCAGTCCCCCCTAAACAATGCTCCTCAGACTTATCCACTTGGGCACAAGCAATGGGAGTGACCGAGGTCTGGAGGTGGAAACACCCCTCGACTAGGGCCTACTCCTGCTTTTCCACCACCTACAAAATGTCCTCACGCATTGACTTAGCTTTTGCCAATCCGGCACATACCTACCTAGTGGGCTGTCAGACCACTGCCCCCTCCTTCTTAACATCCGCTCCCCTGCCTCCCGAACCTCCACCCTTTGGCGCCTGTGAACCCATTGGTTCTCCCACGCCGACTTGACCAACAATATCCTGCCTCGCCTTACCGAATACTGGAAACGTAATGCGGAGTCCTCCTCCCCAGAGGTTACTTGGGAAGCCTTCAAGGCCTTCACTTGGGGTCAATACATCTCCTCAATAGCTGGGATCTGTAGAGAACAAGCCGCTACCACAGCTGAGCTACAGAACAAGGTAGATACCCAGACTGAGGCCTATGCGGCCGACTCTGACTTTGACTTTCCTAACTCAGCAAAACGGGAACTACACCTTCATCTAACAGAACTTACCAGACTAGATCTCTACCATAACAAGCAAAGATTTTTCGAACAGGGGGACCGAAACGCTTGCCTCCTGGCAATGTTGGCACAACATGACCTGCCCCTGACGGTGATACCCAGCATAGTGTCTCCTTCGGGTGAATCGGTCTCCCAGACATATTAGACATATTTTGACAATACTATAGCTTCCTTTACACCTCCGTGTTGCCCTTGGATTTCAGGCCACAGGTCCTAGCGCCTTGGCTGGACCCCCTGGCACTCGGTTGGCTTTCGGATGCTGAGAGAGAAAATTTGGTAAGACCCATTATCCCGGAGGAGGTTTTGAAGGCCATCGGATCCTTTCCCGCTGGAAAATTTCCAGGCCCAGATGGTCTCCCTATAGAGTTCTACAAAACTCATGGGGACCTGCTTTCCCCCAAACTGGCCCAGCTCTATTTTCACTGTCTGACGAAGGGCGGGTGCCCTTCCCACCTCCATGAGTCATGCACATATAATACTAATCCACAAAGCCCCTAAAGACCCCACGTTCTGCGCCTCATATAGGCCTATCGGCTTATTTAACACTGACTTCAAAATTCTTACCAAATTGCTCACTATGAGACTACAACCCCTACTGCCGTCCGTGATAGAGACTGACCAAACTGGTTTTATGGATAACAGAGCCACTGATGTCAATCTACGATGCTTATTTACCAACATACATGCATAACACCTCAATGAGGGTTCCCGGGAGGTGGCCTCCTTAGACATAGAGAAAGCCTTCGACACTGTGGAATGGCCTTTTCTGTGGGAGGTCCTTCATAGAATGGGGTTCCCCTTGTTATTTATTACGTGGTTACAGACACTCTACAAGCACCCCTCATCAGCTATCTAGTTGGGGGGGTCTGTCACAGCCCTTCCCTCTGTCTAGAGGCATGCGACAGGGCTGCCCTCTCTCTCCGGCCCTCTTCGCCACTGTGATGGAACCGCTGGCGGAGGCCCTGTGCACCTCCCTGCACATTAAGGGCCTGCACGTTGGCTGGCTGGAGGAGAGGGTCACCCTGTATGCAGATGACCTCTTTCTTTTCCTCAACGATGCAGACTCCTCGCTCAAAGGGGCACTGCAGATTCTGAACTCATTCTCCACTGTCACAAGCCTCAAGGTTAACTGGTCAAAGTCTTTTTTGTTCCCTATAGACCCTACAGCTCGTACCACCGCCCCCTCCAATATACCCCTTCAATGGGTTGAGAGCTTCAAGTACCTTGGGGTGATAATCTCAAGGCAGGCTTCAGATTTCTTGCCCCTGAACCTATCCCCAGTGGTTCAGGAGACACGGCTGAGACTGAAAGCATGGGAGTCACTACCCTTATCATTGTAAGTCAGATAAATCTGATAAAAATGAAAATCCTACCCAAATTTACCTACCTACTCGCCAATCTCCGCAATGGATTCCCAATTCCTTTTTTACCCGGCTACATAGCCTCTTCGTCTCCTTTATCTGGGGAGCACAGTCCCCCAGATACGGATGGTCAACACTTGAACACCTGTCCTCCCAGGGAGGACTGGCGTGCCCTAACCTATATAAATATTTCCTGGCCACCCAGCTAGTGACAGTGGCTTGGTGGCTCACTCCTGATACGGCAAACCCCGCCACCTTGGTTGAGGCGGTGGTAGTGAAATCGTTGGAAGCGCTGAAATTTTTACTTTTCTGTGGCCCAAAGGCCCCATATCCACTGACCCCCTCCATGCGCACCACACTGCGTGCATGGGGGCGGGACTTAAAATTCAAAGATACCCTAAAAATGCATTTTCTCCAGCTGCCCCCTTGTGGTTAAACCCCACCCTGAACATTAAAACAGTGGACCAAGTAATCTCCAATCAATCTCTGGCCCCACTCCCCAAATTGATCTCTGATTTCAACATCCCACAGAGCTATTTTTTTAGATATCTACAACTCTCCCATGCCTTCAGTCGCCAATTCTCCAGTTCTCCCCTCCAGATCGTCCAATCCACATTAGAGGACCTCCTTAGGTTTGGATGTGAAAATAAGCCCACCTCGCGACTTTATTCTCATTTGATAATGACCTCCCTCCCTACTCTGGATAAACTCAGAAACAAATGGCTACACGACATTCCTGACTTTGACAATGATGATTGGGATGACCAATGGGGTTTCCCTTTCAGATCCCTGGTTTCCCTGAGAGACTGACTAGTACAGTTCAAGATGGTCCATCACGCATATTTTACCCCACACAGATTACACAAAATGAACCCTGCCTCTCCCCAGGATGCTGGCATTGTGGAACAATACCGGGTGACTTTATGCGTATTTTTTGGACTTGCCCAGCCATTGTCGAATATTGGAAGGAGATATTAAAGGTCATAACACAGGTCACCACCATATCGCTCCAACCCTCCATAGCAATATGTATATTGGGCCTGATAGAACAATTAATTCCCACTGTGGCAAGCAGCACCCTGGTCGGGCTACTTCTCTTTTACGCCCGCAAAGCCATAGCCCTCAGCTGGCGTAAGCCTACTCCTCCTCCTCTCTCCCTGTGGAAACAATTGGTCAACAACAGCCTGCCTCTTTACAAAGACTGTTATGCTAATAGGGGTTGCCCTCAAAAATATGATAAGGTTTGGTCCAAATGGCTGGCGGACTCCTCCACAGCCTCAGACCCACACCCTACTTAACCCATTATCTTCTGCTAATGAATAGCAATCTGCAATTGTGAATGTAACATATATTTCTGAGATGCACTTGTTAGCTCCACGCTGTCCTCCTACCCATGGAGCCAGCCTGCTGCGACCATCGTGATACCTTAACAAGTTCAATACAGGGCATTTTCACCCCCTTCCTGCCCAGCCCAATTTTTAGTTTTCAGCGCTGTTGCAATTTGAATAACAATTGCGCGGTCATGCAACACTGTACCCAAATGAAATTTTTATATTTTTTTCCCCACAAACAGAGCTTTCTTTTGGTGGTATTTGATCACCTCTGTGGTTTTTATTTTTTGCGCTATAAACAAAAAAAGAGCAACAATTTTGAAAAAAAACACAATATTTTTTACTTTTTGCTATAATAAATATCCCAATTTAAAAAAAAAAAAAAAAAAATTCCTCAGTTTAGGCCGATATGTATTCTTCTACATATTTTTGGGAAAAAAAAATCGCAATAAGCGTATATTGATTTGGTTTGCGCAAAAGTTATAGCGTCTACATAATACGGCATAGATTTATAGCATTTTTTTTTTTTACTAGTAATGGCGGCGATCTGCAATTTTTTTTGTGACTGTGACGCTGCGACGGACATATCGGACACTTTTGACACATTTTTGGGACCATTCACATTTATACAGCGATCAGTGCTATAACATTGCACTGATTACAGTATAAATGTGACTGGGGAGTGGTTCTAACTGTAGGGGGCGGGACTCAAAAGGGGAGGAGACTGATCGGTGTTCCTCTGTATTGAGAACACATCATCGGTCTTCTCTCACCTGACAGGACCTGCTGTGTTCACGGGCAATCGCGGGTGCCAGTCGGACATCATGGCCACCGGGCACGCGTACCGGGTTCCGAGCAACGAGGCGGGCGCACGCCCCCTAGATGGCCGGGAAGCCGAGGACATCATACAATGCCCGCCCAGAATGGCAGATCCCTCCTGCGGACGTCATATGACTATTGTGGGGTAATGAAGTGGTTAAGTTCCCTGCCATATTTCATGTAACTGTTTGCCTTTTATCGTAATTCTGTACGTACCAAAGTTAACACTCGTCATGATCAATGTGTTGTTTTTCTGTTAAATGTTTTAAAATTCAATAAACAGATTTGCAAAAAAAATAAAAACTTATTTGGTTCAGTTGGTGTCAAGCGTGTGTGGCGGCAACCAGGTGAGGAGTACAAAGACAAGTGTGTCTTGCCTATTGTCAAGCATGTTGGTGGGAGTGTCATGGTCTGGGACTACATGAGTGCTGCCGGAACTGGGGAGCTACAGGTCAGTGAGGGAACCATGAATGCCAACATGTACTGTGACATACTGAAGCAGAGCATGATCCCCCTCCCTTCCGAGACTGGGCTGCAAGGCAGTATTCTAACATGATAACGAAACCCACCTCCAAGATGACCACTGCCTTGCTAAAGAAGTTGAGGGTAAAGGTGATGGATTGGCCAAGCATGTCTAGAGATCTAAACCCAATTGAGCATCTGTGGGGCATCCTCAAACGGAAGGTGGAGGGGCGCAAGGTCTCTAACATCAACCAGCTCCGTGATGTCATGGAGTGGAAGAGGACTCCAGTGGCAACATGTGAAGCTCTGGTGAACTCCATGCCCAAGAGGGTTAGGGGGCGTTGGAAAAAAATGGTGGCCCCACAATATATTGACACTTTGGGCCCAATTTGGACATTTTCACTTAGGGATGTACTCACTTTTGTTGCCAGTGGTTTAGACCAGTGTTTGTCAACTCCAGTCCTCAAGGCACCCCAACAGGTCATGTTTTCAGGATTTCCCTCAGATGAAACGGCTGTGGTAATTACTTAGGCAGTGAAACTGTTCAAATCACCTGTACAAAGTAATGGATAGCCTGAAAACATGACCTGTTGGGGCGCCTTGAGGACTGGACTTGAGAAACACTGGTTTAGACATTATTGGCTGTGTAATGAGTTATTTTGAGGGGACAGCAAATTGACACTGTTATACAAGCTGTACACTCATTACTTTACAGCAGTGTCATTTCTTCAGTGTTGTTACATGAAAATATATAATAAAATATTTACAAAAATATGAGAGATACTGTGTATAAATATATATATATATATATATATATATATATATATATATATATATATATATATATAGTGATTTGAAAAGTAGTTTAGTGATGTTGAAGTCACATTGTCTTTTATACGTCTTCCATTTTATGTAGAATTTTCTGTGTTTACCTATGCTGATAAGTCAGAATGTCCATAATTAAGCTAGAAGGCCAAAAGAGGGGAGATTGTAAAGGAAATTTCTAAATTCTGTTTATTATTGCATTCTATTTTGTATGTATTGCACACTGCACTCACTGTGCACACAGCACTAATATTGTTTTCATTCCTTTTTTGAATTCTTTTGCCACTAATCAATATGAGGATAGGGGTTGCCTATCTATACATTTTCTGGTAAGCAGATTGGATTCACTTGGGTGTGGTGTGTCTTTCCATACACACAGAAGCTGTTGAAGGGTCCCTTGTATCTTCTATTCGTTTATTGAAAGAACTTTTAATGCATAACTTTTAACGGCATTTTGGACTTTTATTTTTATTGTTTGATGATCAACAAACTGTGCTGGCTGCTTTTATATTTTATTGTCATTTTTTGTTAGCGCAGATACCCACCACCTTCTTTTTTTAAATATGGTATAACCAGTCCTGATTAAGTGAGGGGTGGAGCCTATTTCATACATGTATGCTGTCATGCTTGTGTCAGGAAACAAACTATTTCCTGTAAAAGACGTAGTGATGAGGAAGATGAGAGATGGGACTCCAAATCAGGGAGTCTTGTCTGTTTGTAGCTTCACCAGCTTAGCATTCTTTTTCCAGGCCATAGAGATAGCGATACACTGCCCATGCAGCACTGTTTTATGAGCTTCCCACAATATATTTACAGAAATCTCTGAAGTGCAATTCTCAGCAAAACAGAGTGTCAGGGCGTTCTCCAGCTCTTTCCTGGTGAACTCATTTTCAAGAAGGAAGTTATTAAGCTTCCAATGACAACTTTAAGTCTGTTAACATCCCCGAAATGTTTTAATTTTCTTTTTTATGTCATAATGTAGAGTATAAGATTTCCTATCATTTGAGCCCAGTCTTGCCACAAAGAGTTAATCAAGCTCTGAGCAATCCTCTTTTATTGTTCAGTGAGATAAAACTTGACAAACAGAGAAAAACATTGTCAAATCCTTCACCTTGCTGTGAGTGACAGGGGATTTACATATCTTATGCACTAGCCTAAGACATGCATTATTTTTTAATTCCCACCCCTACTCCTTTCTTCAGCAGCTCCGCAAGGATTGGCTGTTCCATACCTCAGCATGATTTGGCATGCTGAAGTCATATGGTTACTTTCCTGTCTTTTCACTGGATGTTAGAGATCATAGCAGAAGTTCAGTGTAAGAAATACACAGGAGAAAATGCATATTGTCAAGGGGAGTGTAGAGGTGGGCGGGGAGTCTACTGACATCACGACTCCACCCACCGAGCTCCAGACAACAGACCCACCCACAGAATCTGCAGTTTTTTGGGTTTCATAACAGACAGAGGGGAGACGTTTGACAGGTAAAGATACATGCAGGAGGTATGTATATCCTTATGGATAACCCCTATGGCAGTAGTTTAGAAAGGGTTACTTTTTTAAAAAATTGTCAAGCCGCACATGAGTGCGATAGTGGTGTGAATAGTGCAGTTATGTCTGCATAACTGCAGTTATGTCAGGTGAGTAACCCACCACAAGTCAAATAATGCATACTTATGGGTGAGTTGTCGAAATAGTTGAGATTGACGAGATAGCTGCTGGGTCATGGCATCCTTTGAGAGAGAGGTTCAGTCCATAATCTGAGAATGGCAAATGAAAATAGCCACCAATCAACAAATAAGAATGTTCAAATAGAAAAAGAAGGTCATAAACTCAAGTGAGGAAATTAGTTTGGTTGGAGTTAGGAGCGTAGACATTGCAGAACGTAACATCCACTTGTTGTCATTTATTTCTAACAATGAGAAAACGGCCTCGGGGATCAGAATAGGAATATATGGGTGTGAACAGGGAGCCCCTTTTTATCAAAATAGCCACCCCTGCTTTTTTTCTTAGGATTAGAGGCTATATAGCCGAGGGAAAAATATCTGAAAGCAAATGCCAGCAAACCTCTTATCAAAATGTGTTTCTAGCACATAAATCTTGTCTGCCCCTGAGTCTCTGAAGCCCTTCAATGCTAGATGCCCTTTAGCTTGGGTTCACACATGTGTGGTGCGAATTGAAGCTCAGGTTTCACTGGGAAGATAAAAATCTCCTGTTCAAAGGCTCATCTGTGTTTTAGCTCAGGATCAGTGAGCAGGGAGAGGGGGAGGGAGAGGTGCAGAGAGGAGAAGGAGAAAATCCATGTTCAGAACACAATGCATCTGCGAAGCAGATGCGTTCCCATAGAAGATAAGGGTCTCGTAATTCGCACCGCAATGCCCAGAAAGCGCACACGTTTTTTGTGCAATGCGCAGTGCGAATGCAACGCACATATGTGAACCAGATGCATTCATATGAATGTATTTTAAAATGTCCTGCAAATTAGATGCGGTGTAAGCCGCATCTAATTCGCATAGGTGTGAACGGGGGGCTTAAAGTTAGTTGAGATGAGATTGTTAACACTTAGTTACATAGTAGGTGAGGTTGAAAAAAGACACAAGTCAATCCAGTTCAACCTGTGTGTGTGTGCGCGTTTATGTTAATAATACATTGTATACCCCTGTATGTTGTGGTCGTTAAGGTACCCATAGTTTTTTGATATTATCGATACTCCCCGCTGATACCACGCTTGTGGAAAAGAATTCCACATCCTTACCGCTCTGACAGTAAAAAAACCCTCTGCGCAGTTTAAACCGCTTCTCTTCTAGTTTTAGTGAAAGTCCGCGTGCCTTTCACTTAAAAGTTTGTTTCCTATGCTAGGGTTGCCAGTATGGTATACCGATATCATATCCCCTCTCAAGGGTCTCCTCTCCAGAGAGAATAAGTTCCATGCTTGTAGTCTTTCCCCATATCTGAAATCCTCCAGTCCCTTAGCTTTGTTGCCCTTCTCTAGACTCTCTCCAGTTCCAGCACATCCCTCCTGAGGACTGGTGCCCAGAACTGGACGGCATACTCCAGGTGCGGTCAGATCCGAGTCTTGTAGAGTGGAAGAATGATCTTTTGATCTCTGGAGATAATCCCCTTTTTAATGCATGCCAACATTCTGTTGGCTTTGCTTGCAGCAGCTTGGCATTGCATGCCATTGCTGAGCCTATCATCTACTAGGACCCCCAGGTTCTTTTCCATCCTAGAGTCCCCCAAAGGTTCTCCCCCTAGCGAGTAAATTGCATTCGCATTTTTGGCACCCAAATGCATTACTTTACATTTTTCAACATTAAATCTCATTTGCCATGTAGTTGCCCACCCCCTAAATTTGTTTAGGCCTTCTTGTAAGGTTTCCACATCCTGCGTAGAAGTTATAAGTACTGCTTAAAGAAGCCCAGCCTGAGCTCGTTTGGCTGGACTTCTCCTATGGATCACAGGAGTGCAATTGGTTTTGCACTCCTGTGACCCGTTTTCAGCAGAGAGCGATCTGAAGTCCGCTCTCTGCTGACGTCACACAGATCAGTCCAGGCAGCATGTCATCCTGACTCCTGAAAGTCTGGATCAGCCAGGTGGCTGGACTGATGGCCATCTGAGCGAGCCGCTAAGAGCCTGAGATGGCTGCCCCCTTCTCCACAGCTCAGCGCTCCAGTGAGCATGGAGGAGCAGAGCAGGAGAGCTGCCGATTTACAGGCAGCAGCTCTCTGCTTGGGGAGCTGAGAGAACCGAGCCATTGGCGGTGTTTGGTGGCTCGGTTCTCAGTGTAGAGACGCCGGGGGACAGATGCATCATGGGAACGATGCTGCATCCACCTAGGTAAGTATAATGGGGGAATAAAAGCTAAACCCATACTTCTCTTAACTTTGTATCATCTGCAAATACTAAGATCAAGGTGTTTCTCATCCTCCAGATCGTTTATCAATAAATTAAAAAGGATTGGCCCCAGGACAGCACCCTGGGGGACCCCACTTTCCACACACCACCAGTCCAAATATTCCCATTTATAACCACCCTTTGGACTTGCTCCTGTAGCCAATTTTCAATCTAGGTACTCACCCTATGGTCCATGCTGACAGACCTTAGTTTAAACTCTGTAACACTTAAAAAGTATACCTGTATCCAGGGGCGGACTGAAAACACTCAGGGCCCCCAGTCCAAATAAAGCAAGGGCCCTCTGTCAGCCTCTGCCTATGACCCACCCTGGCCCCACCCATGGCACAGAGTGGGAGGATGGCCTGATGTGGGAGTACATGCATGTCTCTAAGCCTCTGCGTGTGCCAGATATAGAGGAGACCTGGGCCCGGTTTCAGGACATTTGAGAGGAATGGAAGCTGGGTAGAGCAATCCCCAAAGACAGAGTGGTGGTTGTGAAGGTGAGACGGCCCGCTAGGAGCCACTTTGTCACAATCAGAAAAGCTGAAGGCAGCGTTAAGAGACTGCCTGATCGAAATCTCTATGCCTGAAGGAATGCTGGAGTGTGCAGCTCACAAGTGGAGATTGTTGCATGGACAGCTTGGAGATATTTGCTTTTCTGTTTACTTTTCAGACTAGGCTGGCCTGCCTGCCACCCTGACCTATGCCAGCTGCATGTACACTATCCACTGTTGTGCTTGGGTCAGGCCTAGATCCTGACATTAACTCTTTGAAAAGAGCTTGATGAGCAAGGGAGGGGTGTCTCCCACCAGGGACTCTAAAGAGGACTGTCCACTTTACACTTTTCATTTTTTTTTGTCAGCAAGATCATAATCCCCTGTTGACAGAATAAAAAAAAAAGTGTGTTGCCGTTTATTTTTCTGTCAGTAGGATCATAACCCCCTGCTTACAGAATCTGTCAATATTTAGTTTAGCGATAGGATGTATTCCTTGTCTTTTCTCTGTTTGCAGATTTCGTTAGGAAAGGCTGTTCATCATGCTCCGAAAGAATTCCAGCTGTGGGAGGATTTCCCTCAAGGGGGAGGTGATCCCATGTGATATTGTATACTTGTTCCAATGCCTGTTGTGTTAGCTGCAGGGACCTGTAGTTAGGATGTAAATATTGTGTATATGTGTTGTAAATATCTACTGTGAAGATATTGTGTATATTTTTGATGCAGTAATTTGTAACATAGCCCCATCCAAGTTGTTTCCCTTTTCCCCTCCCAATTTAATTTTATGGGATGCCCTTCCTCCTGAGCCCAGGAGCTATTTTTCTAATTCCCCCAGCCATTGGCACAGGCTGGACATTAGAGGGGGGAGGGGGGAGTGTAGCACCCTCTAGTGTGCTAGTAGTGTAAATAGTTTTTTTGTACAGTGTACGTAAATTGTTCAGGCTTGGCTGGGAGCCAAGCCTGTGTGTTTTTCTAGGTCAGGGTTTGAGTGACTCAGGGAGGGCTGGATGACTCACAGACAGCATCAATGAGACCTCCCCCTTCTTCTCGACCTTACTAGAAACTTCCAAAAGAATAAGAGGGGACGTAAGGTGGAACTGCCTGTAGTATATGTGAGGGCCTTGACCAATCCCAGCAGATGGGTTGGCAGGGGGCAGGCCCCCTCAAATACTCAGGGTCAGCCCAGCTGGGGCAGTGGAGTTCGGATGGAAGCTGGAGATGGTGTTAGGTTTTCGGAGAGCAACTCCCTGGTCTGAGGGGGGGGGGGATCAACTCAGCCATTGGCTCAGGTGCAGAAGGGACCCTTTCTCATGACACACGGAGGGATCCTGACCAGTAGACATGGGAGTAAGGAGAGGACAGCAGGAGAACACTGTCAGGAAAATCTCCAGGGAGCAAGACAGCCAGGATTGCTGGTGAGTGTTACAGTCAGAAGACTGAGAGGCATGCCTGAAGGGACTGGGTGCAAGCAGTCTGGGATGGATGCAGAGTCAGTCTGAGAGAACTATGGAGTTTAAGCCAAGAGGGCTAGTGAAAGGGGCAGCTGCAGCCAGCAGGCTGGAAGTGCCTGAAGAGCTCATACTGCAATCAGTAGCCACAGAAATAAGACAGCTAAGCACAGTGACCTTGTTTCTGCTACACTACCAAAGGGGCCCGCGGGCCTGCAAAGGACATCTGCTACATATCTGAGTCTTTGCTGAATCAAAGTCACAGTGCTAGCTGGTCCTGGGAGATGTAGTTCTACAAGCAAGATTGTGCTGGAGGTAGAAGTGGAAGTGTATATATTGTGTATATATAGTTGTGTCCCTGAAGAATTCTTTCTGTGCTATTCAAGTGGGCATCCCATAATAACCATATCCCCTATCAAAGTTCAACTCCCCTAATAAAATACAAAAACAAAGTTGCAAGGACTAATTTCTGACTGTGTAAAATTTGTGTGCAGGGTGGGAGATATTCACCAGCGGCTCCTACAGGGGTAGTGCTACATAAAATAATATTGCACAACATTCCATCAATACTTCTAATCCAGAAAATATTTCACTGACTTTAAGGCCCCATCACATCTGGCGTTTTGTGATTTCGGACAGAATCGCTGCATTTCTGCCTGCGATCCCAAATTACACAGCAATAATGACAAAGTGCACCAAACATGTTCAGGTGCCGTTAATTTTCAATGGCACCTGAATGCAGTGCGTTTTTTCCACGATAAATTGCATGGCAATCATTGTAAAACCGCACCGCGTTTTAGGTACTATTGAAAATAAATAGCACCCCCCCACACACACACAAAAGACTTAGATCTTAGCTTTAGTTAGGGTTGCCACCTTTTCTTCAAGCCAAACCTGAACACTTTAGTGGCACAGAGCACATTTTGTTTCCGTAGTATACACTATAGGATTATAAAAGACCAGGAACACTTTGGGTGCCCCAAGGAGTAGTAATGGGGCACGCTGTGGCAAACAGTGGGTGTGTAAAAATTACTCTTGCTGACATAGTCGCCCTGCCCCTCCAGTGATGCCAAATGCGCCCCCAGACAGACATCCACAGCTCCCGGATGGCAAGAGATTTGTGTGTGACTATCTTGGGGAGCCACAGCCCGGTCTGGAAAACGTGTCTGGGTTTTAGGCAGACTGAAACCCAGACACATGATTCAAAGCCCAGACTGTCCGGTGAATCCTGGACAGGTGGCAACCCTAGCTTTAGTAGTAGTAAGTGCAACCATGGTGAATGGAGGAGAATGCACTTGCAGTTTCTAGAGTGTAACAGCCCTTTCACACTTGTACATTCCATTCCTATAATGTACTTATTGTACTGCATGCATTGTCATATGCTGCGTTAGGGAAGTCCCATTTATTTGGAACTTAAAGTGGTTGTAAAGGCTGAAGGTTTTTTACCTTCATGCATTCTATGCATGAAGGTAAAAAAGCTTTAGTGTGCAGCTCCCCCCTCAGCACCCCCAAATACTTACCTAAGCCCAATCTCAATCCAGCAATGTGCACAAGACCCGAGGCTCTCCCGGGTCTCTCCCTCCTGATTGGCTGAAATGCAGCAGCAGGAACCATTGACTTCTGCTGCTGTTAATCACAGCCAGTGAGGCGGGAGCAGGGGG
Source organism: Aquarana catesbeiana (assembly GCF_042186555.1). Lineage (NCBI taxonomy): Eukaryota > Metazoa > Chordata > Amphibia > Anura > Ranidae > Aquarana > Aquarana catesbeiana. The sequence continues at coordinate 177,164,425 of NC_133334.1, read as the reverse complement.
CAGGACTGAGCCGCGTTTTGTGTCTTATGGACACAGAGAGCCAGCTTGCTATGGGGGCAAGAGGGAGGCTTTAAAAATGTCTAAAGGTTACCTGTTTAGAGTCACAGAGGAGGTCTTGCACTAGAATTATTGCTCTCGCTCTAACGACCGCGGCGATATCTCACATGTATGGTTTGAACACAGTTTACATTTGTGGGTGCGACTTGCGTATGTAAGCACGGAGGGATGGGGCGCTTTAAAATGTTTTTTTTTCCAAGTTCAACCCAAAAAAATATTAAAAAATAAAAATACAATCTCATATACACAAACCTTCATCCACAGTTGATCCAAAGGAAGGAAGAAAAAAAAAAGTAAAGCATGCTCCAATTTGCTACAGCAGGGAAAAAAATTCCTTTCTGATCCCCCAAGAGGCAATCGGATTTTCCCTGGATCAACTTTTACCTATAAAATGTTAATACCCAGTTATATTGTGTACATTTAGGAAACGATCCAGGCCATTTTTCAAAGCAATCAACTGAGCTTGCCAGAACCACCTCTGGAGGGAATCTATTCCACATTTTCACAGCTCTTACTGTGAAGAAACCTTTCTTTATTTGGAGATTACATCTTTTTCCTCTAGATGTAAAGAGTGCCCCCTATTCCTCTGTGATGACCTTAAAGTGAATAACTCAACACCAAGTTCATGATATGGACCACTTATGTATTTGTACATGTTGATCATATCCCCCCTTAATCTCCTCTTCTCAAGAGGGAAAAGATTCAGTTCCTCTAATCTTTCCTCATAGCCTCATATTTTTTTTTGGTTTTTACAAGGGCTTTTTAAATGTTTTATTTTTGATCACTTTTATTGCAGTCACAAGGAACGTAAACATCCCTTGTGACAGTAATAGGCAGTGACAGGTACTCTTTATGGTGGGATCTGGGTTCTATATGACCCCAAACCCCTCCTCGGCACTTAAAAGCATTCAAAACGCCAAGTTTGGCTGTTATAAATACTGTCATTTTTTTTTATTTTTAAATCTGGCGCCTTTAAGTCTTTAGTAAACTGCAAGTGATGTCATGACATCGCCTCCGGGTTACTAGATCTGAGACCTGATCAAAGCCGATTCCAGCTTAGTTCGGGGTGCCTGCTGGTCGCTCAGGCCTCCCCGTGGGACGGAAGAGCCCGGGCGAGCCTCATAAGGCAGCGGGGAGGGGTGGACGTCCCCTCCCACTGCTTGTAATAACGGCCGAGCAGCTGATTAGCCACATTGGTTGTTATTACAAGAAAGTCGATCATCTGCTCTAAATAAACAGTACAGGGGGGATGCCTGCAGCCCCTCCTGTACAACCCCTTAAAGGCAAAGGACGCAAAATTGCGTTACGTCCGTGTCAAGGGGTTAACTGTCTCAGTCAAAAACAGTCCACCACTCTAAGGCCAGCCATGGGTCACATTTCAAAAATCTTAACTAATCGTTTTTGTTCGAATTTCACACCATTAGTGGGCTGCAGCAATGATCAATTTTCACGCAGCCATTAAATTTGAGTGATCGGGCATGTTGAAAAGTTTTGGAAAAACTAACAATTTTCTAATTATTGATGGGAGAATCATGCAAGAAATGCAATTGAAAAAGAAATGCGCATGAGTACAAGAAAAGGAAAATCCCAGACACAAAAATTATTTTCTGTAGCAACATGATGTGAAATTTAAGGCTTGGTTGGTCGATTTTCAAAATCAATGACGGCACCATCAGATCACAAAACGCAAAAAAATTCAGATTTTCTAAAGAAAATTTGTTTGAAATTCGACCCATGTATGGTCTGCATACTCCTCTGTGTGTACTGCTCAATACTCCCTCATAAAAAAGTGCAGGGTGTTTCCTGTTCCTTTTCTGGACTCACGCACAGACAGGTTAACTCCTTCAGGACCAAAGTCCCTTTAGTCAGGGTTTGGGGGTTCTTTCCTACCAAAATATCTCTCCAAACATCCAAGTTCCAGGTCCACAATGAGGATTTTTCAATCCAAAGACTAATGAAAATCAGTCCTCTCCTCAGCCAGACTGCCCTGTAACCACTCACTCTCCATGGCTGAGAACCCCTGAGTACTAAGAAATGTTCTTATACTGTCCCCTTAAAGGGATAACAACCCAAACAGTCTGGAAATATACCTGCTATACCTGTGTATCTGAGGCTACTTTCACACTGGAGTGGGCGTGCGCCGGCGGTAAAGCGGCACTATATTTAGCGCCGTTTTACCCTCGTTTTAGCGGCGCTATTCGGCCACTAGCGGGGTGGTTTTAACCCCCGCTAGCGGCCAAAAAAGGGTTAAAACCGCCCGCAAAGCCAGCGGGTTTGCGGCACTGCCCCATTGTCTTTAATACGTAGGGGCGCTTTAGAAGCAGTGAATACAACGCTCCTATAGCGCTGCAAGGATGCAGCTTGCAGGACTTTTTTTCCCGTCCTGAAATCGCACCCTTGGGCTTTCACACTGGAGACACAGGAGAGGCTCGTTACAGGTGCTATACAGGCGCTATTTGTAGCTCTGTGGCGCCTGTAAAGCGCCTCAGTGTGAAAGTAGCCTTAAACAAAATGGCACTGCAATGTAACACACATAGTAAGTACTGTGCATTGCATTACCAAGTGGTAAAACACAGTGTTTACTGCATATTACAGCAATGCATACGTGTGAAGCCAGCCTAAGACCCCTTTCACACTGGGGCAAGTTTTCAGGCGCTTTAGCACTAGAAATAGCCTCTGCAAAGTGTCTGAAAACCACCTCCATTTAGTGTTTCTTTTCACAATGGGGCGGTGCGCTTGCAGGACGTTTCCGAAGAGTCCTGCAAGCAGCATCTTTGGGGCGGGTTAAAAGCGACGCAAAAGCACCGTTTAAGCAGCACTAAAGCACCACTAAAATGTGTGGCGCTTTAGCGCTAACGACCAGCGCTTTCAGTGTCAAAGCAGCCTTAAGGATTTTATATTTAGTAATTTTACAATTCTAGACTACACAAACAAGAAATAAAATCTATGCAAGTAAATTATCGTAATATTTAGTAAAGTATGATAACACAGTACACTAAATGCCTCAAAAGTAGTTGGTGAAAGATTAGGAAATGAGCACTATACTTTTATTAAAGAACTTAACAGCATACATAGATCTACAGAAAACATTTTAATGTAATATTATTAAAGCAAAATGTTGCCAACAAAAGCGTTAAAACTCAAAACACACATTGGGTACAAATACAGACCACTGCAAGAAATGTAATTTAGTTTAGGTGTAATTGTGCAATTACAGCAGATAGATCATGGCAAGTATTACAACACAGGAAAGAGGAAGGATCTGGAATGTTGTACCTCACCATTCACAAAGCATCACTATACAAGGTAACAATCTGTAATTAAAGCAATATTAAACCCAAAAACAAAATGTAATATATTGCAGCTTACCAATCATTAGATGTTGTGGTTGCATTAGTTTTATTTTTTAAGCTTTTTCCCTCTGTTTTCACCTGATAATCTGGCCATTAACACATCTCCTATATTAGGGTGCCTACACTGTGGATAAAGGAGCACAGAGACACCTTTAAACAGCACTATTGGCAGTCTGGGTGAAGGGGAGTGTTAGATGTACTGACAAATTTAAATACACTAAAAAATTCAAGCTAAACTCCAGCTAACACTTTATAAGCAGTTACAGTTCCTTTTGGGGTAAAGGTTTTACATACAGAAATAAAACCTGATCATTGTTATATGGTTTGTCTCAACCCTCTAACTGCTACATCTGCAGGGAAGCTAGATCTGTTGTACAATAACACAGACTTTCTGGCAGGATCACCAGGTGAAAATAAAAGAAAGGAAGTCTAAAAAAGAAAACAAATTCAGTCATCAAGTCTTAGAATTGGTAATTCTGAAGAAAAAATTTGTGCTAGGTGTGCAAAAAGTGAATAATATATGAATACAAAAATCTGTGAAAAGGTATCCTGCAGATGGACACTATAACCCTGATAGGGGGCACCACTGAATATGTATAAAAAGAAGTGCAGCGCTGGATATACAACAAAAATGTGTTAAACAAAAGAAACCACAGTGCATAGTGATCCACTAATGGTGAAATGAATATAAATCATACATAATGTCCATACATAATCAAAATATAATGACAAGCTAGGTAATAAGAAAAAATCTTCACTATGAAGATAAATACGCGGCTATAGCCACCGCAAACGCCTGTCACATTAAATATTAACGTGCTTCATGATTTGAAAAACATAATGTGTCCATAAATGCAAATTATTGTGACTTTGCTGTGTGAATGAATCCGTGACTTCCACCACAATAGACGCCCGTCACCATAGGAGGATTAAAGGCATACCAGATAGCCCTTAATAATAGACATGAAGACCTCAACTTTAGGTGTTGTCCTCTCAATGAATGGGTCTCATCCGGAAATGGTGGATAGATAACAGCAGACAGTTATCAAATGCCTCCAATAGCGATCCAATGGGAAGAAGCCGCTCCCAGCGGTGATAAGTGTAAAAAAGAAAGAAAAAACTCCAATAGTGCAGAGAAGTTTGACTTTCCTTTTTATTTAAAATGTGCCAAACAGGCATCCATAAAAAATATTCCTTGCAAGGAGGTTAAAAATCGGCTCCACTAAGTATCGAACGTCCGCGCATGCGCAGTACGTACGTGCGTGTTTACCCTACGGCCATTTCGTCAGAAATGACATCATCAGGGTCATCAAGATCTCTATTTTCTTCCCTCACAGAATGGCGCTCTGCCTTATTTACATAGGCAGACCGCCATTCTGCCTTTTCTCTGAACGACCATGTCCAATCATAGAGGAAGAGGGTCACCAGAAGCGTGTGCACGCCCCAAACCTCATGCACACAATCACATACAGGTACGTGATTTCGCGCAGCCAGGTTGCCCTGCCACAGTATATATGCGGTGGGCGGTCCGGTAGCTGTTAAAGTTATTGTAAATGATTTTTGTTTTTTTTTTTTAAACAACAGACATGTTATTTTTACCTGCACTGTACAGGGGTTTTGCACAGAGCAGCTCTGATCCGCTTCTTCTGGGGTGCCCCGGTGGCACTCCTGGCTTCTCCTCTTCATCGGGTGCCCCTACAGAGAGCCGCTTTCCATGGGGGCACCCGTGCAGGCGTGCTCACGAGTCCCGCTGCTGCGTTCATTGACACAGACAGCAGGACTGGGCCCCGCCCCTGCTCCTGTGTCACTGGATTTGCTGCTATCAATCTATCCAATGAGGACAGAGACAGTGGCTGGAGTCACTGGGCTCGTGCACATTGCTGGAACAAACAGGCTCAGGTAAGAAAAATGGGGGGCCCTGGGGGCAGCTGCAGCACAGAAAGTTTACAACCCCTTTAAATGTTTGCTTTTGGGTTTTATGCCACTTTAAGTTTGTAGAAAATCCTTACAATTTATGTGTAGAGACCAGGAAATGTGAATTTTCACTTTAGGTACATGAAAACAGGTGAAAACTGATATAAAGGAATTTGATACAAAGCATTAGAACATACAATTTGTTTCGTGGCTTGAATATGTGAATACAAAAATTCTCTTTTTCTCTGCAATGTGTGCAAGGCAGGAATTTATTTGGCTAAAGCATTCTCAGAAATTGTTAACACACAGCAAGCACTCCTATATAATGTGATTAATATGAAATAATATAACACAGATGCCTCACATCTATCATTCATAATTGGATTACAAATGTTACATGGAGATTGTATAACATTATGAGTGTTCAGTGATTTTTTTTTTTTTAAATGTAAACTGGTGAAGATGCACACATCATTAAAACAATACTCAAGATACAATATAAAATTAAACAACTTCTGTTAAATCCCAAGTGACTCAAACTTAGAAAACACATATAGACTACATTATAATTATAATAAAATAAACATTATAATAAAAGAATATCCATTAAATTTAGTATTTAACCCAGAACAGCACCCTCCCTACCTCTCTCCAGCAGTTGCATCAGGACACAGCCCCTCTCTGTCATTTTGCACTGCCCAAAATACTATGATAAAATTTGAGTTACACTTCCTCCCTGTGCATCTGGGCAGGAAACTGTAGTAGATAATCAGCATACTGAAGTTAACCCAGCTACATCCTTCTCTAATATTTGGGCATCCGCTCTGTCAAGTCAGCTACCCCTTTTGTCAGCACACAAGAGATTGCTGAAATACACAAAGAATAACAATTTTTGTCACCTAAATTAATTAGATGACACATATTAAGTGACACTACACATGCACTGTAATGCATACAAGCAGCTGTCATTATTCTATCCTTTTTAACACCAAACACCAGAATGATGCTTCAGTATGTTAGGGCACTGCTTTCACTAGAAAAAACATTTAAATCATTTAAATCCTGCAACTCCCTCTATCTGCTTCTATCCTGACTGGATCTTTACCACTTTAAAAGAATGAGCAGTAGGCCAATTGTATAGTTGCCAACATGTCCAAAACATTTTAGGGACACTTTTTTTACCAGAAAGCCAGTGTAGGTGGAGCAGTATGTTAATTAGGGGTGGGCCATTCATTTTGTGGTTGTGACCAAAGTGAAATTTTGCGAAATGCGTGGCAGCGAAAATTGGGTGTGGTTTAAATTATGCTAAATATTGGGCATGGCTTAAAGGGGGTGCGGCTAAATAAAGTTTGAGATTTTCTTGGGTCCCCCGTGCAATTTTGCTCTGGGTCAGAGACTGCTGGCGCAGTGGCGTCGCGAGGGGGGGCACGAGCCGCATCGGGTAACACCTGTAGGCAGCGACACCGCTAACGCTGCATTGTCCTCACCCCTACACTGATCTCTCGTGTCTCGCCGGCTGTCTCACACAGTGGAGTGGACCGAAGCCGCCTCCCCCTCCTCTGTTTACATCTACAGGAGGGGAGGCGGCTTCAGTCCACTCTGCTGTGTGAGAGGGAGTCCAAGGAACACACTGCTGTATCTCACGTTGTTCTGAGGTCTGTAAAGTTTAATGTAATGCAAATGGACATGTGCTGGGGGGGCGCTATGGGAGGGGAGAGGGGGGTCTGCACTGAAAGGGGTCTGCACTGATGGAGGGGGGGTATCTGCACTGAGAGGGGTCTGCACTGACGGAGGGGGGTCTGCACTGATGGGGGTCTATACTGATGGAGGGGGGTCTATACTGATGGAGGGGGGTCTGTACTGATGGAGGGGGGTCTGTACTGCGGGAGGGGGATCTATACTGCGGGAGGGGGATCTGTACTTAGTGAGGGGGTCTGTACTGAGGGAGGGGGATCTATACTTAGTGGGGGGGTCTATACTGAGAGAGGGGGGTCTGTACTTAATGGAGGGGTGTCTGTACTGAGGGGGGACTATAGTTGGTGGAGGGGGGGTGACACCAATTTTTTCCGCACCGGGTGACAACAACCCTAGTGACACCACTGTGCTGATGTAGTAAAAGATTGGTTCAGAGACTGCTGGTGAAGTACAAGACTGGGTCAGAGACTGCTGGCAAAGTACAAGACTGGGTCAGAGACTGCTGGCAAAGTACAAGACTGGGTCAAAGACTGCTGGCATAGTACAGGAAAGGGAAGCACACAAACACAAGCTTGTCTCAAAAAACTTTAATGCAAACATAAAGACCTGGTCCACACTGATTGGTTGCTAGCGATTACTGTAGTTAGTACAAGGGACGGTCAAAGACTGCAGACATGGTACAGAGGCTGCAGACCTCAGTGTACTACAGTCAAAGACTGCAGAGCGTAGTACAAGAGAGGGTCAGTCGTAGTACAGGAAAGGGAAACACACAAGAAAACAGACTTGTCTCAAAAAACTTTACAGTAAATATAAAGACCTTGTCCACACTCACTGATTGAGTTTACAGCACATCATTACTGCTCACTGATTGGTTGCTAGAGATTACTGCAGTTAGTACAAGACACGGTCAGAGACTACAGACATGGTACAGAGGCTGCAGGCCACAGTGTACTACAGGAGATAAAAAGGAAAAGGTCTGAAACCACCTCCATCCCAATATATGCAACAAAATACAGGAAATCGCCCCAGGACTTTAAATGAGGTGAATGCGGTTAGCCAACAATTGACAGAGTAAATGCAGTCTCAAATTTAAAATTGTCATGCAAACATGCATGAATCATAGCCAAGCCACTGAAATGATACATACAGTAAAAAATGTCATTACACGAATCATGAAAATGTAATAAAATGTAAATTGCAACGTACACAGGCATGAAAAGTAACCCAACGCGTTTTTCAAGACCATGCTCGCTTCATCAAGGGTAGATGGGTGTGTAGTATATCTGTAGGGGATATAATGAACCAAATAAGTATCAACACAAATGGTATCATGACAATTAGTCAAGAGGGTTGTATGTCTAATACACAGTGGCGGTGCGTCCATAAGGGCGCACGGGCGCCACCCCCTCTCTCCTGCCACCCCCTCTTTCACCAAGAGATAGATTCATGCATCGCATGAATCTATCCATGGCCGCCGCTGCCACCCCCTATTCAGGCGCCTGACCCCTTTTCAGGCGCCCAGCGCCTGAATTACAGTGGCAGGTTTTTTTTTAAGCATTTGATTAGAGCCATAGGCTCTAATAGGCGTCAAAATAGGTGACCTGCGAGTGCCATGCTGGGCGTTCGCAGGTTAGAAAAGCAAATTAATATTCGCTTTCCTAACACTAAACTATCTCTTCGCCAATCAGGTGCTCGGATCTGTTACCCATTACCTGATTGGCTGAGTCATTGGCTGAATCATAGCAGAGGATGGTAAGAGAGGACGGGAGAAGACATCGAGGAGAATCGAGGAGCTGTTCCACTGCCACCGAGACAGGGTAAGTACAGACGGCGGGCGGGGGGGCACACTGGCAGCATTTAATGGGGCACAGTGGGAGTCTTTGGGGCACAGTGAGGCTGCATTTGATGGGGCACAGTGAGGTTGCATTTGATGGGCACAGTGGCTGCATTCGATGGGCACAGTGGCTGCATATGATGGGCACAGTGGCTGTATTCGATGCTGCACAGTGGCTGCATAAGATGGGCACATTAGCTGTATTTGATGGGGCACAGTGGCAGCATTTGATGGGCCACAGTGGCTGCGTTTGATGTGGCACAGTGGCTGTGTTTGATATGGCACAGTGGCTGCGTTTGATGGCACACTGGCTGTGTTTGATGGTACAGTGGAGGCAATTGATGGGCACAGTGGCGGCAATTGATGGGCACAGTGGCTGTGTTTGATGGCACAGTGGCTGTGTTTGATGGTACAGTGGCGGCAATTGATGGGCACAGTGGCTGCGTTTGATGGCACAGTGGGTGGGTTTGATGGCACAGTGGCTGTGTTTGATGGTACAGTGGTGGCAATTGATGGGCACAGTGGCTGCGATTGATGGGCACAGTGAGGCTGCAATTGATGGGGGAATCTAGGATCTGTTCCACCTAGACAGGGTAAGTACAGATGGCATCGCAGTGCAATGACGGCTGCTGATTGGCCCAAGCATGCACCTGACCTGCATGCTTTGGCTGATCACAGCGTGATCTGTTGAGAGCCAGGATTGTGTATATATAGATATATAGATATATCTATATATCTATATATGTATATATATATATCTATTTATATATGTAGCGCTGGTAGATTTACAATCTACCGCAGATTAGGTAAATTTAGTAAATTGTGTGTTAGGAAGGTTAAAAGTTCGCCTCTGTTCCAGCTTGGCTGACGTTGTGTGTGCTTCCGTGCTGACCGGTGGGTGTCGCTGTTACCATTAGTCAGTGTTGGAAAGGCAACGTGTCGAAGTGTATAGATGCTCCTCTGTCTCGGAGACAAGCTCGGTGAAGGTGGTCTTCCGAGTTGCATTCTGGGAAGGGGTATTTATGGGACAGACGCCATGTTCTAAGGTTGTTTTGCAGCCACCTGCTGGCCCTCCTGGCCGACAGATATGCATTAAGGAGCTACCTCGTGGTCCTCCAATCGGGAGGCTCACGATGCTATGGCGCAGGGGTGAGTCCAGAGGCTTGTATGGGGCCTACCACCGCGGCCGAGGAATGGTCCTGAGCTGTCGGTCCTGTGTGACGAAGCTGGACAGCCGAGGAGATCCCAGGGGAGGACCCGTCTTGGAGAGATCACGCAGCGTGCTGGTCTATAGAGGAGCCTGGCGACTCGGTTGCAGGACATATCCAAAAGAAGTAATTATACAGCATAGTGTCGCCGGTTCAGCTTAAAGGTTCAGGCACTGTGACTGACTGTTCACTGCAGAAGATCTGATACATCCTGTGGCAGAGGATCGTGCATATTTACCCCCCCAAATAAGTCTGTGGCAGAGACTTTAGATTCGTGCTGCGTACTGGCTGCTAGACCGGTGAGAGAGGCCTATCCAGACGAGCAAAGAGTGCGTCCCATGAGGGGAACGCATTCCACATAATTATCTGAATTCTACCGGGACATGTGTCGCTAAGATCTTGTAAGAAGATATTTGAGTTTCTCCTGAAGGTTTCCTTTTCCATCTCTTTCCTGCTACTTCCTAAAGTTTGACTGTTCAATAAAGCATTGAAAACATACTCCAGTGTTGGTGCGTGTGTCGTCCAGCAGTAAACTCAACGGAACCCCTAGACTGGTGCCGGTGAAACGGAAGCAAAGTGAAGGTAACAGACCCGCTCCACCGTGAGTTAGTGCTACATATGTATATATATATATATATTAGGGTTGTCCCGATACCTCTTTTTTAGGAGCGAGTACAAGTACCGATACTTTTTTTCAAGTACTCGCCGATACCGATTACCGATACTTTTTTTTTTTTAATGTCACGTGACAGTTTTTTTTTGGCTATTTTTTTTTTGGGGGGGGGGGTGAACGTTGTATGTGTGTGTGTGTTTTTTTTTTGTTTTTTTCTTTACAATTTTTATTTTTTACAATAATATTTTTTTATTCTTTATTTTTTTGTTTTTGTTTTTTTTAATCAGCCCTTTTGGGGGGCTTTGGTGAGATATCAGGGGTCTTAACAGACCTCTGATATCTCCCCCTTGAGACAGAGAAAGAGACAGAGGATAGAGATTCCCCAGTCCCTTTCTCTGCAGCGTCAGCTGCACTGAGAATGAATGGAGAGAAGACAGCGGCTCCTCTCCATTCATAAACTGACACATTGTAATCACAGGAGATTACAATGTTTCAGTTATGTGAATGGACAGAGTCAGCTGACTCTATCCATACACAAAGGAAGGAGGAGGAGGACGGAGGAACTGAGGGGGAGAACGGAGGGGACAGATAAGGAGAGAGGAACGGAGGGGACAGATAAGGAGAGAGGAACGGAGGGGGAGAACGGAGGGGACAGATAAGGAGAGAGGAACGGAGGGGGAGAACGGAGGGGACAGATAAGGAGAGAGGAACGGAGGGGGAGAACGGAGGGGGACAGATAAGGAGAGAGGAATGCAGGGGACAGCGGAGAGGCACAGAGGAACGGAGGGGGCACGGAGGAGGATGCAGTGACAGTCAGCTGTGAGCGATCACCGCTGTATGTCACTAAAGCTGGTGAAAGCCGCTGGGGGAGAAGCTTGTAACTCCCCCACGCGCCGATCACAGCTGTCTTCCAGGTATCGGGGGAAGCATCAGGAGCATTTGCCCGAGTACAAGTCCTCGGGCAAATGCTCGGTATCGGTGCCGATACCGATACTAGTATCGGTATCGGGACAACCCATATATATATATATATATATATATATATATATATATATATATATATATATATATATATATATATATATATATATATATATATATACGCACACGCATGCACACACGCACACACACATACATACAGGGCTTTTTTTCTCAGAGAAAAGGTGCAGGAACTCAACCATGCCTGCCACACACACATACCTGCCAAATAGCATCAAATAGTAGCTCTTCACTCTGCATACAATCCCTCCCTCCACTACCCTCATCCTCTCCCCCCTCCTTAAAAGCTCCACCATCTGTCATATGTCTTAAAGAGAGGGGGGGGGGGTGCCGCGCTATCCAAAGGGGTCTTAGCTTATAGGTGTTAATAATAATTCCTAATATTCCTAGGTCACGAAGTTTTAAATAATCATAAACATAAAACGATCGTAAAAAATCGCATGGATTTGAGTTGAGATTATGCGTAGATATAATGACTCAAAAGTAGATGTGTTGATCCAGCAAGGGATATAAATATAAACACTGATGCATATGTGGATCAAAAAGTGAAAAAATATATATATAGATAAAAACCCAATTTCTGCATGTGTTAAAATATTACAGTACAATATATCCAAAGTGCTCGTGCTCTTGTGTCTTAAATAAGAAGATCAAACTTGTACATATACTAAAGTGCAAAAAATGGGGCAATACAATAAACAAATCATATATCAAGTGAAACAAACAAACATCAAGTGAAACAAACAAGAAAGGAGATATGGTCGCCTGATCCTTGTGTTGCGACCAGTGCGACAGTGCAAGTATTGTGTGGATGGTTAACGTGAGTAGTTAAACCCACTCTATTTGTTAGTGTCAAAAGTAAATTAGTAATTCAAGTGTCCAAAAAAAATGAATGAATGGTGTTCAAAACCAGTGCTCAAACACAATAATCGAATGACAGTGGGGTGTTGCTATGCAGATCAGACACTCTATGTCCTCTTCATGCAGCATGCACTAGTGTAGGTAATGGCCCCTTACCTAGCGGTGCTAGGTCAACCGCATATAAGTTGTTAACTCCCGGAGTCTTGGGTCTTTCCTGCGTCTCTGCGTCCGGACTTGCTGACTCTACAGGATCTTATTGGGGGCTGGGATATGTCTAGTAGTGGTCCTAACTGGGGTCCTAGGACAGTGCGGCTCCTAGCTCCTCCTCCACATCATGTCTCCAGTGTATGTAAAATATAGGACAAGGTACCCAGATAGTGAAGTATGTTTCTTTAGGGTCACTTTATTCACATATGCAATATACAGAGTACTCACATTAGCAGTTATTTTCATACAGCATGGTATCCTATGAGCAGCGAGCTCGCAATGTATTCAGCAAGGAAGGTAAACCAAAAACAAGCCTATTCCGTCCCTACGCGTGACGTCACCGATCACGTGACTTCTTCAGGGGATAAACGAAATAGGCTGAAGTTAGTCTTAAATAGTCTCTCCCATAGGAATAGATTGGCGGCCATTTTCTTGTAGCCGCGCCGGCCATTATTAGGTTTCCCATGTGCGCGGCCATTTTCTTGGTTGGTAAAGGGTATGGTAAATGTATTCAGTGGGAGGAGGCCGAATTGTTGGTATATTTCCATGGTGATGGGGCGGGACGTCCTAATCTCATTTGAGTATCTTTCAGAGATGGTTGTTACCCAACGGCAGACTCTGAAAAAGTGCAGACCCGCTGCCATGTAGTTTAAATAAAGAGCTAATCGTGGGTTCCGGTTCTGTGTAACATTGTGAATGGGGTATATATGAAATCTTTATTGTAAATATTAAAAATAAACTTTAAAAGGAAAGGAACACTTAGGTTCTCAGTATAAAAAACTTATATAAAACTCCAGGGGTATATTTATTGGTGAAGAGGACCAGTTCGTTCCATATAAAATCTGTATATATAAAAAAGGGGTGGTAAAAATAGTGATTGATTAATTTAACTACTTCACAGGGAGGTGGTGGAATAGGCTTATTTCCCCTATCCTGTAAACAACACACTTGAATAAGCGAGAGGTAGGGGGGGGAGGGGAAAAAAGGGGAGGGGGGGAGGGAAACAAGGGGGGGGGGGGGAAGGGGGAACAGGGAAATCATCGGGGAAACAAAATATCAACATCCAGATTATATGTATTAAGAAGTGGGAAGAGATTGTACACTATTCATTGGGAATCGCAAAAAAAGTCGCATTAAAATCACTTAAAAAAGCGCATTAAGAATCGCATAGAAATCGCATTAAAAATCACTGAAAGACTACACTACTCATTGGGAATCGCATAAGGATCGAATTAAAAATTAAAAGTCACTTGAAAATATCGCATTAAAAATCGCATAGGAATCGCATTAAAAATCACTGAAATACAGTTGCATTAAAAATCACTTAAAAAACAGTTTAAGTCGAACTCAATGTTCAAACCTTTCGGGACAAAAGTGTCTAAGGTATATATCCACTTGGATTCCAGTTGGCTGAGGGTTCTTACTTTGTGACTTCCCCGCCAGTGTCTCACATATGGTTCAATTCCCCAAAATTTTAATTGTGTGGGGTCTTTGTTATGACACAGCAGGAAGTGTTTGGAGACACTATGTTTGTCATACCCCTTCAGGATGTTGTTCACATGTTCCTTAATCCTGACTCTGAGGGGTCTTTTGGTGCGGCCTATATATTGTAGGCCGCAACTGCATTCTAGAGCGTATACTGCTCCCTCAGTGTTACAGCAGATGAACTCTTTAATCTCGTATGTATCTCCAGTACTATTTGATGTAAAATGGTGTTTCTTTTCATTTGGACGCTTGGTTCTTAAGCACGCGAAACACCTTTTGCAGGGGAAAAAACCATTGCGTGTGAAGAAGGAGATCGTCTTCTTTGGGGGGTCAATAACGTTTTTTTACGATTTTATCTTTCAAGGTGGGGGCTTTTTTATATATGAATCTGGGATTGCGGGGAAGTTTGTCTTGCAGGTCTTTATCGGCCAAGAGTATATGCCAGTGTTTCCTAATAATTTTCTCTATTCTTTTATGTTGAACGTTAAAATCCAAAATTAGTGGTGCTAGCATAGATTCCGTTTCTTTCCTGATTTTATCTCTGATCAATTCATTTCGATCCATATTTTTTACTTCCAATACCTTCTTTCTTATAAATTGCTGATCGTATCCTTTGTTAGTAAATTTCTGTGCAATGTGCTCTGCCTGTTCCAAATAAGTATTTAGGTGGGTACAATTTCGTCTGACTCTCATAAGTTGGCCTTTGGGGACATTGAACAGCCAATTCCTGTGGTGACAACTGTCTCTCGGGAGGTAGCTGTTTCTGTCCACTGTTTTAAAGTGCGTGCTAGATGATAATTTACCGTGTTCCTGTATGATGTCTAGGTCTAGGAATGTCACCTTATCTTCGCTAATTTCCCAGGATAACTTGATATTTCGGTCATTAGTGTTCAGATTCTCCAGGAAACTCGTGAGTTGGTCTACTTCGCCTTTCCAAAGTATAAAAATATCGTCAATATACCTCTTGTAGATGGCCAGTTCAGTGGGTCTATTCTTAAAAACATTTTGCTCCTCCCACTGGGCCATAAAGAGGCCTGCCACGCTGGGGGCAAACTTGGCCCCCATGGCTACTCCTGTTCGTTGATGGTAATAATTTTTATTGTACCAGAAGTAATTATTCTTAAGACAAAAGTCTAGACATTTCACTAGAAACTTCCTTTGGACGCAGGGCAATTGGGTGTATAGTCTAAGGCCCCATTTTGTGGCTTCGCATGCTTGATGGTGCAGTATCACTGTATATAAGGAAGAGACATCTGCCGTGGCTAGGATCCAGGGTCCTTCTTCTTTCGGAATTTCTTCTAATATTTGTAGCATCTGCTTGGTATCTCTGAGGTATGCCTCTGTGTTCTGGACCGCTGGCTGCAGGAACACGTCAATATATTGTCCAATCCTTGATGTTAGAGAGTCTATGCCGTTTACAATGGGTCTTGGTGGTGGATCTGTCTTATTTTTATGTATTTTCGGCAGTGAGTATATAATTGGGGTTCGGCAGGATTCTGGTATCAGGTAGCGGGCTTCCTTTTTATTTAATATGTTTTTCTTGATTCCCAGGCTCACCACCTTTTCTAATGCCTTCCTGCACTTGAACATTGGATTGCTTAGCAGTCTGCTGTAAGTCATCTCATCTTCCAGCATCTTGGTCATGCTCGTATGATATTGCTCTTTGGATAAAATCACGATTCCCCCTCCTTTGTCAGCTGGTCTTATGACTAGATCTTTCCTTCTTGTTAATTTCTTGATACCGCTTTTTATGTGCTTTGGTTCTTCTTTCTTTTTGATTTTTAAAACTTTAATATCATCTAAAACAACTTGTTTAAAAACTTCAGTGTACTTGTTGTTATTTACAGGTGGATTAAAAACAGATTTATTTCGTAGTGTACTGTGTACAATCTCTTCATCATGGGGTGCCATGTATCTGGGCCTTACTGGGTTTCCTGCCATGTACTTGGCAATGTTCAGTTTTCTCACGAATTTTTGAATTCCCAGATACGTCTGGAATTTGTCCATATTCTTGTAAGGTGCATATTTCAAACCTTTGTCCAGAACCCCTATTTCCTCATGCGTTAGGGTCTGGCCACTCAGATTGAATATACCTTCTCCTTTTATACTCTTCTTCTTTTGCTCTCTCTTTCCGGATCGCTTTCCTCTCTTCTTTCGTCGCTTCTTCTCTGGCTTCTGTTTTCGTCTAAATGTCTCTGAGGAGGGTTCTCCCGGCCTCTGTCTAAAAAAAGCCTGCTGTGGTCGGGATTTTCATTTTGTGGGGGGTATTGTCTATATTGGTTGTTTCTCTCTTCTCCTCGATCGGTCAGAGGAGCATAATAATTGTAGGTGGGTATCGGACTTCGTTCGTAATCCCGATAGTCTCTCTGTTGGGGTGCTCTTCTTTCTCTCTGTTCGTAGTCTTGGCCCGGACTTCTACCCCTTGGTCCGTGGTAGTCGTGTACTGGTCCTCTATTTTCCCTGTATTCGTATGGCCTCCTGTATTCTCTGTAGTCTTGTGCGTATCCTCTTTGGTCCCTTTGATCGTATGAGGGTTTGTGCCAGTTATTGTAGGGCTTCCTGTTGTTTTTTCCATAAAATGGTCTCCTCCCTCCATTCTGTGGAGTTCTGTCGCTTTGTTGGGGTCTTCTGTTCCCTCTCTGGGGGGTATATGGATATTCGTTCCTGTATCCATAATCTTGGTATTGTTGTCTGGGTGTCATTCCTTCGTTTCCGTCTTTCTGATTGTAGTAGCCTCTTCTTTGTGGGCTCTGTATGGGGGGTTCATTTGTCTGCTGTGGGTACATTCTTACTGTTTTCTCAGGAGTTGAGTATGTGGAACTGACTTCTGTCTTTCCTATTTGGTTTTGCCATTTGAAGGCTTGGTCATTCCTAAAATCATTCATGTCCCTAATGTATTTTTTACTTTTTCTTTGTTGTACCTCTTTGTCCTTCTTGGTTAAATCCCTATTTAGCTGTGTGGTGAGTGTTTTGAATTCTGTCGTTTCTTTAAAAGTTTCCAGTTGTTCCCCCCCCCCTCCCCTTTTTTCCCTTCCCCCCCTACCTCCCGCTTATTCAAGTGTGTTGTTTACAGGATAGGGGAAATAAGCCTATTCCACCACCTCCCTGTGAAGTAGTTAAATTAATCAATCACTATTTTTACCACCCCTTTTTTATATATACAGATTTTATAAGGAACGAACTGGTCCTCTTCACCAATAAATATACCCCTGGAGTTTTATATAAGTTTTTTATACTGAGAACCTAAGTGTTCCTTTCCTTTTAAAGTTTATTTTTAATATTTACAATAAAGATTTCATATATACCCCATTCACAATGTTACACAGAACCGGAACCCACGATTAGCTCTTTATTTAAACTACATGGCAGCGGGTCTGCACTTTTTCAGAGTCTGCCGTTGGGTAACAATCATCTCTGAAAGATACTCAAATGAGATTAGGACGTCCCGCCCCATCACCATGGAAATATACCAACAATTCGGCCTCCTCCCACTGAATACATTTACCATACCCTTTACCAACCAAGAAAATGGCCGCGCACATGGGAAACCTAATAATGGCCGGCGCGGCTACAAGAAAATGGCCGCCAATCTATTCCTATGGGAGAGACTATTTAAGACTAACTTCAGCCTATTTCGTTTATCCCCTGAAGAAGTCACGTGATCGGTGACGTCACGCGTAGGGACGGAATAGGCTTGTTTTTGGTTTACCTTCCTTGCTGAATACATTGCGAGCTCGCTGCTCGTAGGATACCATGCTGTATGAAAATAACTGCTAATGTGAGTACTCTGTATATTGCATATGTGAATAAAGTGACCCTAAAGAAACATACTTCACTATCTGGGTACCTTGTCCTATATTTTACATACACTGGAGACATGATGTGGAGGAGGAGCTAGGAGCCGCACTGTCCTAGGACCCCAGTTAGGACCACTACTAGACATATCCCAGCCCCCAATAAGATCCTGTAGAGTCAGCAAGTCCGGACGCAGAGACGCAGGAAAGACCCAAGACTCCGGGAGTTAACAACTTATATGCGGTTGACCTAGCACCGCTAGGTAAGGGGCCATTACCTACACTAGTGCATGCTGCATGAAGAGGACATAGAGTGTCTGATCTGCATAGCAACACCCCACTGTCATTCGATTATTGTGTTTGAGCACTGGTTTTGAACACCATTCATTCATTTTTTTTGGACACTTGAATTACTAATTTACTTTTGACACTAACAAATAGAGTGGGTTTAACTACTCACGTTAACCATCCACACAATACTTGCACTGTCGCACTGGTCGCAACACAAGGATCAGGCGACCATATCTCCTTTCTTGTTTGTTTCACTTGATGTTTGTTTGTTTCACTTGATATATGATTTGTTTATTGTATTGCCCCATTTTTTGCACTTTAGTATATGTACAAGTTTGATCTTCTTATTTAAGACACAAGAGCACGAGCACTTTGGATATATTGTACTGTAATATTTTAACACATGCAGAAATTGGGTTTTTATCTATATATATATTTTTTCACTTTTTGATCCACATATGCATCAGTGTTTATATTTATATCCCTTGCTGGATCAACACATCTACTTTTGAGTCATTATATCTACGCATAATCTCAACTCAAATCCATGCGATTTTTTACGATCGTTTTATGTTTATGATTATTTAAAACTTCGTGACCTAGGAATATTAGGAATTATTATTAACACCTATAAGCTAAGACCCCTTTGGATAGCGCGGCACCCCCCCCCCTCTCTTTATACCATTAGATTTGGGTTTGTGTCTGAGCCCTTGTTTTCGGTGCATGCAGCTGCCCAGTGATAGAGGTTGCATACAGGTCCAAAAGTCGATTACGACTATATAACATTTTTTCCAATCTGGTAGCGCAGGAATAACCCCCGTTTTTACTGTCATATGTCTTACCTTTTGTCAGGAGCCAGGGAGCATCTCCGCTCGCCGGGCTCCGGTGCGCATGCGCACGGGACGGGCGCTTCGCCGCACACCCGCCCGCGGCCTGATGATGCGGCGCGCGCGGGTGCACGGCGGTCCTCGTGTGCGCGCCGTCGCCCGTGCGGGTGCCTGGTAGCGCGTCGCACTGACGCGCTCGCCGGGCAGGGAGACTATATCTGACGGCTCCAGCGCCCAGTCGGGTTGCTGGTTTGTCGTCAGCTCTCCCTGTTCCCTGTGCCTGTGTTTAACCTTGTGATCTGCCTGACTTGTGTACCGAACCCTTAGCTTGCCTGAAATACTACTCCCTCGGATTGCCCTGTACCTATCTGCCTGCTCTGTGTACTGAACCCTGGACTGTTAACCACTACTCTGCTGGACTATCCTGTTAATAACTTGCCTGATCTGTGTACCAAACCCCTGGCCTGTTTAACTACTACTCTGCTGGACTATCCTGTTAATAACCTGCCTGATCTGTGTACCAAACCCCTGGCCTGTTTAACTACTACTCTGCTGGACTATCCTGATAATACCTGCCTGATCTGTGTACCGAACCCTGGCCTGTTTAACCACCACGCTGCTGGATCACTTGATACCCTGTTTACCGCCTGCTTGATCCCTAACCTCTGCTTGCATTTCAGCTCTGCTTCTGCAGATCCCAGGACACCCGCTTCCAGCCTAGGTACCCACTATCTATCGGAAGCCCGTGCCTCCGCGTGCCCTCAGCCTTCCGTACCCATTTCGGGGGTCTGGGTGCGCGTGGTCGTAAGGGCGAGCCGCTCTCGGCATCTCGGCCTCGGTGAGTATTTGTCCGTGACAGTACAAACCAGCCAGATGTCCGAGGCCGATCTCCTCTGGAGATCCTGTGCCAACAAGTATCTACCCTCGCTGACTCCGTACAGAAGTTACAAGAAGGTTATACACAAATTGATAACCGTCTTCAGCAGATTACCGGGTCACTACCCTCCGCAGCCGCAGCTCCTGCACCCAGCAGTGGGGGTTCGCTTCCCCAAGCTCCGGCTAATCCCACTGTTGTCATGGCTCTTCCTGAGCCCAGGGTCCCTACACCTGAACGGTTCTCGGGGGACCGCAAGAAGTTTAGGGCCTTTAAAAACGCTTGTTCCCTCTACTTCGCTCTTCAGCCGAGAACTTTCTCCTTGGAAATCGTCAAGGTGGGGTTTGCGATTTCCTTGCTATCCGAAGAACCCCAGGCTTGGGCCCACAGCTTAATGGAACAGAGCAGTCCTGCCCTGAACACTATCGAGGCCTTCTTTGAGAGCATGACCCAGCTCTACGATGATCCGCAGCGTATGGCTACAGCTGAAGCTATCTTGCACCATCTGTCCCAAGGAAGAAGACCTATTGAGGACTATACTGTGGAATTCCGTAAGTGGGCGGCCGATACAAATTGGAACGAGCCGGCCCTACGTTATCAATACCGTCAAGGCTTGTCCGAGTTATTCAAAGACGAGTTAGCTAGGATGGAAACCCCTGCTTCACTAGAGGAACTCATTCAAGCAGCTACGAAGCTAGATCGGCGTCTTCGGGAGCGGCACTCAGAACGGTTTCAGTTGCCACGCCCCACCTGGGCGTCGCCAAGGCCTCACTCCACAGTATCCTCAACCTCATCTTCAGCTACCACTGCATCGGTCCCTGAGGTCGAACCAATGCAGCTTGGCTTGGTCCGAGGTCCGTTAACCTCCGAAGAGAAGCAGCGCAGGCGACAGTCTAACCTATGCCTCTACTGCGGAGGAACCGGACACTTCCTACGCAGCTGCCCGATCAGGCCCAGTAAGTTCCTTCAGTCAAATGTGTTGAACTATCCAAACAATAACATTCCCAAGGCTTATGTGATGTTGTTTATTTCTCTACAGCTTCCGGAAAAGGAGACTCGCTTGCAGGCCATCATTGATTCCGGAGCATGCAGTTGTTTCATAGATTCTGCTTTGGCGCATAGTTTGAAGATTCCTTCACAAACTAAAGAGCAGGATCTACAAATACATTTGGCCGACGGATCTCTTCCTTGCTCAGGTCCCATCACCCAGGAGACCCAACCTATTTCAGTAATCACAGATTCCGGCCACCGGGAGTTCTTACGGCTTGACTTAATTCATTCACCAATCTTTCCCGTCATACTTGGCCTACCCTGGTTACAGGCTCACGATCCACAAATTAGATGGAGTACCAAGACAGTATCCTTCTCCTCTCAGTATTGCTCTCAGCACTGCCTGCTCCCGGATCCCAAAGTTTGCGCCACAATGGTGGCACCACCAGGCAATCTCCAACACGTCCCCTCCGAGTACCTTGAGTTTCAAGAGGTCTTCAGTAAACAGATGGCTGACCGCCTACCACCTCACCGGGCCTACGACTGTCCAATTGACCTTCTTCCTGGATCCGAGATTCCATTCGGCCGGATATTTCCTCTTTCAGAAACCGAGCTGGAGGCTCTAAAACAGTATATAGACGTAAACCTTGAGAAAGGCTTCATCCACCCTTCATCTTCACCCGTCGGAGCGGGTATCTTTTTCGTTGGGAAAAAAGACGGTACCTTAAGACCCTGCGTAGATTATCGACAGCTTAACAACATCACAATTAAGAACCGGTATCCGTTACCGCTCATTCCCGAGTTATTCCAGAGCTTCCGATCAGCTAAGGTGTTCTCTAAACTTGATCTCCGAGGGGCCTACAATCTCGTCAGGATCAGGGCTGGAGATGAATGGAAGACGGCTTTTAGATCCAGATTCGGGCACTTCGAGTATTTAGTGATGCCATTCGGACTCTGCAACGCTCCAGCCACCTTTCAACATCTAGTGAATGACATATTCCGACAATATTTAGATGACTTCCTTGTTGTATATCTGGACGATATTCTTATCTTCTCCCCTACGCTAGAGATGCACAAGAGGCACGTTAAAAAGGTTCTTGCCATTCTTCAACAACACAAGCTATACCTGAAAGCTGAAAAGTGCGAGTTCGAGAAATCAACCATACAGTTCCGGGGATTCATACTTTCAACCAATGGGGTCGCAATGGATCCACAAAAGATTCAGGCAATTCAAGAATGGCCGGCCCCATCTAACAAGAAAGGAGTACAGAGGTTTATAGGATTCGCCAATTTCTATCGGAAATTTATTGTTGGATTCTCGGCCATCGTGGCACCTATTACCCAATTAACCCGGCAACACAGTCCTTTTCAGTGGTCCACAGCTGCTCAAGAGGCTTTCCTTAAGTTAAAGAAATTGTTCAGTTCCGCTCCAATTCTCTGCCATCCTGACCCGACTCAACCCTTCGTACTGGAGGTGGACGCATCGGAAATCGCAACTGGAGCAATTCTCTCCCCTAGACAGGGACCAAAGGCCATCCTACACCCGGTAGCTTTCGCTTCCAGGAAACTCAGTCCACCGGAACTCAACTACGATGTGGGTGACAGGGAGCTGCTGGCTATAAAGTTCGCTTTAGAGGAATGGAGGTATCTGCTGGAGGGGGCAGTACATCCGGTCATGATCTTTACGGATCACAAGAATCTCGAGTACCTCAGAACAGCAAGACGATTAAAACCCCGCCAAGCCCGTTGGGCTCTCTTCTTTTCACGCTTCAATTTCCATATAGCATACAGACCTGGGGCAAAGAACGGGAAGGCCGATGCCCTTTCGCGGATGTTTTCCGCAGACTCTCAAATACCAACACCCAGCACGATCCTCTCTCCTCAAAATTTCCTCGGATTAACTCAGGCAGACTTAATATCATCCATCAAATTTTCATCAGGCGCATGTACAGAACCAGTAGTGCATTCCTTGAAAAGATACGAAGATCTCTTCTGGATTAAAGGAAAAATATTTGTACCACAAGTGACTCGGCCCTTAGCCCTTCAGATGTGTCATGATCACAAGATGGCAGGACATTTTGGGAATAAGAAAACGGCTGAACTTCTTTCTCGTTCTTTTTGGTGGCCAGGATGGAGGAGGGATTGTAAAGAATATGTGGCGTCCTGTTCCCTGTGCCAGCGGAACAAGGGCCAAAACACCAAATCCTGGGGTCTGCTCAGACCTTTGCCCATCCCGGAACGACCATGGGCTGATGTGTACATGGATTTCATTGTTGACCTACCCATCTCAGAGAATTTTTCCACCATCCTTGTCGTTGTCGACCGCCTTTCCAAGATGGCCCATTTTCTGCCTATGAGGGGTACTCCCTCTGCCGTAGACACAGCCAACATTTTTCTAAAAGAGGTTGTTAGGCTCCATGGGATACCAAGGAGCATCGTGTCGGACAGAGGCGTCCAATTCACGTCCAAATTCTGGAAGGAACTCTGCAAGGCACTGGGTATCAACATTTGTCTTTCTTCGGCCTATCATCCCCAAAGCAATGGCCAGACGGAGAGGACCAACCAGACGTTAGAGCAATACCTCCGCTGCTTCTGCTCGGGTTCTCAGGATGATTGGACGAGCCTCCTCTCCTATGCTGAATTTGCGTACAATAACTCAATTCATGCCTCTACCAACCAGACTCCCTTCTGGACCAATTGCGGGTTCCATCCCACGTCCTTTGCTAACAATATTCCTGAAACGGCAGTCCCTGCAGTCCAGGATAGGATAACTTCGTTGCAATCTAACTTTCAGAGAATTCAAGACACATTACGCAAAACCCAGGAGGACTACAAGAAACAGTACGACCGGGGCAGAAAGGCAAACCCAAAGTTTGACTTAGGAGACGAGGTCTGGCTGTCCACCGTTAATCTGAGCTTACCACTGCCATCTCGAAAGCTTGGACCTAAATTCATTGGGCCTTTTCAAGTCAGGAGGATCATCAACCCTGTGGCTGTCGAGTTGGCACTTCCCAAGACATATCGGATTCATCCCGTTTTCCATGTGTCACTATTGAAGCCTGTGGTGCCTAGTCCTTTTCCGGGAAGAAGAGAACCTCCTCCTCCGCCAGTCAGAATCGATGGCGAGAATGAATTCGAAGTGGAATCCATTCTAGGTTGTAGGAAGAGGGGCAGGCAGCTACAGTACCTGATTCAATGGAAGGGGTATCCACCTGAAGATAATTCTTGGGAGCCCGCTAGGAATCTGCACGCTCCACAGTTAATTCAAACGTTTCATCAAGATCATCCAGAATTGATGGCCAGCCTTGGCGTCCAGTGTCCGCCCGTAGGAGGGGGGCACTGTCAGGAGCCAGGGAGCGTCTCCGCTCGCCGGGCTCCGGTGCGCATGCGCATGGGACGGGCGCTTCGCCGCACACCCGTCCGCGGCCTGATGGTGCGGCGCGCGCGGGTGCACGGCGGTCCTCGTGTGCGCGCCGTCGCCCATGCGGCTGCCCGGTAGCGCGTCACACTGACGCGCTCGCCGGGCAGGGAGACTATATCCGACGGCTCCAGCGCCCAGTCGGGTTGCTGGTTTGTCGTCAGCTCTCCCTGTTCCCTGTGCCTGTGTTTAACCTTGTGATCTGCCTGACTTGTGTACCGAACCCTTAGCTTGCCTGAAATACTACTCCCTCGGATTGCCCTGTACCTATCTGCCTGCTCTGTGTACTGAACCCTGGACTGTTAACCACTACTCTGCTGGACTATCCTGTTAATAACCTGCCTGATCTGTGTACCAAACCCCTGGCCTGTTTAACTACTACTCTGCTGGACTATCCTGTTAATAACCTGCCTGATCTGTGTACCAAACCCCTGGCCTGTTTAACTACTACTCTGCTGGACTATCCTGTTAATAACCTGCCTGATCTGTGTACCAAACCCCTGGCCTGTTTAACTACTACTCTGCTGGACTATCCTGATAATACCTGCCTGATCTGTGTACCGAACCCTGGCCTGTTTAACCACCATGCTGCTGGATCACTTGATACCCTGTTTACCGCCTGCTTGATCCCTAACCTCTGCTTGCATTTCAGCTCTGCTTCTGCGGATCCCAGGACACCCGCTTCCAGCCTAGGTACCCACTATCTACCGGAAGCCCGTGCCTCCGCGTGCCCTCAGCCTTCCGTACCTATTTCGGGGGTCTGGGTGCGCGTGGTCGTAAGGGCGAGCCGCTCTCGGCATCTCGGCCTCGGTGAGTATTTGTCCGTGACACCTTTGTTGCAATATTAAGTTGAAGCACCCATCCGGCTGTAGTAACTCACAGCATACTATACGATACTACAGTCACTTGCAAGGGAGATCATGCAGTAGGAGCATCAACAACTGGTCACCAGGGAAAAAATGGAGACCACAGAGGGTGCAGCCTACCACACACCCTCTCCCGCACATGACTGCACTGAACCCTGGGCACCTGTTCTGTATCTTCCTTGTCCCTGCCCGGCACTCAGCGGGATCTGTGCAGAAGATTTGACCTGTGGGAGCTACTGGGAGATAAGCTATCACTTGTAAATGCAGAAGCTGGACTTCAATGTTACCAAGTGATAGTGGTGAGCAGGGAGCAGGAGACCTGACCCAGAGGTGGTGGAACTAAGCTCTCCCTAGTTCCTGCTGAAAAAAAGCCCTGCATACATATGTAAGGGTAACATGTATGGCTCTAAGAAGCCCATCAACTTCTTCCAGGGATAGTTTAAACTTGGAGGGGGCCACTTCAAACCCTTCACCCTTCTCCTCCGAATCGTCAATGGAAGGTGCGGGGGATTGTTTTTCCCTGGTAGAAGGATCTTCTGACAGTCTCTAACACCGGGATAGGCAGTGAACCCTGAGAAGACTCTGAAGTGGAGGGCTGACTAGCAGCTGGACTAACTAATGAGTCACGGAATGTCTGAATCGTGGCATATAGTTCCTTCTTTACTGAGGCAACCAAATCACAAATGGAAGCAGATTCCACTTTAACTAAAGAAGTGATGCAAGTACGCATAGGCGTGCGCAGGGGGTGTGCCAGGTGTGCCTGGGCACACCCTAATCACTATGTGTAGTGCCGATTCCCCCTACTGCCTTGGTCCCCCCCTTTTTGGCCCCACAGTGCTGCTGGCTTCCCTCCTCTCCTCTCCCCCCCAGCTGCTGTGGGGGATGTTTCAGGATGGAAAGCAGGGAAAGGGGCTAGTAAATATATAATTTACTGGCCCCTTCCTTTTCTAAATGAACACAGTGAACACTCGCTCACTGTGTCCATTCATAACTGAAGCATAGGAAACTGTGCACACCCTAATGCAATGGGCTGCGCACACCTATGCAAGTACTGCATAGGGCTTGTTTCCAATTTTCTCCCATCTTGGCCTTGCATGAGGGGCATCTCTTTTTCCCGGATCAGAGCTTTTGAGAAAAAGACAAAAAGGGGAAAAAAAAAAAACAGGGGACCCTTAGTGAGACCCAGTCTCTGCTTGCGGACAACCCAACAAGGTGCACTGGGGGGAAAATATAGCCTCCAGTACCCAGACAGGCCTTCGCCACCAGGGGGAAAAGAAAAGAGAGACCGGCAACCCCAGGTAAAGGAAATGGGCAGACTTAATCCACTGCCCTCTACCTGAGCCTTGCTGGCGCCTGTGCCTGTCCCCACCGCTGCAGATGCCGCGTCCTCCATAGTGCCACTTCCGGGCTCCCATAGTGCCACTGCACCGGACCGGAAACAGGCACCAGCTTATGCCCTGCCTCCTTCCCCTGCATCTGCTACCAGAAATGACATCAGGCGCTGACCCGGTGACCTGCCAATAGGAAATGTCACTTCCGGCGTGGCCGGAAGTGACCTTAAACATACAGTAACGCACTGATGTATACTGCGTTAAACGTGCAGTAACGCACTGATGTATACTGTGTTAAACGTGCAGTAACGCACTGATATTTGCGGCGTTAAACGTGCAGTAACGCACTGATGCATACTGCTTTTAAACATGCAGTAACGCACTGATATATACTGCGTTAATGTGCAGTAAGGCACTGATGGATACTGCATTAAGCGTGCAGTAACGCAGTGAAATATACTGTGTTAAACTTGCAGTAACGCACTGATATGTACTGCGTTAAACGTGCAGTAACGCGCTCAGAAGTACTGCGTTAAACATGCAGTAGTGTACTAAAATATACTGCACTAAATGTGCAGTAACGCACTGATATATACTGCTTTAAACATACAGTAATGCACTGATATATACTGAGTTAAACCTGCAGTAACACACTCAAATATACTGCGTTAAACGTGTAGTAACGCACCCAAATATACTGTGTTAAATGTACAGTAATGCCCTGATATATGCTGCGTTAAACAAGCAGTAACGTAGTGATATATACTGCATTAAATGTGGAGTAACGCACTTATATGTAGCAGTACCCCCGTAGGGGCTGCTGAAAGTTGTGGTCCACCTGTCATCCTGCCCAGCCCGGCATTCATTTCCCAATCACCTTGGGCTCCTACTGAATGGACCCCAGTCGGGTAAGTGGCTCCCCACAATGGCTGCAGTGGGCCCAGACATTGACCACCGTGGTCGGAATCTGGCACTCTGGACAGAGCAGGCACTGTCGCTCCACTCCATCGATCACCCCGAGGGTGAATCCCCCGCGGGGCTCCAGTCAGACACCGGTGTCCACCAGTGTCCGCTCCTGTGTATCAGGCAACCACATTAAGGTGGGTAGCAGCCGGCTACCTTCCACCATCTTTCTCTGCCTCGTGGTGTCTGCTGCTAGCAGAAAACTTTTGGTTCCCTCCAGGGGGTGGTACCGCCCCCCTCACTTTCAGATGGGCTGGCACCTGTGGAACTGATAGACAGACTCTACTCTGGGCACGCTGCTGTAACCCCTTGTTAGACAAATTGAAGTTTGCAAGCATGCTGATGCTAGCAGGACTTGACCAGGCGTGTTGCCTAGCACTGACTGTGCCCGAGCAACTGAAGACAGATGACCGCTGACTTTCCCGGTGGTTGCCGGTGGCAACAATAAAGGTTTTAGCCAATGTCCTACTGAAGAGCACAGTCCCACCTGCAGACACCCGCAGGTTTACCCCGATCGCCCCGGGTAACAGTAGACACTTCCAGGCACACTTTACTGTCTATATCAGGAGTTTGGAGCAAAAGTTCAAGATGCCCAGCATTCACAGAGCACTGGGCATATTTGTAATCCAGTGAGAAATGTCCAGCATTTGCAGATGGCTGGACATATTTGTAATCCATGGGCACCATTGCCCGCCGTTTTTGCCACGGGTGACAGCATATGGTGAAAAGTCACTGAATTGCTGGATTAGTATAAGTGTCCACCCCAGCGCTAGTTGGGGCAACTGGGTAAGCAGGCAGCAGCAATTATCAATGGCTCCCACTGGTTGCTATGGGCAACGGCACTTATTTTCACGGTACTGAATAGCAGGCAGAGCGCATAAGTCCTTCCCCTGGGTTTACTTCCTCAATAATGGTGGAACAAAGCACAGTTCCCCAGCAGTGGTAAATGTCCAGCATTTGCAGATCACTGAACATACTTGTAATCCATGGGCGCCATCGCCCGCCGTGGTTGCCACAGGTGATGGCATATGGTGAAAAGTCACTGAATGCAGGAACGCACTGATATATACTGCATTTACGCACAAAAATATACTGTGTTAAATGTGCAGTAACGCACTGATATTTATTGTGTTTAACATTCAGTATCGCACTAAAAAATACTGCGTTAAACGTGCAGTAGCGCACTCAAATATACTGCGTTATATGTCCAGTAACGCACTGATATATACTGCTTTAAACGTATAGTAATGCACTGATATATGCTGCGTTAAACATACAGTAATGCACTAATCACTCAATTATACTGTGTTAAACGTACAGTAATGCCCTGATATATGCTGTGGTAAATGTGCAGTAATGTACTGATATTTTCTGCGTTAAACGTTCAGTAACACACAGATATGTAGCGGTACCCCCGTATGGGCTGCTGAAAGTTGTGCCCCACCTGTCAACCTGCCCAGCCTGGCATTCACTTCCCAATCACCTTGAGTCAATGAACAGTCCATATGCTTGTTTTTATATTTTTTATTGAGGGATTTGAACTTGGATAGGGATGGGAATATATAGGATGCCCAGTAGAATTATAGAACAGTCAATTTGGGACAGAACTATGTTATACTCTTCAAACTCCTCCTGCACAACACATGCTTGTAGACACTCTCTCTCCTGCACAACACTTAACTCCAGGCACAGCTAGCACATGGTTGGGCCCAACACCGACTCAGTCAGGCCCCAGCAGTCACCATTTGTAGGCAGGGACCACGGGTTCCTTTTTGTGTAGCAAAAATATAAAGTCTTTAGTGCTAGCTGTCCTATGGGGACTACTACTCCCAGCAATCCCTCTTCAGGCTCTGCCAGCCCTCCTGGCTGCAGCTGCCCGACTGCACTGCTTGTGACATTGCTATCCTCACTGGCTCCACACCCAGCTCTGACTGTTGCCTCTCAGTCCTCTCTGGCATGCCTCTCCAGCACTCCCGATAGCACATGTCACTCACCAGCCCTCTTGGCTGCTCACACACTGGTGGTTCCCTCCTGAAGACTTGTCCAGCAGCATTAGCTCCTGCTGTCCTCTCTGTGCCTCCTGTCCAGAATTTTCATGCGGTCTTGCAGGGATCCTTCCTGCACCAGAGTCCCAGTCCCAAGGTCATCCCCCAGAATGGAGGTGCCCTCAAAGTCCCAGACTAGCCTAGAACTTCATCCTCAGTTTTTCCACCCAACAACTCCTCCCCAACGGGGCTGACCCTGGGTATATCAAGGAGGCCTGCCCCCTGCCAATCCTAATTGGGGATTGGTCAGGGCTCCCTGAGACACCCCAGACAGCTCCACCTCTCTTCCCCTCCTCTCTTCTAGAATCCTCTAGAAGCCAGAGGGAGGTAGCTGAAAGATGATGCTATCTGTGAGTCAGCCTACTCTGAGCCACTCCCAGCTCACACAGATCAAAACAAACAGGCCTAGCTTCCAGCTACACATAGCTCCTAACTGTCCTTGAATTTGAGGGACTGTCCCTGATTTGGAACAATGTCCCTCTGTCCCTCATTCCTCCTCATTTGTCCCTCATTTGGTCTGATCTATATATTGTATATAAAATGCACTATTTATCTTTAAAAAATTGTTTCCCAGTGCTAAACATTTCATCCAATTTCTAAATTGCTGCATTTGTAAATACCAAAAGCCAATATAAAGGAATAGTAGTGGTAAAAAGCACTTGTGGGTTTAACCAATCATTTGGTTTATGCAATTCACCTTTAAGGAGGGCATGGCAGGGGGTGTGTCCTATGCCTTCATAATTTTGATAATAGGTATCCCTCATTCCCATTTCAGAAAGTTGGGAGGTATGAGCTAGGCCTGCCTAAATTTACCTGCTCTGACAAAAAAATCTAGCATCTACAAAAGTAGAAGGTGCTACATTCACCCCCTACCAAAATCTAGCTGATCCCTCAGCTGAGACATTTACAAAAAAATGGCTCCTGGGCCCAGGAGCAAGGGCATCCCAGAAGTTAAAGTGGAAGGGGGAAAGGGAAGCAACTTGGAAGGGGAACTATACAAATAAATTACGCACAAATATATATGTGTACATTTCTGATGAGTATTTACATCTGTACAAAATGGATAAGGTACTCCTGACTACGGGTCTCTGCAGCTAACAGTACGTACAATCTGGACCAGAGCTTCTCTCCCTTGAGAAAGACACTTCACCCGCAATGAAATTCTTGACTCCAGCCAGAGGGGATGGACAGCCATCCCATCCCAGAAGATCCTAAGAGAAGACAAAACCACAACATCCTACACTTTAGATCTAACCATACACTGTACACAATTTCTGTCGGGAGTGGGTTAGCATCCTGCCAAAAGAAATATAAAATAAAAGCACACACATTTTTTCTGTCTTGTTATGTCAGAAGGGGGTTATAACCTGCTAACAGAACAAAAGGGAAGAAAAAAACATATATACAGATGTGGACGGTCCTCTTCTGGAATTCCTGATGGCCCCTCCCTGAACAAGCAGGCTCCTTAAAGAGTTAATATGTGAACAAACCTCAACCAAACATCTTTGCCACAGGAAAGTCTATTCCATCAGACACAGGGGCAGGCTGGTCTGTTCCTGCAAAGTTAGGGGAAAGGAACACATGCTGCAACTCTCCAGCAGTCCATGTGGCTCACTTCATGCACACTGTGGCTCCTCACAGTCCTTTCAAGCATAGAAGTGAGGATCAGGCAGTCTCTTCCAGCCCCCTCCTTCCTCCTCTCTGGAAACTGAGTAACTCTGCGTGGGCCTGGCGTGGGCCTGGCGATGAGAACACGATCTCCATAAATAGATCTCCCAAGCCGCCATTCTCCCCGAATGTCTTGAAAACGACCCCAGACCTCACTTTCTGGCACCCGTAACAGCTTTAGAACATGTAGAAAGTCCCAGACTAGGTCATCCTCCCACTCTCCCAAGGAGTTCTCCACGATGTCCATAATCTGAGGAGGGACACAGGGAAAGTCCAGGCCCCACTCCAGGGCTACCCTCCTCTGCACTTAACGCTGGAAACTGGGCAACTCTCTAGGATTTCCTCTTCCCTGCAGAACATAGGCATCCTGGGCCCTCATGACTCACTGATGGTAGGTAGGCGCTCTGATCTGGGTGGTGGAAGGCCTGTTCAAAAAGAGCTGCCTGCTACTAATCAGGGTTCCTGCGGCTTCCTCAGATCTCACTGCTGGCTTTGGTCCATCTCCACTTTCAAGGACTTGGGATTCCCCGGTTTCCCATTCCTCTTTAGAACTAGGGATGAGCCGAATACCCCCTGGTTCGGTTTGCGGCAGAACATGCGGACGGACCGAAAGTTTGCGCGAACATTCGAACACCATTAAAGTCTATGGGACCCGAATGTGAAAAATCAAAAGTGCTAATTTTAAAGGCTAATATGCAAGTTATTGTCCTAAAAAGTATTTGGGGACCCGGGTCATGCCGCAGGGGACATGTATCAATGCAAAAAAAGTTTTAAAAACGGCCATTTTTTCAGGAGCAGTGATTTTAATAATGCTTAAAGTGAAAAAATAAAAGTGAAATATTTCTTTAAATATCGTACCTGGGGGTGACTATAGTATGTAGAATGTAATGTCGAGTCCCGGCAATATGGATGAAAATTATTGAGAAAAATGGCATGGGTACCCCCCCACCCATTACAAGGCCCTTTGGGTCTTGTATAGATATTAAGGGGAACCCCACACCCAAATTAAAAAAAAAAAAGGCGTGGGGCCCCCAGGCCCTATATACTCTGAACAGCAGTATACAGGCGGTCCAAACAAGACAGGGACTGTAGGTTTGTTCTTAAGTTGAATCTGTTTGTAATTTGGAACAGGTACATTTTGTAAGTGTAGCTCCAGCCAAGAAAAATAATTTTTTAAGCTTTTTGGATAACATAGGGAAGGGTTATCACCCCTGTAACATTTGTTTTGCTGTCTGTGCACCTGTTCAGAAGATTTCACCTTTCTGTCCCAATGACAATTGGATTTTGAAAATTTAGGGTTATTAGGGAAACAAGGATTGGTGATAAAGCATCAGCGGAAACACCTTTTTCCCATATTAACTCTTACAGGAGAAAATTTCTCTTCCTAGGGGTAGATTTCCTCTCACTTCCTGTTGTCTTCCTCCATTTGTAAATAGGAGTCATTTGTAAGTCGGATGTTTGAAAGTAGGGGACCGCCTGTATAAACTATACGGCCTGCCCTATATACTCTGCAGAAAAAAGGGCCTTAGGTGTTGGTGGTACCAGAACACTGTAAGCCCTCACAGTTACTCTTGGTGGGCGGTGGAACGGGCCCTGCTGTGAAATATTATATCAAGAATTTTAATTACATGCCCCTGTTGAACAGGGGCAGAAAAATTGGGCCTTTGGTGGTGGTGCCACAACACTGTAAGCCCTCACAGGTATTCTTGGTGGGCGCTGAAACGGGCCCTACTGTGAAATATTATATCACAAATTGTAATTACATGCCCCTGTTGAACAGGGGCAGAAAAATTGGGCCTTTGGTGGTGGTGTGGTGGTGGTGCCACAACACTGTAAACCCTCACAGATTCTGTTGTTGAGCGCAGGAATGAGCCCTGCTGTGAAATATTAGAGCAAAAATTGTAATTACACGCCCCTATTAAACAGAGGAAGAAAAATTCGGCCTTAGGCACTGGTGGTGGTGCCCTGAAACAAACATGTTCTTAGAAGCTATCAACATGAACATTGAGGAGGAATAGGATAGTCACTCTGCATAACAGGATAGTCATTCAGCATAGGCAGTCTTCAAGGGATCTCACATTCATAGAAAAATAAATTGGTTACATCAGCATCGGGTGCTTGGTAGCTGGTGATTCAAGACTGATTCATTTTTATGAAGGTGAGCCGATCAACTGAGTCTGTGGACAGGCGCACTCTGTGATCGGTTACAAAGCCTCCAGCAGCACTGAATGTGCATTCAGAAAGAACGCTGGATGCAGGACAGGCCAGTAGCTTACTTGCAAATTGTGCAAGCTCTGGCCAGTGATCCATCCTCAAGACCCAGTAACCCAGTGGATTTTCGGTTGGAAAGGTCTCCAAGCCTGATCTTGCTGCTAGGTATTCCTGCATCATGTAAATCAGACACTGGCGATGATTGCTGGAACCGATCAGACCTTGGGACTGCGGACTAAAGAATTGTCTGAACGCATTGGTCAGACGGCTACCTTCTCCAACGCTCCTTCTGTGACTGACTGAAGCCTCAGCAACACGTTGTCCAGAAGGACCAGGAAATTGTAACCTCCCAGGCTCTGGAAACACATTGCACAAACCTTTCTGCAAGGCCTCCCAAAGATATTTCATCCACAGCTCCCTCTGAGAAGCCTGGATAAATTCCGCAACCTTATCCTTGTAACGTGGATCAAGAAGGGTTGCCAGCCAGTAATGATCCCTCTCCTTGATACCACAAATCCGAGGGTCCTTTCACAGGCTTTGCAGGATCAGGGAGGCCATGCAGCGAAGGTTTGCTGAGGCATTCTGGGTCACTCTGGGTCACTAAGGATGACACGATCAACAGCCACCTCCTCCAAGCCACGTACAAGCCCATGGGTTTCTGGGGACTGAAAACAATCCCTTGAAGACTGCTGTTGATGCTGAGTGCCAGGCTCCACCTCCATGCTAACACAATCCTCCTCCTCCTCTTCCTGTGTGATCTGTGGGCCCGCGGGAATACTGTCTGGATAAAGGGGGCCTTGAGAAGTAAGGAAGTCCTCCTCTTCCTCCCTCTGTTCTGCCTCAAGTGCCCTGTCCATTATTCCATGAAGCATGTGCTCCAACAGGAAGACAAGAGGGACAGTATCACTGATGCATGCACTGTCACTGCTCACCATCCTCGTGGCCTCCTCAAATGGTGACAAGACAGTTCATGCATCCTTGATCAGTAGCCACTGGCGTGGCAAAAAAAAGCCAAACTCCCCTGACCCTGTCCTGGTGCCATACTTACACTCACTGATGGCCCTCTGCTGCATGTGCAGCCGCTGCAGCATTGCCAACGTTGAGTTCCACCTGGTGGGCATGTCACAAATGAGGCGGTTCTTGGGCAGGTTGCATTCCTTTTAAAGGTCAGCCAGCCGAGCACTGGCATTATATGACCTGCGGAAATGCCCACAGACTTTCCTGGCCTGCCTGAGGAGATCCTGTAAGCCCGGGTACAAGAACCACTGCATCACCAAATTAAGGACGTGAGCCAAACAGGGAACATGGGTCAAGTTTCCCTGACGGAGGGTGGAGAGGAGGTTGTTGCCCTTGTCGCAAACCACCATTCCTGGCTGAAGCTGACATGGTGTCAACCACCTCTGAGTCTGCCCCTGCAGAGCTGACAGAATCTCTGCTCCAGTGTGGCTCCTGTCCCTTAATCAGACCAACTCAAGCACCGCATGGCATCTTTTTGCCTGAGTGCTTGGTAGCTAAATTCCGCAACCTTACCCTTGTAACGTGGATCAAGAAGGGTGGCCAGCCAGTAATGATCTCTCTCCTTGATACCACAAATCCGAGGGTCCTTTTTTTGTCCTTAGTGACCCAGAGGACTCTGGATTGAATGCCTCAGCAAATCTTCACTGCATGGCCTCCCTGATCCTGCAAAGCCTGTGAAAGGACCCTCTGATTCGTGGTATCAAGGAGAGGGATCATTACTGGCTGGCAACCCTTCTCGATCCACGTTACAAGGGTAAGGTTGTGGAAGACACATCTGCAGAGGAAGAGGCCATAGAGGAAGAAGAAGAGGAGGTGGTGGAGAAGAGAGCTGTGGCAGAATCACCACTAGCATTTTGGAGGCGTGGTCGTGGAACAAGCTCCAACAATACTGAACCCTGTCCTGCATCCTTCCCAGCTGCCAGCAGAGTTACCCAGTGTGCAGTGAAAGAAAGGTAACGTCCCTGTCTATGCCTGCTGGACCATGAGTCAGTGGTAATATGCACCTTACCGCTGACCGCCCTGTCCAACGAGGCCAAGACATTGCCTTCCACATGCCGGTAGAGAGCCGGAATGGCCTTCCGTGAAAAGAAATGGCGTTTGGGAACCCGCCACTGGGGTACCGCACATTCCACAAATTCACGAAAAGGGGCAGAGTCTACCAGCTGAAAAGGCAGCAGTTGGAGTGCTAGCAATTTAGCCAAGCTAGCATTCAGCCGCTGAGCATGTGGATGGCTGTGACCAAATTTCTTTTGACGGTTTAGCAACTGGGGTAGGGAAATTTGCCTGCTACAATCGGATGTTGGTGTAGCGATAGCAGATTGCCGCAAGTACTTGGCACACCTAATTCTACACCTTCATTCCTCTAAATGCAGGTTTCTGAGAGGACTGAAGGTATAGTGGGGTTGGAGATCCCAGCTCATGAGGAGCAAGGAGAGGTCCGCCTTGTTCTTTGGTGTGGGTCTTTTAAGTACTGTTGCCAACGGACTGCCTGGGAGGTCGACATATGTCTGGTCAAGCAAGTGGTGCCCAAGCAGCTGCTGTTTTGGCCACACTTGAAACGCTTCAGACATATGTTGCAAACAGCAACAGTGTGAACTGCTGCAAATGTATCAAAAAAGGCCCACACCAAAGATCAAAATGCGCGGGGAGTCAGCAGCGCCCTGCACATGCGGAGCTCTGCGGTGTGATGCAATCGGGTGGCTGCCCTTAAGCTGGCCCCTGGAGGGCATCCTGCCTCATTGGAGATATGCCTCCTCCTCTCTTCTATCAGGCACCCATGTAGAGTCAGTGACCTCATCATCCCCTCCCTCCTTGTCACTGGAGCAAACCTGGCAGTATGCTGCAGCTGGGGGGACATGACTGCCAGTTTCTTGTCCTTCTTGGGCATCCCCTCTCTCTGGGCTCACGTTACTGCCTTCCTCAACCTCGGTACCATCATCGGAGCCTTCAAAACGCTGGGCATCCTCCTGCAGCATGTACCCGACACTGTGGTTGAACAGTTCGGGGGACTCCTCCGTGCATGATGATGGGGGTAGGGAAGGAGTGACTGATGACATTGAGCCAATGGAATATGCTGCTTTGGTAGCTGCATTGGCAGGCAAACTACTCTGAGCCTGGGTGACAGAGGATGAGGTGTAGGGATGAGCTTTGAGTTCGAGTCGAACTCATGTTCGACTCGAACATCGGCTGTTCGCCAGTTCGCCGAATAGCGAACAATTTGGGGTGTTTGCGGCAAATTCGAAAGCCGCGGAACACCCTTTAAAAGTCTATGGGAGAAATCAAAAGTGCTAATTTTAAAAACTTATATGCATGGTATTGTCATAAAAAGTGTTTGGGGAACTGGGTCCTGCCCCAGGACACATGGATCAATGCAAAAAAAAGTTTTAAAAACGACCGTTTTTTCGGGAGCAGTGATTTTAATAATGCTTAAAGTAAAACAATGAAAGTGTAATATTCCTTTAAATTTCGTACCTGGAGGGTGTCTATAGTATGCTTGTAAAGGGGCGCATGTTTCCCGTGTTTAGAACAGTCTGACAGCAAAATGAAAGGGGAACCCCGAACCAAAATTAAAAAAAAAAAAATGACGTGGGGGGTCCCTCTAAATTCCATACCAGGCCCTTCAGGTCTGGTATGGGTTTTAAGCAGAACCCCGCGTCAAAATTAAAAAAAAAATGGCGTAGGGTCCCCCCAAAGATCCATACCAGACCCTTATCCAAGCACGCAACCTGGCAGGCCACAGGAAAAGAGGGGGGGATGAGAGAGCGGCCCCCTCCCCTCCTGAACCGTACCAGGCCACATGCCCTCAACATTGGGAGGGCGCTTTGGGGTAGCCCCCAAAACACCTTGTCCCCATGCTGTTGGGGGTCTGCGGGTGGGGGGCTTATCGGAATCTGGAAGCCCCCTTTAACAAGGGGACCCCCAGATCCTGGCCCTCCTCCCTGTGTGAAATGGTAAGGGGGAATTTGTACCCCTACCATTTCACAAAAAAACTGTCAAAAATGTTAAAAATGACAAGAGACAGTTTTTGACAATTCCTTCATTTAAATGCTTCTTCTTTCTTCTATCTTCTATCTTCTTTCTTCTATCTTCTATCTTCTATCTTCCTTCGGTTTCTTCCTCCATATTCTTCTTCTGCTGGTTCTTCTGGTTCTTCCTCCGGTGTTCTCGTCTGGCATCTTCCTCTGTGGCGTCTTCTTTCCTTCTCCTTGGGCCGCCCCGCATCCATGATGGCATGGATTGAGGCTCCCGCTGTGTGACGCTTCTCCTCTTCTGACGGTTCTTAAATAACGGGGGGCGGAGCCACCCAGTGACCCCCCCTCTGACGCATGGGGACTTGACAGGGACTTCCCTGTGGCATTCCCCGTGACGTCAGAAGGGGCGGGATTACGTAATGGATGACCCCGCCCCCTCTGACATCACGGGGAATGCCACAGGGAAGTCCCCGTCAAGTCCCCGTGCGTCAGAGGGGGGCGGGGTCACCGGGTGGCCCCCCCCGTTATTTAAGAACCGTCAGAAGAGGAGAAGCATCACACAGCGGGAGCCTCCCTCCATGCCATCATGGATGCGGAGCGGCCCGAGGAGAAGAAGGGAAGAAGACGCCGCGGAGGAAGAACCAGAAGAACCAGAAGAACCAGAAAAAGAAGAAGAAGATGGAGGAAGAAACCGAAGGAAGACAGAAGACAGAAGACAGAAGAAGCATTTAAATAAAGGAATTGTCAAAAACTGTCTCTTGTCATTTTTAACACTTTTGACAGTTTTTTTGTGAAATGGTAGGGGTACTTTTGTATACCCTTACCATTTCACACAGGGGGGAGGGCTGGGATCTGGGGTCCCCTTGTTAAAGGTGGCTTCCAGATTCCGATAAGCCCCCCGCCCGCAGACCCCCACAACCACCGGGCCAGGGTTGTGGTGATGAGACCCTTGTCCCCATCAACATGGGGACAAGGTGTTTTGGGGGGCTACCCCAAAGCACCCTCCCAATGTTGAGGGCATGTGGCCTGGTACGGTTCAGGAGGGGGGGCGCTCTCTCATCCCCCCCTCTTTTCCTGCGGCCTGCCAGGTTGTGTGCTTGGATAAGGGCCTGGTATGGAATTTAGGGGGGCCCCCACGTCATTTTTTTTTAAAATTTTGGTTTGGGGTTCCCCTGTTTTGAATTCCCATGCCGTTTTTATCAATGAACTTTTATGTGTGTTGTCGGACCGGCAATTCATTAATAGCCGCGAGTAGTTTTAAATGACTTTTTTTCCTTTGAAATGTCCTTTTGCTGTCAGACTGTTCTAAACACAGGAAACATGCGCCCCTTTACAGGCATACTATAGACACCCCCCAGGTATGAAACTTAAAGGAATATTACACTTTTATTGTTTCACTTTAAGCATTATTAAAATCACTGCTCCCGAAAAAACGGCCGTTTTTAAAACTCTTTTTGCATTGATCCATGTCCCCTGGGGCAGGACCCAGGTCCCCAAACACTTTTTATGACAATAACTTGCATATAAGCCTTTAAAATTAGCACTTTTGATTATTCATGTTCGTGTCCCATAGACTTTAACTAATGGTGTTCGCATGTTCGAACAAATTTTTTGCCTGTTCGCAAGTTCTGGTGCGAACCGAACAGGGGGGTGTTCGGCTTACCCCTAATGAGGAGGAAGAGGACGGCTTAGTTATCCACTCTACCAACTCTTCTGCATGTTGTGAATCAACACGGCCAGCTGCCAAAAAAATGACAAGCGTGCCCCATGGCCACGTGCTAAGGATGCACCGTATCCATGACCAGCACTGTTGGCTGTAGACACAGAGCCTGCTTGCCCTCTTTTAGTGGCCCGTGAGCGTCTGCCTCTCTTTGGTGGCCTTCCAGACATGCTGTAAAATTTTATTAGCAAAACACTGCCTGAATTTACTAGAAAAAGTACACCAGGAATGGCCTGCAGTCAGATATAGGCTTGGCTAGACTAGAATGCAGTGGATATATATATATATATATATATATATATATATATAGGAGACTGTATATATATTTTATGCACTGTAGCTCACTGAATCACCTGCCTGCCTGAAAGTATATTTGAAAACGTACACCAGGAATGGCCTGCAGTCAGATATAGGCTTGGCTAGACTGGAATGCAGTGGATATATATATGTAGGAGACTGGAGACTGTATATATATTTAATGCACTGCAGATCACTGAATCACCTGCCTGCCTGAAAGTGTATTTGAAAACATACACCAGGAACGGCCTGCAGTCAGCTATAGGCTTGGCTAGACTAGAATGCAGTGGATAGATATATGTAGGAGACTGTATATATATATTATGCACTGCAGCTCACTGAATCACCTGCCTGCCTGAAAGTATATTTGAAAACATACACCAGGAATGGCCTGCAGTCAGATATAGGCTTGGCTAGACTGCAATGCAGTGGATATATATATGTAGGAGACTGTATATATATTTTATGCACCGCAGCTCACTGAATCACTTGCCTGCCTGACAGTATAACATGTACACCATGAACAGCTTGCAGTCAGATCTAGCTACACTGGATACAGTGGATTTATATATATATATATATATATATATATATATATATATATATATATATATATATATATATATATATGAGACTGACTGTGTATATATATATATATATATATATATATATATATATATATATATATATATATATTAAGTACACTGCAGCTCACTGAATCACCTGCCTGCCTGACAGTATATTAGAAAAACTACACCAGGAACAGCCTGCAGTCAGATCTAGCTACACTGGACACAGTGGATATATGAGACTGACTGTGTATATATATATATATATATATATATATATATATATATATATATATATATATATATATATATATATATATATTAAATGCACTGCAGCTGGCTGAATCACCTGCCTGTCTGAAGTATATTAGATAGAGTACACCAGGAACGGACTGCAGTCAGATCTACCAGAGAAGCCGAGGAAAACTGGAAGCCGCACACCCGTCTGATGATAAGTGCTTTTAACTGATGCGTTTCACACCCATGACGAGTGCTTACTCATGAGTAAGCACTCGTCATGGGTGTGAAACGCGTCAGATGATCCCTGTACACTTCTGCTGTAGTGTTTTGTATTCTTCTATGATCCAGCTTTTTACCAATAAAAGCACTTATCATCAGACCGGTGTGAGGCTTCCAGTTTTCCTTGGCTTCTCTGCTTCATCCTGCATCAGCCAGCAACTGGGACTCTTCCCTTTGAAGGATAAAATTATACTTGTCTTTATCTCCACTGATTCGTACCTACCTGAGCGGTGGGACTTTTTTCTGCAGTCAGATCTAGCTAAACTGGATACAGTGGATATATATATATATATATATACAAGACTGACTGTATATATATATTAAATACACTGCAGCTAACTGAATAGCCTGCCTAATCAATCTAAATGAAATGACACTCTCTTTCAGTCAACGCCAGCAACACGCTACACAGGGCCGACGTGCAGGTGGCCTTATATAGTGTGGGGCGTGGACTTAACCCCCTGAGCCATAATTGGCCAAAGGCACTCTGCCTTTGGCCAATTATGGCTCTCTTTGCTGACGGTGCTGTGATTGGCCAAAGCATTTGGGTCATAGTGCATGCTTGGCCAATCATCAGACAGCAATGCACTGCGACATGTCGCAGTGCATTATGGGGCATGACACGCCGCTCGAATTTGGCGCGAACGCCCCATAATGTTCATATTTCGATGAACGCTCGAACAGCCAATGTTTGAGTCAAACTCATGTTCGACCTGAACATAAAGCTCATCCCTATTTAGAACTGTCACTGGGTGATGACTGTGACAAACGCGGGTGTCAGATCCCTGCCCTCCTCGCTAACTCGCGACAAAGGACCGGCCAACCTCACACCACGCTGTCACTTACGTAACAATGCCACTCTCAGCTGCGCCCAGCACAAAGATTTTCCAGCTTGCAGGACCACAATCTAGGTGCGAGCAGCCTGAGAGTGATTGTCACTGGGCTAATTACACAATTAACCCTTTAACTGCCACCACCCCCGTTTAAAAGACCGAGCCGGGGGAGACTCGTAATTTTGCAATACCAATTATAATTTTAGAATAAGCGTCTGCCACACCCACTGTCACCACAGACAGGTCTGCTCAGAGTCTTACTCTACAACAGTAGCGCCCTTCAAGAGGCAGGTTCGTTTATAGCTTGCATTAGGAGCTTTAGAGACAAGGTTAACACTTTTCAACATAAGGGTTTATTATGAAAAGGTCAAAGTTGATGCAAATAAAATATTTACAGAAAAAAGATGTTTCAAAAAGATAAAGACAATATACAGCCACAAAGCAATAAGGTAGAATTGGGAAGAAAGAATACTTGCAATTAATGTCCAAGGGTTGATCAGAGTTCGATCGATGAGCTAGGTAATTGGTTCTCGACTTGGCAGATGTTTCTTCTTGGACGGTAAAAGGAGAACTGCCCATTGTCTTGGCATCTCCTCTTTTCTGTCAAATCAAAGGGGGTGTTGACAGCGACCAGTAACCAATCATCTGATCAGCTGGTTTTAGGGGTTGGTTGCTGGGAGGTGTCTACACTCATGACCACGTCCCAGGTGACTTTGTAATACATACTCATATATCTGCATCTGTAGTGTTTACAGACTCCAAATATCCATATTCTTATTCAACTTGAAATTTCCTTCAAAACAAGTCTAAACATGCTATGTCTATAACGTATAGCCTGCTTTGGAGGAATAAGTGGTCCCAGGGGTTTCCCATATGACCTGACATAGGGGTGTCTGGACTTGAAACGTTCCATATTATCTGAGGAAGCTAAATATGTCCAGATTATGTCTGTGCTATTACTAAGTCAGAAGTTATGAAACATGCTGAAATTTCATACTTATTCTAGTGAGGTGTATTCAGAAGACTTTACGACCTAGACCTGTTATGTCTCTGAATGGGGAGGGTGACAGTTTTACGACAGGCCTGAACACTGCCCTTACAACAAATGTTTTTCTACTGACCTAACCTTTCTGTTTTCTCTGTTGAGATAACCTTTTCTGTTGAACTTAAAAAGCTTTGAATTCCTAAGGTGGGGAAGACGGAGTTCAGAGTTCTCTGTGAGGTTACATGAGGAGCCAAACTGTCATGGCTACTTCCACACAAGATGGCAGCTAGCTACAGCTTGTCATGTCCTGTACTTGATATCGTTACACCTCCCCCCTTAGGTGGTTGCATGGGAGGGAACTACAATTTCCCTCCTGACGCAACCGACTCCTGCGGGCTCGGCTTGTCGTGACAGCCCATCAGCATTGCCATGGGCGCTGCCTTTCTTATGCTGGATGGTGAAATCGTATTGCTGAAGAATTAGGCTCCACCGAAGTAGTTTGCCATTCTCCCCAGCAACACGATTTAGCCAGCTCAAGGGATTGTGATCCGTGATCACAGTGAAGTGCCGTCCATAAAGGTACGTTTGTAACTTCTGGAGAGCCCACACGATCGCAAGACACTCCTTTTCGATCGTGGCATATGCTACTTCCCTGGGAAGCAGCTTCCTGCTCAGGTAGAGGATGGGATGCTCCTCTCCGGCCTCGTCCACCTGGCTCAGGACTGCACCCAATCCAAAGGCAGAGGCATCCGTCTGCACAAGGAAACGGCGGGTGAAGTCTGGAGCCTGCAGCACAGGTGCGCTGGCCAGCGCCTCCTTCAAGGCCTGAAATGCCTGCTCACATTCTGGTGTCCAAGACACCACCTTGGGCAGTTTCTTTTTGGTTAGGTCAGTCAGAGGTTTGGCCAGGCTACTATAGTTGCATACAAATTTCCTATAGTAGCCAGCGGTCCCCAAGAAAGACATAACCTGCTTTTTGGTTTGAGGGGTAGGCCAGGCCAGGATGGCCTCAACCTTCCCTGTCTCGGGTTTCAGGGTACCTCCTCCTACCTGGTGTCCCAAGTACTGCACATCAGTCATGCCAATCTGACACTTACTGGGTTTGACAGTCAGATTGGCGGCTGTCAGTTGGTCTAGGACCTGTGACAGGTGCACCAGGTGTTCTTCCCAGGTAGGGCTGAACACGGCGATGTCATCCAGGTAGGCTACGGCAAAGGTTTCCAGCCCCTCCAGTAAGTCATTCATGACTCTCTGGAAGGTAGCTGGGGCATTCTTCATCCCAAACGGCATGACGGTAAACTCGAACAATCCGAATGGGGTGATGAAGGCCGACTTTTCCCGAGCCTCAGGGGCCAGAGGAATTTGCCAGTACCCCCTGCTCAGATCCATGATTGTTATATAAGGGCGGCCGCCAGCCTATCTAACAACTCATCAATCCGGGGCATAGGGTAGGCATCTGCAGTAGTGATGGCATTCAGTTTCCGGTAGTCCACACAGAACCTGGTCGTCTGGTCCTTTTTGGGAACCAAGACTACTGGGGACGCCCAGGCACTGTGAGACTTCTGAATCACCCCCAGCTGCAGCATTTCCTCCACCTCCCTTTTCATGTCGGCCAGCACCTCCAGGGAGACGCGATAGGCCGACTGTTTGATGGGGGGATGTGCCCCGGTGTCCACCTGGTGGACAGCGAGGTGTGTCCTCCCAGGTTTTCCCGTAAACCTGCTACCATGTACTGCCAGCACTCGCCTCAGTCCAGGTACCTGGGTGGGGGTAAGATTGGAGTTTATCAGGAGTTCTGAGTCTACCTCCCTGGTGTCTGCTAGCAGGTCCAGAAGTGGATCAGCCTCCTCGGGCTCTGGCCTGCTGCAGACCG
This sequence comes from Aquarana catesbeiana, assembly GCF_042186555.1. Taxonomy (NCBI): domain Eukaryota; kingdom Metazoa; phylum Chordata; class Amphibia; order Anura; family Ranidae; genus Aquarana; species Aquarana catesbeiana. The sequence goes on along the minus strand of NC_133334.1, from coordinate 177,120,136 downwards.
GCATGACATAGGCCGTGCGCTCATGATGGGCTTTGATCATGTTAACATGAATGGCCTTCTGCCGTCTACGCCCTTCTCCCAACCTGACCAAGTAGGTGACATCATTCAGACGCTGGGTGATGGTGTACGGGCCTTCCCATGCTGCTTGGAGTTTGTTCTGCCGCAGGGGAAGCAGAACATACACCTTCTGACCAATGTCATAGGTCCGCTCCCTAGCATTACGGTCATACCACTCTTTCTGCCTGGTCTGGGCCTGGGTCATGTTCTCCCGCACCATTTCCACCAGCGTCTCCATTTTATCTCTGAATTTTAGGACATAATCCACAACCGAGACCTTTGAGTCGGCAATCTTGCCCTCCCAGTTCTCACGGATTAGGTCCAGGGGTCCTCTTACCCTCCGTCCGTACAAAAGTTCAAATGGCGAAAAGCCTGTGGACTCCTGAGGCACCTCTCTGTAAGCAAACAGCAGATGAGGCAGATACCGTTCCCAGTCCTTACCCTGGGAGTGCACAAAGGTGCACAACATTTGTTTCAAGGTTCCATTGAAACGCTCGCACAAACCGTTCGTTTGTGGGTGATAAGGACTGGCCATGATATGCGTCATCTGTATTTTTCGACAGAGAGCTTGCATCAAGTCGGACACAAACTGAGGGCCTTGATCGCTAATGAGCTCAGCCGGGAATCCCACTCTTGTGAAGATTCCCAGCAGAGCATCAGCGACCTTGTCTGCCCGGACGCAGGAGAGAGCCACCGCCTCCGGATAACGCGTGGCATAGTCGACAACTGTAAGGATAAAACGTTTGCCTGAACTGCTAGGGATGGCCAAAGGCCCAATGATATCCACTGCCACCCTCTTAAAAGGTTCGTCAATCACAGGCAAAGGTTTTAGCGGAGCCCTGTGTACCTCCCCTGCCTTGCCAACTCGCTGGCAGGTAACACAGGACCGACAGTAGTCAGCTATGTCAGCGAGCATCGTAGGCCAATAAAAGTTATGTATCAACCGCCCTCGGGTCTTAGTGATCCCCAAGTGCCCTGCGAGGGGAATCTCATGAGCCACTTTTAGCAGCGGTCCCCTAAATTGACTGGGTACAACCAGCTGCCTGCTACCTAGGTCAGCCTCATTCCCCTCTGCAGGCATAGTTTCTCTGTACAGTTTACCTTTGTCCCAATAGACCTTTTGTTTGTCATTCTCTGCAGGGGGGCGATCAGCTAGACTCCTGATCTGTGCTAGTGTTTGGTCTGTCTGCAGTGCTGTTTCAAAGGCGGAACAACAGGTCCCAGCCAGCAGTCCTGTGGCAAACATGGACAGCTGCTGAGGCTCAACAGAGGTGGAGTCCACTGGGTCAGAACAGGGAGAGGGCCCAGAGACCTCCTCCTGCTGTTCTGCGACCAGGGCCTGCACCTCGGCTGCCTTTGCAGCACTGCGAGTGACCACCAGTACTGGCAATGCATTATCATCATCATTATCATCATCATCATCATTATCATCATCATCATTATCCTCATCATCATTATCATCACATTTAACCTTTATCAGTTCAGCATCATTGGAACATACATCAGTTACCTTCACTGGCAAGGGGGCCTCCTCTCCTGTCTCTGAAGAAGGAGGACCTTGCACTTCCACTCCACCCTCCCCCTCCCTCTGTCCATCTACAGGTTGCCCAGATATTACCCCAACATCGGTAAACAGTACCTTGGGAGGTCCAGAGAGATCCGTGGGAGCATCTGGGGTGCTTTTAGCAGGGGCATAGTATGAAACAAGGGTACCTAAATCAGAACCCAACAACACCGCAGTGGGGATCTCCTCCGAGACACCCACCTCTCTCATCCCACTCCCGGCACCCCAATCAATAAAAACATAGGCACGGGGTACACAGGAACGGGTCCCCCCAACTCCGGTGAGGGTAAGGAACTTCTCTGGGATGATGTCTGTTTCTTCTATAACCTCTGGTCTGACCAATGTGACTTCGGCTCCGGTGTCACGAAAGCCTGTTACAGTCCGGTGGCCTACGATGACTGGCTGCAAGTTGGCATTGGTTCCGGGAGGTTTCCCACTGACGAGCAGCACAGCGGAAGGGTTGCTAGCCGGATGGCCAGGTGATGTCGTCTTCTTCTGCTCAGGGCACTGCGTCCTGAGATGTCCGGCTCCCCCACAGTTGTAGCATTTGCGTTTGTCCGTTAGGAAGGCCTTGGCTCCAGGAGTTGCAGGTTCCGGCTGCTGAGGAACTTGTTTGGTAGGCATAGGAGGGGTTGCCGTGTGCGATTTCCCTCCTTTCCAGCCATTCAGAGGAGCCTTGCGATGGTCAGATACCCGAGAGTGGATATAGGTATCTGCCAGTTCTGCTGCTGCTTTGGCAGAGGCTGGCTTTCGCTCCAGCACAAACTGTCTGACGTCTGTAGGACAGATGTGCAAAAGTTGATCTGCAATCATAAGATCTTCCAGGGATTCAAAAGAATCGGCTTCCAAGCCTTTAGTCCACTGCCGGAATGTGGTACGTAAGCGACCTACCACATCCATGTATGAGTCCCCAGGCCCCTTTTGCAAGGACCTAAAACGCTTCCGGTACACTTCCGGGGTTAGCTGAAACTTTTGGATGATTGCAGCTTTTAGGGCCGCATAATCGTCACACTGTTCTTCTGACAGTTAAGCATCCAGGGCCTTGCCTCGTAGCCCTGGCGTCAGGTACCGGGCCCATTGTGCTGGGGGCAGATGGTACTGACGGCAAGTTTTTTCAAACGACAGTAGATACACGTCAATGTCACTGTCCTTTTCCATAACTGGAAATTTGGCTGCCGGGATCACTGGCAGAGAGGCATCCCTGTGCTCTAGGGATCCGAGGTTCTGAGCCTGTCGCTGCTGCTGGAGCCTAGCCATCTCCAATTCGTGCCGACGATCAGCCTCCCTCTCAGCCTGGCATTCCTCTCGCTCAGCCCTGCGTTCCTCTCTCTCAGCCTGGCGTTCCAGAAACTGCAGGTACACCACAGGATCCGTCTCCCTGAGGTTTTGTAGAGTTTCTTGCATTTGAAGAGAGTCTATGATGTTTTCAGGCAATCTGATGCTGGCCTGCTCTTGTGGTGGCTTGGAGGTAACAATCCGTGGTATTCCAGTGTCAGTCTCTGCTTGCCCATCTGGTGAGGCCGCCTCTGAACCACTGGGCTCTGGAGTAGCGGAAACCCTTTCTGGTCCAGTTTCCCCCAGGTTCTGGTCTGCACGGATATCAAACTCCTGTAAGGCATGTATCAAGCCTTCACGATTTTTGCCACCGACATCAATTCCTCTTTCTGCGCACTCAACAGTCAGTTCATTCTTGCTCATCTTTTTATATGCTGATAACCCAGACATTTTGCAAGCAGAAGAGATAGAACAGAAAGAAGAGATAGGAAGAAGGTGTAGGAAGGAGCTGTTGCTGTATGTCTCTCTTGAAAAAATAGAAATAAAAAAAAAATATGCACCAGCTTGTCTCTAAGGACTGTTTCCACAAAGGTTACAATCCTTCAGTGCAGAGCTAATTCCTAACAATGCACTGAATGCTCTTAATGCGAAACTATCCCGCTACGCTGCCAACCAATATGTGACGAACGCGGGTGTCAGATCCCTGCCCTCCTCGCTAACTCGTGACAAAGGACCGGCCAACCTCACACCACGCTGTCACTTACGTAACAATGCCACTCTCAGCTGCGCCCAGCACAAAGATTTTCCAGCTTGCAGGACCACAATCTAGGTGCGAGCAGCCTGAGAGTGATTGTCACTGGGCTAATTACACAATTAACCCTTTAACTGCCACCACCCCCGTTTAAAAGACCGAGCCGGGGGAGACTCGTAATTTTGCAATACCAATTATAATTTTAGAATAAGCGTCTGCCACACCCACTGTCACCACAGACAGGTCTGCTCAGAGTCTTACTCTACAACAGTAGCGCCCTTCAAGAGGCAGGTTCGTTTATAGCTTGCATTAGGAGCTTTAGAGACAAGGTTAACACTTTTCAACATAAGGGTTTATTATGAAAAGGTCAAAGTTGATGCAAATAAAATATTTACAGAAAAAAGATGTTTCAAAAAGATAAAGACAATATACAGCCACAAAGCAATAAGGTAGAATTGGGAAGAAAGAATACTTGCAATTAATGTCCAAGGGTTGATCAGAGTTCGATCGATGAGCTAGGTAATTGGTTCTCGACTTGGCAGATGTTTCTTCTTGGATGGTAAAAGGAGAACTGCCCATTGTCTTGGCATCTCCTCTTTTCTGTCAAATCAAAGGGGGTGTTGACAGCGACCAGTAACCAATCATCTGATCAGCTGGTTTTAGGGGTTGGTTGCTGGGAGGTGTCTACACTCATGACCACGTCCCAGGTGACTTTGTAATACATACTCATATATCTGCATCTGTAGTGTTTACAGACTCCAAATATCCATATTCTTATTCAACTTGAGATTTCCTTCAAAACAAGTCTAAACATGCTATGTCTATAACGTATAGCCTGCTTTGGAGGAATAAGTGGTCCCAGGGGTTTCCCATATAACCTGACATAGGGGTGTCTGGACTTGAAACGTTCCATATTATCTGAGGAAGCTAAATATGTCCAGATTATGTCTGTGCTATTACTAAGTCAGAAGTTATGAAACATGCTGAAATTTCATACTTATTCTAGTGAGGTGTATTCAGAAGACTTTACGACCTAGACCTGTTATGTCTCTGAATGGGGAGGGTGACAGTTTTACGACAGGCCTGAACACTGCCCTTACAACAAATGTTTTTCTACTGACCTAACCTTTCTGTTTTCTCTGTTGAGATAACCTTTTCTGTTGAACTTAAAAAGCTTTGAATTCCTAAGGTGGGGAAGACGGAGTTCAGAGTTCTCTGTGAGGTTACATGAGGAGCCAAACTGTCATGGCTACTTCCACACAAGATGGCAGCTAGCTACAGCTTGTCATGTCCTGTACTTGATATCGTTACAATGACCACTCCGCTAACCTCTCTAGAGACTGGAACTCGATCTGCACTCTGGGGGAACCCTAATCAATGACCCGGCTATCACTTTCCCTGTCCAGCTCGCCTGAAGGCGCACCTTCCTCTGCTAAAGGCTCCCTTCAGGCTGGGATGGCAAGGGACTTAGAATTGGTTGGCTCTTCAGGGGTTGCATCTGGTTCCTGCGCGTCAGTACTCATAATCGTCAGGTCCCTGGCCAGGCCACAGGCCATGACATTCTCTTCTCCCCTGATGTCCTCTCTCTTCACGGAGGAGTCACCAGGCCACAACTCTGCTCCACCTTTAGGGAGTGATTCAAGGCCCTCTCCGGCCCTCCGGTACATCCGTGGCTGCCAACTACAAAGTCCTGAGAGCAGGTCTATGGTGTAGAATTGCGGCTCCTGCTAAATGGGCCCATTCGGGTAAGTGGCTCCCCACAATGGCCGCACCGGGCCCAGGCATTGACGACCACGGTCAGAATCCAGCACTCTGGACAGAACAGGCATAGTCGCTCCGCTCCATCAATCACCCCGAGGGTGAATCCCCCATGAGGCTCTAGTCAGACACCATTGTCTACCAGTGTCCGCACCTGCATATCAGGCAACCACGTTAAGGTGGGTAGCAGCCGGATACCTTCCACTTTCTTCCTCTGCCTCGTGGTGTATGCTGCTAACAGGAGACTTTTGGTTTCCTCTAGGACGTGGCACCGCCCCCTCGCTTCCAGACAGGCTGGCACCTGTGGAACTGATAGGCAGACTCCTCCCTGGGCATGCTGCTGTAACCCCTTGTTAGACAAACTGAATTTTGCAGGAATGCTGATGCTAGAAGGACTTGTCCAGGCATGTTGCCCAGCACCGACTGTGCCCAAGCAACTGAAGACAGATGACCGCTGACTTTCCCGGTGGTTGCCAGTGGCAACAATAAAGATTTTAGCCAATGTTCTACAGAAGGACACAGTCCCACCCGCAGGTTTACTTCGATCATCCCGGGTAACAGTAGACACTTCCAGGCACACTTTACTGTCTATAGCAGGAGTTTGGAGCAAAAGTTAAAGATGCCCAGCATTTACAGAGCACTGGGAATATTTGTAATCCAGTGAGAAATGTCCAGCATTTGCAGATCGCTGGACATATTTGTAATCCATGGGCACCATTGCCCGCCGTTTTTGCCACGGGTGACAGCATATGGTGAAAAGTCACTGAATTGCAGCAATTATCATTGGCTCCCACTGGTTGCTATGGGCAACGGCGCTTATTTTCACGGTACTGAATAGCAGGCAGAGTACATAAGTCGTTCCCCTGGGTTTACTTCCTCAATAATGGTGGAACAAAGCACAGTTCCCCGGCTCGCTCAATTTCGGTTGCTAGGGGCAACAGCTGCCAAGTTACCCGTGAACAAGTGGTCCCAGAATGAGCCCCCAAATGTAGCAGTACCCCCGTAGGGGCTGCTGAAAGTTGTGGTCCATCTGTCATCCTGCCCAGCCTGATATTCACTTCCCAATCACCTTGAGTCAATGAACAGTCCATATGCTTGTTTTTGTATTTTTATTGAGGGATTTGAACTAAAATAGGGATGGGAATATATGGGATGCTCAGTAGAATTATAGAACAGTCAATTTGGGAACTATGTACACTCTTTGTACACGACACTTCTTCAAACTCCTCCTACACAACACTTGCTTGTAGACTATCACTCTCTCTCCTGCACAACACTTAACTCCAGGCACAGCTAGCACATGGTTGGGCCCAACACTGACTCAGTCAGGCCCAACAGTCCCCATTTTTAGTCAGGGACTGCGGGTTCCTTTTTGTGTAGCATAAATAGGAAGTCTTTAGTGCCAGCTGTCCTATGGGGGACTACTGCTCCCAAGTATGCCTTTTCAGGCCCTGCCAGCCCTCCTGGCTGCAGCTGCCAGAATGGAGGTGCCCTCAAAGTCCCAGACTAGCCTAGAACTTCATCCTCAGTTCTTCCACCCAACAACTCCTCTCCAGCTGGGCTGACCCTGGGTATATGAAGGAGGCCTTCCCCCTGCCAATCCTAGTTGGGGATTGGTCAGGGCCCCCTGAGACACCCTAGACAGCTCCACCTCTCTTCCCCTCCTCTCTTCTAGAATCCTCTAGAAGCCAGAGTAAGGTAACCAAAAGATGATGCTATCTGTGAGTCACCAGCTTACTCTGAGCCATTTCCAGCCCACACAGATCAAAACAAACAGGACTAGCTTCCAGCTAGGCCTGCCTAAATTTACCTGCTCTGACAAAAAAAGTCGCCTTTAGCACCTATCAAAGTAGAGGGTGCTACAGATATACACTGCACTAAATATGCAATAACACACTGATATATACTGTATTAAACGTGCAGTAATGCATTGATAAATACTGCGTTAAACGTACAGTAACACACTGATATATACTGCGTTAAACATGCAATAACGCACTGATATATACCGCGTTAAATGTGCAGTAATGCACTGATATATCCTGCAGGAATCCTGCCCTGACAAATTAAACTGACCCTAAAGTAAAAAAGAATGGTCACACTACACTCACAAAAACTGACACTAAAGTAAAAATGAATGGTCACACTACACTCACACTGAACTATCACTAGATTTACACTAAACTGATATTCTACACTAACAATAGAAGCACAATAGCACACTATAGCACACTAACTCGCTAGTAGCACTGAACAGAGCCCTGTTCTATCTCTCTCCACACCAATATCACACTGCAAATGGCCGCCATGGGGAGAAAATTTTATAGTGTGGGGCGGGACTAAGAGCAATGAGCCATGATTGGATAGAGTCATCATTACTTTCCCCAGTCATGGCTCTGACAGTGCTCTGTGCCCTGATAGGGCAAAGCTTTCATTGCTTCAGCCAATCAGGGCTTCCAATGCACTGTGCAGTGGTGCAGTGCATTGTGGTCATTCTGGGGGCTGAACAAACAGTCGAACACCCCTTTAATTCGGGTGTTCATAGAACGGGTGAACATACAATGTTCAGCCTGAACTCATGCTCGAGCCAAACCATTCACCCAACTGAGTGAATTTCTCAGGATGGAGGAGGGCTTTAGATGGGTATATTATGGTATAAAATATGTACATCATCTCTATGAGGGTGGAGAATTTAAATACTTTGAACGATTGCAGGCTGAGTGAGGTGTACCCCATTCCAGGTACTTTTGTTATTTCCAACTCAAACATGCTGCAATGATGCAATATGGTCTGCAAGGGGTGTCCTTTTCTCATACTAAACTGGAACCTCTTTTGTTACAAGCGGATCATAACAAACTAATTTCTAGCTACTACTCCACGTTAATGCTTACTGACCGTAGATATTGTCATGGGACATGAGATGGTTAGCAATTTTACCAGATTTGATAGAGGAATTGTGGGTAGACGTCCTTAATATGTATATAGATACAGTTATTTCAGCTAAAGGCAAAATTATACAGTTGCGCTACTTGTACAAATTGTACTATATACCACAGTGCTTATTCAAAATGGGACAACCTGATAATGCACTTTGCCATAAATGTCAGTCCTCTGTAGGATCTTTCTTACATCTTACATATAGTATGGGAATGTAACAAAGTTCAGCCATTACGGTCGCAGGTTACTGAATTTCTGGTGACAGATACCTTTACTTTTCCAAATATATTTAGTCCTCTGCATCATTTCTATGTTACAACAGCGCTTATGTTAGTCCACCAGATTTCTGACCAACATAAATATGTTCCTAAACATATAACTTGATAAGATGACAATTAGTGATGACAGTTAATGTAAACAATTTAGAGGGGGATCAAATTGCTATTACCCTGGGGAGATCACAACAACCCACCTCTTATGGACCACAAATATATGATCAGGGGAACGGTAACTGGAGGGAGCAAGTACTAAGTCACCCCCCCAATGAGCCACTCTACCCCTAATAGAAGAGGGAGAAGCCAGGGAAGGGGAAGGGGTGGGAAAGGTGGACAAATAAGCAATTACCTCCACTCCCCCTATAATAATCCTTACCAGGTCCTAGTACATAATAGATATGAACCACTGTGGGAATATGAAGACAGAAATAGACTCCCATCACCACAGTCTTTTTTAGGGAGAGGAAGAGGTTGGCAGAGAAGGGGCGGAGAGTATCCACCTCGCAGAGGAAGGCCTCAACTGACACCGTTCCACAAGGAACCACAGTGGCAATAACAGCCCTATTGGGAGAGGGACAGGGTCCAGCAACCAGGCCCAAGGAGAGAAGAGCCAGGGGATGCAGGGCTGGAAGTAGGGTCCAAAAAAAGAAGGAGGGAGAACGAATAGGAGGAATTTATAATCTGAGAAGCGTATCATTAAAGAGGAAGTAAACCCTGGTGGGTTTTACTTCCTCTTTATTTCCCTGCAAAGGTAAAGCATAATGGGCTACTATGCATTGCATAGTAGCCCATTATGTGTCACTTACCTGAAACCGAAGCCTGCGATGTCACCAATGTCCCCACTAGCATAAAGAAACGATATTCCACATCTCTAAAATGCGGTCTGAAAAGACCAATTAATAAATTCGATGTATACAAGTATATGAGGAAGCTTAACACGAAGAAATACTTTTTAAATACAAATTCAAACCCTGTGAGTAGTAGTGGGAATTCGTTTGCAGCAGTAGATAGTGGATTACGGAATAAATCATTGTTTAATCCACTCAATACAGCCAATCAGCATTTAGAGGTATTTAAAGGTCTGGTCCTGCGTGATTTGGACCAGTTAGCCCCTAAAAAGAATGTAAATTCTCGCCATATACAGGAAGGTATTGAAATGCTAGAGAACAGAAAAGATGTAATAATAAGGCCTGCAGATAAAGTGGGGGGAGTAGTGATTCTATCTAAGGAGTTTCACCACAACCAACTGACAGAAATGTTATCAGATGAGGAAACATACAAAAAATTGGATAGAGACCCCACCTCACAATATGGAGAGAAATAAAGATATTGGTAGAGACAGGTTACCAAACAGGAGTCTTGTCTAATAAGGAGAGAAAATATCTGGTACCTAGCAGTAGCCATATCCCCACAATATACACACTTCCAAAAATACATAAGGATGCCCAATGCCCTCCTGCGAGACCAATAGTCAATGGTATAGGGTCGGTCACATCCAGGATGGGACAATACCTTGATCAATTTTTCCAAAAAAGCGTTGTCCAAACTAAAGCTTACCTTAAGGACATGAAAAATCTCTTACAACTTCTACAGGAAGTTGACCTAACGGAGAAGGATGAGGTATATTTCGTAACAGCAGATGTGTTGTCTATGTGTTGTCTTTACACAGTAATACAACATGATGATGCTCTATTGGCCCTTAATTGGGCCTTGTGTCAAAGAGATGACATCCCACATAATCAGAAAGTATTTTTGCGTAAGGCTTTGGATTTTTGTTTAGCCCACAACTATTTTTGGTATGATGATACGTTTTTCTCCCAGAAGAGAGGAGTAGCTACGGCGCAATTTGCGCCCAGCATTGCAATCCTCTTCATGGGGGAATGGGAGGACAAATCTATATTTTCTGTGAGAAGAGAGGAATTGATTTTTTACAGAAGGTATATCGATGACCTTTTTTTCATTTGGGCAGGATCAACAATATCCCTCCAGTGTTTTTTAAAGGAATTAAACACTAATGAAAATAACATCAGATTAACAAGCCAATATAGTAAAGATGAGATCCATTTTTTGGATGTTAATGTGTACAGGCGAGAGGATAAATTAGAAACAAAAGTGTACTTCAAGCCCACCGATCGTAACAGTTACCTACCAGTTCAGAGTGGTCATCACCCTCTGTGGCTGAGGAATATTCCTAAGGGACAAATAATGAGGGTAAAAAGAAACTGCTCTACTCTTACCGATTATATCTCCCAAGCACAAATTGTTAAGAGGAAATTTGAAGATAAGGGTACAGTGCACGATATTTGGACAATATATTAGAGGAGGTATTAATGCTACCTAGAGAGAGCTGTTTTAGATAGGGAGCCCCACTCCGGGATACTACTAGACAGGAGTGCGGTTTTATCACAGGGTTCCACTCACAGTATAAGGAAGTGGAGTCAATATTTGCAGCCCACTGACATATATTACTTCTAGATAAGGTGCTTAAACCAGTGCTCCCACTCAATCCCAAATTCATTTATTGGAAGGCACCTAACTTTGGAGATAAGTTAGTGAAAAAAATATTAGACCCACCTACTAGACCACATGCCTTTTGTGATAGGGATGGGTTCTTTGTATGCTGGAAATGCAGGGCATGCAGAGAAGTAAACAGACCAATAAGGGGATTGGGAAGTTTCATATCTACCTCAAATAATAAAGAATTCTCTATCAAAGAATTCATTACATGCAACACCACACACGTGGTATATGCTCTTGAATGCCCTTGTAGGCTTATGTACATAGGCCGCACAAAGAGATGTTTAAAAGTTAGGATAGCAGAACATGTCCAGAATATTAAAATTGGGTTTAAAGACCATAATGTGTCTCTACAGTTTAAAATGTTCCACAACCAGGACCCATCAGGCCTAAAATTTTGGGGTGTGGATCACTTAAAACCAGCATGGAGAGGTTCCAATATCGTTAGGGAATTGTCCAAACGCGAAACGCAATGGATATTCCTTATCGAGACTCTTTCACCAAAAGGGTTAAATGTAGATTTAGGCGTCGATTGCTTTATTAGCGATTATTGAATCTATACAGTTACATCAATTTTTATTTGATTTAATAAAAATAAAAAATTTAAAAGAGACCATAACCAATCAATACATTATTAGCTTGAGGTTTACTTTGACAGACATAAATATGTATGATTATTGTAGGACTAATCGTCTAAGATTTTATAAGATTTTATATTTTATATTGATTTGATTTGTTTATTTATAACAGGTATTAGTCATTTATGTTGTTTGTATAATTGCAATGTGTAATGGTTAGGGATATTCAATCTAGTATTTTAATAGTATGGGTACATATATAATTTTAGTAACAATTATGTTTAAATGACATATGATTAACATGTTCATTTTATCAGTTTAAACACACTTGAGATAATGTCAGGTCCGGGGTGTAATGATTCAGCTGAAGAGGTGATGTTGCACTCAGACTTGTTTTAGATTGTGCAATGTGTAGGCAGATGATCCGATCGCTCGAGTCTGCTAGGTTACCTCTGTGTGCCGATATGCCGCTTGCGTGCACCTATGAGCTGAAGCGAGTGGCACATGAGGGGTAAACAAGCCTGGAGACAGACTAATATAAGCCTGGATGTCACGCTGTGAGATCACGCCCTCAGTTGAAGTCGGATATGATGAAACGCCTCAGAGCGTGACCTCCATGGCGACCAGAAGTGACGATTGCGTCTCACAGTCAGCAGGATACTATCAGGAAGGACACAACGCGGCTGTGTAATCTACACAGATATTATCCTGAGCAGCAGAATGGTGATTACGCTCTTTAAACCTACATGCTTCATTGATTTTAACAGTTTGTACGTATTTTGTATGAGGGACGGGTTCTTGAGTTATAATAAGTGTGTGAAACAGGATTACGCTATGTTGGAATCATTTGTTTTTTTTATGATTGTATGATTGAGCGATTCACACTTTCCAAACCCGCCTGGAATGCTGATGACTTTTCTTTAAAGTATTACAAGGATTTACTTTGAGAAAATTGAGTACTGTCCATGATACTTTTTTTATTTGCACTAAAATACAATTTTTCAGTACAAGCTTTCGGGGTATGTCCCCTTCTTCAAGATTCAAGCAGTACGGATTCACACATTTTTAAGCAGAATGTTAAAAAAAAAAAAAAAAAACACATCTCTGAGGGAAAGGAGAGAGAAGTAAAAGAGAAAAGCAAACACATACAAATCAATGGTAATAAAGATATCAGCAGAGTTAGTGAGATAAGACAGAGGGAGAGCTATAGAATGAAGGGAGGGGATGATAGTCACAGAGGGGGTCGTAAAACTTTAGTATAATGGGTAAGGAAACTAATATCTATGATTTGTAGTTTTTCTCTTTTTTTTTCTCTCTCCTTTCCCTCAGAGATGTGTTTTTTTTTTTTTTTTTTTGTTTTTTTTATCATTCTGCTTAAAAATTTGTGAATCAGTACTGCTTGGACCTTGAAGAAGGGGACATACCCTGAAAGCTTGTCCTGAAAAATTGTACGTTAGTGCAAATAAAAAAAGTATCACGGACAGTACTCACTTTTCTCTGTCACAATTGCACTAATATGGCTACCATCACATCAAGCTTTAAGGCCTGAGATATTCTGAGCTCTAGTGAGTGTAACCACTTGGGGGAGTGTGACTCACGTGGTGAAGATCTGGGTGCTTGGTGCACGCTTTGACAACTATTTAGGATCACCTGCTAATTTCAGATCAGGACTCACTTACTGTCATCTCATCAAGTTTAGGAACATATTTATGTTGTTCAGAAATCTGGTGGACTAACATAAGCGCTGTTATAACATAGGATTGATGCAGCGATCTAACTGAACAATGTTATTGTTTTGTATTTTCATTAATTCTATAACAGCAGCTTTTAACTGTTTACATCTGTTTAATTATTATTAGTGATTAAGGGGATTTGCACAATTTTATGCTTGAATATTTTCCACCTGTTTGATAACTTACAAGTAACTTGGCCCTGAGCAGTGTAGGTAGGCTGTGTTTTGCACTTATTTTTTTTTATATATTTAGCCCTCTACTATGCCTTTTGGAGGTGATTGAGGATGACATCATGGATAACTACACTAAATCCTTTTTACGTATTCTATTCTTTTATGTCCAGAAATTGATAGTGTTGAATTGGACACATACAGAAGTCCTCAAATTGCCTGCTTGGAAAAAAACAGTTTGATTCAGATATTCCTTTATCTAAGATGATACATGAGGCTAGGGGGTGCCCCAAAAAATGTACAAAAATATGGTCCAGATGCAACGGTGGCTGAGAACCCCCTAAGGCAATATGCTGATAATATTTGTGTATCAGAGCAATGGTGATGTGAATGGTTTGAGGACTGAGATGGGCAATAATTCACTCTGGGTCGTTTTCTCTTTTTGCTTTGTTTTGCTTGATAGCGCTGTTTTATGCTCGTTTTTATATCTTTGCAACAACAGAAATAATATTTAAAAAAAGCAACAGCCAGTGTTATATCTTGGGGTCCCCAACTCCCTGGCCGCGGACCTGTTTGCAGTGGGGCCATGAAGGCTGCACTGTCAGAGGTGTGGTGGTGGGCGTGCAGAGAGATGACATCATCTCTCACCACCCACCCTGCATCACCACTGTTGCGCCCTCACTCTAGGATAGGACGGAAACCCACCCTGCCTCTGTGCTCAATGACCAATGTGCACGTCTGTGCTGCCACCAATGCAGTGACAATCCGCATCTGGTGGCAGGCGATGTGGCAAGTGACAAGCTGCATCTGATGGCAGGCGACGTGGCAATGACACACTGCATCTGGGGGCATGCAACATGGCAAGTGACATGCTGCATCTGGTGGCAGGTAATGTGGCAAGTGACAATCCGCATCTGGGCAGGGACGTGCAGTCAGGGGAAGCAGGTGAGGTAGGGCCTCATCTGCCATGAACTTTAAAAAAAATAAAATAAATAAAATAAATAAATCGAGGGTCGTAGCTCTGCAACCTGGGGAGACCCCAAATTTGGGGGGTATGTAGCTTAAGTCCTACCCCACCACTCCTACGACCTATGGTTCCAGAGATATAGCCTGTCAGAAGCTAAATACATAGCGGCCACTTTTCTAAAAGAATAATGCTCCCTTTCAGCCCAGCCCTCTTAACTACAAGGAAAAATCATGTGTTGACTGGTATAGGATTTACCCACAATCCCATATTTTTCTCACACAGTTAAGAGGGAGAAACGGATTCTGTTGAAAAGGTACTGTTATATTCAAACCAAATCATATATTTATATGCTATATGTTATAACATAAAAATGTATTATTTATCTATTTACTGTGAAATTACTGGTTGGAAGTTGTAACTTTAAACTTCAGTAATTTGTCAATGAAGCCACCTGCTTGAGTACAGATTTTGAAAATATAGTAAATTACCTTAAAAACAATTTATATTAATTATTTGTATATTACTTATGGCAATTATCCCCTTGCCACCCAGGCCAAATCTGACGCTTCTCTACATGTAAAAATCATAATTTTTTTTGCTAGAAAATTACTCAGAACCCCCAAATATTATATATATTGTTTTAGCAGACACTCTAGGGAATAAAATGGTCATTGCAATGTTTCATGAATAAAAAAAACCACTAACGTTAGCCTGATTATTTTGGTTTTTTTTGTTTTCACAATCAAAGGTTTATTAAAGCTTGTGATGTTACAATTAACTGCATACAATACAATTTAGAAAGCGAAACAATTATCTATAATTTAAAGGAATTACATTTGGTATCTGTTGCTTGCGTGTGAAATTTCGTCATGTGGCTGAGTAAGTAACTTTTGAAGTTTATTAATATATTTATAAACTTTTTTTATCAGGGAAGGAAATGATTGAGGTATAGAGGAGGAGGGGGGGGGGTAGGAATAAAGGGAACAGAAGAGGGGGGAGGGGGGTTAGGTAGGGAAGAAGGAGGGGAGGGAGAAAGGGGCAGGGATAAGGAGTACAGTAGTAAATAATAATAATAATAATAATCTCACTATAGTGAAAGGCGGCATTTGAAAAGTTTGACAGTTAAGTACATAAGATGATATAGTCATTAACCAACATTAGAGGGAGGCTTAAGTAGTGTTGGATCATAATGTGGCAAAGAGCAATCTTATAATGGAGCAGCAATCTGTTTCTTAAGAGGTATTAGTTAGTGAGTGTGTTAAAAACAGAAGAGTGAACAAATAATAACCATGGTTGCCAGGTACGATTGAAATTCGTGCTATTTTCTTTCTTCATAGCGGTGATCTCTTCCATCTTGTATATATAGTTTATTCTTTCTAACCAATCTTTAATATTTGGGATGTGTGTGGTCTTCCAATGGAGGGGTATAAGTGTTTTAGCAGCTAGTAGTAGATGCCTAGAGAGGGACTTTTTGTATCTGCTTATGGAGAGTTCATTTATGTTTATTAGGCAAGTGGCAGCATTGAATTCAATTTTAGAATCTGTTATGAGTTTAGTCCATTTTATTACTTTTTCCCAGAAAACATGTATTAGTGGGCATTCCCACCATATGTGTAGAAAGTTACTGACATCTGCCCCGCAATGCCAGCAGGTGTCTGAGGTTGTAGGGGACCATCTCCTGGCTTTATGTGGTGTGATATACCATTGGGTGAGTATTTTGTAAGAGATCTCCTGATATTTTGTGCTTAAAGAGCATTTATGAGTCATTATACAGGCATTCTCCCATTGTTTAGAGGAAATCTTGGTTTTTAGATCTTTTTCCCACTTTTCTTTGTGTTTTGAGTCATCTGTGTGCTGTTTTTGATTTAACCAGCAATAAACTAGAGAAGTGGTATTAGTTACTGGGGATCTTTTAAAGCATAGTTCTTCTAGAGGGAGTAATGATAAGCTGTAAAAGGATCTGTGTTTGCTATTTACCAGGAAGCTTTTGAGTTGCATATAAAGCCACAAGCCAGGAGGTGATCCTTCCCACTCTGTTTTGAGTACGTCTAGGGGTTTGATCTTAGAGTTTACCAGGCATTGGGAGGCTGTGCGGGTCGGCATGTTCCTCAGGTGTAGACCTGGAATAAAGTCAGGGTTATTAGTAACAGGAGTCAGTGGACCGGGGATTGAGGCTAAGTTATGAGTACGAGCTACCTTATGCCAAACTTCAAGTGTGTTTGCGATTAGGGGGTGTTTTATAGTCTTATCCTTTTTAAAATGTATGTACCATGGATAAAAGGTTAGGTTGAAGGGGCTTAGAGCTTGTTCTAGTTGGATCCAGTCTTTATTTGAGCTATGGCAGTGCCAGTCAATGATTCTCGTGATGTGGGATGCTTGATGATATTTTTTAAAATTTGGGAGTCCTATTCCCCCTCTATGCTTGGATAGTGATAGTAAGTTGAGATTTATTCTGGGTTTTCCATCAGCCCATAGAAAGCGTCTTTGTGTTCTGAGAAGGTTGGTGAAGAAGGTTTCGGGAATTATGATGGGGAGTGTATTGAAAAGATAAAGTAATCTCGGTAAAATTGTCATTTTTAGAATTGAAGCTCTCCTGAATCAAGAGAAAGGTTTGGTTGACCATTTTTGGAGGTCTCTATTAAATGTGGTGAGAAGGGGTTTGTAGTTATAAGAATATAGAGAGTCTATATTGTTGGTTAGATTTATCCCTAGATATTTTAAGGTATTTTGTTCCCATTTATAATTATGATTGTCTTTCATCAATTTGAGTTGGTCTGTTGGTAAATTAATGTTCAATGCCTCAGACTTGGATTTGTTAATTTTGAAGTTGGAAATAAAGCCGAAGATTTTGAAGTATTTCTCAAGGTTTGGAATAGAGATATGTGGGTGTGTCAAGAAAAATAAGAGATCATCCGCATATGCGGCAATTTTATATTCTTTGTCTCCTACCCTGAAACCTTTGATATCTGCAGATAATTTGATTGTTCTTATTAGGGGTTCTAAAGAAATGATAAAAAGAAGGGGCGAAAGGGGGCAGCCTTGACGAGTCCCATTTCGTATTTTAATTGGGTCTGAGAGAATATTGTTGACTTTGATTTTAGCTTGGGGGTTTCGATAGAGTGCTGAGATCCATGAGAGCATACTTTCATTTAGTCCAATATGGGAGCAAGTATACATGGGACATCATGTAGTCCCAGGAGACTCTATCAAAAGCCTTCTCGGCGTCTGTAGAGAGAAGGAGTCCTTTTGTCTTATGCCCCGTACACACGGTCGGATTTTCCGATGGAAAATGTCCGATCGTAGCGTGTTGTCGGAAATTCCGACCGTGCGTGGGCTCCATCGGACATTTTCCATCGGATTTTCCGACACACAAAGTTGGAGAGCAGGAGATAAAATTTTCCGACAACAAAATCCGTTGTCGGAAATTCCGATCGTGTGTACACAAATCCGACAGACAAAGTGCCACGCATGCTCAGAATAAATAAAGAGATGAAAGCTATTGGCCACTGCCCCGTTTATAGTCCCGACGTACGTGTTTTACGTCACCGCGTTCAGAATGATCGGATTTTCCGACAACTTTGTGTGACCGTGTGTATGCAAGACAAGTTTGAGCCAACATCCGTCTGAAAAAATCCCAGGATTTTGTTGTCGGAATGTCCGAACAAAGTCCGACCGTGTGTACGCCCTATAAGAGTTGTGGGCATGGTGAATTAAATTAAGTGCTTTGGTTGTATTGTCGCGTGCCTCTCTACCTGGCATGAAACCCACTTGTTCTGGGCCTATGATCTTTGAAAGGAGGGGTTTCATTCTATTTGCCAGTATCTTGGCTAAGATTTTTAAATCTATGTTTAGTAAAGATATAGGTCTGTAGTTGGCACAGTCTGTATGGTCTTTGTCAGGTTTGGGGATTACTGCGATATGGGCCATGAGGAACGAGTCGTGGTCGTGATTATGTTTTACCAGGTAATTGAAAGCTGAGATAAGGGGTTTAATTAAAGCTTGAGTGTATGTTTTGTAATATTGTGAGTTGAAGCCGCCTGGGCCTGGGCTTTTCCCTGTCTTAAGATCTTTAATAGCTTCTAATAATTCATTTGTGGAGATAGGTTTCTCTAGTTTGTTTATGTCGACTTGGGGAAGCGAGGGTATTTTGCTATCTTTCAAAAATTGATATATCATTTCCTTTTTCGTCATGGTTAGATGTGGGAGTTTATGTGTTTCAGGGAGGTTGTATAATTTTGAGTAAAATTTATGAAATAGGTTCGCTATATCGGTAGGTTTATGTCTGAGTATTCCGTCTTTGTCTCGTATGGCATGTACTTTTCCGGCTTGTGTCAAATCTTTGAGAGCTTTGGCTAGTAGTTTCCCGCTTTTGTCCCCATATTCAAAATATATGCTTTTTTTGAAGAAAAGTGCTTTTTTGGTCTTCAGGTCTAGTAATGATTTTAGGGAGTTCCTACAACGGATCAATTCCTCCTCTGTTGGGATTAAGAGGGATTGTTTGTGAAGAGTTTCTAATTTTGCTATTTGTGAGGTCAGTTTGGAAATTTCCTTTTCTTTCTCTCTTTTTAATCTAGAACCCCATTTCATTAAATGACCTCTTATAACGCTTTTGTGAGCTTCCCAATTAGTCAAAGGGTTGGTGTCTGTTTCTAGGTTATTCCTAAAGTAATCAGTCAAAGTGTCCTGTATTTTGTCTTTCACTCTTTGGTCAGTTAGAAGTGATGCATTGAGTCTCCAATTAAAGGTCGTTTGTTGGGGTGAGTCAAGTCGCATAGATATAGCCGTAGGGGCATGGTCTGAGAGAGCGACTATGCCTATCTCTGCTGCTTCTAGTTTGTTTAGGTCTCTCTGTGAAACGAAAATTAAGTCAATACGGGAGTATCGTTTGTGCGGGATTGAGAAAAAGGTGTAGTCTCTTTCATTCGTGTGGGTGAGTCTCCAAGTGTCTACTAGTGATAAGGAATTTAAGAGTAATTTAAGGCGTCTGAGGATTCTGTATGTTAGGATGGTGTGGCCTGTTGATGTGTCCTTTTGGGGGGAGAGGGGAACATTGAAATCTCCACCCAAGATGATGCATCCCTCTGCAAACCATTTTAATTCGTCTATGATTTTACGACAAAATGGGATGTGGGTTGAGTTTAGGAAATATACATTAGCTAATGTGACGGGTGATCCTGCCCATTCTCCTTTAAGGAAAAGGTAGCGTCCTTCTGGATCTACAAGTTTTTGTTGTATTTTGAAAGGGGAGTTTTTGTTAATGAGGATTGATACTCCTTTTGTTTTGGCTAAAGGGTTAGTGGCGTGGTACATTTCTGTGAATATGTTGTCTGTAAATTTGGGTATATGTTTGCTTTTAAAATGTGTTTCTTGTAAAAACACTATTGACGGCATAGTTTTTTTCAATTCTTTAAGCATTTTTGTTCTTTTTTCAGGTATGTTCAGGCCGTTAACATTGTGGGAAATTAGAGTTGGTGCTTTTCCCAGGTATTTATATGCCATAATGTAAGTTGTTGGATAATTCAAGTGTAGATATTGAGGCAAGTGGTTTTTGTTTAATAATTATTTATTATGTGAGATGTTCTGGTCTCTTTTGGCGTACTCCAGGGGAGAGGAGGGAGGGGAACAAGGGAGGTAGGATAAGTTGGGGTGGATTAAAAAAGGGGTGGTTGAGTGTGTGCTCTAATCTCACCTAGAAGGTGAGGAGCTAGTTAGTGACCTAGACATATTAGGTACTACTGTGTACTCTGGGGGGAGAGTGGGAGGCACGTTAGTGTTGTTATACGTTATTTGTTATGTTTATGAGTTTGTTAACTGGGTCTGTCTCATAGGATACTGCGAGACCCGGGTATGTCAAAAAGATAGTATGAGAGGTGAGTTTTTTGGCCGCTTATTATCATGCAGAAATATCGCCATCCGCAATCTGATCAGCTGCGAAGGGCGATAGCCTGCTTAAATGTTAAAGAAGAGGATATAAGTCAGATACCTGTAAATATGGAAAAAACATACCGTTCATCCCGTCTGGTACATACATTTTGTGATGTTCTGCATAGGATGGATAAGGCGGTTAACATGTAAAACATTTGAAAAAGAAAAGAATAAAAAAAAGAGAAATCAAAACCTTTCAAACCAATTAACAGTTAACATTGTGGAACCGTAACCCTGAGTATAGCAGGATATTCTCTGTTCTAGTCTATTATGATATAGTAACTTGAAGTGAGTTAGATGATCTAATCTATTCTTATGTTTAAGTAGGTCTCAAGATCAGAAACTCAAAAAATACTGAATAAAGATTAGAACTTTTGTATTAGTATTCTATGGTTTAGGCTCGAATAAGCTATGTGAAGTTGTATCTGATTCTGCAACCTGATGAAAAATGAGGAATCTGTAAGCGAGTCCACTTGGAAGCTTCCTCTTGGAAGCTTAAGACAAGGTAAGTCCAGGCATGCGAGGTCTCATAGTGTCCGAGATCCTTTCAATCTGGTGGTATTTGAAGTTCCTACAGTGAAAGGGTAGGGTGTTGTAAGTTGGCATACAAGCAGCCGTATATCTGTGTACTCACTGCATGGCTAGAGATGTCACAGGTGGGCTGAATACTCAAACTTCTGGCTATGGTTCATAGTCTCATGGTAGATGTTGAGTGTGATTCACCCTTATTTCCGGATACAGATGAAAACCAGAATGAAGAGGCCTGTTCAGTTGGTAACAGTTTCGTGGTTTTAAGTGTGTATTTCTTGTAGGCATTTAGAGCTCCTGTGAAAGAGAAGTTATTAAGTGTGAATTAATATTGAGAGTCTG
The DNA here is from genome assembly GCF_042186555.1 of Aquarana catesbeiana. Classification (NCBI taxonomy): domain Eukaryota; kingdom Metazoa; phylum Chordata; class Amphibia; order Anura; family Ranidae; genus Aquarana; species Aquarana catesbeiana. The sequence continues at coordinate 177,098,759 of NC_133334.1, read as the reverse complement.
ATTGCCATCCAGGTAAATTCCCATGTCGGATGTATCTTTCAGTAGAAGCAAATGTGGGAGGGATTCAATGATAGAATCTGCTTCCAGATCTGTATGTATAAGTTCTTACAGAATGGGTATATACAGTATGTGTCTCTTATCCCTTGAATCCCTCATCATCTATATAGAACCTGCGATTTTTGATAAGTGCAGGTAGCAGGAAATATTTCCAGTAGGTATTGAGCTTTGTGTATTCCCAGGAAGGAATCTTTAGAAGTGAGAGTATGATGTTAATTGTTGTGTAGGATTGCCCTCTATTGGATGTTCAGAGAAGGGATCCTGCAGCAATTTTAGTGCTTACAGCTTTTGGTCAACATTTTAGTGAGGGTTTGATGCATAAGTATTGAAAGAAAAATGAAAAAGAAAAAGAAAAACAAGAAATTCCTTTCCTTCCTTCCTTTCTCCAAGAGATAAAATAGAGACAAAAATTGGTAATTCTGGCGAAAGGGGATGAGCGGAAGATCAGTAGTCTGTCTTAGGTATAATCCAGGTAAGTGTCACTATGGCTGGTTTGTGAATGTTCAGTAAATCAGATGTATTTTAATCTTTGACTTTTGGCGCTTTTGGAGGAAGAAGGAGAGTCGTAACTGTTTCTGTTGGCGTTTCTGCGTTTTTTTCCCTGCTGAGAGGGTGAATGGAACACATCTGATCCGCCGCAGGATGGAGGGTTGGTAATTTCAGGGGGAAGCAAAAATTCTGTGTACCAGTCAGGTAATGCTAATGGCATAATTTGAAGGTTTTCACAAAATCTGTTCAGTTCATTGGGGGTTCTGAGTGTGTATTGTTTGCCCATGTATGAAGTTTGGAGAGCAAAAGGGAATTTCCATCTATAATTTATGTTCCTTTCTTTTAAAACCTCCAGGAGGGGTTTCAGTGCCCTTCTATTCTTCAGTGTTATGGGTGATAGGTCTTGGAACAGTTGTATTATGTTATCATTAAACAAGATCTGGTCATCGGATCTTCCTTTTTGTAATACTTCTTCCTTTAAACTAAAATTGGGAAGACAGCAAATTATGTCCCTGGGAGGATTATCATCCGGAGCTCTGAGTCTGAGAGCTCTGTGAGCTCTGTCAAAATCTATGGGGGAGTGTTCAGGCCTATTTAAAAGGCCATTGAATATGGAGGTCAGTGCAGGCTTGATTTGGTCTGGGTTAACAGTTTCTGGTATTCCACGGACTCTTATGTTGTGCCTTCTTCCTCGGTTGTCTAAATCTTCTAAGTGTCTGTTCATATCGATTAGGTGCTGGTTATGTGCATTGGTAATGTCGCCTAGTCTGGACAGTGCTTTATCTCTCCTCCTCCCAGCGCGCTCAGACACAGCCATTTGTTCAGAGAGTTTCAATAGCTCCGTTTTAATGTCTGTTATAGCTGAAGTAAACGATCTTTTGATATCTGCAGCTATGTCGGTCATACTAGCATAGGTCAGAGGTTTGTCTTTATCAAAATTACCTGCAGAGTCCTCAGATGCTGGCAGGGACACCTCGTCATCCTCCATGTCTTCCTCCATGCTGTGTCTGTGTGTCGGCGCCATCTTGGCAGATCTCCCACCTCCGCTGTATCTAAATTTGCTGAGGTTTCCTGGGGAGATTTTCTTTTTGGGGGTAATCAGAGAGCGGAGAGTGTGTCCGTGTGTCGCCCTTCTTAGCTGAGTGGACATAATCGCTTTCAGAGCGGCGGTAATCTGGACCCGGGCCTCACAGCCTCCCGGAGCTCAGTCACGGTGCGGCCGTCCACATTGCGCGCCAAGCCACGCCCCCTATTTCTAATGTTAAAATGAGAACATGTCTGTCATCAAGGAGCTTATATTGCAGTGTGTATGTTAAGATGTGATGAAAACAATAAGGAAAGTTGAAACTAAATAATAATCATCATCTTAACCACTGTTTCTTCAATGAGTGCAGCAATAAAGACCCCTATAGTAGCAGTGTATGTCGGGTTAATAGTTGTATAATTGTGCCAGACCCTGTTGTGGAGGGGGATACACACCAGGCCCAGAGAGATGGGGTGTACTGGGAGCAGCAAGATGGCCGCCGGCTACCGAGGGTGGGCCGAAGCCGCGGACTTTCCTAGGACTGGCGGCTGGCCCAGCAAACACCGCTCTGCAAAGGCCTCAAGTTCCTCCGACCGGATCAGGGAACGAAACCCCACCGCTGCACAGTCACCTTCAGGGGATCATTTAAGTGGCCAGCAGGCCCGCTACTCACTGCGTCAGAGAGATGTGAGATGTGAAGGGCCGGAGCAGTAGGCCGCAAGATGGCGTCAGGCCGCGGAAGCCGGAGCTCAGATCAAGGTATCCCCGGGATTTAATCCTCTTCCAGGCGGCCGCCCGACGCTCTCCGATGTAGTAGCAGCTAATATATCAGCTGTAAGTCAGTGGATGCCGGACCCACGGGAGAGGAGAGCAGAGGGATCCGAGCGATCCGCCGATTCTAAGATGGCGATAGTCTCTGCAGTGTGGGCCTAGCTACAGGCCTAGAAAAAAAAAAACTGTTGGAGCCGGTCAGGCTCTGCAAATAGTCAGCCAAATCAACAGTTGCGGGTGCCTGGAGGATAATCCTTGTGAGATGAGGTATCTCCAGGCTAGATTAGGCAAGGATGGCTATGGATTTTCAGCTGGTTGTTTGGAGCTCAGCATCCACACGTCTTCCCTGCTGGATGTCCGGACACGCCCCCGGAACTTTTTGTGTATGATTATTTTGTATAATATCAAAGATGATGTTACTCTGAGTAAATAGATACCTAACATGAAACACTTTAAAATTGAAGACACTTGTGGAATGGCGCCAAACTTCAGTACTTATAAATCTCCATAGGTGACGCTTTAAATTTTATTACAGGTTACATGTTTAGAGTTACAGAGGAGGTCTAGGAGGTCTCTCACTCTGACGATCGCAGCTTATGTAACCTGTGTGTACAGTGGCGTATCTGGGGTATGGCAACCATGGCAAGTGCCATGGGCGCCATTGAAGGGGAGCGGCAAAAAGCCAACCCTGAATGAAAAAACCTTCACCCGTCCTCCCACGGCCGCCTCCCACACCCATGTAGCTCCCAGCACCGCAGCCGGCCTGCAGGAGCACGGCGCCAGCGCAGCAATTGCTTCTTGGCCTGGGAGGGGAGTGACAGGTGCCTCCATTACGGCCAATGACTGGCCAGACTGGATCTACTTAGGGTAGGGTAATAGTGGCGGAGGTGGAGCCTAATGCTCCGCTTACCCTCCTCTGCGAGGCATCATCTTCTCCACGGAGGAGTGGGGAATGTGACATGAGGTGAGGAGGAGAAGGAATGGATGAGGGCCCAACGGGGGAACCCGCAGCAGCAGCACCAAGAATAGCAGCCAGGTACTACTTCTTGATCATGATCATATTCATGTATGTGGGCCAACTGCCAACCAGAAGCAAGCGGCAAAATATAGTGCTCAGTGGATTAAATAGATATGCATAGCCATAGATATCATAAATAAACTTTAATAAAAGGATTTGTGAACAGTTGTTGCACAAATCACTTTATTACACTTTATTAATGATATCTATGGCTTTGCATATTTATAATTTATTTAATCCATATGGAGCACTATATTTGATTGGCTGCTTGGGCCTGGCACACACACACAATCTCACGTGATGATGGCTTAAGTCATTATCATGTGCAATTGTGTGTATGCCAGGCATCAAATATAGTGCGCAATATGGATTAAATAAATTATAAAAATGCATAGCCATAGATCTCATTAATAAAGTGTAATAAAGTGATTTGTGCAACAAGCTCATTGAACAGTCCACATTCAGCGAAAGTTCATGCACTGCAAACTTTGCAGTGCATGAACTTTCACTGAATGTGGACTGTTCAATGAGCAGGGGCGGACTGACCCATCTCTCTGTCCCCAGTGTCCCTCCCTGTCCCTGGTTGTCTGAAAGATGGGTTTCAAATGTTTTGACAGGGACGCAGTTTCAGTGCTTGCCATAGGCGCCATTTTCACTAGATATGCCTCTGTGTATCTGGCTCTGATACTAGCCAGTGCCTCACCAGCCACTGACCTTACCCCACGTCCCTGCATCTGGGGGCAGGCGACATGGCAAGTGACAAGCTGCATCTGAAGGCAGGCAATGTAGCAAGTGACAAGCTTCATCTGAAGACAGGAGACGTGGCAAGTGACAGGCTGCATCTGGTCGGCAGACGATGTAGCAAGTAACAAGCTGCATCTGGTGGCAGGCGACACGGCAAGTGACAAGCCGCATTTGAAGGCAGGCAATGTGGCAAGTGACAAGCTGCATCCGGTGGCAGGTGACGGTGGCAAGTGACACACTCAGGACTCCCACTGATTCTGCATTATGGCAAGTAGAACTATTTCATTTTACATTACAATGTAATAATACTGGTAGAAATAATGCACTTCAATCATCCTGACACCATATCAACTATGGTGCCATGATGATTGAAGTGCTAACACCCTCCATTGCCACACCAAATTGCCCACAAAAAAACGCACGTCACACCCCACACGTGATATGCATATTGTTCAATATACTGTACCTTGCTTACATATGGCAATAAAATCTAAAAAAAAAAACATTTTAGCTGCATTCCAAACACCCTTATCAGTAATTTGATAGGATAAACAGGATCTAACACAATACACATTTCAGTCTCGCTCTAATGGCCATCATAAAACATTTACGCTTTCAGGCTTGAGTAACTAGGAACTTAACAGACATTCCTCCTAACCAGGGGCGGACTGACCATTGAGCCACTCGGGCACTGCCCGAGGGCCCTGGGCCACTAGGGGGTCCCATCAGGGTTGCCAGCCTCAGTAAAACCAGGGACAGTATGTATAAATCTGTGTTTTTTTTTTTTTTTTTTTTTACATCTGTCTGTGTACACTGTGTGTACATGTATGTGTATACTGTGTGATTGTATACTGTGTATACTGTGTGGCCTCATAATCTCTGATTGCCTGGGGGCCCCATAATCTCCTATTGCCCGGGGGCCCCTTGAGTTATCAGTCGGCCCCTGCTCCTAACTAACAGTATCAGATTTATCACCTGTTGTATTTATGCTCAGCTCATGGAATAGCAAATATGCATTCCTGGCTGGCTGTTATTAGCCAAAGAATCCAAGCATCAGTGTATTTCAAAATGCCTGAGATAATAATAGTACCACCTGAAAAAGGATACATTTACATGTATCAATTAATTAACAGCGTTTTAAGATTAACCACCAGCTGCCAACCCACTGTCATATGACGACGAGAGGAGGCAGCTCTCGTTCTGGGCCACCATCATATGATGTGATCTCCTTCCCGGACCACTAGGGGGCAGGTGCGTGGATCTGTGTGTGTAAAAAACACAGATCCACGTCCTGTCAGAGGAGAGGAGACCGATGGTGTGTTCCTTGTACATAGGGACACCGATTGGTCACCTCCCCCAGTCAGTCCCCTCCCCCCACAGTTAGAATCACTCCTAGGACACACATTTAACCCCTCGATCACTCCCTAGTGTTAACCCCTTCCCTGCCAGTCACATTTACACAGTAATCAATGCTTTTTCATAGCACGGATCCCTGTATAAATTTGAACGGTCCCAAAAATGTGTCAAAAGTGTCCGATATGTCTGCCGCAATATCGCAGTCACAATAAAAATCCAAGATCGCCGCCATTACTAGTAAAAAAAAAAATCAGAAATAAAAGTGCTATAAATCTATCCCCTATTTTGTAGACAATATAACTTTTGCGCAAACCAATCAATATACGCTTATTGCAATTTTTTTTTACCAAAAATATGCAGAAGAATACATATCGGCATAGACTGAGGAAACATTTTTTTTTATTTAAATTGGATATATATTATAGCAAAAAGTAAAAAATATTGTGTTTTTTCAAACTTGTCCCTCTTCTTTTGTTTATAGCGCAAGAAATAAACAATGCAAAGGTGATCAAATACCACCAAAAGAAAGCTCTATTTGTGGGGAAAAAAATGATAAAAATCTCATTTAAGCACAGCATTGCATGACTGCGCAATTTTCATTCAAAGTGCAACAGCGATGAAAGCTGAAAAATGCCTTGGGCAGGAAGGGGGTGTTCATGCCTGGTATGCAAGTGGTTAAACACCACTATCCTAAAGTGTACTGGAGGTGGATTGGGCCCATTTCCTCTCCTAAGTAAAATAGCCATCTGATACCTGTTGTATTTGTATTTTGTACGATAATTTCATTCTGGACAATAGTATACAAGTAACCAGAGTGCAACCTGCAGGTATTCCAAGATATTAGTGTAGCAGGTGTCTTGTTTCTCCTGCGACCCGCCAAGAGAGCTGCCTGTCATGTCTGCGGGGGATTTCTTCCCCCCTCCTTCTCCCTGTTTCACTGACTCATTGAATCTAATGTAATATGAGCTGACTTACATAGAGCTGTTCGCTCTGTAGTCTCCCTGTGTCCCTATTGGCAGGAGGAAGAGAGCCAATTAAAGGAGCAGTTGCAGGAGCCAATCAGAGAGACTTTACCAAGCTACAGGAAGCAGCTGCAAAGGACTCTGGAATATGAAGTCTCAGCACAGAGCGGCCTCACTGACTTTTATAGAGGCAGGACTGCAAATCCCAGCATTCTCTGTGGGGAGGAAAATAAAAGACTTCATTTTGATTCCTGAGGAGATTTTCAGTGACCATGAGGCAGTGAAAGAGATCAGACCTGAAGGAGAGATGCTGTCTCTCAGATGATCTCCCCACGCAATTCAGGCATCCATCGCCAGTCAGGACATCCAGCTTGAGAGAGGGGGAATCCAGGTGCATATCAAGGCGCACCTCCACCGAAGGTGAAGCGTTCCAGTGTGAGGTGACTAGTTGGGGCACCAGGAAAGCCTGCTGTTCCAGGACGTTCGTTTGACACTTGCAGTACCTCAGGGATAAGGGATAAGGCTATCCATTTCTCGGACACTGTATACAGACATCATTGTCCTCTCACCTTGCTGAGGAGGATCCTGCCTGTTTCACTTGGTAAGCTGGGCCAATTGTGTTGTTTGTGCCCACCATACAGGAGTTTAAAGTGCACCACAAGAGTGGCTAGCTGAAGACACCAAATCGTATCTTTTCTTCAAAAGGACTGAGGCTACTAGTGCCATATGGATCCGCACACACACATATTCAGGGCTCTGCATATGCATTGGGTGTGTAGGACAGTAGAAAGTTAAGCCATTAATTATTGACTTGAATAAGTGTTTAGAGTTGGGCCTGTGGTGTCAGGGGGCAGGAGAGAGAGGCCTGACACAAAGGGAGTCATTCCTCTGCTCTCCTCCTGCCTAGACTCATAGAGCCAATCTGAATAAAGGTAACCAATCCAATTTAAAGTGTCATATTATGCTTTATTTACCATTTAAGTATGACTCTGCTCTTGGGGACATTCACAAGTTTGAAATCCCCTGAAAGCAGCTTGAATATAGGATTGCAAGCTATTTTGCTCTTAAATATCAGTTATTGCTCTCTATTTGATTACTTGAATATATATTTTTATTGTCTGTTATTCTTACACAGAAATATTGCAGTAAAGACAATTTCTGTGTTTTATCATAACGTGTGTGTTTCTCATCGGTCATTGCACTAACATTATTGCCAGGTGTGTCAGAGGGGGCTGAGGCTGTTATTAGGGTTGAGAGGCAGAGTAACGAACTGAACAAACAAAGCAGCTCCTATATGTGGGGGCTGGTCCGGGATAATACCGCTACTCTGCAATCAGCTCCTCAAAACTGCATCCCTAAACACATCGAGATGGACCCCCCTGCTGTACAGAAGAAAATGGCTAAGTGAAGCTGTGTGTGTTGATTGAAGTTCCTGGCGGCGAAAGGACTGAGGTCTGCGAAGCCCTGGATGCCTTTTATTATTAAACAACATTCTGGATGTGAAGGCAGATCCTAGCTCTGATAGTACCTCTGTTTTGACGGAGTGGAAGAAAGGAGTTCCTGACACCTTAAAGATGGTTATCCTTCAACTAACGGTGAATGTCAATGCCTTGTTGATCCATCCAGATGGACAAATGTCTAACTCAGGGAGCTCAGGACATATCCAACCAGATCCAGAGACTACCACCTCTATGCCAACTACATCCTCTGAAGACCCATTTTCCCCCTTAGTATCCGAGTTTGGGAGACTGGTCGAAAGACTCCTCAAGAAGCCAGCTATGCTGAACGATTATGGTTATCACAAGCTACAGTCCTTCTCGGGGAATGTCCCCATACCCTCAGGAGAGGATGACTTTGACACCTGGATTGACAAGGCTAGCCAAGCGGTGGAAGAGTGGTAAATGGCTGAGGAAAACAAGAAGAAGGGCTGAAGGTTGGAATCTGCTGTTGGAGTCAGGGTGGACAGTACAGTTGACAGTGACTCGGAGACCCAGCTCCTGAAGACTCAGATGTCCCACTTAAGAGAGATGATGACCGGATCATCAAGCCAAGTCGCCAAAGTAAATATGGCTGCTACCTCTAGGAAGTTACAAATGGTACAGATAATGGACATGGTAAACATGTTGGTAACATAGTTCCCCGAGTCATCTGATGGGGGTGTCGTGGGTCGGAATGAGCCCACAGACTCGCCTGCTGCACCTGGACAGAGGACAACAGGTCATGATGTCTGTCTAAACTGTGGAGGTGTAGGTCATTACCAGACAGTATGCCCAATCCCATGGAGGGTAGAAGACCAGCCTGGACCACACAGAGGTGATCCAAGGATGGAGAGAAGGCCTTGTCATTCAAGAAGAACTTTCACTGAACCTGCAAGGGAACAGTGGAGGGCACCTGCAGTTTATGCTGTCTCAGTGAGAAATGACTCTCGGCCTCCAAGATGTCAACGGAAACAGAATTCCCAACATCAGAAGAGGAAGGAAGCACGAGTCCAGCCACAAAAATCTGCTGTTCTAAATGCATCCACTAAACCTGCTGCTCAGTTGGTAGGACCTCTGCCTGTAGTGCCTGTTTTGGTGGAAGGAATTTATACAAGAGCCATTCTTGATTCAGGTGCTCAGGTTACCCTACTGACCAGAGACTTTTAACGAGAGGTATTTGTCATACATGCCCCAGCGAGAGTTGAAAGATATAGAAATCCAGGGTATTCAAACAGAGGATTAACCTTGTGATGGATATCTGCGGATCAAGTCCATTGTGTGCCATTGGCTGCAGGGGTCCGCAGGAAGTTTGTTGATCTTTGGGACCAACACAGATCTGGTAAAGCGGTTGTTAGTCCCTGTTGTCCACAGATGTGATTCTTCATCTTCTCTGTCAGCAGAAGAGCGAGAAGTGTCTCCGTCCTTTACAGTGGATGAAGGAGGATCCGCAGCAGAGGCTAAAGAAACTGATCCGCAGTGAGCCCACTAGGCCTGAACTAAGGGCACAGAAAGGAAGAAGAGTCATGTGCCATCTCAAGAGATAAACCTGTGATGTGTTGGATGGGAGCTCAGAAGAAGTCATACTCATCCCCAAAGAGACTCTTGACATGCCTGACCTTTTCACCACAGATTTGGTGAAGGGCGACCCTGACTCACAGCTTTGCACAACTGGCAGGGCCAGCCCAGTAGAGGTGGCCTGGCCACAGGACGACCCGCCATCATATGACAATTGGTGGGAGGTTTCTCTGTAAATACTGTATCAAAATGAGTTTGTTGAGTCATGTAATGTTAACAGTTGTTTGTTGTTATGCTAACCTGTTTCTTTCCACGTGTATTCTACAAGCATGTACCAGGTCAAGGACTGTTACTTTCTTTGGAAGACCAAAGGTTCTTTGGAGGGGGGAGTGTGTAGCAGTTGTCTTGTTTCTCTCGTGGCCCCACCAAGCTGGCTGCCGCAATGTACACAGCCTTTCCAGCCTGAAAGAGGAAGAGAGCTGCCTTTCATGTCCGTGGTTGATTTCTTCCCCCCGCCTTCTCCCTGTTTTACTGACTCATTGAAACTAATCTAATATGAGCTGACTTCACAGAGCTGCTCGCTCTGTAGTCTCCCCTGTGTCCCTATTGGCAGGAGGAAGAGAGACAATTAAAGGAGTCTCAGCACAGAGCGACCTCACTGAATTTTACAGAGGCGGAACTGCAAATCCCTGTATTCTCTGTGAGAAGGAAAGTAAAAGGCTCCATTTTGATTCCTGAGGAGATTTTCGGTGACCATGAGGCAGTGAAAGAGATCAGACCTGAAGGAGAGATGCTGTCTCTCAGATGATCGCCCCACACAATTCAGGCCTCCATCGCCAGTTAGGACATCCAGCTTGAGAGAGGGGGAATCCAGGTGCATATCAAGGCGCACCTGCACCGAAGGTGAAGTGTTCCAGTGTGAGGTGACTAGTCGGGGCACCAGGAAAGCCTGCTGTTCCAGGACGTTCGTTTGGACCTTAACCACAGGATTTGGTGAGAGGGCATTTTGCCCATCTGCAGGGAACAGACACTGCACCATAGGAGGAGTATGAACACTGTATACAGACATAGTTGCTGGTAGTCATCTTGCTGACACTTGTAGTACCTCAGGGATAAGGGATAAGGCTATCCATTTCTGGGACACTGTATACAGACATCATTGTCCTCTCACCTTGCTGAGGGGGATTGTAAGGTAAACTGGACTTCCACCATCAGTACAGATACCTGCTCATTCTCGCACACATTGCACCCATGCTAATATTCATGAGCAAAGGACCAACAGAATGCCCGCAATGCCAGTTTGTTGCGCACGAGTGTGCGTGCATGCGCGCATTGGTGAGCGAGCGAGTGTGCATGTGCGCGCACGTGCACACACCAATTAGCACTTGGCACCCAGTGGCCTATTTAAACTGCTCTGTTACTGCAAACAAGTGCTGGATGATCTTCAGCTTTTCCCCGAACCATCAAGTCCTGATCCTGTATTCCTGTCTGCTCGTGTTTGACCCGCCTTGTCTTGGACTTCCCCTCTACTTGCTCCTTTACCTGGTATCCTGACTTCGGCCTGTTTATTGGACTTGATCTGCCTGCTGACTTGGTACCGCATTGCCTGGCTGTTACCTGACCTTGGTCTGCCCTCTGAACTTCCTCTTGCATGCTGATTCAGTGCCCTGCTGCCCGGTTGTTGCTGACTACTGCTCTTCTCCTGGTTCTGCTCCTGTCCATTCTCCGGTGCCCAGCTGCATCCGCTGCCTGTTCCAGGGATCTTGGCTGCCAGCTCTACACACCTTCGAAGGGGACATCGCCAGCCAGCTACTCGGCACTCGTGCCACTTCTTGCCTTTACACTTTCTGTTCCCACCTTCAGGAGTGTAGGCGGGAGGAGCAAGGGAGGCCTCCATCACATTCCAGTCTCCACCAGGTACGTGATAGGGATCCTGCCTTTTTCACCTGATAAGCTTGGCCAATTATTTGGGCCCGCTATACAGGAGTTTAAAGTGCACCAATGAGAGTGGCTAGCTGAAGACACCAAATCTTGTCTTTTCTTCAAAAGGACAAAAGATACTAGTGCCATACGGATCCACACACACATATGCATATGCACTGGATGTGGGACAGTTTATCTAAAACGTTAAGCTATTACTTGTTGACTTGAATAAGACCCCTTTCACACTGAGGTGTTTTTCCAGGCGCTTTTGGGCAAAAAAATAGCACCTGTAAAGCACCTGAAAAACACCTTCAATGCAGTCCCAGTATGAAAGCCTGAGTGCTTTTACACTGAGGCGATGCGCTGGCAGGACCTTAAAAAAAGTCCTTGCAATGCCCTTGTCTTATCTAATGTCACCAGATACCCAGCCACCTAATGACAGAAGACAGAAGTGCAGCAATTCCAGAATTAGGGTGAAATCAATTGACCTCCTAGTAATTGGCCATGGCAACTTTCAGTTGGCAGATAAATTTAAGAGCAACCCTGCCTAAACATCAGGGTGCTACACAAGCTATTTTACTCTTAAATCTCAGTTATTGTTCTCTATTTGATTACTCTAATATATATTTTTACTGTCTGTCATTCTTACACAGAAATATTGCAGTAAAGCCATTTTTTGTTTTTATCATACCATGTGTTTTTCATTGGTCATTGCACTTACATTATTGCTAGGTGTGCCAGAGGGGGCTGAGGCTAGTATTAGGGTTGAGAGGCAGAGTAATGAACTGAACAAACAAAGCAGCTCCTATGGGGGTATCGCTATATTAATATCAGTGTTGCTAACTGCCTGCTAATTTACGGGCAGCCCATAAATTTCACTCCATTTTCGTGGTGCCCGTAAAAAAGATGGCTGCAGGCCGACAGCGCAACTGCACTTGCTCCGTTCCAAAGCCTGCCGAGAACTTGTACACGCTCGGCACGGGTGTGCGCATGTGCAGTAATGTAATGTCATTGCCTGCCGCAATTTTTTAATGGCCTGCGCTCGTTCTCAGAGACGCCTCCCCACAACAGAGGACCTGGCCTGGATAGGATTCCGGAACGGAGCACTGACTGACCATCCATCCAGGTCTGTCAGACCTCAGATGTGTATTGTGCTGACCTACCTATACTGAGCCAAGTATGGAGGAGGAGGGAGGACAGATAGACAGAGCGACTGAGCAGGAGCAGAGCCATCAAGAGAGACAGACCCCCTCCTGTATCATGTCCACGCAGCCTTTGACCCCCTGCACCATGTCCACACAGCCTCTGATCCCCTGTACCATGTCCACAAAGTCTCTGACCCCCTGCAGCATGTCCATACAGCCTCTGACCCCTGTACCATGTCTACACAGCCTCTGACCCCCTGTACCTTGTCCACACAGCCTCTGACCCCCTTACCATGTCTGCACAGCCTCTGACCCCCTGTACCATGTCCACACAGCCTCTGACCCCCTGTACCATGTCCACACAGCCTCTGACCCCCTGTACCATGTCCACACAGCCTCTGACCCCCTGTACCATGTCCGCACAACCTCTGACCCCCTGTACCATGCCCGCACCGCCTCTGATCCCTGTACCATGTTCTCACAAGTACTGACCCCTGGTACCATGTCCGTACATCCTCTGACCCCCTGTACCATGTCCGCACAGCCTCTGACCCCCTGTACCATGTCTGCACAGCCTCAGACCCCTGTACCATGTCTGCACAGCCTCTGACCCCTGTACCATGTCCACACAGTCTCTCACCCCCTGTACCATGTCTACACAGCCTCTGCCCCCTGTACCATGTCTGAACAGCCTCTGACCCCCTGTACCATGTCCGCATAGCCTCTGACCCCCTGTACCATGTCTGCACAGCCTCTGATCCCTGTACCATGTCTGCACAGCCTCTGACCCCCTGTATCATGTCCTCACAGCCTCTGACTCCCTGTACCATGTCTGCACAGCCTTTAACCCCCGTAACATGTCCACACAGCCTCTGACACCCTGTACCATGTCCGCACAGCCTCTGACCCCCTGTACCATGTCTGCACAGCCTCTGACCCCCTGTACCATGTCTGCACAGCCTCTGATCCCTGTACCATGTCTGCACAGAATCTGACCCCCTGCACCATGTCTGCACAGCCTCTGACCCACTGTACCATGTCTGCACAGCCTCTGACCCCCTGTACCATGTCTGCACAGCCTCTGTTCCCTGTGCCATGTCTACACAGTCCTCTGACCCCCTGTACCATGTCCGCACCGCCTCTGATCCCTGTACCATGTCCGCACCACCTCTGATCCCTGTACCATGTCCGCACAGCCTCTGATCCCTGTACCATGTCCACACAGCCTCTGACCCCCTGTACCATGTCTGCACAGCCTCTGACCCCTGTACCATGTCCGCACAGCTTCTGATCCCCTGTACCATGTCCGCACAGCCTCTGACTCCTGTACCATGTCCGCACAGCCTCTGACCCCTGTACCATGTCTGCACAGCCTCTGACCCCTGTACCATGTTGTAACGACAACCCGAGTATGAAAGGGATTAACGTCGTTTAGGACATTCCATTTCTGAACACAAAGGCAGCTACTGAACACTTCAATCAGCTGAACAAGAAACCCATACGAATAATTCTCCCCCAAGTACGAGATGAGGCTCTTTATTGAGGTTCAACCAGGAATGACTCTTTATTAGAACCAAAATTACAAGTCTTTATATACAGTTAGAGGCGGTCCCCCCTCCTGCTCATATTACTCTAACAATACACCTGTGACCAGAAACAGAATTAACATGAACTAATTAACTAATCCTTTAGACAGCCTAGGTGATTCAGAGACATGACCTTTAGGGCAGACTTCATGTCTCCTAGCTCACCGACTATACAATACACATTATCATACATCTCAATACAATTGTTGGGTTAATTCGCACACTGGATGAAAAGACTTTTAGAAGCTGTGACAAGTCATACTAGACTAATTTACATTATAGCAGACACAGACAGAGACAGGTGGTTGGAATTGACATCAGAATCTCCTCACAGTATGTGTCCCAACAGTATGAATTAGTCACTATTTGTAATATGGCAAATACAGGGTCCCCAGAGTCTGTGTCTCTTGGGGGGGTATGGACCCGAATCTAAAGTAACGCCACCTCAAGGGTCACCAGGCATACAGGTCACAAAGAGCACCGTTCCCCCAAATGCTAGGGCCCATAATCGGTAGGCAAAAGGCTAGCATTCAGTCCCCTCCAAAAGCCTCTGTCCCGGCTAGGTCTGTCACATTTCTCCCCTTTCGGCAGGAGACTAACACAGGAGGAGACCCCAGACGGGTTGACTCCGAAGTTAGTCAGTAGTTCCAGTCCTCTAATGCTGGTATCCACACAGTGCCCCAAACAAATTGTTCCAGAGTATTACTCACCCAGCCAACCTCTGCCTCTCTCAGAGAACATATCCACTGCTGGGGAGGGACCTGGACTGACCCTTCTCCCTGGAGTCCTTTCAGACGCTGGAGAGAAGACAGGGTGACTGGGCTCACTCCGTCATGCTGTTGGTGATCTGGGCTGACTGCCCAGCATCCTTGGGGTATACAGGTGGGGACTGAAGCCCCATCCACCTTTACAGGAAATTCATCCTCTGTTAGTTGAGGGTAGAGGCCAGCAGCACTCTGCCCTGTTGCCAGCCCTTCTGCTGGAAACCCCACACCATCTGCTCCAGCTAACTGTTGGGGAGGGAGGCCGATTGTCCCTGCTCCCTGGAACTCTGTAGTTGCTGCTGGTGCTGGACAGAGGTTGGTAGCACTCTGCTCAGTTGCCAGCGCTTCAGCTGGGTTGGTGTCATCATTCTGGGGCGCCATCTGCTGTTGGCACTCCCTTTCACTGGTATTGTCTCCCAGGTGCACGAACCCTTGTTGGGGAGGGAAAATGGCTGCTTCTCCTCTCTGCATCTCTGAAATCCACTGGGAGAGAGGAACCATCACCTTCTCACCTCAGGCCTCCGAAACTGCCACGGGTGTAGAGCAGGGGTCTGCAGTACTCTGTCCTGCTGCCAGTACTTGAGCAGGTGATGCATAATCTATCCCCTGAACCATCCATTAAGTCCATACATTCTGTAATCTGTGGCTGCAGAGATGAGCCGACTGCCCCAGCTCCCTGGAACTCCACAGTTGTTGCCATTGTTGGGCAGAGTTTGGTAGCACTCTGCCCTGTTGCCAGCACTTCTGCTGGGGACTCCACATCATCCTCTTCGGCTAACCGTTGGGGCAGGAGGCTGAATTCCTCCCCTTCCCTCCCAAACTGTGCAGTGGCCATTTGGGAGGTGAGCTGGCTGCTTCCTTTTACGTTCCCTCATCTGGCTGCTGGGAAGTGATTGCCACCTTCTCACCATGAGCCTCTGGAACTGCCACAGGTGTGGGGCAGAGGTCTTGGACAGCTGGGACAGTTCCTTGCAACTCCACAGATACTGCTGTTGGTGCTGGGCAAAGCACACTGAAGTTTGGCCCTGATACCAGCTCTTCTGCTAGAGGCTCATCAGGTTGTTCTTCCTCAGCAGAAAAGTCTATCTAATCCCCTGTCTCTGCAACTGGTGTCTGGGGATAGAGGTTCACCATCTCCTGTCCGTGGAACCCAGAAGATGCTATCAGTGCTGGGCAGAGGTTAGCAGAACTCTGCCCTATTGTCAGCACTTCAGCTTTAAGGATGGCAATCTCCAGATTTTCCACTGCCGATTCTTCAACCAGGATTTCAGAGTTGTCAACTGGTATTTCCTGATAGTCCTAGGCAAAGGGAGCCCCACCCTGCTGCTGAGCAGAGTCTAGCAGCTGTCTATAGGCGATCTCCAGCTCCCATTTCTGAACGGCCAGAAACTCCAAATCTTCCTTTGCCCAGTGCCCTTCTGAGACATTCAGTCTTCACTCTCTGTGCTCCATTATTTCCTCCAAACGCCACTCCCAATCACTCCCAAAGTCAGGGTCCCTGGACATCCTCCAATACAACAATCCCAGGCCATCATAGTCAAAGCCTTCCGTGGGCTGTCCTCCGGTGACCACAGGCACTCTTGGGCTACATACCACTGGAGGGCTCTGTAGCTCTCGTCCAACCGCATCTCTGCCCGGATCAGCCTGCTTAACTCAGCTGTCCACTCCTGCTTTGGTTGATCCCCCAATAACAGCATTCGTACTTCATACTGAGACCAGTACCTCACATGGATGTGGAGGGGAGAACTTTTTCCTGGTGTTACTGCTCGAGAGCTAGCGCTTTCTTCCAGAGTTCGCATCGGATAGAATCAGACCATACCAGCAGGACCTGCTCTGATACTGGTCCTCTATGCTGTATCTGCATCTCTCGCAACCTCTTTCTGATTTCCTCTTCCATGGTGGCTGGTATCTGTACCTCTCCTCTCCTTCCAGTTGGTGCTGCTGTGACTTCTGCTGCTGCAGCACCTCTATTCTGTAGCCTATTTGCATCCACAGCCGCTATAACTAGGTCTATGATTTCCACTGTAGGGTTAGGACCATAATGTGCCAGTTTTATTTTAACAGCCCGATCAAATCCTGCCTCTTCGGGTGTCCTGTCTGTTATGCTGGGCCTTTCCGTTATGTTGGGTCTTTCTGCTCTATCCATTTCAACTAGTTCTGCGGTAATATCCCTCTTCTTACGGTTGTTGGCCGGTCAGCCCCAATTGTCCAGTAAGTCCTTGAGGGTAGAGCGCTTTAGCCGTTCATACTGTGCTTCCATTGGCCTGTGTCCTCTTGTAGCTGTCCTTCTGGGCTGTGGGAATGATCCCGCTGCTTGCCACCAGTTGTAACAACACCCCGAGTATAAAAGGGGTTAAAGTCGTTTAAGACATTCCATTTCCGAACACAAAGGCAGCTACCGAACACTTCAATTAGCCGAACAAGAAACCCATATGAATTATTCTTCCCCCGAGACGAGGCACTGTATTGAGGTTCAACCAGGAATTACTCTTTATTAGAACCAAAATTACAAGTCTTTATATACAGTTAAAAAGGAGGTCCCCCCCTCTGATCATATTACTCTAACAATACACCTGTGACCAGAAGCAGAATTAACATGAACTAATTAACTAATCCTTTAGACAATCTAGGTGACTCAGAGACATGACCTTTAGGGCAGGCTTCATATCTCCTAGCTCACCGACTATACAATACACATTATCATACATCTCAATACAATTGTAGGGTTAATTAGCACACTGGATAAAAAAAGACTCTTTTGAAGCTGTGACAAGTCATACTAGACAAATTTGCATTATAGCAGACACAGACAGAGACAGGTGGCTGGAATTGACATCAACATCTCCTCACAGTATGTGTCCCAATAGTATGAATCAGTCACTATTTGTAATATGGCAAATACAGGGTCCCCAGAGTCTGTATCTCTTGGGGGATATGGAACCGAATCTAAAGTAACACTACCTCAAGGGTCCCCAGGCATACAGCTCACAAAGAGCACCGTTCCCCCAAATGCCAGGGCCCATAATTGGTAGGCAAGAGGCTAGCATTCAGTCCCCTCCAAAAGCCTCTGTCCCGGCTAGGTCTGTCACACATGTCCTCACAGCCTATGACCCTTGTACCATGTCCGCACAGCCTCTGAGCCCCTGTACCATGTCCACACAGCCTCTGACCCCCTGTACCATGTCCGCACAGCCTCTGACCCCCTGTACCATGTCCGCACAGCCTCTGACCCCCTGTACCATGTCCGCACAGCCTCTGATCCCTGTACCATGTCTGCACAGTCTCTGACCCCCTGTACCATGTCCAAACAGCCTCTGATCCCTGTACCATGTCCGCACAGCCTCTGACCCCCTGTACCATGTCCGCACAGCCTCTGACCCCCTGTATCATGTCCACACAGCCTCTGACCCCCTGTACCATGTCTGCACAGCCTCTGATCCCTGTACCATGTCTGCACAGCCTCTGACCCCCTGTACCCTGTCTGCACAGCCTCTGACCCCTGTACCATGTCCGCACTGCCTCTGACACCCTGTACCCTGTCCGCACCGCATTTGACCCCTGTACCATGTCTGCACAGCCTCTGAACCCCTGTACCATGTCCGAACAGCCTCTGATCCCTGTACCATGTCCGTACAGCCTCTGACCCCCTGTACCATGTCTGCACAGCCGCTGATCAATGTACCATGTCCGCACAGCCTCTGATCCCTGTACCATGTCTGCACAGCCTCTGACCTCCTGTACCATGTCAGCACAGCCTCTGACCCCCTGTACCATGTCCACACAGCCTCTGATCCCCTGTACCATGTCCGCACAGCCTCTGACCCCCTGTACCATGTCCGCACAGCCTCTGACCCCCTGTACCATGTCTGCACAGCCTCTGATCCCTGTATCATGTCTGCACAGCCTCTGACCCCCTGTACCATGTCTGCACAGCCTCTGATCCCCTGTACCATGTCCACACTGCCTCTGATCCCCTGTACCATGTCTGCACAGCCTCTGACCCCCTGCACATGTCTGCACAGCCTCTGACCCCTGTACCATATCCGCACTGACTCTGACACCCTGTACCCTGTCCGCACCGCATTTGACCCCTGTACCATGTCTGCACAGCCTCTGACCCCCTGCATAGTTGCCAACAGTCCCGATTTTCCCGGGACAATCATGATTTTGAGACCCTCGTCCCGATCAGAGGCACAGCCTCTGACCCCCTGTACCCCGTCTGCACAGCCTCTGACCCCTGTACCATGTCCGCACTGCCTCTGACACCCTGTACCCTGTCCGCACCGCATTTGACCCCTGTACCATGTCTGCACAGCCTCTGACCCCCTGTACCATGTCCGAACAGCCTCTGATCCCTGTACCATGTCCGCACAGCCTCTGACCCCCTGTACCATGTCTGCACAGCCGCTGATCAATGTACCATGTCCGCACAGCCTCTGATCCCTGTACCATGTCTGCACAGCCTCTGACCTCCTGTACCATGTCAGCACAGCCTCTGACCCCCTGTACCATGTCCACACAGCCTCTGATCCCCTGTACCATGTCCGCACAGCCTTTGACCCCCTGTACCATGTCCGCACAGCCTCTGACCCCCTGTACCATGTCTGCACAGCCTCTGATCCCTGTATCATGTCTGCACAGCCTCTGACCCCCTGTACCATATCTGCACAGCCTCTGATCCCCTGTACCATGTCCACACAGCCTCTGATCCCCTGTACCATGTCCGCACAGCCTCTGACCCCCTGCACATGTCTGCACAGCCTCTGACCCCTGTACCATATCCGCACTGCCTCTGACACCCTGTACCCTGTCCGCACCGCATTTGACCCCTGTACCATGTCTGCACAGCCTCTGACCCCCTGCATAGTTGCCAACAGTCCCGATTTTCCCGGGACAATCACGATTTTGAGACCCTCGTCCCGATCAGAGGCTGTCCCAAATCGGGATTTGCCCAGGGAAAATCGGGAATGTTTGCAATTTACATTTTTTGGAAGCTGGCTTCAGGAAAATGGCCGCCGGTGCTGCCGCTAGATCGCTCCCCCTTGTGTTCAGTGGAGAGAGGAAGGGGGCTCAATCCTAGCAGCCAATGAATCGGCTTCTCCTCTCGCACAGTTCAGCCCCTTCCCTCTCCAATGAACACACAGTGCCGGCGGCCGCTGTATGTGCTCACTGCTGGGGCCTGGGGGGCGTTATGTGAGGGGAGGGTCTGCACTGATGGAGGGGGGTCTTCTGAGGGCATCTGCACTGATGAAGGGGGGTCCGCTGAGGGGGTCTAAACTGAGGGGGGTCTGCTCTGAGGGGGTCTGCACTGATGGAGGGGGGTCTGCTGAGGGGGTCTGCACTGAGGGGGGTCTGCTCTGAGGGAGTCTGCACTCATGGAGTGGGGTCTGCTGAGGGTGTCTGCACTGATGGAGGGGGGTCTGCTCTCTGGGGGTCTGCACTAATGTAGGGGGGTCTGCTCTGAAGGGGTCTGCACTGATGGAGGGGGGACTGCTCTGAGGGGGTCTGCACTGATGGAGGGGGGTCTGCTCTGAGGGGGTCTGCACTAATGGAGGGGGGTATGCTCTGAAGGGGTCTGCACTGATGGAGGGGGGTCTGCTCTGAGGGGGTCTGCACTGATGGAGGGGGGTCTGCTCTGAAGGGGTCTGCACTGATGGAGGGGGGTCTGCACTGATGGAGGGGGGTCTGCTCTGAGGGGGTCTGCACTGATGGAGGGGGTTTGCTCTGAGGGGGTCTGCACTGATGGAGGGGGGTCTGCTCTGAGGGGGTCTGCACTGATGGAGGGGGGTCTGCTGATGGGGTCTGCACTGATGGAGGGGGGTCTGCTCTGAGGGGGTCTGCTTTGAGGGGGTCTGCACTGATGGAGGGGGGTCTGCACTGATGGAGGTTGGTCTGCTCTGAGTAGGTCTGCACGGATGGAGGGGGGTCTGCTCTGAGGGGGTCTGCACTGATGGAGGGGGGTCTGCTCTGAGGGGGTCTGTGCTAATGGAGGGGGTCTGCACTGATGGAGGGAAGTCTGCTCTGAGGGGGTCTGTACTGATGGAGGGGGGTCTGCACTGATGGAGGGGGTCTGCTCTGAGGGGGCTGCACTGATGGAGGGGGGTCTGCTCTGAGGGGGTCTGCATTGATGGAGGGGGGTCTGCACTGATTGAGGGGGTCCGCACTGAGGGGGTCTGCACTGATTGAGGGGGTCCGCACTGAGGGGGTCTGCACTAATGGACGGGGGTCTGCACTGAGGGGGTCTGCACTGATGGAGGGGGGTCTGCACTGAGGGGGGTCTGCACATAGGGGGTCTGCACTGATGGAGGGGGGTCTGCTGAGGGGGTCTGCACTGATGGAGGGGGGTCTGCTCTGAGGGGATCTGCTCTGAGGGGGTCTGCACTGATGGAGGGGGTCTGCTCTGAGGGGGTCTGCACTGATGGAGGGGGTCTGCACTGATGGAGGGGGTCTGCTCTGAGGGGGTCTGCACTGATGGAGGGGGGGTCTGCACTGATGGAGGGGGGTATGCTCTGAGGGGGTCTGCACTGATGGAGGGGGTTCTGCTCTGAGGGGGTCTACACTGATGGAGGGGAGTCTGCTCTGAGGGGGTCTGCACTGATGGAGGGGGGTCTGCTCTGAGGGGGTCTGCACTGATGGAGGGGGGTCTGCTGAGGGGGTCTGCACTGATGGAGGGGGGTCTGCTTTGAGGAGGTCTGTTCTGAGTGGGTCTGCACTGATGGAGGGGGTCTGCTCTGAGGGGGTCTGCACTGATGGAGGGGGGTCTGCTCTGATGGGGTCTGCATTGATGGAGGGGGGTCTGCTCTGAGGGCGTCTGCACTGATGGAGGGGAGTCTGCTCTGAGGGGGTCTGCGCTGATGGAGGGGGGGTCTGCTCTGAGGGGGTCTGCACTGATGGAGGGGGGTCTGCACTGATGGAGGGGGGTCTGCTCTGAGGGGGTCTGCACTGATGGAAGGGGCTCTGCTGAGGGGGTCTGCACTGATGGAGGGGGGTCTGCTTTGAGGGGGTCTGCTCTGAGGGGGGTCTGCACTGATGGAGGGGGGTCTGCTCTGAGGGGGTCTGCACTGATGGAGGGGGGTCTGCACTGATGGAGTGGGGTCTGCTCTGAGGGGGTCTGCATTGGTGGAGGGGGGTCTGCTCTGATGGCGTCTGCACTGATGGAGGGGGGTCTGCTCTGAGGGGGTCTGCGCTGATGGAGGGGGGTCTGCACTGATAGAGGGGGTCTGCACTGATGGAGGGGGGTCTGCTCTGAGGGGGTCTGCACTGATGGAGGGGGGTCTGCACTGAGGGGGTCTGCATTGATGGAGGTGGGACTGCACCGAGGGGGTCTGCACTGATGGACAGGGGTCTGCACTGAGGAGGTCTATACTGATTCTGCTGGGAGCACCTGATGCAAGGACGGACTCTGCTGGGGGCACCTGATAAAAGGAGGGATTCTGCCGGGGGGCACCTGATACGAGGACAGACTCTGCTGGGGACACCTGATGCAAGGACAGACTTTGCTGGGGACACCTGATGCAAGGACAGACTCTGCTGGGGGAACCTGATGCAAGGACAGACTCTGCTGGTGGCACCTGATGCAAGAAAGGACTCTGCTGGTGGCAGGCGACGTGGCAGGTGACACGCTCAGGGATCCCACTGATTCGGCATTATGGTGAGTTGAATGATTTAATTTTATATTACAATGTAATAATAGAAATAATGCGCTTCAATCATCCTGACACCATAACAATCATGGTGCCGGGATGATTGAAGTGCTAACACCAGGTGTTTGGAGTATCTTTATCTGCTGATTGTTAAACTTTCTAGAATATACATATTTCTTTTGTTGTGTAGGATCTGGGGCTGCTGTCCCTTCATTCCTCTCTCCCCCTTTCCCTCTCTATCCCTTATTCATCTCAGATTCTAACCACACACCCTTTGAGCCACGCCCACTTAAGCCATGCCCACTATTTTGCATAAACCACACCCATTTTTGCCATGGCGCGCTTCGCACGCCACAGTTCTATTTTTTATTGCTAAGCCACACCTACAAACGCATGTCCCACCCCCTTATTACAGCCTACAGCCAAACAAGTGTCCCACATATTTTTTTTTGCAATGTTGGTAACTATGCACACAGGCTACATATGATGGGTCACAGAGGCTGCATATGATGGGCACACAGGCTGCATTTTATGGGCACAGTGGCTGCATTTTATGGGCACAGTGGCTGCATTTTATGGGCACAGTGGCTGCATTGGATGGGCACAGTGGCTGCCATTGATGATAGAAAAAAAGGAGAAATGGCGCAAGATCTCAACCAAACATGAAGAAAAGAAAACAGAATAATGTCCCAAATATTCAAATGTCCAAAAAGGCAATGTGTGGCTATGATAAGGCGTCGTGTCAACATCGGAAGAAGAGAAGAAGCGACGAGACAGTGGCGACAAGACAGCGGCAGCAGACCGGGCCCCCCGCTGGCAAAAGAGCTGGAAGAAGATAGCGGAGGGGCCCGGGAGAAGAGGCCGAACACTGGGAGAAGAGGCCGAACACTGGGAGAAGTCGGAAGGAGACCCCCCGAAGTCGGAAGAAGACCCCGTAACTGCCTAATAAATTACTCTTAAAATCTGTGTACTGTGTTTTTTTTTATTGACACTTTTTTCCCTAGGTGAATGGGTAGGGGTACCATGTCAAATTTATGGTGCTGGAAGTGGTCACAGAGGATCCATGTGGTGGCAATTGGGATTGTTTGATCCTACAATGGGAAACCTTGTGGATCGAACAACTCAATGCCAACATTCCCCTGGCCTCAATGATGTCCTGACATACAAGCCCTTTTTGTGACACTACATATTGGTGTCAGTGATTGTAACTCAACATCACTGACCCATGTTACTTGTGTAGCCCCACTGCCCATGGTTTCCCCATCCCATTGCTCTCATCGCTCTTTTCCCCACCAGCTCTAACCCTTTCTTCCCCCTCTCTTTCCCCTTTCCACTCCCCCTCCCCAACATTCCCCACCAGGCTATACCTATATTTTTTATCAAAGTTACGGTTCTTTTGTTCATAATAAATATGGTCTCATTGTCCTAGTGAGTAACCGCTATGCTTTTTTTGTGTACGAAACTGTTGATTATGTCATTAATATGGCTCAATACATTTCATATTGCCTTATTGCCTTTTGTATAGATTTGTTGATTTATTTGGCTGTTGGGGAGAGGGGTGTTTTGCTCCCTTACGGCGGGCATGTGTTTAAGAAGGGTGGGCGGTCTGACTATCGGCCAGTGATTCCCGCAACCTCCCTGCTTGGATCAAGTCCTGAGTTTCTGGCCGCCTTCCTGTATGTCCAAGCGCATGCGAGGCACCTCGCGCATGTGCAGTGTAAGAGAACTAAGTGTCTTGCGCTCAGAATGCAGGGTTCAGGAGTGTCTTGCGATCAGAAGAGTGTGAAGGGTATGATGGGGGCAGTATGTATAGGAGAGGAGTGCAGGGGGTATGATGTGGGCAGTATGTACAGGAGAGGAGTGTGGAGGGTATGATGGGGGCAGTATGTACAGAAGAGGAGTGTGGAGGATATGACAGTGGGCAGTATGTACAGGAGAGCAGTGCAGAGGGTATGATGGGGGCACTATGTACAGGAGAGGAGTGCGGAGGGTATAATGGGGGCAGTATGTACAGAAGAGGAGTGTGGAGGATATGACAGCGGGCAGTATGTACAGGAGAGGAGTGCGGAGGGTATGATGGGGGCAGTATGTATAGGAGAGGAGTGCAGAAGGTATGGTAGGGGCAGTATGTACAGGAGAGGAGTGCGGAGGGTATGATGGGGGCAGTATGTCAGGAGAGGAGTGTGCAGGGTATGATGGGGACAGTATGTACAGGAGAGGAGTGTGGAGGGTATGATGGTGGCAGAATGGGGAGGGATTTCTGTCAGTGGAGTGACCATGCAGCTGGGGGGTAGGAAGCAGCTCTGAGTGATGTGTGTCAGCTGGATATATGAAGTGGTCTGGGGGGGGTGATGTAAGCTGGGGGGAGTTGGGGGCAGGGAAGTGGTCAGATAGTGATGTTTGTCTATAATAAAAAAAAAAGCTATTGTGCTTATCCACTAATATACACAACAATAAATCATACAATGATACTACTCAATGAAAACAGCTTCCTGTTATAAGATACCAGCAACTAGCACTCTGTATGCCCAGATGATGTGAATGTAATGTATGACCATTCATAAAACCCTGTGTTATCCAAGCTCTGAGTCTGTACAATCAGGGGTGTAGACTCACCACATATACACAGGGTTAAGTGAATGGTCATACATTAACTTCACGTTATCTGGACTGAGGATTGGGGATGTTTGTATAGATAGACATGTGCTGCTTGGGAGATACTGTGAGTCAGCTGTGATCAGGCTGCAGACTTCCCCCCCTCCCCACACACACTCGCTTGCTGTCTCTTCTGATTCTCCTTATCTTAACCCTTCGATGCAATAAATGCAAAACAAATCCTCCTGAAACTTTGCAACCTTCCACCCTGGGAAACTGGAAAACTTTCCTGAGAAAAATAAAAACTCAGCTCACCTCCTCCCTGTATGTAGTGAGCAGCGGCCAGCCCGACAGGAGCTACAGTGAGCTCCACCTCCCGGTTCTCTCAGAACACGGTACTGGTGATTGGAGTGGGGGGGTCAAAGATAACAGAGACTCCGCAGGAGCATTAAGGGGGGAGACAGAAAGGAGCTTCAGATTCCAACACAAACACCAGTGTGTGTATTTATTGAGTAGCAATGACACTGCTACTGTCTCCACAGTGGGAAGTATGCTAATGGAGCTCCCTCTGCCCGAATGGTCTGTCCAGGTTTCAGGCAGTCTGAAAACCGGGCAGATGATTCAGAACCCAGACTGTGGTACTATTCACACATATTGGTCCAATATCATTTACTCTACAGACATATGTGAATTTTTTCACCTTTGCCTATTACGTTTGGAGGGTGCTCCTGAGGTGTGTCGGTGCGCTCGCTTTCTCCTTGGGTTCATTCCCTCAGCTCCCGGTATAGACTTGCCTTGCAGATCCTGACTTGCAACACTGCTTATTTAGAACTATTTATATGTAAATATCCCAGGGAGATACACATCTTGTTTTCTATCTGGGCAAAACATTAGATCATTTTTTCAGATACGCTATGCATTTGCTCCTGATGAGTAGGGATGAGCCGAACACCCCCCGGTTCAGATCGCACCAGAACCTGCGAACGGACCAAAAGTTTGCACGAACTTTAGAACCCCATTAAAGTCTATGGGTCTCAAATGTTCGAAATCAAAAGTGCTCATTTTAAAGGCTAATATGCAAGTTATTGTCCTAAAAAGGATTTGGGGACCCGAGTCCTGCCCCAGGGGACATGTATCAATGCAAAAAACAGTTTTAAAAACGGCCGTTTTTTCGGGAGCAGTGATTTTAATGATGCTTAAAGTGAAAAAAAAAGTGAAATATTCCTTTAAATATCATACCTGGGGGGTGTCTATAGTATGCCTGTAAAGTGGCACGTGTTTCCCCTGCTTAGAACAGTCCCTGCACAAAATGACATTTTTAAAGGAATAAAAGTCATTTAAAATTGCTTGCGGCTTTAATGTAATGTTGGGTCCCAGCAATATGGATGAAAATCAGTGAGACAAACAACATGGGTACCCCCCACCTCCCAGTCCATTACCAGGCCCTTTGGGTCTTGTATTGATATTAAGGGGAACTCCGCACCCAAATTAAAAAAAGGAAAGGCGAGGGGCCCCCAGGCCCTATATACTCTGAACGGCAGTATACAGGCGGTGCAAACAAGACAGGGACTGTAGGTTTGTTGTTAAGTAGAATCTGTTTGTAATTTTGAACTGGTACATTTTTAAAGTGTAGCACCAGCCAAAAAATCTATTTTTAAGCTTTTTGGAAAACATAGGGAAGGGTTATCACCCCTGTAACATTTGTTTTACTGTCTGTGCACCTCTTCAGAAGATTTCACCTCACTTTCTGTCCCAATGACAAATGTTTTTTGAAAATGTGTGGTTTTTAGTGAAACAAGGATTGGTGATAAAGCCTCAGTGAAGAGGAGACATGTTTTTCCCATATTAACTCTCACAGGGGAGAATTTCCCTTCCTAGGGGTAGATTTCATCTCACTTCCTGTTGTCTCCTTCCGTTTGCAAGTAGGAGTCGTTTGTAAGTTGGATGTTTGAAAGTAGGAGCCTGCCCTATATACTTTGCAGAAATTGGGGCCTTAGGTGTTGGTGTTGCCACAACACTGTAAGCCCTCAAAGTTACTCTTGGTGGGCGCTGGAACGGGCCCTGCTGTGAAATATTATATCAAGAATTGTAATTACATGCACCTGTTGAACAGGGGCAGAAGAATTGAGCCTTAGGCACTGGTGCCACAACACTGCAACCCCTCACAGATGCTATATTTGGAGCGCAGGAATGAGCCCTGCTGTAAAGTATTGCATCAAAAATTGTAATTACACGCCCCTGTTAAGCAGGGGCTGAAAAATTGCCACAACGCTGCAACCCCTCACAGATGCTATAGTTGGAGTGCAGGAATGAGCCCTGCTGTAAAGTATTGCATCAAAAATTGTAATTACACGCCCCTGTTAAACAGGGGCAGAAAAATTGGGCCTTGGCCACTGGTGGCGGTGCCCAGAACCAAAAAAGTTCTTACAAGCTATCAGAATTAAAATTGAGGAGGAAGAGGATTGTGACTCAGCATCAGCATAGGCAGTCTTGAAGGGATCTCACATTAAAAAAAAAAATCAGTCGATTACATCAGCATCAGGTGCTTGGTAGCTGGTGATCCATGACTGATTCATTTTTATGAAGGTCAGCCGATCGACCGATTCGGTGGACAGGCGCACCCTGTAATTGGTTTCAAAGCCTCCAGCAGCACTGAATGTGCGTTCCGAAAGAACGCTGGATGCAGGACAGGCCAGTAGCTCAATTGCATACTGTGCAAGCTCTGGCCAGTGATCCATCCTCAAAACCCAGTAACCCAGAGGATTTTCGGTGGAAAAGGTGTCCAAGTCTGATCTTGCTGCTAGGTAATCCTGCACCATGTGAATCAGACGCTGGTGATGGTTGCTGGAACCGATCAGACCTTGGGGCTGTGGACTAAAAAATTGTCTGAACGCATCGGTCAGACGGCCACCTTCTCCACCACTCCTTCTGTGACTGACCAAAGCCTCAGCAACACGTTGTCCAGGAGGACCAGGAAATTGTAACCTCCCAGGCTCTGGAAACGCGTTGCACAAACCTTTCTGCAAGGCCTCCCGAAGATGTTTCATCCTCTGCTCCCTCTGCGATGGCAAGATAAGGTCCACAACCTTACTCTTGTAACGTGGATCAAGGAGGGTTGCCAGCCAGTAATCATCCCTTCTCTTGATACCACAAGTACGAGGATCCTTCCGCAGGCTTTGGAGGATCAGAGAGGACATGCAGTGTAGGTTTGCTGAGGCATTCGGTCCAGAGTCCTCTGGGTCACTAAGGAGGACATGATCTGCAGCCACCTCCTCCCAGCCACGTACAAGTCCATGGGTTTCTTCGAACTTTAAATGATCCCTTGAAGACTGCTGCTGATGCTGAGTGCCAGGCTCCACCTCCATGCTGACACAATCCTCCTCCTCCTCTTGTGTGATCGGCGGGCACGCAGGAACACTGTCTGGATAAAAGGGGCCTTGAGAGGTAAGGAAGTCCTCCTCTTCCTCCCTCTGTTCTGCCTCAAGTGCCCTGTCCATTATTCCACACAGCGTGTGCTCCAACAGATGGACAAGAGGGACAGTGTCACTGATGCATGCACTGTCACTGCTCACCATCCTCGTGGCCTCTTCAAATGGTGACAGGACAGCGCATGCATCCCTGATCATAGCCCACTGGCGTGGGGAAAAAAAAACAAGGTCCCCTGACCCTTTCCTGGTGCCATAGTCACATAGGTACTCATTGATGGCCCTCTGCTGCATGTGCAGCCACTGCAGCATGGCCAATGTTGAGTTCCACCTGGTGGGCATGTCACAGATTAGGCGGTTCTTGGGCAGGTTAAATTCCTTTTGTAGGTCAGCCAGCCGAGCACTGGCATTATATGACCTGCGGAAATGTACACAGACTTTCCTGGCCTGCCTCAGGACATCCTGTAAGCCCGGGTACCTGCCCAAGAACCGCTGCACCACCAAGTTAGGGACGTGAGCCAAACAGGGCACATGGGTCAGTTGTCCCTGTCGGAGGGCAGAGAGGAGGTTGGTGCCATTGTCGCAAACCACCATACCTGCCTTAAGCTGGCGTGGCGTCAACCACCACTGAACCTGCCCCTGCACAGCTGACAGAATCTCTGCCCCAGTGTGGCTCCTGTCCCCCAAGCACACCAGCTCAAGCACCGCATGGCATCTTTTTGCCTGTGTGCTTGAGTAGCTCCTTGAACGCCTACAGAGCACCGCTGGTTCTGAGGACTAATCAGCACAGGAAGAGGCCATGGAGGAAGAAGAAGAGGAGGGGGTGGAGGAGAGAGGTGTGGCAGAATCACCACTAGTAGAATTTTGGAGGCATGGTGGCGGAACAACCTCCAACACTACTGCACCCTGTCCGGCATCCTTCCCAGCTGCCAGAAGAGTCACCCAGTGTGCAGTAAAAGATAAGTAACGTCCCTGTCCATGCCTGCTGGACCATGAGTCAGCGGTAATATGCACCTTACCACTGACCGCTCCTTTCCAGCGAGGCCAAGACATTGCCTTCCACATGCCAGTAGAGAGCCGGGATCGCCTTCCATGAGAAAAAGTGGCGTTTGGGAACCTGCCACTGAGGAACTGTACATTCCACAAACTCATGGAAGGGGGCAGAGTCTATCAACTGAAAAGGCAGCATTTGAAGTGCTAGCAATTTAGCCAAGCTAGCATTCAACCACTGGGCATGTGGATGGCTGGGAGCGAACTTCTTTCGGCGGTGCAGCAGCTGGGGCAGGGAAATCTGCCTGGAACAATCTGACGTCGGTCTACCGATAGCAGATTGCCCGCAAGTACTTGGCTGTGACACACCTAATTCTACACCTTCATTCCTCTCAGTGCAGATTTCAGAGAGTACTGAAGATATAGTGGGGTTGGAGATCCCAGCTGATTAGGAGCAAGGAGAGGTCCCCTTTGTTCTTTGGTGTGGATCTTTTAGGTACGCTTGCCAACAAACTGCATAGCAGATCGACATATGTCTGGTCAAGCATGGTCAAGCCACGTGAGATACGTTTGAGACATATGTTGCAAATAGCAGCAGTGGGATCTGATGCACTTGTCTCAAAAAAGGCCCACACCAAAGAACTTTTGGAATCACGGTGTGATGCAGTCGGTGTGCTGCCCTTAAGCTGGCCCCTGGAGGGCACCCTGCATCTTTGGAGATGTGCCTCCTCCTCCTCCTCTCTCCTATCAGGCACCCATGTGGAGTCAGTGACCTCATCATCCCCTCCCTCCTCATCACTGGAGCAAAGCTGGCAGTATGCTGCAGCTGGGGGAACATGACTGCCAGATTGCTGTCCTTCTTGGGCACCCCCTCTCTCTGGGCTCACGTTACTGCCTACCTCTAGCTGGGTACCATCATTGGAGCATTCAAAACGCTGGGCATCCTTCTGGAGCATGTACCCAACACTGTGGTCAAACAGTTCGGGGGACTCCTCAGGAGGACATAGTGGGGCTAGGGAAAGAGTGACTGATGCCATTGAGCCGAGGGAAGAGGGCGTGTTGGCAGCTGCTTTGCCAGACAAAGTACCCTGAGCCTGAGTGAGAAAGGATGAGGAGGATGAGGACAGCTTGGTCATCCACTCTACCAAGTAGAGTCGCATGTTGCGACTCAACACGGCCAGCTGCCGAAAAAAAGGACAAGCGTGTCCCACGGCCACGTGCTGATGAAGATGCACCGTTTCTACGACCAGCACTGTTGCCTCTAGACACAGAGCCTGCTTGCCCTCTTTTATTGGCTTGTGACTGTCTGCCTCTCCTTGTTGGCCTTCCAGATATGCTAACGGCCTGCAGTGAGATGTAGCTGTACAAAGCTGGGATGTGTATATATATATATATATATATATATATATATATATATATATTGATACTGCAGCTAGCAGAATCAACTGCCTGCCTGTGGTACTAATAGGATCAGAAAAACTCCAGCAATTGTCTTCAGGTTGCTTTTGGTGCACAGCACACTAACTGTAAATACTGTAGCTGCCTACCTGTGGTATTAATAGGAGCAGAACAATAGCAATTGTCTTCAGGTAGCTTTAGGTGCACACTGTACAGAGGACGCAGTACACTAAATGTAAATACTGCAGCTGCCTGCCTGTGGTACTAATAGGATCAGAAGAACACCACCAATTTTCTTCAGGTAGCTTTAGGTGCACACTGTGCAGAGGACACAGTACACTAACTGTAAATACTGTAGCTGCCTACCTGTGGTATTAATAGGGGCAGAACAACAACAATTGTCTTAGGGTAGCTTTAGGTGCACACTGTGCAGAGGACGCAGTACACTAACTGTAAATACTGCAGCTGCCTGCCTGTGGTACTAATAGGATCAGAAGAACACCACCAATTATCTTTAGGTAGCTTTAGGTGCACACTGTGCAGAGGACACAGTACACTAACTGTAAATACTGTAGCTGCCTGCCTGTGGTATTAATAGGAGCAGAACAACAGCAATTGTCTTCAGGTAGCTTTAGGTGCACACTGTGCAGAGGATGCAGTACACTAACTGTAAATACTGCAGCTGCCTTCCTGTGGTACTAATAGGATCAGAAGAACACCACCAATTTTCTTCAGGTAGCTTTAGGTGCACACTGTGCAGAGTACACAGTGCACTGTAAATACTGTAGCTGCCTACCTGTGGTACTAATAGGATCAGAAGAACACCACCAATTTTCTTCAGGCAGCTTTAGGTGCACACTGTGCAGAGTACACAGTACACTGTAAATACTGTAGCTACCTGCCTGTGGTATTAATAGAAGCAGAACAACAGCAATTGTCTTCAGGTAGCTTTAGGTGCACACTGTGCAGAGGACGCATTACACTAATGCCCCGTACACAGGGTCGGACTTTGTTCGGACATTCCGACAACAAAATCCTAGGATTTTTTCCGACGGATGTTGGCTCAAACTTGTCTTGCATACACACGGTCACACAAAGTTGTCGGAAAATCCGATCGTTCTGAACGCGGTGACGTAAAACACGTACGTCGGGACAATAAACGGGACAGTGGCCAATAGCTTTCATCTCTTTATTTAATCTGAGCATGCGTGGCACTTTGTCCGTCGGATTTGTGTACACACGATCGGAATTTCCTACAACGGATTTTGTTGTCGGAAAATTTTATATCCTGCTCTCAAACTTTGTGTGTCGGAAAATCAAAAGGAAAATGTCCGATGGAGACCACGCACAGTCGGAATTTCCGACAACACGCTCCGATCGGACATTTCCCATCGGAAAATCCGACCGTGTGTACGGGGCATAACTGTAAATGCTGTAGCTGCCTGCCTGTGGTATTAACAGGATCAGAACAACAGCAATTGTCTTAGGGTAGCTTTAAGTGCACACTGTGCAGAGGACGCAGTACACTAACTGTAAATACTGCAGCTGCCTGCCTGTGGTACTAATAGGATCAGAAGAACACCACCAATTATCTTTAGGTAGCTTTAGGTGCACACTGTGCAGAGGACACAGTACACTAACTGTAAATACTGTAGCTGCCTGCCTGTGGTATTAATAGGAGCAGAACAACAGCAATTGTCTTCAGGTAGCTTTAGGTGCACACTGTGCAGAGGACGCAGTACACTAACTGTAAATACTGCAGCTGCATGCGGTAGTAATAGGATCAGAAGAACACCACCAATTTTCTTCAGGTAGCTTTAGGTGCACACTGTGCACAGGACGCACTACACTAACTTGTAAATACTGCAGCTGCCTGCAGTACTAAGAGGATCAGAAGAACACCACCAATTTTCTTCAGGTAACTTTAGGTGCACACTGTGCAGAGGACGCACTACACTAACCTGTAAATACTGCAGCTGCCTGCAGTACTAATAGGATCAGAAGAACACCACCAATTTTCTTCAGGTAGCTTTAGGTGCACACTTTGCAGAGGACGCACTACACTTACTTGTAAATACTGCATCTGCCTGCGGTACTAATAGGATCAGAAGAACACCACCAATTTTCTTCAGGTAGCTTTAGGTGCACACTGTGCAGAGGACGCACTACACTAACTGTAAATACTGTAGCTAATAGGACTAATAGGATCAGAAGAACACCAGTAATTTTCTTCAGGTAGCTGTAAATACTGTAGAAACACCTGCCTGCCTGTCAGTAGGAAGAGAATAACAGGAACGGATCTAGCTAAACTGAATACAGTGTATATATATATATATATATATATATATATATATATATTCACACAACACCTAGGATGCATATATATACACAATACAATGTAAGTGCAGCTAACTGACTCGCCTGCCTACTCTAGCTAACTTAAATCAAATGACACTGTCTCTCTGTCTATCTCTCTGCCGCCGCTGCAACACACTACACAAGGCCGCCACGTAGGTGGCCTTATATAGTCTGGGGAGTGTACTAAACCCCCTGAGCCTTAATTTATAAATTATGGCTCTCCGTTCTTACCGCGCTGTGATTGGCCAAAGCATGTGGGTCATAGTGCATGCTTGGCCAATCATCAGCCAGCTATGCACTGCGATGCCGCAGTGAATTATGGGCCATGACGCGCCACTTGAATTTGACGCGAACGGCCCATAACGTTCTAAATTCGACGAACGGTCGAACATGCGATGTTCGAGTCGAACATGGGTTTGACTCGAACTCGAAGCTGATCCCTACTGATGAGTGGCAACTGACCATGAAACGTGTCAAGACTATCAATGTCATCATGTTTCCAACACATAAATTGACCTCAACTGTGATTTGTATCCATTACTCAATAAGCATTGGCTTTTTATACTACATGTGTAGGGGTGGGGCGAGCACGAAAATACCAACACTTCTATAGAGCCACCATCCCGCAAATATATGCAACTGTGTTCCTGAAAAATGTATACAGAACTGAATGGGACTTTAATTGTGCCTCTAAGAAGTATGAATAGATGAAAAGAAATTAATGAGAAAGTACAAAATTTTATTCAATATAAAAACAATTAATAATACATTACAGTTAATATGGTTGAAGTGGATTCAGGGTGTGCAAATCCCCGATTTTAACAGAGTTATGGCCTACGTGTTTCTTTGAGAATGGCACAATATGATCACGTGTAGATTTTACAAATAAGACATCAATTAATATTGCATACATTTATAAAATTACAACGGTAAGGGCTAGAATATGAAGTGTATATGAACATTAATACATAGATTTATACTTAGGTATGTATTGATGAAAAGTAGTTATCAATGATTACTGAGCAAATCTGGGTGTTTTATAAAGTATTTGAACAGACAAACATAGCTACCTTATCAATCCATTTGGGGTGTGTATGTCGATGCTAGTCACCATGTGAGGTTAAACAGTGGTCAACTCTATGCTGTTGAATGTCTAAACAGGTAATGCTGTGGTTTTGTATAGGGAAAAAAGAGAATGTGTATATATATATATAAGTATGAATCATATTATTCTATCAAAGAGTTTCTCCCACTCACCGGGAACTGTAATTTGGAGGATTACGGCTTGGTGGGACAAAAGGAGGTCTTTGTGCTCATGGGAATACTCCAACCCCAAAACTCCTTAACGGGATGGAAGGGCAGACCCCTATATATGCAGATGAAAGAGCATAGTAAACTAAAGGGTTGAAAGATGATAGTAATATTAATAATAGACACATCCAAAGAAAAGTGGAGGTGTCAAAATCAACGGGGAGAAGCAAAGCAGAGTGGATGTGGGTATGTGGGGAGTGACAGGGGAGAAGAAACAGGAGATTGAAAGCAGAGGCAAGGGAAGAGACAGTGGGGTGAGGGGGGGGATAAAAGAGGGAAGGGGGAAGTAATAAAGTCGGGGAGAGATGAGAGAGAGGAAAGGGAAAGGAAAGAAAGGGGGAGGAAAAAAGGGGAACAGAAGGAGAAGGAGAGGGGGGGAGAGGAGGAAGGGACTTGAGAATGGGGGGAGAAGGAGTGGGGGAGGAGGGGGAGAGAAAGGAAGGAGGAGGGGAGGGGAAAGGGGGAAGTGGGGGAAAGGAAGAAAGGGGGCGAAAGAGAAAAGAGGGGGGGGAAGGTAATATGGATCAAAAATCTGAATGTTCTTGATACTTGTTTACCAAGTAGTAGTGTAAAGATATACACTAAATTTAAATGGAAAATAGGTGTAATCCTAGAAATTCAAAAGGATTTTTTGTTGCTTGAATAATTGTTTTCCCTCCGAGAAGAGGAGGGAGTGTGTCACTGAATCTTGAGAGGACGATCAGGGGAAAAGCATCCCGGAGCAGAGAGAAAAAGACTGATGTCACAGATTGCTGAAGATTAAATTTGAACAAACAACCATAAGTTAATAGATAAAAGCTCTCTGAGCATGTAGGGAAGAGAACTGTGTCAAAGTAATGCCCAGGGTGAAAGAGAGGTTTACCTTAGATCACTCAAGTGCCAAGTCTCCTCAGCATTCCGCATGCAAACGAACAGGTAAGCCACTGAAGAGACACTGAAACAAAGTGTCTTATATAAGGAGACACAGCCGTTCTAATTATCCCAGGAGGGGTGGATCAATGGGGGAGATTCCTGGGATTGTTCGAGTCGCCCGGATTGCACGGAGCTGGAGTAAGCTCTGGGGACCTGGAGGGGCAGGAACAAGCCCATCTCAGCACTGATGCTGTGGGGTTCACATGCCAGGCAGTACATGCAGAGACTACCCCGGTCCGTGTGCTCTCCTAATCCCTCTGGGATGTGATTGAGGGAGGGGCACGGGTCCCTCTCTTGCACAGATTGGAATGAATCAGTTAGGGGAGAGAAAAGATCCCGCGATATGGGGAGGGGGTAGGACCTGGACGGCATAGCGTTAAGCCAGGACTGGCTTAGAAAACCTGGGCTGGTGACGCTGCGCTTCTCATAAGAGGGGGGATAAACCACATATCTGCCAAAAGGTTGGTGTCCCCGGATGGAGCAATTTATGAGAACGACTCTGGGGGACATGGTCAAACACCATGTCCTCAGGCAGTGATGAGACACGAGCGGGGCCAAAAGCCCCCCGTGCTGGAAATCGCTCCAAAGCAGATAATCACGGGTGAGATGTGGGGAGACAACAAAACACACAAAAATTCAAAATTAAAAATACATGTGATCAAAAGGCAGAACAGGTGGATAATAATCATAAACGTTGTTGACGCCTCTCTAAGGAGGATGTATAATATACTGTATAGGTGGCTCACTGCTACCGCACACATCCCCAGCATCACCGCATATCAAAGCAATACAGAACTGATCGTACATAAATATTAACATCAAGAATGATAGACTTAGATGCATGGACATGTGCATCATTTGTTATATCTCACAGTATTGACATTGCAACTACTATTGATCAAAGAGTGGAAGTAAAAGGGTGGGAGTAAATGGAAGTTGTGGTTTGAATTATACAGTTACAGGAAAGGGGCGCAGCTAATAGCGCCATTCATACCAGGTGGAGAAGTTGCCCTCAATTTGAAGATCCATTTGGCCTCTACCTGAAAGATTTTCTGGTCAAAATTACCACCCTGAGTGTGGGGGTGTATGCGGGCTAATACCTGGAATTTCAGTGTTGTCGTGCTGTAATCATGAACTTCCACAAAATGCCTCGGTATTGGTTTTTCAGTAATACCTAACTCTATGTCCACAGCATGTTCTTTTATCCGTCTCCAAAAATTCTGTTTGGTTTTACCAGCATAAAAGTTTCCACACCCACGTGTAAGTAAGTATACAATGTCCATGGTGTCACAATTAACAAAGTGTTGCATAGTGAGATTTTCACCTGAGGGTAGAGTAAAGTTTTTGCCTGTGACAATGTATTTGCAAAAGTCGCAGTTGCCACACCGAAAGGTGCCTTTAGGTAAGGTGCCACAGGCGTCTCTAGAGCCATGTAGCATAAAGTGACTCGAGACTAAAATGTCTCGTGGGGACTGGTTGCGTTTGTAAATGACATGTGGTTGGGTTTCGACAAACAGATTCAGAACGGGATCATCCCTAAGAAGGTGCCAGTGAGTATTCAAAATTCTTTTTATACTTGTGGCTTGATTATTGAATTTAGTAATCAGGCGGATACCTTGCGGTCGGGGTATGCTTTTTTTCTCACCTTGGAACAACAAGAGATCCCGTGGGCTATTGTTGGCGTTTTTATATGCTTTCTGAAGAGATCTTTTGCTATACCCGTGATCTAAAAAGCGTTTTTGAAATTCAGAGGCTTCGCTTTTAAAATCCTCTTCGTTGGTACAATTCCGTTGGACCCGTAAATATTGGCCTTTGGGGATAGATTTAATTAGATGAGAAGGGTGTGTGCTTGTAAAATGTAATAGTGAGTTGCCTGCTGTATCTTTTCGGTGCAAATTGGTGGTGATAGCTCCTTCTGGGTCTTTATGTATATTTAATCAAGGAAAGAGAGGGTATCTCTATGCCAGTTAAAAGTGAAGGATAAGTTGTAATTGTTACGGTTGAGTGCCTCCACAAACTCGGTCAGGAGTTTGGGAATGCCTGTCCATAGAATAAAGATGTCATCGATATACCTGAGCCACAACAAAGTATGGTGCAGGTATATCGAAAAGACATCTGAGGCAAAAACCTCTCGCTCCCACCCCCCCAGGTACAAGTTTGCATTAGAGGGGGCACATTTGGTCCCCATTGCAACACCTTGCACCTGGAGGTAGTAGGAGCCATCAAAAGTAAAAGCGTTGTGGGTCAAGATGAAATGTAACATTTCAATAATGAATGCATTGTAAGGAATGGCATCGAGATCCCTTTCACTTAGAAACATAAATGTCATGGAGATGCCTTGGTCGTGTGGAATACTGGAGTATAAGGCCTCCACATCTATGGATGCAAGAATGGTATTGGTGGGAACAGATAAACCATCTAAAACTGTCAGGATGTGGATAGTGACCTTAAGATAAGTGGATAGACTTTCAACGTGGGGACGTAGATAATCATCTATCAAAGAACTGGCTTGTTGGGTGAGGCATCCTACCCCTGAGTTGATGGGTCTACCTGGAGAATGAGAGAAAGATTTGTGAATTTTCGGAAGGGTATAAAACGTAGGGGTGATTGGGTGTTGTACCTTTAAATAATCGCGTGTGTTCTTTGAAATAAGGTTTCTTGAAAAAGCTGTATCTATGATCTATGATTCTGAAGAACTCCCGTTGGTAATCGTGAATTCTCGTGGACGAGATCCGACGATATCAAGAGGAGTTCTCCAGAATCCTATAACACATGCCCATATATCCTTCTGTGGTTTGGATAACAAGGTTTCCTCCCTTATCGGATGATTTGATTACTATATCATCTCTTTTTTTAATTTATTCAAAACTGCTCTTTGGTTATGAGTCAGATGGGATTGTGTTGGGATGGTATTCATTTTGCAAATGTCTTGGGTAGTGCGATCAAAAAAAAGTTTGAGATTTGGGTTGGAGAGGGTGGGAAATTTTTGTGACTTTTTCTTATATTCAAGTGGTACAAATTATGTGGATTCCATGTCCTCAGTATCTGTCAACACCTGATCCATTGTGTTAGGGTTATCCCAGACCCCTCCTTCCCTTTCTAATTGTGTCAAAATCTTTAGCATTTTATAGTCCATACGAGACCATTTGGTCTCAGGGTTTGGCTCTGATTTATTATTTTGATTGTGCCAGAAAGCTTTGAAATTTAGCTTCCTGGCAAACATATTAATGTCTTTTACCAACTCAAAGGGGTCTGCATCCCGAGTAGGGCAGAAATTAAGTCCCAATCCCAAAATTTCCAATTCCGTAGCTGTGAACGTATGTGGGGTGAGGTTGATTACATCAAATGTGCTCGATTGGGTTATGTGGGGCGAGTGATGAACTGATCTATTTGACTCTGTGCTACATTGAGTGATGGTTTCAGAGTCGTGGGGGCCCTGTTTTTGGTGGCTGGGGTCTGAAAATTTGAGGATTTCGCTTGCTTAGGGATAGCACCTAGTGCTGCTTCACTGGAATGTGGTGTACTATGCAGGTCCGAATGGGTGGGAGTAAGATCCTCCCCATCGGACATTGGAGGTGTTTTCCTTTTAGAGGCTTGAATGCAATTTGTGTCTAGACTATCTTGTGAGGAGGCTGTGGGTCCCCTATTGCGAGTGTGGGGCTGGAAGCCTCGGTGAGTGGAGTTTCCTTGGGACCGAAAGGATGAGGAAGTGGAGGTGTCAGAAGCACTACCATCATCCGTTTGTCTGAACCTACTGAAATTTGCCCTGTTGGGTGCATTTCATTTGTATGCTCTCCCCATTTTGAAAGCTATACGTAGATAAGTACAAAAAACAATGAGGCTGTAATACACTAGTTACAACTGGCCAGTGGCCTTGCTGACAAGTATTAAGCATCAAAAGAATAGCAGCCCAGTACAATAGCTTCATAGTAAATTCCAGGTAACACTTAGTGGTCAACAAGCAGGTCTCAGTTTTGACCTGAACATAGCCCAAGGAGAAGAGGAGGAAAAAAGAACAGAAGAGGAAAGAAGAAAAGAGGGGTTGGGTAGTGGAGAGGAGGAGGGGAAGGGGATGCTCTGCCATCGGCTCAGGGCGGGTCCTCACGTCTATGCCACTCTTCCCAGACCTTATCATGTGCCTCCAATCTATCTTGTAGTCTAGCCGTCATTTTTTCCATCAGCTCTATATCTTTTATTCTGGTGTATAGGTCCGTTTGAGTGGGAGGGTCTCGTCTTTTCCAGTGCAGGGCAATTATACATCTCGCGGCTGTAAGGACATGTCGAAGCAGTTTCCTGGAGTGCTGAGGTATTTGTAACCCAGACACCCCAAGAAGAAACAACCTCGGATCCATGGGCACTGCACGCCTAACAGATGGCTTAATAGTTGTTGCATCTCGGTCCAGAAGGGGACTATTTTAGGACATGTCCGATAGATATGGTATAAGGTCCCTCTGTCTCTCATACACCTCCAGCATCTATCCAAGCTAGTGGGGTAAATAGCACGGAGGACATCTGGCGTCAAGTACCAAAAAAAACAGAATTTTATAAGTGTTCTCTTTATAGAGTGTACAAAGGGAACTCTTTAGCTGCCTGAGACCAGATTGACCGCCAGGTAGTTTCCGGAGTTTCCTCCCCCAATGCTCTCTCCCATCGGAGCATATATGGATGTTTACCCTGGGTTGTGAAGCAATGAGAGTTGAGTACCCGGTAGATGTCTGAGATTAACCCTCGTCTTGCTGTACCTTCCAACATCAAGCACTCGAATGGAGTAGGAGCCAAAAATTGTAAGTTCGGAGCAAATGATTGAGCATAATGTCTAATCTGCAGGTACCCATAAAATACATGCCGGGGTAGGTCAATTTTTTTTGAAGATCTGTGAATGAAAGCAATCTACGCGTACAGGGATGCACCAGGTGACCATAGTGGAATAAGTTCTTCGTCGCCCACGGGAAAGACATCTGATGTGTAAGGCCTGCAGGCATTCTGGGATTATATTGAAAAGACGTGAGAAGTGACCTCTCTGAACATAGCTTATGAACTCAAGACAGTCTACGCCAGAGTGACCTGAGGTAGAGCATGGGACCTAAAAGCTGGGCTGAATCCACCTCCACCATTGCATTCCAGAGCATACTATTTGGGTGGACAGGTACCATCCATATTTTTTCAATTTCAGTCCATCTGTTGTAAGAACGTTGGGGAAACCAGGAGGCCAGGGCCCGCAATTGAGTGGCTTGGTAGTATTTATGTAGGTTAGGAAATGACAACCCACCCTCCGAACGTGCCACTGTAAGAACCGAGTGTGATAGTCTATGCCTTTTATAATTCCAAACAAAACGGATTAAATCTGCCTGGAGTTTCTGCAGTTCCGCATGTGGTATTGGGATGGGAAGTGTTTGGAAAAGATAAAGGAGCTTAGGTAGGATGGTCATTTTAACAGAGGCCACCCTCCCTAAAAGGGAGATGTGGTGGACCTTCCATTTCTGCAGGAGATCCCTTATAGATCTGAAGAGGGGGGGATAATTGGCTCGATATAGGGTAGAGTAAGAGGGAGTAATCTGTACTCCTAGATATTTCAGGGATGTCTCTAGGTCTCTAGAGTGGTACACAAACAGACAACTTTTTTAAGGAGATGTATGGATGGCGAGGTTTGTAATTGGAGTTCTAGGGCTCTAAGATCTCTCTCAGCTCGAATTTTGGACGCTATTTCATTTTTCTTCATGGCCGAGGAGAGCGCAATACATCGCCCCCTGAGGACTGCCTTGTGCGCCTCCCAGAGGGTAGAGAGGGTTATATCAGGGGTGTCGTTTTCTAGAAAGTAATTCTGCAATGTTGATTCTAATTCCAGTTTGGATGGGGTATGTTGGAGGAGGAAATTATTTAATTGTCAGTTGCATGGTTTACGGCTAGGGTTACCTATATCTAGGGACACAGTAACAGGAGCATGATCAGACCAGGAAATAGGTAAGATCTGAGCTGTCTTTGTGGCGCGCAGAGTGGCATTGTTGACAAAGAAATAGTCTATCCGGGAATGCATACGGTGAGGGGCTGAAAAAAATGTATATTGTCTATCCCCCGGGTGTAGGGCCCACATCAAATAAGGCATGACGCCTAGTTATTTGATGAAATAATTTGGAGTCTCGCGCAGCGTGGGTCTGTGGGGCTAAGCATGTGTCGATCTAAACCTACTGAGTGGGACAGATTAAAATTCCCACCGATTATCAAATAGTCATTGGGAGATCTAAACAGATGTGCAAATACCTTAGATAGAAAATGTATCTGATGAGTATTAGGGGCATAGAGGGTACAGATAGTAACCGCCTGCGTTTGCCGCTGGCCTCACAAAATTATGTAGTGTCCCCTTGAATCCACAAAAGACTCGGAGCATTTAAATGGGGAACCACGCTTAAATAGAATAGCCACTCCTGCTCTTTTGCGGGGGGCTAAATGCCTGGTAGACCTGAGGGTATTGTCTGGATGCAAAGGTGAAGGCATCTCCCTTATTAAAATGCATTTCCTGCAACAGGACTACGTCCGCCCCAGAATGCCTGAGCTCTCTCAATGTAAGATGCCTTTTCCTGTTTGAGTTCAACCCGTGAACATTAAGTGACATAAACTTAACCATGGTCACTGGTGTATGCGCGCTCAAGATTACTTAGCTTATCCAGCCGCGAGACCGCTACCACATCCCAGAAACGAGGAGGACCAAAGATGAAGTACGTCCAGATGACCGTCCCGAACCAATGGCGAGCCAGGGAAAACAAGGGGGTGGGGGGGAAGGGTATGAGAAGAAGTAGAGAAGGGAGGAAAAAAAGATTGGTTAGTAATACATCAGTTAATAGTAAACATTGCGATATAATCCCAAGCAGTCTATACCGCCCGGGATCTGTTAAGTTCCAGTAAGTTCCCCCGATCAGAGCCCCCAACAAGGGCCCAGGGCGGGGGAACATAGAGAACTGCTTTAAACAAAATCAACGGTGTTCGAAATATCTAAACAAAGTGTCAAAGGGGAACTTTGGTAGGTTAAACCTATGAGGGGACTAGTGACCAGAAAAAACTACCACTATCCAGTTTCCATCAGGGGGTGCCCAATGTTCAAAACAAGTAAACAGGCTGGGGGGGGGGCCTAGGGGGAGTGCAAATAAGGTTGCTGAGTGGGGCAGGAGAAACAATTACAACAGTCAGCTTTTCTTAGATTTGGCGAATCCTCGAGGGGAGTCCCGGTCTCTGGGATGTTTAGTTGAGGGGATCTTCTGCCAGACCGTTGGAGGCGGCGTTGGCAAGTCCACTAAGTCCCAATCAGGCAGACGTGGAATGGGGATCTCCAAGATGTCACAGAAGTTGTCACAGAAGTCTTCTGGGAAGCGTAGTACTGCTGATTTTCCCTGTCGACGAGCTGTCAAGCTAAAAGGAAATCCCCAGCGGTAAATTATATTGTTCTCTTGCAGTAAACTGAGTAGAGGTTGGAGGAGTCTTCGTTTCTGCAAGGTGATCCAAGAGAGATCTGGGAACAGCTGAATTTGTGTGTT
The DNA here is from genome assembly GCF_042186555.1 of Aquarana catesbeiana. Lineage (NCBI taxonomy): Eukaryota > Metazoa > Chordata > Amphibia > Anura > Ranidae > Aquarana > Aquarana catesbeiana. The sequence goes on along the minus strand of NC_133334.1, from coordinate 177,055,769 downwards.
TTCAAAGACCACCTTCTTGGAGATGTGGGCTTTTCGAATGATGTCTTCCTTTAAAGGGAAGGAATGGATCCTGCATATAACATCACAGGGTCTGGAGGCAGGCCCCTTAGGGCAGAAGGCTCGGTGTGCATGGTCCATTTCTATGGGTTTGTTTGGGGGGGTCCCCCAAGAGGTCATTGAATAAGGTTTGTAGGGTTTCGTGTAAGTCTTTGAATAAGTGTTTTATTGTATTCATCCACATAGACACAGAGATATCAGATTCCCGAAATGGATAGAGTTTGTTCTGAATCCCTTGTATCTCGGCATCGAGTTTCTTATTTTCTAAATCATAGTGATCCTTTAACATTCTCATCATATTCAATGAGCATGTGGTGAGATTTTCCTCCCATTCACTACGTAGTGAGTTCTGTGGATTTTTTTAGGGTCGGGAAGATTTGAACATTTGTACAAACTACAGTACGCAGCCGCGAGAATGTTTCCAGCACGATCAGATCGCGCTGGTTCTTGGTGGCAGAGTACTGTAAATCTCGTGCTAGCTGCAATAGGAAAAACACATTTTCCTACTGCGGCGGGCGCGAGTGGGAATTCCCTCTGGAGAATACCAAGCCCTTCGGTCTGGTATGGATTTTAAGGGTAACCCCCTATGCCAAAAAAAGGGCGTGGGGGTCCCCCAAAATCCATACCAGACCCTTATCCGAGCACGCAGCCTGGCCAGTCAGGAAAGGGGGTGGGGACGAGCGAGCGCCCCCCCACTCCTGAGCCGTACCAGGCCGCATGCCCTCAACATGGGGGGTGGGTGCTTTGGGGGAGGGGGGCGACCTGCGGGCCCCCCCACCCCAAAGCACCTTGTCCCCATGTTGATGAGGACAAGGGACTCTTCCCGACAACCCTGGCCGTTGGTTGTCGGGGTCTGTGGGCCCCCAGATCCCGGCCCCCCACCCTATGTGAATAAGTATGGGGTACATCGTACCCCTACCCATTCACCTAGGGAAAAAAGTGTCAATAAAAAACACAGTTCACAGATTTTTTAAGTAATTTATTAGGCAGCTCCGGGGTCTTCTTCTGACTTTGGGGGTCCTCTTCCAACTTCGGGGGTCTTCTTCCGACTTCGGGGGTCCTCTTCCGACTTCGGAGGTCTCTCTGGCATCTTCTCCCGGTGTCCGCATCTTCTGCCGGCTCCACCGCTATCTTCTGCTGCTCTTTTGCCAGCGGTGGCCCGGACTTCTGGATCGTCTTCTTCCCTCTTCTCTTCCAGAGATGTTGACACAACGCTCTTTCCAGCTGGAATGCTCTCTGAGCGCTCCGCAACGGACTTATATAGGCGGTGACCCCGCCCCTATGACATCACATTCCCGGGGCATGCTGGGACTGTGAGGTCATAAGGGGGCGTGGTCATAGGACATAAAAGTCGGAAGAGGACCCCCGAAGTCGGAAGAAGACCCCCGAAATCGGAAGAGGACCCCCGAAGTTGGAAGAAGACCCCGGAGCTGCCTAATAAATTACTTTAAAAATCTGTGTACTGTGTTTTTTATTGACACATTTTTCCCTAGGTGAATGGGTAGGGGTACGATGTACCCCATACCCATTCACCTAGGGTGGGGAGCCGGGATCTGGGGGCCCCCTTATTAAAGGGGGCTCCCGGATTCCGATAAGCCCCCCGCCCGCAGACCCCGACAACCAATGGCCAGGGTTGTCGGGAAGAGGCCCTTGTCCTCATCAGCATGGGGACAAGGTGCTTTGGGGGGCCCCGCAGGGTGCCCCCCTCCCCCAAAGCACCCACCCCCCATGTTGAGGGCATGCAGCCTGGTACGGCTCAGGAGGGGGGGCGTTCACTCGTCCCCACCCCTTTTCCTGACCGGCCAGGCTGCGTGCTCGGATAAGGGTCTGGTATGGATTTTGGGGGGACCCCCACGCCTTTTTTTGGCGTAGGGGGTTACCCTAAAAAATCCATACCAGATCTAAGGGCCTGGTATGCCCCTGGAGGGGAACCCATGCCGTTTTTTTATTCAAAATTTGGCGTGGAGTTCCCCCTCAAGATTCATACCAAACACAGTGCCTGGTATTGGCGGGGATCCAACTCGGATCCCCGCACCAGTGTGAACCCGGCTCGCAAGGTGTCAATCTCGCCAATAAAAGAGATTGACACAATATCAAACAACAATAAAGAAGTTGACCAAAGGGTGGTAGTAAAGAGCTGAAAAACCACGTGATTTGGTGAAAGTTGGCTGGAAAAGTCCTGTCATCTGTATGCAAGACAAACTTTTGGGCAACGCCCTTTGTACAAAAATCCAAGGGAAAGTTTGTACAATGTCCTATCATGTGTATGGGGCTTTAGACCCAAGGGAACCACTTTATTATCAATGTACGATTGGAAGAAATGGCTGTGCCAGTAGAATCTGGATTTGTATTCTAACAGTTTTTTTAGATGGGCGAATAAAGATGTGATTTCTGTAGTTTTTAATTTTGTTCATTTGATCAACCCAAGCACTACCACAATAGTTAGCCATAGTCTGAAGAGTGAATACAGCCAAGAGAGAGAAAAAAAAAAAAAAAAAAGGAGAAAATCGCTAGATGTTATATAAAGATTCCTAAAAGAGATTTTAAGCCCTTCCAGGGATAGAGATAGTGAAGGTTTAGTCCTCATGCACATGGACGTTTTAAAAAATGAGCTGTAAAGCTAGGTTCGATGCCTGGAAAAACCGGCGTTAAAAACGCGATTTTTACCGCGTTTTGCATTAGCGTTTTTGTGCGTTTTTGCGCGTTTTTCCGCGTTAGCGCTAAGTAGCGTTTTTTAATTAAAAACACATCTCTCAGCTATATACACTCCCAAATTTCCCACAATGCCACAGAAACCAAAGAAAATATGTTAATGAGCATGTGTCGGTGCTATTTTGGTAGGAGAGAGAGAGAGGAGAGAGTGTTTCAGAGTGTTTCAGAGTTTTCAGTATATTTCAGTATTTTTCAGTATTTTTCTGAGAAATATGGATCCTGTCATGCAAAAGATCGATGAGGCAATCCTTCTGATTGTGTTGCAGAGGCAACGGAGAATGAGACAGGAGGAGGAGAGAAGCAGCAGACGTCGATTTTGGGTGCATCCAATGGTATCCAATCGGTTTTCTACGGGGTACTTTGGCAATATTTATTCCCAACTGCGCTCATATCCAACAAAGTTCTTCAACTTTACAAGGATGTCAGTGCCGCTCTTTGATGACCTGTTGGAGAGGCTCAGGCCAAGGCTCACAAGGATGGACACTGTGATGCGTAGCTCTGTGTCACCGGAGGAACGGATGCTAGTGACACTCAGGTAAGTGAATACACATATGGGAGGAGGGGTTAGGGTTACGGTTAGGTTTAGGGGTTAGGGTTAGGGGTTAGGGTTTAGGGTTTAGGGTTAGGGGTTAGGGTTAGGAGTTAGGGTTAGGAGTTAGGGTTAGGGTTAGGGGTTAGGGTTAGGGTTAGAGGTTAGGGTTAGGAGTTAGGGTTAGGGTTAGGGGGTTAGGGTTAGGAGTTAGGGTTAGGAGTTAGGGTTAGGGTTAGGGTTAGGGGTTAGAGTTAGGGTTAGGGTTAGGGGTTAGGGTTAGGGTTAGGAGTTAGGGTTAGGGGGTTAGGGTTAGGGGTTAGGGTTAGGAGTTAGGGTTAGGGTTAGGAGTTAGGGTTAGGGTTAGGGGTTAGAGTTAGGGTTAGGGGTTAGGGGTTAGGGTTAGGAGTTAGGGTTAGGGTTAGGAGTTGGGGTTAGGGTTAGGGGTTAGAGTTGGGGTTAGGGTTAGGGGTTAGGGTTAGGGGTTAGGGTTAGGAGTTAGGGTTAGGGGGTTAGGGTTAGGGGTTAGGGTTAGGAGTTAGGGGTTAGGGGTTAGGAGTTAGGGTTAGGGGTTAGGGGGTTAGGGTTAGGGGTTAGGGTTAGGGGTTAGGGGTTAGGGGTTAGGGTTAGGAGTTAGGGTTAGGGGTTAGGGGTTAGGGTTAGGGGTTAGGGTTAGGAGTTAGGGTTAGGGTTAGGAGTTAGGGTTAGGGTTAGGGGTTAGGGTTAGGGGTTAGGGTTAGGGGTTAGGGTTAGGGGTTAGGGTTAGGGGTTAGGGTTAGGGGTTAGAGTTAGGGTTAGGGGTTAGGGGTTAGGGTTAGGGTTAGGGGTTAGGGTTAGGGGTTATGGTTAGGGGTTAGGGTTTAGGGTTTAGGGTTAGGGTTAGGAGTTAGGGTTAGGAGATAGGGTTAGGGTTAGGGGTTAGGGCTAGGGTTAGGGGTTAGGGTTAGGGTTAGGGGTTAGGGTTAGGGGTTAGGAGGTTAGGGTTAGGGGTTAGAGTTAGGGTTAGGGGTTAGGGTTAGGGGTTAGGGGTTAGGGTTAGGGGTTAGGGTTAGGGTTAGGGGTTAGAGTTAGGGGTTAGGGTTAGGGTTAGGGTTAGGGGTTAGGAGTTAGGGTTAGGGGTTAGGGTTAGGGGTTATGGTTAGGGGTTAGGGTTTAGGGTTTAGGGTTAGGGTTAGGAGTTAGGGTTAGGGGTTAGGGTTAGGAGATAGGGTTAGGTTTAAGGGTAGGGTTAGGACTTATGTTTATGCTTTACTCTTTCAATAACTAAATTTATTATGTTATCTTAGGTTCCTTGCCACGGGACAAAGTTATGCTTCCTTGCATCACTACTTCCTCCTTGGCCTCTCAACGGTCTCAAAAATAATAAAGGAAACATGTGTGGCAATATGGGAGGAATTGCATAACGTTGTAATGCCAGAGCCAACCGAAGACATCTGGGAATCAGTTGTGGACACTTTTTGGGAAAAAACTCAGTTCCCAAATTGTATAGGAGCCCTTGATGGGAAACACATCAGGGTGAAGAAGCCTCCCCACTCTGGATCTTCATATTTTAATTACAAAAAATATTTTTCGGTGGTCCTCCTGGCATTGTCCGATGCACACCTCAAATTTCTGTTTGTAGATGTGGGAGCATATGGAAGCCAAGGTGATGCCCGCATATTCCGCGAGTCGGCCTTCGGACGTCGTCTACATGAGGGACGACTCAATATTCCTGAAAGCAGGCCTCTACCCTGCACTGAAGAACCCAGCTTGCCATTAGTCATGGTGGCAGATGAGGCCTTTGGACTGGATGAAAATCTAATGAGGCCATACAGTGGCACTGGTCTCAGCCGACAACAAAAAATTTTCGGCTCAGCCGTGCACGCCGTGTTGTTGAATGTGCATTCGGGGTGTGCACGGCCAAATGGCGAGTTTTGCTGACAAGTATGCAATTGGATGTTGACAACGCCATTCAAGTCGTCCTGGCATGCTGCGTTCTGCACAATTTTCTGCAGGACAGTGACAGAAATAATGTTGAACAGGAGCCCATTAGACAACTTCAGAGGGTTCAATTTATGGACTTGCGTTCAACTGCACGTGTCATGAGCATTCGAAACCAATTTGCAGAATTTTTTGAATCCCCTGATGGAGAGGTATCATGGCAGAATGATTATATCTAAAAAATATTTGCAATACATCTACCTTTGCTGTCTTGTGTTTTTTGAAATAAAGCATTTCAAAATTGAAGTTTGTTATTTTTTGGTCCATTTGTCAACGATTGTTCTACAAGTCAATTTGACTCTGCCTTCGGGGTAAGCCTAGGCTAAGCCCAAAAAAGAGCAAGCTTACGCTTGTCCGAAGGCAGAGTACGATGGAGTCCTTTGCACTCTGCCTTCAGGGCAAGCAGAGTGCAAAGGAGTGCTGTTGTGCATCATATAAAAGACTTTTCAAAAAAAATAAAAAATTAAATAAAGGATTGGGATCACAACTGGTATTTCAAGAAAAAAAAGATTTTATTTGGGGATCACAACTGGTGATAGGTGGTGGTGGATGGTTGATTGCATTGGGGATGTGGGGATTGGGGACGGGGTAATGGTTGGGCCTGGCGATCACTCCCAAAATCCTGCTGGTAGCGGGGTAGAGGGTATGAGGGCTGAAAATGGGAGGTGGAAGGTGGAAAATCAGCATACGCTTGCAGGCTATGGTATGAGGTCTGGGACGGCATAGGTGGTGGTTGGCGTTGAGGAGGGGGCTGATAGTGAGAGTGGGGTGCTAGCACTGCTGAGGTCCCAGGGGCCATTGGGGGATCATGAGAAACATTATATGGATCGCATGGAGGTGGCCCGCCACTCAATTTTGCATGTCTGTATTGCATTGCAATAGCGTACATGCGATCCATACAAAGTTTCTCTTGGTCTCCCCCAATGTCCTCCAGGATGTGGTAAAGGCTGCGGCAGAAGCAGGCGCGTGGGTTATTGGGGTCTAAAAAGGCATCCATACTGCGCCTCTCCTGCCGCACTTCCTGCAGCAGTGCTAGCACCCTGTCATCAGCCTCGGGATTATAGCCGCCCCTCGCCTGACGTCCACGCCCACGGCCACGAACACCGCCACGACCGCGCTGCTCTCCACTTTGAAAACTGCCAGGAGACAGTGTTTCCACAGCCCTCGATTCCTGCAAAAGAACAAAAATGTTTACATTGACATGTACATGGACAGACAGACAATGAGATAGACAGGCAGACCGAAGCAGTTACCTCATCTGTGCCCTCAACACCTCCCTCGCTGATCGGTCGTGGAGATCCAGAGGTGGTCATTGGACTGTTTGGTCTCTGAAGCTCTGTATCTTCCTCATCGACCTCTCCGAGTCTAAAATTTGAAGTTGTCCTGCAAACAATACAAATTGTATAAACGTAACTACTTTAGCCCGGACCATTTTTTTTTATTAGTAATGGGGAAGATCAGCGATTTTTAGCATGACTGCGACAATACGGCCGACACATTGGACAATTTGGACACATTTTTGGAAAAATTGTCATTTTTACAGCGATCAGTGCGATTAAAATTGCAATGATTGCAAATTTTTTTTAATTAGTAATGGGAAAGATCAGCGATTTTTAGCATGACTGCGACAATACGGCCGACACATTGGACAATTTGGACACATTTTTGGAAAAATTGTCATTTTTACAGCGATCAGTGCGATTAAAATTGCAATGATTGCAAATTTTTTTAAATTAGTAATGGGGAAGATCAGCGATTTTTAGCATGACTGCGACAATACGGCCGACACATTGGACAATTTGGACACATTTTTGGAAAAATTGTCATTTTTACAGCGATCAGTGCGATTAAAATTGCAATGATTGCAAATTTTTTTTAATTAGTAATGGGGAAGATCAGCGATTTTTAGCATGACTGCGACAATACGGCCGACACATTGGACAATTTGGACACATTTTTGGAAAAATTGTCATTTTTACAGCGATCAGTGCGATTAAAATTGCAATGACATACTGTAAAAATTACACTGGCATTGACCTCTTCCTCTCCCTGAGACGATCGCCGGTGTGCCCGCGGACATTGAGTCCGCAGGACCCGCTGTCGGACTCATGGACCTCAAAATGGGAAAGCGCGCCGCCAAGGCGGCAACTTAAAAGGGACGTACAGGTACGCCCATTTGTGCTGCCTTGCCATTCTGCCGACGAATATGTACATGTGGCGTTCGGAAAGTGGTTACAATAGCCATGGAACATACTGCCTGAAAAGCAATGTACATATATGAAAATATATGAAAAAAACTTACGGTCTGGTATGGCTCTGCATATTTTGCCTGAGGAATTGGAGATTGGTGTGGTAAACATGTTGTTTTTTGGTTGGCGCTGGTGCTCCGCTACGTGCCGCCTTGTCTTCGTCCGTGAGGTCCCTCCTGACACGGTCACGTAGGGACTTCCAGCGCCGCTGCATAATTTTGACTAAAATAACATGGAAAACAAAGGGTTAAATATGCAATCTTCATTTACATTACACACAAACAGATCATGCATTCAAGGAAAATAGACTTACTTATCTCCTTTCTTTCCGCATTTCTGATTTGTTCCCAGCCAGGGGTAATCGCAGCACATATGTCCTCCCAGGCTTTCACCTTCCGGATGTGGTCTCCATGCAGTGGATGTGCCACATCCCACAGTTCTGGATGGGCCTGTACCGCATTTATTAATTCCACTTGAGAGACTGCACTAGCACTAGCCATCTTGAAGCCAAAATCACCACAGTCACACGGCTGTGCAAAGGACTCTTGGGTAATCTAATGTCCAGACAGGAAATTCCTGTTTTTACAGAGATTACAGTGTCCAATCATCTCTTTTTAACCAAAAAACGCCGGAGTTAAAAAACGCGAAAAAAACGCAGCGGTCGCGTTTTTGCGCGTTTCGCGTTTTTACAGCTCTAGCGCCGCTCCTCGGAACGCACTGGTCCTGGGTTTTTTTTACAGCTTAAAAACGCCTAGGCTATTTGCAGCTCAAAAACGTCTAGGTGGGCATGAATCCATAGACTAACATAGACAGGCGTTTTTAAGCTGTAAAAAACGCTAAAAAACGCGGCTGTAAAAACGTCCGTGTGCATGAGGACTTAAAATTGTAAACCTACACCCCTAAGGGGTTAGACCATGCAGCTACAATTTCAATTTATGAAAATTCTATATTCTATAATGAAAAAAAGATAATGAGAGTTAAAAATCTTGAACAACTCTGAAAAGAGTAAACAGTGAGCAACATAGACAACAATAATCGTATTTCGCGTTGGCCCCAAAAAGAAAAAAGGGGGAGAAACAGGGGAAAAGAAAAATTGGTGTATTGAAACACCTGGTAAGTTTATGTGTCGGGGTGGGGCAAGCACGAAAATACCAACACTTCTATAGAGGCACCATCCCACAAATATATGCAACTGTGTTCCTGAAAAATGTATACAGGCCTGAATGGGACTTTAATTGTGCCTCTAAGAAGTATGAATAGATGAAAAGCAATTAATGAGAAAGTACAAAAATTGTATTCAATATAAAAAAAACCACCGTCTCTTCCCTTGCCTTTGCTTTCACTCTCCTGTTTCTTCTCCCCTGTCACTCCCCACATACCCACATACACTCTGCTTTGCTTCTCCCAGTTGATTTTGACACCTCCACTTGTCTTTGGAGGTGTCTATTATTATTATTACTTTCATCTTTCAACCCTTTAGTTTACTATGCTCTTTCATCTGCATATATAGTGGTCTGTCCTTCCCTCCCGGTTGAGGAGTTTTGGGGTTGGAGTATTCCCACAAGCACAAAGGCCTCCTTTTGTCCCGCCGAGCTGTTATCCTCCAAATTACAGTTCCCGGGTGAGTGGGAGAAACTCTTTGATAGAATAATATGATCGCGGGCTCGCTTGGCAGGTAAGTGCCCTTATTAAAAGTCAGCAGCTACAGTGTTTGTAGCTGCTGACATTCAACAGCATAGAGTTGACCACTGTTTAACCTCACACGTTGACTAGCATCGCCATACACACCCTGAATGGATTGATAATGTAGCTATGTTTGTCTGTTCAAATACTTTATAAAACACCCAGATATGCTCAGTAATCATTGATAACTAATTTTCATCAATACATACCTATGTATAAATCTATGTATTAATGTTCATATACACTTCATATTCTAGCCCTTACCTTTGTAATTTTATACATTTATGCAATATAATTGATGTCCTATTTGTAGAATCTACACGTGATCATATTGTGCCATTCTCAAAGGCCCTGATGAAGCGGCCTCGTCCGCGAAACGCGTAGGCCATAACTCTGTTAAAATCTGGGATTTGCACACCCTGAATCCAATTCTACCATATTAACTGTAATGTATTATTAATTGTTTTTATATTGAATAACATTTTGTACTTTCTCATTAATTGCTTTTTATCTATTTATACTTCTTAGAGGCACAATTAAAGTCCCATTCAGTTCTGTATACATTTTTCAGGAACACAGTTGCATATATTTGCGGGATGGTGCCTCTATAGAAGTGTTGGTATTTTCGTGCTTGCCCCACCCCGACACATAAACTTACCAGGTGTTTCAATACATCAATTTTTCTTTTCCCCTGTTTCTCCCCCTTTTTTTCTGTTTGGGGCCAACGCGAAATACGATTATTGTTGTCTATGTTGCTCACTGTTTACTCTTTTCAGAGTTGTTCAAGATTTTTAACTCTCATTATCTTTTTTTCATTATAGAATATAGAGTTTTCATAAATTGAAATTGTAGCTGCATGGTCTAACCCCTTAGGAGTGTAGGTTTACAATTTTGAACCTTCACTATCTCTCTCCCTGGAAGGGGTTAAAATCTCTTCAGGAATCCTTATATAACATCTAGCGATTTTCTCCTTTTTTTCTCTATCTTGGCTGTATTCACTCTTCAGACTATGGCTAACTATTGTGGTAGTGCTTGGGTTGATCAAATTTAAAACTACAGCATTGGGTAATAACATTGAAGCCAATGAAATCACAGCTTTATTCGCCCATCTAAAAAAACTGTTATTCCCTGTACACACAGGAGGACCTTTCGGCAACAAAGGTCCGACAGTCTTTCCAACGGACTTTTGAATAAACGGACTTGCCTACACACGATCACAACAAAGTCCGACGGATTTGTACGTGATGACGTACGACTGGACTAAAATAAGGAAGTTCATAGCCATTAGCCAATAGCTGTCCTAGCGTCAGTGTTCATCCGTCGGACTAGCATACAGACGAGCAGATTTCTTGATAGGAACTGGGTCCAGCGGAGTTCCGATGTAAAGATTTGAAACATGTTCCAAATCTAAAGTCCGTCAGATTTTCGACAGAAACAGTCCGCTGAAGGTCCGATGAAGTCCACACATGGTCGGATTGTCTGCCGGATTCGGTCCGTCGGACCAGTCTGGTCGAAAAGACCGCTCGTGTGTACAGGGCATTAGAACACAAATCCAGATTCTACTGGCACAACCATTTCTTCCAATCGTACATTGATAATAAAGTGGTTCCCTTGGGTCTAAGAATCCAAATCTTCCCGACCCTAAAAAATCCACCGAACTCACTACGTAGTGAATGGGAGGAAAATCTTACCACATGCTCATTGAATATGATGAGAATGTTAAAAGATCACTATGATTTAGAAAATCTATCCATTTCCGGAATCTGATATCTCTGTAGCATCAGAGGAAGAAATAAAAGTCTATGTGGATGAATACAATAAAACACTTAGACAAACAAAGACAAAAAGTTTGCAAAAGATTCAGTAGCCTTCAAAATGGGGAGAACATACAAATGGAATGCACCCAACAGGGCAAATTTCAGTAGGTTCAGACAAACGGATGATGATAGTGCTTCTGACATCTCCACTTCCTCATCCTTTTGGTCCCAAAGAATCTCCACCCACGAGGCTTCCAGCCCCAGACTCGCAATAGGGGACCCACAGCCTCCTCACAAGATAGTCTAGACACAAATCGCATTCAAGCCTCTAAAAGGAAAACACCTCCAACGTCCGATGGGGAGGATCTTACTCCTACCCATTCGGACCTGCGTAGTACACCACATTCCAGTGGAGCAGCACTAGGTGCGATCCCTAAGCAAGCGAGATCCTTAAATTTTCAGGCCCCAGCCTCCAAAGACAGGGCCCCTACGACCAGAGGTGTATCTAGGTTTTGTGCTGCCCTAGGCCTGACTAAACTTGTGCACCCCCTAATTTAAATATGACCCACCCTTTCCTATCAATGCCATGCCCCTTCCTGTTTAAGATCCACCCTGTCATCTGTAAACCACACCCTTTCCTCTTTAGGCTCCACCTTTTCTTCTTAGCGCTTCACCTCTTTCTCTCTGTACATTAACCACCTCCCACCCGGCCACTGCACATAAACGGCCGGGTGGTCATTTTCTTGTCCTGAGTGGATGTTCAGGAACGTCCTTAAGAGTGAGTGCTCGCAGCATGGCTACAAGGCGCGCTGCGGCTTCATCCTGTGATCATTATGATCACAGAATCCAGCTGAGCAGAGATCGGGATATGGGTGCTGTGATTGGCCCTCCCGATCACGTGACGGCTGTTTCCAATCGCAGCCGTCACAATGTAAACAGAGACGCATGTCCCCATACACATGTCAGCGTCCCCATAAAACATCTGTCTGCCAACACCAAATAAACACTGATTTGGGTTATTTTTACCAAAGAAATGTAGCAGCATCATTTTTGGTCAAAATTTATCAAAAGAAAATACTTATTTGCAAAATGTTATAAAAGAAACTAATGCCGCGTACACACGAGTGGACTTTACCCGGCGGACTGGATTTCGTTAGACAATTCGATTGTGTGTGGGCTCCAGTGGACTTTGTTTTTTCAAAAGTTGAACGGACATAGATTTGAAACATGTTTTAAATTAATCCGTCGAAATCGAGTCCGGACGAAAAGTCCGCTCGTCTGTATGCTAGTTCGACGGACAAAAAGCCACGCTAGGGCAGCTATTGGCTACTGGCTATGAACTTCCTTGTTTTAGTCCGGTTGTACGTCATCACGTACGAATTTGACAGACTTTGGTGGATTGTGTGTAGGCAAGTCCGTTCATTCAGAAAGTCCGTCGTAAAGTACGCCGAAAAGTCCGCCGGACAAAGTCTGCCGTAAAGTCCGACCGTGTGTACGCGGCATAAGAAAAATGTTTTTTTTTTTTTTTTTTTTTTAATTTTCAGTCTTTTTTTATTTGTAGCGTAAAAAATAAAAATATCAGCGGTGATTAAATACCACCAAAGAAAAGCTCTATTTGTGTAAAAAAAATGATAAAAATGTAATTTGAGTACAGTGTTGCATGACCGCGCAATTGTCATTCAAAGTGTGACAGCGCTGAAAACTAAAAATTGGTCTGGGAAGGAGAGGGGTGAAAGTGCCCAGTATTGAAGTGGTTAAAAGTGGGTACCAAGTGCAGCTTCATCAGTGCCCATCAAAGCGGCCTCATCGGTGTCCATCAATGTAGCCTCATCAGTGCCCATCAATGCAGCCTCATCAGTGCCCATCATTGCAGCCTCGTCAGTGCCCATCAATGCAGCCTCATCAGTGCCCATCAATGCAGCCTCATCAGTGCCCATCAAAGCAGCCTCATTAGTGCTCATCAGTGTAGCCTCGTCAGTGCCCATCAATGCAGCCTCGTCAGTGCCCATCAAAGCTGCCTCATCAGTGCCCATCAAAGTCAGTGTGAACTGAGCCTAAGCCTAGGTTCACATTGGAGCAATTTGTCATGCGATTTGAGAGATCAAATCGCATGAAAAGTCGCAGGCTATTGAAGGCAATGGCACTGTTCCAATTGGTGCAACACTGATTTTGCAGCGTTGCACCAATTTGCAAAAGTAGTTTCTGTACTACTTTTGTCGATTTCAGGCATGACTTCAATAGACCTCCGTGAATGAAGCCACACAAATGTCTATCAAGTAGCACCTGAAATCGCGCTGACCTTGCTACTTTGAAATCGCGCTACTTCAAGTGAAGTAGGGTGATTTCAAAGTAGCATCAATGTGAACAGGGGCTTAGAGATACAAGCAGCTATGAAAGGTTAACCACATATACAAGTAGGCACTAAGGTGTTAAATGCCATTGATTCCAGAAGCACCAGACTGCAGATATTGAGCTGTAAAGAGTTAATCATATGTGTAAGCAGCAGTGTACATGTGTCCATTGAAACAGAGTAGTAAAGCACAGCAAGGACACAAAGGGTTAATTATCAGAGAGTCCGTATTTCAGATAACAGGGAGATGGGAGAAATAAAGTTGGAACACAGATAAGTCCTGTGTGAGGTTTTCAAGGAGAGACAGTGAAGAGGATCGGGATCTTATTCTCACCCTCCAGGATATGCAGACTGTAGCTGGGTCTGTCCACTGAAGACACAATCCGAGCGGCCCTGGAATCACAACATCGGAGAAGACTGAGAAGACGCTGACAAGTTCTCTCTCTCTCCTGTCTGTGCAGAGGGGAAGGGGAGGGGGAGGGGGGAACTGTGAGCACACGCTCTGTGTGCTCCATGTAAGACGCTCGGCCAGCAACCTCCTGCAGTGAATAGACTGACTCGGGAGGCAGAGGGGGGGCTTTTTTTGTGCGGAGGGGCAGCGCCGGCCGCCGCCCCCACACAAAGTGCCGCCCTAGGCATGTGCCTTGTTGGCCTAGGCCAAAATACAGCACTGCCCACGACTCCGAAACCATCACTCAGTGTAGCACAGGGTCACATAGATCAGTTCATCACTCGCCCCATATAAACCAATCAAGCACATTTGATGTAATCAACCTCACCCCACATTTGTTCACAGCTATGGAATTAGAAATTTTGGGATTGGGACTTAATTTCTGCCCTACTCGGGATGCAGACCCCTTTGAGGTGGTAAAAGACATTAATATGTTTGCCAGGAAGCTAAATTTCAAAGCTTTCTGGCACAATCAAAATAATAAATCAGAGCCAAACCCTGAGACCAAATGGTCTTGTATGGACTATAAAATGCTAAAGATTTTGACACAATTAGAAGGGGAAGTAGGGGTCTGGGATGACCCTAACACAATGCATCAAGTGTTGACAGATACTGAGGACATGGAATCCACATCATTTGTACCACTTGAATATAAGAAAAAGTCACAAAAATTTCCCACCCTCTCCAACCCAAATCTCAAACTTTTTGTTGATCGCACTACCCAAGCCATTTGCAAAATGAATACCATCTCAACACGATCCCATCTGACTCATAACCAAAGAGCAGTTTTGAATAAATTAAAAAAAGAGATGATATAGTAATCAAATCATCCGATAAGGGAGGTGTCACGTACCTTACGGTGGAGCCCGAAATGATGAGGGTGGCCTCTTGCACGGTTCCGGTCCAAGCACCCCTGGTGGTGGGTACAGGGAGTGCGAGGGCAACGAAAGGGTGCAGGTGCCTGCAGGCAGGAGGCTGGAACTTGGAGATACAGGAACCTCTGCTGAGGAGATGTGGAAACGATCACCAAACTTGTTCAGCGGGAGCCAGATCAGGATCAACTGCAGAATCAGGAACAGGCAACATGCTGGCAGCGGGGTACCAAATCAGAAGGCAAAACCATAGTCAGAAACAGGCAGGGGCTGGCAACAGACAGGCAGCAGGGTACAGAATCAGGAGGCAGAGTCGTAATCATAAGTTCAAGCCAAGGTCAGTATTGCAGGTAGAGGCAGGTTCAGCAGGCAGGGGAGATCCAAGAGAATGGTCAGAAGATAGCCGGGTTTTCAGGAACAAGGTCAATCAGGCAGAGTAACAACAGGAACACAGGAACAAGCTGAAGACAATCCAGCACTGATGCTAGGCAGACTCTCTGTTTATATAGGGTGCTGTGTACCAGGATTCGCGCCAGCGTACGTGCGTGCACGCATGCGCATTAGCACCTTAGCACATTGGCACATGCGCGTTAGCACATTAGCGCTTTGGCACTCACGCGTGCGTGTTTGCATAGAGGTGCCATTGTGCATGCCCACCCTGGATCTCATTTGTCTCTGGCTACGGTTCCGTGCATGCACATTGGCATTAGCAGAACGAGGATTGGCAGCTGCTGCACGGAGACGGGTGCTTGCTGTGTGAGTTCTCTGACAGGAGGAAACCTTGCCATCCAAACCACAGAAGGATGTATGGCCATGTGTTATAGGAGTCTGGAGAACTCCTCTTGGTATCGTCGGATCTCGTCCACGAGAATCCACGATTACCAATGGGAGTTCTTCAGAATCAGCTTTTTTTTTTCAGAATCAGCTTCAAAAAGCTTTTTCAAGAAACCTTATTTCTTTTTTTTTTAAACATAGATTTTTATTATAAAGTTTCAGTTTATACATAGAGTACGAAGCATTGTTTACAACATATGACATAAACAGGGTGAGTGTTGAATGACAGACATATTTCCACAAAGAGATATTTCTACTTGAGCTACCCATAACCACGTAGCTTACGACCTTAACAGGAGTTAGGACCTGTCACCCCAACTGGGTACAAACTGTGAGCAGGAACCTCTAATAGTCTTGAACAAGGTAGCCCTCTAATGACCTTAGTGAGGGTCATTAGTGAAGAAATACAGTATATGCTCAATTCGTACTTTGTAGATAGCTATCTTATGAGCTTCAAACGTTGATACTTTCTTAATACATTAATAACAGAAAACACATACTTTTTAGTATAGTCACAAAGCAATAAAATCTGGCTTGGATCTTCTGGTGTGACTACCTCTAGTAATGTTAATTATTTATTGATATGCTTATTACTTTGTCTAATTAATTAAATACTTTTACCACTATATGCCTAGTTGCTTAGCCTAAATATCATAAAACACAATTCACAATTCACAAGTGAGAGGGAGCACAATGAGAAGATTTCCAGACCTCCCAGTTTTTGTGGAAGGCCAGGGCTCTTCTTTCCTTATACACTAGCATTTTTTCCATTGTGTAGTGGGCATTCACTCTGTAAATTACTTCCTCAATTTTTGGGGGTGATTGAGAGCGCCATGCTCTTGCTAATGATATGTGTGCTGCAAATAGTATATTTATAACAACCTTTCTCGTCCGATGGGGAAAGTTGTCTATGCCCAGGCTGAGGAGGGCAAGTTCAGGGTTTGGTGTGATTGTGGTATTTGTGATTGTATGAATGATGGTAGCTACTTTCTGCCAGAAGGGTTTTATTACCTTACAGCTCCACAATATGTGTAGAAGATTACCAGTATTGTCACAGTTCCGCCAGCATAGTGGAGAGATGCTCGGGTTCATTTTATGAATACGTAGGGGAGTAAGGTACCACCTATGCAGTATCTTCTGTGCATTACCCCAGTGGTCTATGCACGCTGAGGATTTACCATTACTTTTTACTGCTAGATGCCATTGATGCAATGGGAATTCTTTTTTAAGCTCCTGTTCCCACTTTCTCATGTTGGGCAATTTAGCCTGCATGTATAGAGGGGTAGCAAATTTGTAGAATAAGGATATTCCCTTGTGCTTCCCGGGCGTTTGTTTAATAGATAGTGCCAGAGTATTTGGGGTATTTTTAGTGGTCTAGGTGTGTTATGTTTGAGGTAGTGCTTTATTTGAAACAATTGGTATCTTTCCATTGCTTCCTGTCCCTTTCAAAGTTTGGGTCGAGATATTCATACGTTGCTAATGGGATTTGTATTTCCTGCATAGTAGTGTCCGTAAAGGGTTGTCTTAGCATGGAGGACCATGCTGTTATAGATGCTTGTATAGTAGGGTACAGTGGAATGATTGGTCTATGGTGTATACCGGCAGCTAATGCCAGTGCTGGTAGATTATGGCCGGGGGTGATTACTTGTTCTATTTCAGACCATTTATTGTCAGTTTGGCATGTGAACCAATATCGAGTTTGTTCTAATATAGCTGCTTGATAGTAAATGTGTGCATTGGGGAGTCCTACACCGCCTAAGTGTTTGGGTTTATACAGATGATTCAGTGCGATTCTAGGTTTTTTGCCTGCCCAAATAAACTTATTTAGAATTTTCGCTAATTGTGAGAAGAATGTTTCGGGGATAGGTATGGGTAGTGTTCTGAAATGGTATAGAAGTTTAGGTAGTATTTGCATTTGATATGCAGCTACTCTCCCCATCCATGATAAGTACAGTTTGCCAATTTGGACCATCTCTTCTTCAACATTTGCAAGTAGAGGAGGGTAATTGCTGGAATATAGTTTAGCGGAAGAGGAGGTGAGCTGCACACCAAGATACATAACTGAGGGGGGGTCCCAATTACAGGGAAACATATGTTTGATCGTACTTTGTTCTTCTGTGGGTATATTGAGTGTCAAAGAGAAACATTTGTTTGTGTTGATCTTGTAGAAGGAGATTTGACTAAAATTGTGCAATAGCTTTTTAAGTTCTTGTATAGAGGCTGCTGGATTGGATAAAGTTAATATTATATCGTCGGCAAAGAGTCCTATCTTATGGCTATTACCTATATTAATGCCTTTGATGGTTGCATTGGACCTAATACTTTGTGCCAGAGGTTCTATAATGAGTGAGAAAATTATTGGGGAGAGGGGGCAACCTTGTCGCGTACCATTAGATAATAGGAAAGGATCAGAGAGGTATATACTTGGGCTGAGGGGTTAGAATATAAGGACATAATTGCTGAATGGATCAGTCCTGACATTCCAAATTTGTGTAAAGTTCTTGATAGGTAACCCCAGTGCACCCTATCGAACGCCTTTTCGGCATCTAATGCAAGAAAAATACTTGGTAATTGATTAATTTCTGCGAATCGTAGTAGATCTAACATCCTTCTAGTTCCATCCGGTGCTTGTCTGCCCTTTACGAATCCCACCTGATCCAGTCCTATTAGGGAAGGGGTAATTTCCAATAACCTGTTGGCCAGTACCTTTGCATATATCTTTAGGTCAGAGTTGAGTAATGATATTGGTCTATAATTTTGGGGGAGGGAGTTGTCTTTGCCGGGTTTGGGTAGGGTTACTATTATTGCTTGGAGCATTTCTCTTGGGAAGGATCCCGCTGTGGCTGCTTTATTGAAGACATCTACTAGTTTTGGTGCTAGAAGGGAGCTAAATGTTTTATAGTACTCAGCGGAAAAGCCGTCCACTCCTGGGGATTTGTGCATGGGGAGAGATTTAATAACTGTCTCAATTTCTGCATTAGTGATTGGAGAGTTTAATGCTTGTAGAGTTGTTGAGTCTACTGAGGGCAGTTGGATTCCTTGAAATAACTCATCTATCTCTCTATCCGTAGGTTGGTAGGTGGATGGGTCTTTGATGAGGTTGTAAAGGGATTTGTAATAGTCCCCAAAAGCATTAGCTATGTCCTAAGGTTTTTGGAGTGTGGTATTGGATCTATGATGTTGAATATGAGTGATGTTGGACTTAGCATGTCTTTTTTTGATTTGTGAAGCCAGAAGTTTGCTTGCCCTGTTATTTTGAGAATAAAATTATAGTTTCAGCCTTTTGAAATATAGGTCGTAATCTGCCCTAAGTTCCTGTCGCAGTTCTTCGCGACAGGAATTAAGGCGTTTCAAGATGCTGGGGGATGTGGAGCTGGGGTCCTTGTGTTGGGCCTCTAGTTCTGCAATAGACTTGTGGAGTTTTGCTAAGTGTTGTGACTTCTTTTTCCTTTCCCTTGAGGCAATCTGGATAAGAATTCCCCTAGCGTACGCTTTGTGAGCACACCAGATCGTTGTTGGGGAGCATTGCCCATTGGTATTGATACTAAAGTATTCTTTAAGTTTCTCCTCTAGCTCCTCTTTAATGTGAGGACATGACAGAAGGTAAGTATTGTTGCGCCATAGTGGTTTATGGTATGTTTTATTGCTAACTTCAACCTCAATGGCCACAGGTGCATGATCAGACCACGTAATGTTGAGAATATCAGCCTTATTCACTTTCTGCAGGGTATACATATCTGTTAGAAAGAAATCAATTCTAGAGTAGCTATTGTGCACCATAGAGTAATAAGAGTAGTCCCTCTCGGTGGATCTAAGGCAGCGCCAGGGATCAAAGAGCCTATCTTCGTGACACCAGGTTCCTAAAGAGGGCCTCTTCCTCAGAGCCACCAAGGAGGAATCAATTTCCTCATTCATGACCATATTAAAATCTCCACATATTATGAGATTACCCTTTTGCAAGGATTTGGCAAGTTTAACAACTTTACGGATAAACTTCATTGGCTTAACCTTTGGGGCATATAAGTTTACCAGTGTGTAGAGGACCCGGTCTATTTCTGCAATCAAAATAATAAAGCGACCATGGGGGTCATTATGAATCTGCAATAAAGAAAAGGTTAGTGTGTCCTTAATAGCGATCAATACCCCATTTTTTTTCGAATTGTCATTGCCGGTGAATACTTTGGAGAATTTATTGTGCGTGCACTTTGGAGGTTTGCTGTTGGTGAAGTGTGTTTCTTGTGCAAACAGGATATCACATTTCAGTTCCAGAGCTGATTTCCACATGGCCCTGCGCTTATAGGGGCTGTTTAAACCTCTCACATTGTGTGATACGATTTTAAGGTTCATTCCATTCAATGAGTACAAGCTGCTGCCATCTAGTGGTAGGAATCAATAAACAATATGCTCTTGGGCAGATGTTGGGTACGTGTAAGATTTTAGGTAAAGATTCTGAAAAAGATTTCAGAATAGCAAAAAGAAAAAGAAAAACATGAACAAAAAACCAAGCTGAATTATGCAGCAATATGGAACAGTCAAACATTAAAGTTTGCATAGAACAGGTCACAGGAATCATCCTGTAAGTGAAGAAGGGGGATAACTAAGAATCAGATTAGCCGAACAACGGCTGCTTCTTGAACCTACACCTGGGTTCATGGGAGGTTTGGAAGGCATCAGGGGTTAGTGATCCTGAGAGAAGTGCCACACGCGTATAGGAGCCATCAGCAGAGGCAAACGTGTATCCGAGTGTCGTCTACTTGCCCCTTCTGTTTTGACGGTGATTGTTTCGTCTGTCATGTAGGGGATCAGGGTCTGCAGCTTCTCCATCCGGCGGTGGAACACGCCATTTTCTGAGGAGCTCCATACCTTTTTCCAGTGAAGTGATTGCGTGCGATTCGCTGTGCATTTCCAGCAGCAGTTTGGCAGGGAATCCCCATTTATAAAGAATCTTATGGTTGCGTAAGATTTTAGTAATAGGGACTAAGTTGTGCCTTGCCGTTAGTGTAGCTTGCGATAAATCTGCATACAATGCGATTCCGGTGAATAGATCAGGGAGCGTGGGGTGCTGTCTGGCAAATCGCATCAGCTGATCCTTTGTGGTAAAAGTGGATCCTAGCGATGACATCCCTGGGGATTTGGTCAGGCAGGAATGAGGGCTTTGGCAGTCTATGGGCTCTGTCTATGATTATGTCATTAGGCCCTAGAGACGGTATAACCATGGTCATGAGCTTTTGGAGGTACGCAGTGAGTTCTGCTGGTTTGATCGATTCAGAGATCTCTCTGAACTTAATATTGTTCCTGCGTGCCCTGTCTTCGATGTCCGCCATTTTTAGACGCATGGCTTTGATCTCATCTTCTACATCAAAGTGAGCATCCACCAGCTCATTATGAGCTACTGTGAATTCCTCCATTTTTTTCCACATAATTGACTTTGCTACTGAACGCTGACAGTTCATTTTTGGTGGTATGCATAAATGCAGACATGTCCTGTTGGAGGGCCCCCCTAAGAGTCAATAACATTTCTTTCATCATGGTATCCAGGATGGGCTGCCCGGATGTAGGGAAAGCATCTAATTGCTGGCTGTGAGAGGAGGATTCCTCCATTATGTCTCCCTCTGTCCCTGCCTCATCCTGATTCTCCTCCTCCATCCCAAGCCTCCTTTTTTGCTTCACAGGGCTGTCAGAGGGTGAGGATGGTTGTGGATAGTGTGTGAGCTTAGACTCACCCGAGGATGGCGACGGATGGCTGCAGGAGTGTGCAGGGGATGCTGAGTTTCTGTTCTCAGAGTGGGCACCATCTTGGGAATCTCGGCCGGCCGTGAGGGGGTAGAAGTCGGTCAGTTTTTTCGGTCCCTCTCTCGTTTTTCTTTTATTCATCTTGACTGCTTTGTTCCCCTTAGTCACCTCTCTCTGTGGATGTAGTTTTGGTTCGTGTAGTTTCGCTGTGAGCCGCTGTATATAGGCCGTTGTGGCAGAGCTCTCTCCTCACACTACCATCCGCACTGGCTGCCGGCTTCGTCGCCCCCAAGAAACCTTATTTCAAAGAACACACACGATTACTTAAAGGTACAACACCCAATCACCCCTACGTTTTATGCCCTTCTGAAAACTCACAAATCTCTCTCTCAGCCTCCAGGTAGACCCATCATCTCAGGGGTAGGATGACTCACCCAACAAGCCAGTTCTTTGATAGCTGATTATCTACGTCCCCACGTTGAAAGTCTATCCACTTATCTTAAGGACACTATCCACTTCCTGACAGTTTTAGATGGTTTACCTGTTCCCACCAATACCATTCTTGCAACCATAGATGTGGAGGCCTTATACTCCAGTATTCCACAGGAACAAGGCATCACCATGACATCTATGTTTCTAAGTGAAAGGGATCTCAATGCCATTCCTTTCAATGCATTCATTATTGAAATGTTACATATCATCTTGAACCACAACGCTTGTACTTTCGATGGCTCCCACTACCTCCAGGTGCAAGGTATTGTAGTGGGGACCAAATGTGCCCCCTCTTATGCAAACTTGTACCTGGGGGGGTGGGAGCAAGAGGTTTTCGCCTCAGATGTCTTTTCGATATACCTGCACCACACTTTGTTGTGGCGCAGGTATATCAATGACATCTTTATTCTATGGACAGGCACTCCCGAACTCCTGACCGAGTTTGTGGAGGCACTCAACCGTAACAATTACAACTTATCATTCACTTTTAACTGGCATAGAGATACCCTCTCTTTCCTTGATTTAAATATACATAAAGACCCAGAAGGAGCTATCACCACCAATTTGCACCTAAAAGATACAGCAGGCAACTCACTATTACATTTTACAAGCACACACCCTTCTCATCTAATTAAATCTATCCCCAAAGGCCAGTATTTACGGGCCCAACGGAATTGTACCAACGAAGAGGATTTTAAAATTGAGGCCTTTGAATTGCAAAAACGCTTTCTAGATCGCGGGTATAGAAAAAGATCTCTTATGAAAGCATATAAAAATGCCAACACTAGCCCACGGGATCTCTTGTTGTTCCAAGGTGAGAAAAAAAGAAAGGTATCCGCCTGATTACAATTATTCAAGCAACAAAAAAATCCTTTTGATTTCTAGGATTACACCTATTTTCCATTTAAATGTAGTGTATATCTTTACACAACTACTTGGTAAGCAAGTATCAAGAACATTCAGATTTTTGGTGGGATCCTTCCAGGTCAGCTGTTTTCCTCCAATTCTACCAATTCTCTTCCGCCTCCCCCCCCCTTTTCTCTCCCCTCCTTCCTCCCCCCCCTTCCCCCCTCTCCCCTCTTCCCCTCTCCTCCCCCCCTCTCCTTCCCCTTCTGCTCCCCTTTTTTCCTCCCCTTTCTTTCCTTTTCCTTTCCTCTCTCCTTTCTTACTTCCCCCTTTCCCTCTTTTCTCCTCCCCCCTTTACACCACCGTCTCTTCCCTTGCCTCTGCTTTCACTCTCCTGTTTCTTCTCCCTTGTCACTCCCCACATACCCACATACACTCTGCTTTGCTTCTCCCAGTTGATTTTGACACCTCCACTTGTCTTTGGAGGTGTCTGTTATTATTATTATTACTATCATCTTTCAACCCTTGAGTTTACTATGCTCTTTTATCTGCACATATAGGGGTCTGCCCTTTCCTCCCGATTGAGGAGATTTGGGGTTGGAGTATTCCCACGAGCACAAAGGCCTCCTTCTGTCCCGCCGAGCCGTTATCCTCCAAATTACAGTTCCCGGGTGAGTGGGAGAAACTCTTTGATAGAATAATATGATTCATACTTATATATATACATTCTCTTTTTCTCCCTATACAAAACCACAGCATTACCTGTTTGGACATTCAACAGCATAGAGTTGATCACTGTTTATACTTTATAAAACACCCAGATTTGCGCAGTAATCATTGATAACTACTTTTCATCAATACATACCTATGTATAAATCTGTGTATTAATGTTCATATACACTTCATATTCTAGCCCTTACCGTTGTAATTTTATAAATTTATGCAATATTATTTGATGTTCAATTTGTAGAATCTACATGTGATCATATTGTGCCATTCTCAAAGGCTCTGACGAAGTGGCCTCGTCCGCGAAATGCGTAGGCCATGACTCTGCTAAAATCGGGGATTTGCACACCCTGAATCCACTTGAACCATATTAACTGTAATGTATTATTAATTGTTTTTATATTGAAAAAAATGTTTACTTTACGCATTAATTTCTTTTCATCTATTCATACCTCTTAGAGTCACAATTAAAGTCCCATTCAGTTCTGTATACATTTTTCAGGAACACAGTTGCATAGGCTTTTTATACTAATTACTTCCATGGGATACTATGCGATTTCAGATGCGTGCATGTACATACATGAATTATTCTTTTTCGTATGCCATCGCCTTTAGGCAGGCTTATGCTGCAAGCTAGGCCTGTCTGTTTTGATCTGGGGATTGGGAGTGGTCAGAGTAGCAGTGGGTGTGACCACCTGCACTTCAGTTCTGAGGCGCCTCCCCTGCTTTCAGGGAGAATATTCTGGAAGAGGGGCTGGTCCAGGAACTGGAGTGGCAGGCAGCTTGTGTGTGAGCCCTGACCAATCCCCAACTTAGATTGGCAGAGGGCGGGCCTCATATATAAGCTAAGGTGATTCTCCACTGAAGGGGAGGAGTCGGCTGGGTGAAGTGAGGAATGGCATGTTAGACAGTCACAGGAGGCCATCCCCATTTGGGGGGGTGCGCTGATCGCAGGAGAAGGCCCGGGGAGAGCTGTGAGGGAACATTGCTCTACACGGTCATTGGCAATATCTCTGCCACCACATGGCAGGGAACTCCTGGAGCAGAGGGGCAGGAGAAACTGTTGGTACGCACGGTCCAGTTAAAGTTCCTCATCAAGGACTCAGGGCTGTTGGAAGGTCGGTGAGTGTTACCACAGTGGGGCTGGAGGTGCCAAGGGCTGAAAGTGCCAAGGAGTCTGTGAAGGGAACTCTGCTAGTACACGGTCACTAGTGGAATCTTTATCAAACACACGGTGGATGATGGGGAGTCCTGAATCAGAAAAGAGTTTGTGGGCAGGGCTGGACTTTCCATAGGGCTTGACTGGGCTCAAGCCCATGGGCCCCGCCCAATAGGGGGCCCGGTGGGCTCCGCCTGTTTCCGTTTTATATACTGTGTCCCGGTGTCCGTATCTTCTTTACACTAGGCATCTGCGCTATAGCTGAAAGACAGCTACAGCGCGGACGCCAATTGCCAGGAGGGCATCCCTGGACGTCCTCCTGCTTACTTCCCCAATGCATGCCGCCACAGGCGCGCATCGGGGAAGTTCTGTGTTGGCCGTGTCCCTTGGACACAGCTAGTCACAGATCATGCTAAATGGCCAATCACAGCGGCCATTTAGCACTCAATCTGAGTGTCCAATGAGAGATGATCTCATATGAGACCATCTCTTATCACCGGCTCTCCCTCCTCACACAGAGGCAGCGTGTGAGGAGGGAGAGCTAACGGCTGCAGCTTGTGAGTAAAAAAAAAAAAAAAAAAAAAGGGGGAAAATAAAGTGTTCACAGTGCCATCTGTCCCCAGTGCCACCTGTCCCCAGTGCCACCTGTCAGTGCCATCTATCCCCAGTGCCACCTGTCCCCAGTGCCACCTGTCAGTGCCACCTATCCCCAGTACCATCTGTCCCCAGTGCCACCTGTCAGTGCCACCTGTCCCCAGTGCCACCTGTCAGTGCCAACTGTCCCCAGTGCCACGTAAAAGTGCCATCTGTCACCATGCCACTGCCATGTATAAGTGCCATCTGTCATCATCAGTGTCACTTGTCATTAGTGCCACGTTTCATTGCCATCTGTCATCGGTGCCACCTGTCAGTGTCACGTGCCATCTGTTACCAGTGTCATGTGTCATCAGTGCCACGTATTAGTGCCATCTGTCATCAGTGCCACGTATTAGTGCCATCTGTCATCAGTGTCACATCAGTGTCACGTGTCATCAGTTCCACCTTTTAGTGCCATCTGTCATCAGTGTCACGAGTCATCAGTGCCACGTATCATTGCCATCTGTCATCAGTGCCACCTGTCAGTGTCACATGCCATCTGTTATCAGTGTCACATGTCATCAGTGCCACGTATTAGTGGCATCTGTCATCAGTGCCACGTATTAGTGTCATCTGTCATTAGTGCCACGTATTAGTGCCATCTGTCATCAGTGCCATGTATTAGTGCCATGTGTCATCAGTGCCACATGTCATCAGTGCCACGTATCAGTGCCATCTGACATCAGTGCCACCTGTCAGTTACATAAATTATGTAATTTTGTTTAGTTGTTTGTTCAGAATCGTGATCTCTATTTTTATTCTCAGTTTATCCTGAATTGTGTAGCTCTATTACATAGCTTGTGTATGTATCATTTTGTTCTATTTAAAGTAATGTATAGAAGGTAGGGCCCGAAAGTGACTCAAGTGCAGGGGCCCCCACCACCCTAAATCCTGCCCTGACTGTGGGGATCTGTGTCAAGTCGATGTAGCCTGCGGGTTCAGGATTTGCAAGTTGGGCTGGCTGGGAATAGTAGTCCATATTTCCTAGGAGATATGCTTTTAACCCACTAGGCCTCCGGGGAGAGGTTCTACAGGCCTCAGGCCTAGTGGCAGCGAGCAATCAGAGCCACAGTAGGGAGGCTTATTCAGAGTGGGCCCCTACTATTCAATAAAAGAGGATGTGTCATATTTCAATACAGTAACTATAAGTTTGTACAGGAGGAACCAAGTGTACAGGAGGAAACAAGTTATGGGCAGGAGGTGAAAGAGATCCAATAACATTGCTTTTACATGGTCATTACTGATGTCTCTGCCACCACACGGTCGGATGGCAGGGAACTCTTAGACGGAATAGTCTGCGGGGGGGGGGGGTTGAGCTGCAGGAGGAGAAACAGTCTGCATGGAGGAGATTCATATCTAATTTACTATGCACATTCCAGCTTCTGGCTCTAATTTTACCAAAGTGTACTAAATCTTTAAATATGATGGCAAAGACTTATACTATGGGCATTCCATATTCCTATCCCTATCTAAGTTGTACTCCCCAATAAAACAATAAAAACAAAGCTCTCAAAAGACTGTTCATTGTCGCAGTTTAAGGTTAAACGTTTTTTCTTCTAATTTTAATGAGTGGCCACGAGTCTTGTTAAATTTCCTTTCGCAAAAAAGTTTTATCCCTATTGTGGGATCACCAGTATGGTATTTATATATTGAAATCATATTCCCACTTCTCTTCTCCAGAGAGAATAAGTTCAGTGCTCGCAACCTTTCCTCATAACTAATATCCTCCACACACTTTATTAGCTTTGTTGCCCTTCTTTGTATTCGATCCATTTCCAGTACATCCTTCTTGAGGACTGGTGCCCAGAACTGGACAGCATACTCTAGAGTGGGAGAATTATCATTTTATCTCTGGAATGAATCCCCTTTTTAAAGCATGCCAATATTCTGTTTGCTTTGTTAGCAGCAGCTTGGCATTGCGTGCCATTGCTGAGCCTATCATCTACTAGGACCCCCAGGTCCTTTTCCATCCTAGATTCCCCCAGAGGTTCTCCCCTCAGTGTATAGATTGCATTCATATTTTTGCCACCCAAATGCATTATTTTACATTTTTCTACATTGAACCTCATTTGCCATGTAGTTGCCCACCCCATTAATTTTTTCAGATCTTTTTGCAAGGTTTCCACATCCTGCAGAGAAGTTATTGCCCTGCTTAGCTTAGTATTGTCTGCAAATACAGAGATTGAACTGTTTACCCCATCCTCCAGGTGCTTTATGAACAAATTAAACAGGATTGGTCCCAGCACAGAACCCTGGGGGACCCCACTACCCACCCCTGACCATTCTGCGTACTCCCCATTTATCACCACCCTCTGAACTCGCCCTTGTAGCCAGTTTTCAATCCATGTACTAACCCTATGGTCAATGCCAACTGACTTTATTTTGTACAGTAAACATTTATGGGGAACTGTGTCAAATGCTTTTGCAAAATCCACATACACCATGTCTACGGCCTTCCTTTATCTAGATGGCAACGCACCTCCTCATAGAAGGTTAATAGATTGGTTTGGCAAGAACGATTCTTCATGAATCCATGCTGATTACTGCTAATGATAACGTTCTCATTACTAAAATCTTGTATATAGTCCCTTATCATCCCCTCCAAGAGTTTACTATTGATATTAGGCTAACTGGTCTGTAATTCCCAGGGATGTATTTCAGGCCCTTTTTAATTATTGGTGCTACACTGGCTTTTCTCCAATCAGTTGGTACCATTCCAGTCTGTAGACTGTCAGTAAAAATTAGGAACAATGGTCTGGCAATTACTTGACTGAGTTCCTTAAGTACCCTCGGATGCAAGCCATATGGTCCCCGTGATTTATTAATGTTAAGTTTTCCAAGTCTAATTTTAATTCTGTCCTCCGTTAACCATGGAGGCGCTTCCTGTGATGTGTCATGAGGATAAACACTGCAGTTTTGGTTACTGAAGCCCCTCGATTCCCTCATGAAAAATGAGGAGAAGAATACATTCAATACCTTTGCCATCTCCCCATCCTTTGTAACCAGATGTACTTCCTCATTCTTTATGGGGCCAATATGGTTTGTCCTCCCTTTTTTACTGTTTACATACTTAAAGAATTTCTTAGGATTTTTTTTGCTCTCTCCCGCTATGTGTCTTTCATGTTCTATCTTAGCCATCCTTATTGCACCCTTACATTTCTTGTTGCATTCTTTATAAAGTCTGAATGCTGATGATGATCCCTCACACTTGTATTTTTTGAAGGCCTTCTCCTTTGCTTTTATATGCATTTTTACATTGGAGTTAAGCCATCCAGGATTTTTGTTCGCTCTTTTAAATTTATTACCCAATGGGATGCATTGGCTATTGCCCTTATTTAATATGCTCTTAAAGCAAACCCATCTCTCCTCCGTGTTCTTTGTTCCTAAGATTTTGTCCCAATTTATGCCTTCTAGCAAGATTTGTATTTTAGGGAAGTTGGCTCTTTTGAAATTCAGTGTCTTTGTATTTCCCTTATGTTTCCTATTTGTGTGATTTATACTGAAGCCAATTGACCTGTGATCACTGTTACCTAAATTGCCCCGTATTTCCACATCTGTGATTAGGTCTATATTGTTGGTAATCAGTAGATCCAGTAACGCTTTAGATCTAGTTGGTGCGTCTACAATCTGACCCATAAAATTGTCCTGCAAGACATCTAGAAACTGGCGAGCCTAAGATGAATGCCTGGTTCCCTCCGCCCAGTCTATGTCTGGATAATTAAAATCCCCCATTATGATAACACTTCCCATCCTTGCTGCTAATCCAAATTGTGATAGGAGATCTGTCTCCCCTTCCTCCTATAGCTGTCATGAAAAGGTTCACCCATTGGTGGCGCTATCCGTCTCCTGGATCGCAGTACCATTGTCCACCAGCAGGTGTCTTCCAACACCTAAGACCTGTAATAAGAGGACTCACCTGCTGGTGGCACTGTTGCATCCTTTTGGCCGTAGTACTGGTGTCCACCAGCGGGTGTATTCCAGCAGTGTGGAGCAAACAGCACCCTCTGCGCTCAGGTGTAACGTGAGGTCAAATCACTGCAGTCTGATAAATACCCAGCAAGCCCTCACATCCTTGCCTTGGTGTCTCTCTCCCTGTGCTCTGATCTTGCTGCCTGTTATCTTGACCTTGAGCCTGCATCTGTCCTGACCTGATCCAATCCCTATCCTGAGCCCATCCTGAGCCCATCCTGGACCTGTCCCTCCGGTTTCCTGATTTCCCTGATCCCTGCCCTGCAGCCTATCCATCCATCCTCTCCCTGTCCTGTTGGTTCCCCGTCCTTTACCATCTGACTGACCTCCTTGTATATGACCTCGGCCTGGCTTTTGTTACGATTACGGTATTTCCCATCCATTTGTATATACCATTTGTTTGTGGGTCTATGGTTGTTTTGCACTGTTATATTTCATTTATTTGTCACCCATTTAATAAACACCATTATTTTTCACTTACCTGTGTTTCTGGTTTCTTCTGTGCATTCCACACAGTCTGGTCTACTAAATTCCCTGATAGTACACCAAGGCCATCCCTGACCAGACGTGGCTGCATTTGAGGAACCATCCGGATTGTTAGTTCTGCTAATATGGATTTCAATGAAATCAGTTATTATTCCCTGCTGGCAGAAGATGATGGTGAATATTGTCGCCAGATTTTGAAAGGCTGGACTAGTGACCAGCTGATGAAAACTATCTGATCAGCTCATTCCCTAATGGATCAGGGGTATATGTCATTTGAGGATGTTCAGCCCCTTATCCAGTTATGTGCAAAACCAGCCCTGTCATGCATTCCCGAAGGGAGCAATGATTTTTCTCCCCCCTTCAATTATGGCCAAGTTGAATCCCTGGTATGGTTATTAGAAGATGATCCAGCCTTTTTTATGGAACATTATTCCGCTTGTTCACAGCAGGTGTTGTCTGATTGCATCTATTCAGTGCAATCCCTGGTTAGTCAGGCCAGGTGTGAATCAGCATTTGTTCAACCTGTGCTACAGACATGGTCCGATCTCCTGCACTTAGCTAAGCCTCAACATTCCAGCCCTGCCATTAATCACCTGCCTTCCCAAAAATCTATCTCCCCGTCACCTATGGCAACCTCAGCTACAGCCCAGTTTACTCAGCTCCCTACCAAATACTACTACCCAGTCTCCAAGTGCTGCACCTATCCTGCCTTTAATCCACCTGTCTCTTCTCCTCCACCTGTAACAACCCCACAGAACCCTCCTCCAGCCACTGTTCCTTGGTCTTCCTTTTGCCCAGCTACTGTACATACTTTTCTTAAGACCCTGCACCTACGTACAAAGCTGCAGTGGCTAAACCAAAAAAGAAACAAAAGTTCTTCCCAACCCACACCATCTTGCCAGTAACCCAACCTGCCTCCACACCAACCAACCTGTTCCAGCCTGCGTTCATGCCAGTTGAATTTGATGACCCACCTAAACCTGCCAACCCTGTGCCTGCTATCCAGCCTGATGTGCCTGCCTTCCAGCCTGATGTACGTACCTTCCAGTCTGATGTGCCCGCTTTCCAATCTGACGTCTCGATGCCTGCCTTCCATCCCAAAGTCTCGGTGCCTGCCTTCCAGCCTGATAGCCCCACTTTTCAGCCTGATGTGCCTACCTTCCAGTGTAATGTGTCCGCTTTCCAGTCTAATGTGCCCGCTTCCCAGTCTGATGTCTTGATGTCTGCCTTCCAGCCCAAAGTCTTGGTGCCTGCCTTCCAGCCTGATGTGCCTGCCTTCCAGCCTGATGTGACCGCTTCCCAGTCTGATGTGCCAGCTTCCCAGTATGATGTCTTGATGCCTGCCGCCTGCCTTTCAGCCCAAAGTCTCGGTGCCTGCCTTCCAGCCTGATGTGCCTGCCTTCCAGCCTGATGTGCCTACCTTCCAGTCTGATGTGTCCGCTTTCCAGTCTGATGTCTCGATGCCTGCCTTCCAGCCCAAAGTCTCGGTGCCTGCCTTCCAGCCTGATGTGCCTGCCTTCCAGCCTGATGTACGTACCTTCCAGTCTGATGTGCCCGCTTTCCAATCTGATGTCTCGATGCCTGCCTTCCAGCCCAAAGTCTCGGTGCCTGCCTTCCAGCCTGATGGCCCCACTTTTCAGCCTGATGTGCCTACCTTCCAGTCTGATGTGTCTGCTTTCCGGTCTGATGTGCCCGCTTCCCAGTCTGATGTCTTGATGTCTGCCTTCCAGCCCAAAGTCTCGGTGCCTGCCTTCCAGCCTGATGTGCCTGCCTTCCAGCCTGATGTGCCTGCCTTCCAGTCTGATGTGCCTGCCTTCCAGTCTGATGTGTCCGCTTCCCAGTCTGATGTGCCAGCTTCCCAGTATGATGTCTTGATGCCTGCCGCCTGCCGCCTGCCTTTCAGCCCAAAGTCTCAGTTCCTGCCTTCCAGCCTGATGTGCCTGCCTTCAAGCCTGATGTGCCTGCCTTCCAGCCTGATGTGCCTACCTTCCAGTCTGATGTGTCCGCTTTCCAGTCTGATATGCCCGCTTTCCAGTCTGATGTCTCGATGCCTGCCTTCCAGCCCAAAGTCTCGGTGCCTTCCTTCCAGCCTGATGTGCCTGCCTTCCAGCCTGATGTGCCTACCTTCCAGTCAGATGTGTCCGCTTTCCAGTCTGATGTCTTGATGCCTGCCTTCCAGCTCGAAGTCTCGGTGCCTGCCTTCCAGCATGATGTATCTACCTTCCAGTCTGATGTGCCCGCTTTTCAGTCTGTGCCCGCTTTCAAGTCTAATATGCCCACCTTCCAGCCTGATGTCTCGATGCTTGCCTTCCAACCTGACGTCTCGGGGCCTGCCTTCCAGCCGGATGTCTCGGTGCTTGATGTCTCCACTTTCCAGTCTGATGTGCCCGCTTTCCAGTCTGATGTACCCACCTTCCAGCCTGATGTCTCGATGCCTGCCTTCCAGTCTGATGTGCCTGCTTTCCAGTCTGTGCCCGCTTTCCAGTCTGATGTCTCAATGCTTGCCTTCCAGCTTGATGTCTTGGTGCCTGCCTTCCAGCCGGATGTCTCTGTGCCTGCCTTCCAGCTTGATGTGCCCACTTCTCAGTCTGATGTGCCTGCTTTCCAGTCTGATGTGCCCACCTTCCAGCCTGATGTCTCGGTGCCTGCCTTCCAGCTTGATGTCTCCACTTCCCCGCCTGATGTGCCCACTTCTCAGCCTGGTGTCTCTATGTTTGCCTTCCAGCCTGGTGTCTCGATGCTTGCCTTCCAGCCTGATGTCTCAGGGCCTGCCTTCCAGCTAGATGTCTCGGTGCCTGCCTTCCAGCTTGATGTCTCCACTTTCCAGTCTGATATGCCCGCTTCCCAGTCTGTGCCCACTTTCCAGTCTGATGTGCCCGCCTTCCAGCCTGATGTCTCGATGCCTGCTTTCCAGTCTGATGTGCCCGCTTTCCAGTCTGTGCCCGCTTTCCAGTCTGATGTACCCACCTTCCAGCCTGATGTCTCGATGCTTGCCTTCCAGCCTGATGTCTCGGTGCCTGCCTTCCAGCCGGATGTCTTGATATTGGTGTATCAGCCTGAAGTTTCGGTGCCCATGTGTCAGCCTGAAGTTTCGGTGCCCGTGTGTCAGCCTGAAGTTTCTGTGCCCGTGTGTCAGCCTGGAGTTTCGGTGCCCATGTGTCAGCCTGAAGTTTTGGTGCCCGTTACCCAGTCTGCTGAACCGGAGTCCGTTAAGCCAGTGCCCGTTATTCGGCTTGCCGAACCAGTGCCCGGTGTCCAGCTCGCTGAACCGGGGCCCGTTACCCAGCCCACTGGGCCGGGGCCCATTACCCAGTTTGTTGAGCCGGTGCCTGTGATCCAGCCTGCCCTTACGGTGCTCACTGTTTGGCCTGACGACCCGGAGCCTGCTGTCTTCTCGGATGTGCCCGCTGTCTGCTCGGATGTGCCCGCTGTCTGATCGGATGTGCCCGCTGTCTGGTTTGATGTATCCCCTGCCCAGTGTAAGGTACCTGATGCCCAGCTTGAAGTACCCGATGCCCAGCCTGATGTGCCCTCATCTGCTGTTTTGTTTGAGGCCATGAACTTTGGACAATTTCATCTAGTTGGAGCATCCGGAGGCCGCTCCTTTGAGGGGAGGTACTGTAATGAAAAGGTTCCCCCGTTGGTGGCGCTATCGGTCTCCTGGATTGCAGTACCAGTGTCCACCAGCGGGGGTCTTCCAAGACCTAAGACCTGTAATAAGAGGACTCACCTGCTGGTGGCACTGTTGCATCCTTGGGCCGTAGTACCGGTGTCCACCAGCGGGTGTATTCCGGCAGTGTGGAGCAGACAGCACCCTCTGCGCTCAGGTGTAACGTGAGGTAAAATCACTGCAGTCTGATAAATACCCGGCAAGCCCTCACATCCTTGCCTTGGTGTCTCTCTCCCTGTGCCCTGATCTTGCTGCCTGTTATCTTGACCTTGAGCCTGCATCTGTCCTGACCTGATCCAATCCCTATCCTGAGCCCATCCTGGATCTGTCCCTCCGGTGTCCTGATTTCCCTGATCCCTGCCCTGCAGCCTATCCATCCATCCCCTCCCTGTCCTGTTGGTTCCTCGTCCTTTCCCATCTGACTGACCTCCTTGTATATGACCTCGGCCTGGCTTTTGTTACGATTACGGTATTTCCCATCCATTTGTATATACCATTTGTTTGTGGGTCTATGGTTGTTTTGCACTGTTATATTTCATTTATGTATCACCCATTTAATAAACACCATTATTTTTCACTTACCTGTGTTTCTGGTTCCTTCTGTGCAGTCCACACAGTCTGGTCTACTAAATTCCCTGATAATAGCATACTCCCAGTATTATTTCCCCCTTAGCTCCATCCCTTTGGAGTTCTACCCATAAGGATTCCACCTCCTCCCTAGCTCCCTTAGTGATGTCATCTCTCACATTCACTTGTACATTATTCTTGATATATAGGCATACCCCTATTCCCTTCACATTGTGATTCCCTTCACATTGTATCTACTACGCTTTTCACTTTTTCAGGCAATAATGGGTGTTGGTTCATAGTTCATGAATACTGTATGCATATACTGGCACTATTCACACAAATTGGTCCAATATCATTTACTGTATCTGAATTTTTTCACCTTTGCCTATTACGTTTGGGGGTGTGTTGGTGCGCTCGCTTTCTCCTTGGGTTCATTCCCTCAGCTCCCGGGATAGACTTGCCTCGCAGATCCTGACTTGCAACACTGAATATTTAGAACTATTTATACGTAAGTATTCCAGGGAGATACACATATTGTTTCTCCTTGCCCCTACCTTCTTTCTCACTATCTGGGCAAAACATTAGATCCTATTTGGTACCTTTTTAAATTTTTTTCAGTTACGCTATGCGTTTGCTTCTGATTGGCAACTGGCCACAAAACACATCAAGCCTATCAATGATATTGTTCCTTGAATGAAGGACTTCCTCATCAAAGAGGAGATTCTCAGGGCAGCAAGAAATACACAAACTATAAATCTGGATGGAGTCACCTTACAAATATACTAAGACATCTCGCAAGCCACACTGGAGAGACGTAAACATTTCAAAGAGATTACCTCTGCTTTTGCTGCAGCTCGCATTTATTACAAATGGGGATTCCCCTTTAAGTTGATTGTCCCTCACAATGTCTCCACTTTTATAGTAACTACTTGACTGAAGATCAAAATATCCTGGGAAAATTAGTCCTCTTGGAGGCTGAAAACCCATGAGACCTCCATCAGACTTTTGCTACTTTGGAACACTCCTTCCCCAAGAAGAGATTGTCACAGAACACACCATAAAATGGATTAATTTGAACCTCTAGACCGTAACTAAAGTCTCTACATAATTCTTTTTTTTTTACTTCTTCAAAGAGTTATTTTCTTAATTTCAATAATTTTTACCCTAAACGGATCCAGTTTACAATTGTATTGTTCAAGATTCTATCTATCCCTTTTAGATAATTCGGAGTCTCCTACTATTTGGATCAAAAATAAAAATATAATAATGTGGCACTAAAAAGAAACAGTGTCCGTTATCGGGCAACCACTAACCAGAATATTCGTCTGGAGGTTAACTGCACAATAAAGTTTTATTGAGATGGAACTCAACTACACAAGGATCAACAAGTGTATAAACAAAATTCTACATGTATAGGTGGGTGTATCAACTTATGAATAAAATATCAAATTTACATGCTGGAACACGTGTGACTAGTGCTCATAAAATAAGAGTTCATTAACTCTCTATGAAAATCATAAACTCCGCTTGAGCGGGTGAGCTCATCCTCATTTTTATTCTATATGTATTGCGTTTTGTATTTACCTTTGAAAACATGTTTGCTGCAATTGCTCAATGTATATGTATGTATATATTAAAGCTACCTTATATTATGTTATAGATGTGTTTCTCCTGAAGAAGCGGCTCCAACCGCGAAACCGGTCGAGGTTAAAGCCTTACATACATCCCTTGTATAACAATTTACGGTTCCACTCGCTGTAGTCAGTGCAGTATACCCCTTTTGTTTTTATGACTGTATGTAGACATTTTGCTTGTAACTGTGTATTTTCTACTATTAAAATTTATTTAATTTTTAATCTTTAATTTTCTCTTTATGGCTATAGCTGTACATTATTACTCAGTACCGTAATAGTTCCATTTTTCAACCTTGGGGGCGTAGACCAGAAGAGACAGTAGCGGCAACTGCCATCACGTCTCCACCCCCTTATTCCCTTTTAACCAGAATATTCATCTGGAGGTTAACTGCACAATAAAGTTTTATTGAGATGGAACTCTACTACACAAGGATCAACAAGTGTATAAACAAAATTCTACGTGTATAGGTGGGTGTATCAACTTATGAGTAAAATATCAATTCTATGTGCTGGAACACGTGTGACTAATGCTCATAAAATAAGAGTTCAATAACTCTCTATGAAAATCATAAACTAATAAACATACATCTGCGTGTCAATCCAGATTGACCGCCGCCTCAGAGAGAGACGCTCTGAGAGATCTGCTGGCCACCCACGCCTCACCTGGATGTTGCCCAGGGTCCCTAGTGCCCCGAACCAAGCTCCGCTTGTCTCGTCTACTCCAGCCCAGGAAGCCCCTGAGCCCATGCAGTTGGGACTGCTCCGTCCCTCTCTGACCCAGAGGAGAAGACACACAGACGCACACTCATTCTGTGCCTGTACTGTGGGGAGCCTGGACACTTTGCAAAAGCATGCCCCAATAAAAGACGTAAGTGCCTGCCATCCTCCTTGTTGTGTGCACCTGTCTTACCCAGTGTCGGTAACCACCTAACATTTTCCATTGTATTACAGTTACCTGGAAGGAGCATCCCAGTACCGGTCATCATTGATTCGGGAGCATGTAGTGGATTCATTGACCGGACCTTCGTCGAAAACCATCACATCCCTACTCAAACTAAAGCCCAGGGACTGGCAGTTTTCTTAGCAGACGGCTCCACCCTCCGCTCCGGACCTGTTACCCAAGAAACGGTTCCCCTATTGGCCACCATTGGCCCGGAACATCAGGAACTTTTACGCCTAGATGTCATCTCCTCTCCCCTCTTCCCAATTATCCTAGGAATACCTTGGCTACAGGCCCACAATCCTAGTATCAACTGGTCTACGGGCAAGATCCAGTTCTCTTCTGAATATTGCAAACAATATTGCTTACGAGGGACTCCTTTAACTTCCTCCCAATGCCTGTGCATGGACTCAGAAACTAAGTCCAACCAAGATCTTCCCGAACCTTACCGGGATTTCCTGGATGTGTTCAGTAAAAAGGGGGCAGAAACCCTTCCAGTACATAGACCCTATGATTGCCCAATAGAACTTTTACCGGGTACTGAAGTCCCTTTCGGGAGGATTTTCCCTCTAATTGAGCAGGAGCTGGGCACCTTGAAAACCTATATAGATGAAAACCTGAAGAAAGGGTTCATCCGTCCTTCCACATCACCAGCTGGGGCAGGCATCTTTTTCGTGGAAAAAAAGGAACACTCCTTACGTCCCTGCATTGATTACCGGGAGCTTAATAAGATCACTATAAAGAACAGACATTCACTACCTTTGGTTCCCGAATTATTTCAGAGATTAGGATCTGATACCATCTTCACTAAGCTAGACCTCCGTGGAGCCTATAATTTGATACGCATAAGAGAGGGGGACGAATGGAAGACGGCCTTTCGTACTCGATTCGGACATTACGAGTACCTCGTCATGCCCTTTGGTCTGTGCAACGCACCGGCTGCATTCCAGCATTTTGTCAACGATATCTTTCATGACCTCCTGGACTTATACGTCATCGTTTACCTGGACGATATCCTGGTTTTCTCTGCTTCTCTGATGGAACACCGCCAACACGTACGAAACGTACTCACCCGGCTTAGACAACATGGGCTCTACGCCAAACTTGAAAAATGCGAGTTTGAGCTCCAATCTATCCAGTTCCTAGGCCTGATCATTTCCCCTGACGGCATTAAAATGGATCCACAAAAAGTATCCGCTATCCTGGACTGGCCTGCACCTATAGACAAGAAGGGAGTACAGCGTTTTATTGGCTTTGACAATTTCTATAGGAAATTTATTAAGGGATTCTCTTCGATCATAACTCCCATTACAGAACTTATTAAACAAGGAAGCCGGTTCTGCTGGACCCCTAAGGCACAAGAGGCCTTTGAAAAACTCAAAGCGCTGTTCACGTCAGCCACTATTCTCAAGCATCCCAACCCTGCCTTGCCCTTCGTTCTGGAAGTGGATGCTTCCGAAGTTGCAGTTGGAGCTGTGCTCTCACAGAGACAAGGCACCAAAGCACTCCTGTACCCTGTGGGATTCTTTTCACGTAAACTCTCCTCTTCTGAGAAAAATTACGACGTGGGAGATCGGGAACTTCTAGCCATTAAAGCAGCCCTGGAGGAATGGCGTTATCTCCTGGAAGGTGCAGCGCACCCCATTTTAGTCTACACAGACCACAAAAACTTAGAATATCTAAGAACGGCCAAGAGATTGAAACCACGGCAGGCCAGATGGGCACTTTTTTTTTCCCGATTTATTTTCCATATCACCTATAGACCCGGATCCAAGAATGTCAAATCCGACGCCCTTTCCCGAATGTTTCCCGATTCTGAGAAGACCCTGTCTCCAGACACCATCTTGCCCTCTGGAAATTTCCTAATCCTACAGGAAGATCTAATCTCCCAAATCAGCCGAGCCTCTATGGGAATGTCTCCACCTGCTGAAGCTTGTGCCAAAGATGGGCTGTTCTGGTTCAAGAATAAAATTGTGGTCCCTGAGGAGCTAAGAGTGCAGGTGTTAAACTTGTGCCATGATCACAAACTTGCTGGTCACTTTGGCACACGGAAGACAACTGATCTTGTCCAACGCACCTTTTGGTGGCCTCACCTTACTAAGGACTGCAAGGAATATGTGGAGTCTTGTAACACGTGTGCCAGAAACAAGACTAGCCGGACAAGAGCATGGGGTCTGTTGAGACCATTACCAGTCCCAGAGAGACCATGGGCCATGATTTCAATGGACTTTATCGTTGAACTCCCCCCATCAGAAGGCTTTTCGTCCATTTTTGTTGTGGTGGACAGACTGTCGAAAATGGCCCATTTTCTCCCCATGAAGGGCACCCCTTCGGCCATGGAGACCGCTTCCATCTTTATTAAGGAGATCGTCAGACTGCATGGGGTTCCGACCAATATAGTCTCAGACAGGGGCGTCCAATTTACCTCCAGATTCTGGAAGGCCCTTTGTGGCGCCCTTGAAATCGAATTGTCCTTTTCCTCGGCTTACCACCCTCAGTCAAATGGACAAACCGAGAGGACGAATCAAACCCTGGAGCAATACATCCGCTGTTTTTCTGCATTCTCCCAGGATGACTGGGCTTCCCTGCTTCCCATCGCAGAGTTCGCCTACAATAACTCACTACACTCAGCTACTAATCAGTCTCCGTTTTATGCCAATTATGGTTTCCACCCATCCTTCTTGCCTGGACCATTTCCTGAGTGCCCTGTTCCTGCGGAAACCGAAACTTTGGATTTTTTTTCAAACAACAACAAATTGCTGCAGGAAACCATGACCAAGGCTCAGGAAGACTACAAGAAAATCTTTGACAGGAAAAGACAGGGAGAACTTGTCCTGGAACCCGGCAATTCTGTCTGGTTGTCTACCGCTAACCTCAAGTTGGCCTGCCCGTCCAGAAAATTGGGCCCCAAATACCTGGGTCCGTTCTTGATCAAAAGGAAAATCAACAATGTGGCATACGAACTTGACCTTCCTAACTCCCTGAGGATACACCCAGTCTTCCACGTGTCCCTCTTGAAGCCGGTTACCCCCAACTCTTTTTCTGGCCGTAGTATTGGGCCACCCAAACCTATCTTGGTTAACGGCGAGGAGGAGTTCGAGGTGGAGGCAATTTTAGATTGCAGAAGAAGACGCAATCAGATTCAATATCTGGTAAAATGGAGGGGCTATGGACCCGAAGACAATTCATGGGAGCCAGAAAGTAACCTGCATGCCAGAGAACTTCTTCAGTCCTTTAAAACTTCTCATGCCACAAAGATGGCCCAGCTGGGCATCCGGAGTCTGCCCTTGAGGAGGGGGCACTGTCAGAGAGGTTACCTGGTTGGGCGCCGGTGCGCGCCGGTGCGCGCCGGGGCGCGTTGGTGCCCGTGTCTCCGTGCGTGCTGGGGCGCGTGTTCCGGGGGGCGCTGGCGTGTCTGGTCTGACCGGCCGTGGCGTGCAGGGTGGCGTCCGGGCGGATGTGCGTACGCGCTAGCGCACGTTCGCCTATGGGCGTTACCGCAGGCGTGCCCGGCACGCCAGCATCGGGAGCGTGCTCGGGCGTGTGCGGGGGCGCGTGGCGCTTTGGCGAATCGGCGTACGCACGTGCGCTGCGTTTTGGCGCCAATCAGCTTATTTAAGTCTGCCTCTGTCCCTGTTCGGTGCTGCCTGATCAAACAGCTCTGTGTCTTGTTCCGTGATCATCTTGTGTTCCTGTATCTCCTTAGTGTTTACCCGTTGTGACCCGGCTTGCCTTTGGACCTCCCTTGATTGCTGCCTGAACCCGACCCCAGCTTGTCTGACCTTGTTTCTGCCTTCTCCCTTGTACCGTTGCTGCCAGCCCGTTGCCGACCTCTGCCTGTGTGTGACCAGCCTGATTAGCTCCTGCTCAGCATCTGCTCCATCCAGCCCTGAAGCTCTACCGGTTGCTTGCCAGACCATCTTGCTCCAGGACCCTAGCTTCAGGCCCTCATACCATTCCGCACTCGTGGGCCTCCTGTCTACTCTACCAGGGGCCCCGAATCGGATACGTAAGGGAGCCTACCCTCTGCCCAAGCTGACTCATCTGTCTGGTAAGTGTGGGACCTGACAGGGACAAACTTATCTATAGCTTGAAACTTTGTCCCCACTGGATCCTGATTATGACACTGAAGGAAATGTTTCGGGACACTATGGTTAGTGTGTCCCTTTTTTATATTAGTTATATGTTCGTTTACCCTTATGGAGAATGTACGTATGGTGCGGCCTACATACTGCTTCCCGCATGGGCATGTAATCAGGTAAACGACATACCGTGTTTGGCAAGTCAGAAAATGTTTAATCTGATATTCTTTTCCTGTAACTGTAGAAAGAAAAGTTTCCGTATGTCTTCGCCCGCAGACATTGTGTATACAGACGTTACATCTGCAACAAGGAAAAAATCCTTTCATATTATGAAAGAAAGACCTAGTTACTGGGGGGTCAATAACATTAGGGGCAAAAAAAGGAAGGATTTCCCCGGGGTGGGGTTTTTAGGCAGCACAGT
This sequence comes from Aquarana catesbeiana, assembly GCF_042186555.1. Taxonomy (NCBI): domain Eukaryota; kingdom Metazoa; phylum Chordata; class Amphibia; order Anura; family Ranidae; genus Aquarana; species Aquarana catesbeiana. The sequence goes on along the minus strand of NC_133334.1, from coordinate 177,014,931 downwards.
AACGAACAAAGTCAGTGTTGTATGAAAAGTAGAACAAATTTATTTGTACAAAAATATAACATAAAAGTTAAAACAATGAGCTCCAGTGGGAAGTACCTTAAAACTAAATTGGCTAAACATACATTTACAGACATATGTTCATAACAAGGCTTTTTATCATGAACATTAAACCTGACACGTTTCAACCCATACACTAAGGGTCTTCTTCAGAGGATCAGTCTGCTGGAAAATATACACAAATAAGGTTGATGTACATATATGAATTCCATTAGTATGGCAACAATTACATTTACCATGCAGTACACAAATATAGTATAATTACCCAATAATGTATGTCCAGCAGGAAAGGAGAAAAGCCTCCCACATGGAGATCCCTTAAAAAATTGTCTTCTTCTCTTCCCCAGGGAAGAGTCCCAGGCACCTCTACCACCACCGCAGCCCAGACCAGGCAGTGAAAAAAGTGACGTAACTTACGAGAGGTCACACTCTCTTGCACCGACCGCCAGGCCAAATAACCGGCCGAAAGACAAACCACACCTGCGATTAAATTAAAGGACAGACTAAATAAACGCCCATGACAAATATAATTGATTAACCAAATTTGTTATGTGGCCAAAAAGGCCACTAGGGGACTGGAGTCTCCAATTGTATCATGCGTATAACTCAAACAAGGAATTCAAAGCCATGTTTGTGTATCAAATTCTAAAAACCAATTAATACAGATAATTCCTAGAAGTATATAAGGTATTACCAAACACTCAGTCTATGCCATATGTGAAGATAATAATGAGGTAGTGAGGAGAGGAGGGGTGAGGGGGTGGGAGGGAGTGGGGGAATGGGGGGGGGAGTGAAAGGTAAAGCAAACCATGCATTATGTGTGTATAGAGTGGGAAGGTAGGTGACATAGTGACATATGTGCCAAAGTGTGTGAAAGAAGCCGACAGTGAGCAAAAAGGGGGGGGGGGTTGTGAGGGGTAAGGTAGTACCAAGGGAATAGACCCAAATAGGAAAGAATAGAACACAAACTGTGAATCCAAGCATTACCTCAAAAAGTGTTAGGTAGCGCATGTGACTGTACCATATTGCCCCATGTAGCTAGACTGTTACTTGTCAGCCAACCTGGAATTGGTCACAAGCTGTGTCAGACTCAGCGGATTAGTATCCAATCCTGAGTCGACCAGTCTAAAATAGGAAAAAATAATAAAATAAAAAACAATATCATTATAAATAAATAAATAAGGATCAGTGTGGGATTAATTAGTTTCCACACGAGCCATAATTGTATAGGGCAAAGAATGGTGCACAGACACCTCGCTAGAACGTATACTTACTGTGTGACAAACTATAGGTGCTTCTGGTCCACCAAGCAGGGAAAGACTGAGAGTGTATTGCAAACACCACTTCTATATATACCACTTATTGGGGGCGTATGTATTTTGCTCCGGTCCATCACAGGTGTGTGCGATCCCCCGATTAGTGCATAGCAGGCGGAATGGCTGCCATCCGAGCGGCTGAGTGTGGCTTCCCCGGCATTCGGGAAAAGCCATGGGCTCCGTTAGGACATCACTCTCGCTGAAATCTCACGATGCGCCCATGTCACGTCGCACGCACCGAGCCCCGCGCATGCGCAGTGACGGGGAGCGTCCGAGAGTGTTCCAGAACGCCGCCGGCAAGGGGGAGGATCCCCAGCACGGCGCTCGGTACCCGCCCGAGTGTCCAATGGGGAACAAGGAGGGAGGAGCCACCTGTAAAGGCCGGCCCCTCCCCCCTGCCGGGAAGTCACATCAGAGATCACCCCCGACCCGGAAGCGGCAGCGGGCAAGGTGCTGGAGCCCCAGTGGGGAAGGGAGAAGCAATCAAAAAAGGGGAACACAGAGCAAAGTAATAATAGGTTATGATGCTTAGGCACCACAACAAGGCAAGCTTGTGAAGAGGAGGGGACCAATGGTGCCGTCTAAACCACACGAACACCACTCCCCAAAACTTCACAATGCCTTGCATGTACATGTTATTCACAATTCAAAGGTGGTGCCATTATCGACTAGGCATTACATATATTGTATATATATGAAGCATCAGTAAATATAGGAGAATTCAATCACATATATTGGTAACTCTGCAACATCAAATTTGGACTAAAAATAAATAAAATAAAATAAAAATAAAATAGGAGTAAGAATGCATTGAACAGAGGGAGAGAGAGAGAGAGAGAGGAGACAGGGACAAAGGACATGGCCAGAAGTACTTATTGTTTTTATTTTATTTCATGACCAATCTAGAGAGGAATATTGCTACTGGGTTTTTCCAGAAACAAAGCCCTTTAAAAATGGGGTGAACGAAATAGCCTCATTCAATCCTGGGAAAGAGGTGGAATTTAGTTTAAATATCCACCTCTGTTCATACTGCAACAAAATTTTGTTCCAGTCGCCGCCTCGTTTTGGTATATGGATTCGATCGAGTGCGGCGAAGGACACTTTGGGCATTTTATAATTGTGGGTTTCCATCACATGTTGCCCAAGTGGTAGATACGGGTTACCAATTTGCATGTGGTAGACATGTTTGGATATTCGCCGGTGGAATTCTTGTTTCGTCTTACCGACGTAGTATGCTCCACACTCACATGACATGAGGTACACAACTCCTCGTGTCTGACAGTTGGTGAAGTGTGCCGGCTTGAAAGTTGTCCCATTCGGAAGATTAAAGATTTTTTCACGTCTTATGTATTGACAAAAAGAACAGTGTCCACAGGGAAAAGATCCCAAAATGGAACAGTGTTTTTGTCTTTTTTGTGCGCTTTTAAACTCGCTTTGAACCAGTTTGTCCCTCAACGAAGTGGCCCGTCTGTAGGTAATCGAAGGAATATCTGAAATTAACCTGCTGACTTTCGGATCATCCAAAAGTATGGACCAATGCTTTCGAATGATGTTTCTGATCTCATTATGTTGTTTAGAAAAGCGTAGAATGACCCTGGTAGGATCCATATCGGGGTCATTCGTGGACTTCTTTTTAAACAACAACGTGTCGGGGTTGTGCAGCTGCTCGATTGTAAGCCCTGCGTAAACAGGAGCAGCTGTAGCCCCATGCTAACAGTCTAGTTTGTAATTTCTGTGCTTCTTGCTTAAAGAGGACCTCATCGGAACAGTTCCTGCGTAAACGCAGGTACTGTCCATATGGCATAGAATTCTAAGGCTATAGGGTGAAAGCTATCCGCATGGAGGATAGTATTTCCTGCGGTGCTTTTCCGAAACAAGGTACTGGAGATTTGACCCTCAGGGGTACGTCTCAGCTGTACGTCCAAGAAGGTCATTTGGTCGCGATCATAAGCATAGTACACTTTAGATTATGTATATTTTGATTGATGTGATCAAAAAACTTTAACATTTCCTCAAGGCCCTCCCAGACGAGGAGGACATCATTAATGTATCGTACCCACAAACGTATGTGGCTCGTATACATGGCAAGGCCCTCGTCATCCCTGAGCACCCTCTCCCACTCCCCCAGGTACAGATTGGCGTAGGCCGGGGCACAACATGTGCCCATAGCCACGCCCTGTACCTGGAGGTAGTGGGAGTTGTCAAAGATGAAGAAATTATGATTCAGAATATATTCGAGTCCATCAATGATGAACTCGTTCAATGCTTCATCATACTTCTGACTCCTTAGAAGGAGCACCCGTACAGCTTCGATCCCCTTGTTATGGGGGATCGAGCTGTACAAGGCCTCGACATCAATGGCCACCAAAAATGAATTCGCTGGGAGTATTACTCCCTGAATCAATTGGAGTAGGTGCATTGTGTCCTTCAAGAATGAGGGCATACACATAACAAATGGTTGTAGGAAAGAGTCAATCACTTTACTCAAATTTTCTGATATTCCTCCATTCCCGGAGACGATTGGTCGTCCGGGAGGTTTTATTTGGCTCTTATGGATTTTAGGCAAGCTGTAGAACGTAGCCATACGTGGATGTTTTTTTCGGATAAACTCGTACTGGTCTCTGGTGATAACTTCTTTGTCAAGAGCGGACTGAATTAGATCATAAAATTTGATATAGGACATTTGTATAGATTTGGTAGAGATGGTTTTATACCACTCGCCATTGTCTAAGATGTCTTGACACATACGTACGTAGTCCTGATTGTCCATCAGGACCACGTTGCCTCCCTTATCGGATGGTTTTATTGTAATTTCAACATTATTGCACAGAGAATCGATGGCTTCCGATTCCTCAGCAGTTAGATTTTGGGGACGTGTTTTCTTACGTGGGAGTTTAGAAATATCTCTAAGTGTTTGTTTGACAAAGATCTCTATACTTGAGTTCAAGCTAAGTGACGGGAATTTTCCAGAGGGTTTTTTTAAACTTGTTACAGAATTCTGTGTAGATTCATTGGCACTTTCAAGCAGGGTTTCCAAATCAATTTGATCTATAAGATCTAAGGTATTATTTTCTTGAAACAGAAGTGTCAGATCACGCAGGGCTTTAAATTCCTTCATGCTGAAGGTGGCCCACTCGGTCATATCCATGTTGGTATCGGTTTTTGCATGAAGGCTCTTCAATAGTAGCCGACGTGCAAACAGCTGTAAATCAGTGATAACTTCGAATAGATCGAAGTTTTCCTGTGGACAAGAAGTCAATCCACGTGATAATACATCAATTTCAGCTGGGGATAGAGAATAGGATGACAGGTAATCACGCTGAAGGATTCTGTTGAATCCGCGTGACATATGCGTCCAGGTTCCCTGCTCCCCTGTTCATTTGGGATGGAGAGGATCCCCGTACCTGGTTTAAAGGACTCTGTGATCCAGATTTTAAACATCCTATCGATGAGCTTGTATGTGTTTTAGTTGCTAAAGTATTGAGTGAGGCATCTATTTCATTCGTGGCCAAGTTTAATATATCAGATTTGGGTCCTACGGGCCTCACCTCACTGGTATGGACCCCAGGACCACTCTCTGAGGTGGTCTCCATAGTACAATTTTTCCTGTCTTGTTCTGGGGAGCCCTTGTTGTTACGGCTCCTCTTGAATTTACCACGTCCCTTGGGTGTTTTTGGATTTTGACTGGAATCAAAATCTTTTTTGGACTTCAATGTACTATTCATATGTTTAGATTGTTGCTGCAATATATGCTGCTTATTTTTTTGGTGGTTTGTTTGGGAATTAGTGTTCCATTTGTATGCTCGTCCTTCCGAGAAGGCGGTATGATCCCATAAGACGCGAAAAAATCTTTAATCTTCCGAATGGGACAACTTTCAAGCTGGCACACTTCACCAACTGTAAGACACGGGGAGTTGTGTACCTCATGTCATGTGAGTGTGGAGCATACTACGTCGGTAAGACGAAACAAGAATTCCACCGGCGAATATCCAAACATGTCTACCACATGCAAATTGGTAACCCGTATCTACCACTTGGGTGACATGTGATGGAAACCCACAATTATAAAATGCCCAAAGTGTCCTTCGCCGCACTCGATCGAATCTATATACCAAAATGAGGCGGCGACTGGAACAAAATTTTGTTGCAGTATGAACAGAGGTGGATATTTAAACTAAATTCCACCTCTTTCCCAGGATTGAATGAGGCTATTTCGTTTGCCCAATTTTTAAAGGGCTTTGTTTCTGGAAAAACCCAGCAGCAATATTCCTCTCTAGATTGGTCATGAAATAAAATAAAAACAATAAGTACTTCTGGCCATGTCCTTTGTCCCTGTCTCCTCTCTCTCTCTCTCTCTCTCCCTCTGTTCAATGCATTCTTACTCCTATTTTATTTTGATTTTATTTTATTTATTTTTACCAATATATGTGATTGAATTCTCCTATATTTACTGATGCTTCATATATATACAATATATGTAATGCCTAGTCGATAATGGCACCACCTTTGAATTGTGAATAACATGTACATGCAAGGCATTGTGAAGTTTTGGGGAGTGGTGTTTGTGTGGTTTAGACTGCACCATTGGTCCCCTCCTCTTCACAAGCTTGCCTTGTTGTGGTGCCTAAGCATCATAACCTATTATTACTTTGCTCTGTGTTCCCCTTTTTTGATTGCTTCTCCCTTCCCCACTGGGGCTCCAGCGCCTTGCCCGCTGCCGCTTCCGGGTCAGGGTTGATCTCTGATGTGACTTCCCGGCAGGGGGGAGGGTCGGCCTTCACAGGCGGCTCCTCCCCCCTTGTTCCCCATTGGACGCTTGAACGGGTACCGAGCGCCATGCTGGGGATCCTCCCCCTTGCCGGCGGCATTCTGGAACACTCTCGGACACTCCCCGTCACTGCGCATTCGCGGCGCGACGTGACATGGGTGCATCGTGAGATTTCGGTGAGAGTGACGTCCTAATGGAGCCCATGGCTTTTCCTGAATGCAAGGGAAGCCACACTGGGCTGCTCGGATGGCGGTCATTCCGCCTGCTATGCACTAATCGGGGGATCGCACACACCTGTAATGGACCGGAGCAAAATACATACGCCCCCAATAAGTGGTATATATAGAAGTGGAGTTTGCAATACACTCTCAGTCTTTCCCTGCTTGGTGGACCAGAAGCAGCTATAGTTTTGTCACACAGTAAGTATACTTTCTAGAGAGGTGTCTGTGCACCATTCTTTGCCCTATACAATTATGGCTCCTGTGGAAACTAATTAATCCCACACTGATCCTTATTTATTTATTTATAATGATATTGTTTTTTATTTTATTATTTTTTCCAATTTTAGACTGGTCGACTCAGGATTGGATACTAATCCGCTGAGTCTGACACAGCTTGTGACCAATTCCAGGTTGGCTGACAAGTAACAGTCTAGCTACATGGGGCAATATGGTACAGTCACATGCGCTACCTAACACTTTTTGAGGTAATGCTTGGATTCACAGTTTGTGTTCTATTCTTTCCTATTTGGGTCTATTCCTTTGGTACTACCTTACCCCTCACAACCCCTCCCTCCCCCTTTTTGCTCACTGTCGGCTTCTTTCACACACTTTGGCACATATGTCACCTACCTTCCCACTCTATACACTCATAATGCATGATTTGCTTTACCTTTCACTCCCCCCCATTCCCCCACTCCCTCCCACCCCCTCACCCCTCCCACCCCCTCACCCCTCCTCTCCTCACTACCTCATTATTATCTTCACATATGGCATAGACTGGGTGTTTGGTAATACCTTATATACTTCTAGGAATTATCTGTATTAATAGGTTTTTAGAATTTGATACACAAACATGGCTTTGAATTCCTTGTTTGAGTTATACGCATGATACAATTGGAGACTCCAGTCCCCTAGGGGCCTTTTTGGCCACATAACAAATTTGGTTAACCTATTATATTTGTCATGGGCGTTTATTTAGTCTGTCCTTTAATTTCATCGCAGGTGTGGTTTGTCTTTCGGCCGGTTATTTGGCCTGGCGGGCGGTGCGAGAGAGTGTGACCTCTCGTAAGTTACGTCACTTTTTTCACTGCCCCGGTCTGGGCTGCGGTGGTGGTAGAGGTGCCTGGGACTCTTCCCTGGGGAAGAGAACAAGACAATTTTTTAAGGGATCTCCATGTGGGGGGCTTTTCTCCTTTCCTGCTGGACATTTATTATTGGGTAATTATACTATATTTGTGTACTGCATGGTAAATGTAATTGTTGCCATACTAATGGAATTCATATATGTACATCAACCTTATTTGTGTATATTTTCCAGCAGACTGACCCTCTGAAGAAGACCCTTAGTGTATGGGTTGAAACGCGTCAGGTTTAATGTTCATGATAAAAAGCCTTGTTATGAACATATGTCTGTAAATGTATGTTTTGCCAATTTAGTTTTAAGGTACTTCCCACTGGAGCTCATTGTTTTAACTTTTATGTTATATTTTTGTACAAATAAATTTGTTCTACTTTTCATACAACACTGACTTTGTTCGTTACTGTGCTGCCTAAAAACCCCACCCCGGGGAAATCCTTCCTTTTTTTGTTTCTAGTTTTTAAGGGGTGAGCAGCAATCCTCTTTCCTCCTCTCTAGTGCCCCCTCTTTTGCAATAACATTAGGGGCAACCTGACCCTTTAACGATGGTGCTCCTCTGTATATCACCCCTCCTCGTTCAGGAAGTAGGGGGCCAAGTACATAATCAGTTTTCAAAATTCTCCAATGCCTGGATATGATGTCTTTGATTTGTTTGTGCTGTATTGAAAAGTTAGTAAGAAGCGACCATCTATGTTTGTTATCTTGTACAAGATAAATTAATTAAATTAATTAAATTAATGCCAATATTATTAGCATTCAGTATGTTGAGAAAGGAGTGCAAAGACTCCATACTGCCTCTCCACAGGAGGAGGACGTCATCTATGTACCTAGCCCAAAGGACCAATTCAGGAGGGTCCAGGGCATAGACGACGTCCTCCTCCCAGTGTGCCATAAAAATATTTGCCAGGCTCGGGGCAAATTTGTCACCCATGGCCACCCCCTTTTGTTGGAGATAGAAATCCCCATTATACCAAAAATAATTATGTTTGGTTGCGAACCTCAACAAGTCAATAATGAATCTTTGTTGAGTACGTGGAATGGTCTCCTCTCTGAATAAAAAAGATTCAACTGCTGTGAATCCCAAGTCATGGGGTATGCTAGTATAAAGTGCTGTAACATCAGCAGTAAATCTTTACTGTAGTTTACCTGTTTTAATCTTGTAATGGTATCTTTTGTATCTCTTAAATATGATGGCATTGGTTGTACAATCGGTTGTAAATAAAAATCGATGTATTTCCTTATACGGGATGTAATAGAATCAATGCTGCTAATGATGGGGCGACCAGGTGGTTGAACAATACTTTTATGCACTTTAGGCAAATAATACATCACCGGGATTCTTGGGGCCGTAGGAATTAAATAACTTTTTTCTTTTTTGTCTAAAATCCCCAACTGAAATCCTGTGTCTACTAAATCAGTGAGTGATTTCTTAAAGGAAGATGTCGAGTTCATGGAAATTTTAGTATAAGTCTCAGTGTCGCTCAAAATTCGGGTCATTTCAAGATGATAATCGCTTTTATCAAGAACGACTATCCCCCCTCCTTTATCCGCGGGGTGGATAATTAGATCTTTCTGTTCACATAATTGTTTAAGTCCATTTTTGATGTTTGGGTCATTGTATATCTTTTTGATAGGCAATTTTTCAACGTCTTGTAGCACAAGATCTCGAAACACTTTAATCACAGGAGCAACTGAGCCTGGTGGGTTAAAGAGCGAGGGATTTGAAAGTCCTGAATGCAGTATGTGTGAAGTAATCTCATTTTGGGGCCTAGTAGGGTTGGAACTGATATATCTCTGTACGTTAAGCTTCCATACATATCTCTGTATGTCTATAAAAGTGTTACATTTATTTAACTTTTTTGGGGGAGCGAACTTCAAGCCCTTATCCAGGACGAGGAGTTCAGTTTCAGAAAGATTGGCATTACTCCAATTGAATATACCGCTATTTTTTAAGTTCGCTTTCTTTTTTCTGGTGCACGGCCCCCCTCTAGTCCCCCGTTTGGTTCTATACTTCGATTGTACCTTTCGGATTCCTTGGGAAAACCCCCTGAAGAGGAGGGTCCCGGTTGCTGTTGATTATAGTTGAAGGGTGATCTATCATAATGAGTCAGATCACCCTGTCTATAGGGAAATTGTGGATTATAATTATCCCGTGGTCTTTCCTCCCTGAGTGGCGAATATCTATTGAAAGTGCGTATAGGTGTTCTTTGTGGATAGTAATATTCATGTTGTTCGTATTGTCATTCTTGGTGTTGCCCCCTCCTCCAAGGCGATCTTTCTGGACCATACTGATCATGATTCCATGATGGATCCCTGTGTCCCCTACCTTTACCCCTCGTGTTCCTCCCTCTCCCTCTCGTATTGGGGGGGAGGTCCTTTACGGTTAGATGTAGGGGTGTGGGGGAGAATAACCGAGCGATTGGTGCCGTATCCCTGATAAACTGCCCCACACCTTTCTTGTGTAGATGAAATGTGTTGTTGGTGTTGAGGTGGGCCATCTAGTTGGCACGATGTATCTATTTGTGGTGGGACATCCCCACTAGGTGCGTCATCTTTAGTCTGCCAACTAAAAACGCAACCATTTCGATAGTCATTCACATCTCTAGTGTACTTCTTTTGTTTCTTTATTTTCTGCTCTCTCTCATCCTTCTCTAAGTGGTTCTTTAAAGCTGTGGAATGTGAAATATATTCTGAAGTGGATTTATGTGGAACGAGTTTTTCTTTGATCTCCTTAATTTCTTTATCTATGGCAGCCATTCTTAATTCTTTCTTTTCGATCAAGAAACCCAACAGTGAGATGCCTGCCTCATTAAAGTACCTGAACCATGAGTCTAGTTCCGGATCCCCCTGTTGGGGATATATATTCCACCTCAATCCTCTAGGGACCATCCGTTCTTTGGAGTATTGATCCAAAAAAACTATGTCCCAATCAAGGTGGAGTTCTGAGACCATCAGATTTTTTCATCTTAAAAACAGACCACCTATTTCAGTGTCAGTTTTTAGCATGGTGAAAAGGCCATCAGTATTCAATGAGCGGTTGGTACGATAGTCAAAGACATCCATAATGGAAGTGACTCTGTAGTAAAAGAGTTCCTCTAACCAAAAATGAATGTGTATATGTAGAAGGCCGCAATATTGGTGTCTAAGAATCCAGAAAAAATTGTGTAATAATACTGCACCACATCGATTTTTATTTACAACCGATTGTACAATCAATGCCGTCATATTTAAGAGATACAAAAGATACCATTACAAGATTAAAACAGGTAAACTACAGTAAAGATTTACTGCTGGTTACTGCTGATGTTACAGCACTTTATACTAGCATACCCCACGACTTGGGATTCGCAGCAGTTGAATCTTTTTTACCCAGAGAGGAGACCATTCCACGTACTCAACAAAGATTTATTATGGACTTGTTGAGGTTCGCAACCAAACATAATTATTTTTGGTATAATGGGGATTTCTATCTCCAACAAAAGGAGATGGCCATGGGTGCCAAATTTGCCCCGAACCTGGCAAATATTTTTATGGCACACTGGGAGGAGGACGTCGTCTATGCCCTGGACCCTCCTGAATTGGTCCTTTGGGCTAGGTACATAGATGACGTCCTCCTCCTGTGGAGAGGCAGTATGGAGTCTTTGCACTCCTTTCTCAACATACTGAATGCTAATAATATTGGCATTAATTTAAGATACGAAATCAGTTCTTCTAGTATCCACTTCCTGGACCTTGAAATAACTGTGGTTGACGATCATTTGGAAACCAAAACGTTTTTTAAGCCTACCGACCGGAATGGTTACATTCCGGTCGATAGTTGCCACCATGCTACTTGGTTGAAGTCTGTACCGCGTAGCCAGCTCACCTGTATCAGACGGAATTGTAGCAATCTTTCTGATCTCCTCCATCAAGCCCATATCTTGAGATCCAGATTTTTAGATAAAGGGTATGATCCAACTGATATAGATGAGGAGATTAAAAAAATCTCTCTAATCGATAGAAATTGTTATCTGAACAACCAAAGCGCGTACAAGATAACAAACATAGATGGTCGCTTCTTACTAACTTTTCAATACAGCACAAACAAATCAAAGACACCATATCCAGGCATTAGAGAATTTTGAAAACTGATTATGTACTTGGCCCCCTACTTTCTGAACGAGGAGGGGTGATATACAGAGGGGCACCATCGTTAAAGGGTCAGGTTGCCCCTAATGTTATTGACCCCCCAGTAACTAGGTCTTTCTTTCATAATATGAAAGGATTTTTTCCTTGTCAGAGATGTAACGTCTGTATACACAATGTCTGCGGGTGAAGACATACGGAAACTTTTCTTTATACAGTTACAGGAAAAGAATATCAGATTAAACTATTTCTGACTTGCCAAACACGGTATGTCGTTTACCTGATTACATGCCCATGCTGGAAACAGTATGTAGGCCGCACCATACGTACATTCTCCATAAGGGTAAACGAACATATAACTAATATAAAAAAGGGACACACTAACCATAGTGTCCCGAAACATTTCCTTCAGTGTCATAATCAGGATCCAGTGGGGACAAAGTTTCAAGCTATAGATAAGTTTGTCCCACACTGGAGGGGGGAGTCAATGAAGAGGGGTGTATCTAAGTTAGAGACCTTCTGGATACACCAATTAAAAAGTTTCCAGCCCCATGGCCTTAACATTGACTGGGACATTAACGCTTTTATTAATCAATCCTGATTATTAACGTTTCAATAATTTATCTGAATATTTGTTTTGCTCTTCTCTCTTACTGTTCGACATTTATTTTTAATACTTTTCATATTTTTTATGAATTTTACTGTATGCTTTCCAAGGTTCGTTCCGACTGTCAACAGCTTGCGTGGTTTACGTCGGGTCAGACATGCTGACACACGCAGTGGAGGGGCACGCAGGGATTGGACTAAGCGTCCTTCCATCATCGCGACATCAGGTGACCTCAGCCCCGATCGTTATGATTGGTTGAGGGGCACGCATGCGTGTCACTGCGCGTCATTCTTTGTAAAAGGTAAGTTGGGATAGACCACAGGGGGGTTTTTAATTGGATGGCTGGATCGAGGCTTGGTCCTCTATCGACTCCCTATTGGCCCACCTTCTCTTATGGATAACACCCAGGATGCCATTCCGGCGAACCCGGAAGTTACGCTTCACATGGCGATATCAGGTGTTTGAAGGTCTGTTATTATATTTTACATATATAAGGGTGATAGTGGCAAGCAGGCATACACCCCAGTTGAAGTCCATGCGGACGAAACGCGTCGGGTCCGTTATGCCTGCTGAGCCACATTCTTTTTAAAGCGCTTTTTACATTGTCAGTCTTTATCTGGGCCCTGTTTGTTTGGGAACCAGAGCACCATTTTTTATCTCATTAAAATGTTTTCATGAAGCGGATTCACACTATGTGGAGGATTTTTTCCATTCTTTTTATTTGAGGGATACACACCCCTTGGGTGGACCTGCATTCTGAATACATATATCATCGCATAAATACCCGCACCAAGGAGATGCCAAGATTGCGAGATTAATATTGGGATGATCGGTGAGTAGCTGTCATCACGCTCCACTGTGCCTGGATAAAGTTCTGCATCTATCTCTGGTGGGATAACCATCCCTGGATGTATGCGATATAAGCCCTGTCTGACTCCCAGCCCCCGGAGTCCACCTATTCCGGTAAGGGTAATCTAACCGTTTACATATATCTATCGATGCCATGTCACTTCAAGGTCTATCCCAGTCATTATAGACCAGGGGGATTCAACTCATTGGAAGTATGGGAGCTGGTTTCTATCAACATTGGATGTATACATCATTGAACTCTTTGGCAAACACTATTCTGTTTAGATGTTCTGATTACACCCAATATGCATTGTTTGTGACTCTACATCCATTCATTTTCAAGCCTACCAGTGGTTACAGTATATGAAAGTGTACCTTTGCAAATTTATTTATTTATTTTTTATTTATTTCAGGTACTTATATAGCGCCGTCAATTTACGCAGCGCTTTACATATATATATTATACATTCACATCAGTCCCTATACCCTCAAGGAGCTTACAATCTAAGGTCCCTAACTCACATTCATACCTATACTAGGGCCGATTTAGACAGGATCCAATTAACCTACCAGCATGTCTTTGGAGTGTGGGAGGAAACCGGAGTACCCGGAGGAAACCCACGCAGACACAGGGAGAACATGCAAACTCCAGGCAGGTAGTGTCATGGTCGGGATTCGAACCAGCGACCCTTCTTACTGCTAGGCGAGAGTGCTACCCACTGCGCCACTGTGCCGCCCGCAAATCATTGTCATCACTTATAATTTTTTTTAGGGGTACACATTTCTATGTTCACTGTCACATTTTTTAAATACGTTATCCGGAGAGCACGCAGATGTATGTTTATTAGTTTGTGATTTTCATAGGGAGTTATTGAACTCTTATTTTATGAGCACTAGTCACACGTGTTCCAGCACGTAGATTTGATATTTTATTCATAAGTTAATACACCCACCTATACACGTAGAATTTTGTTTATACACTTGTTGATCCTTGTGTAGTTGAGTTCCATCTCAATAAAACTTTATTGTGCAGTTAACCTCCAGACAAATATTCTGGTTGGTGGTTGCCCGATAACGGACACTGTTCCTTTTTAGCGCCACATTATTATATTTTTATTTTTTCACCATTTGTCTATTGGTTATGTTGGCTGCTTTTTTCATTTAGTTGGCGCAGTATTATTACACAATTTTTACTATTTGGATCACACATAGAACTTCTCCTCTATCATCTGAACTTATACTGCCACCTACTGACTTTTTTTTTTATTGCCAGTTGCAAGGCTATTCTGACCAAACTTTCTATTGTTTCATTACTATGTTGGGTGCACCATCATCTCATATGAACTGGTTTCAATATCCTCAGCTAAATTCTAGTAATACTCATATCTTAAGTTGCTAATTGCTGACGTTTCCTTCATGTAGGCATACACATTTGATCATTTGTGATTTTCAGTAAGTAGGTCTTATGCCCCGTACACACGGTCGGACTTTGTTCGGACATTCTGACAACAAAATCCTGGGATTTTTTCCGGCGGATGTTGGCTCAAACTTGTTTTGCCTACACACGGTCGCACAAAGTTGTCGGAATTTCCGATCGACAACCACGCGGTCACGTACACCACGTACGACAAGACTAGAAAAGGCCGGTTCAGAACCAAGCGCGGCACCCTTTGGGCTCCTTTTGCTAATCTCGTGTTAGTAAAAGTTTGGTGAGAGACGATTCGCGCTTTTTCAGACTCGTGGCTTTCAGATCGTTTTCTGCCGTTCAGTTTGTGCTTGTGGGTTTGTATCTGCTCTTCAGTGCGTGCAGCAAGTTCCGCGTGACTTTAGGTAGTCATTGTATTCTTGTTCGTTCGTTACTGGTTTTCAGGTCGCTCTTCACAGGCCTTGCTGTTCTTCAGTGCGTTCTGTTACTTCGTTCTGAGCAGCCGACCGTTTTCTAGCCATGTTTCATATGCGTACTCCTCGTACAGTTCGTGCTGTGCGGGGGCTTGGTGTTGGGGTTCTGACCTTGACACAAGTCCAGTCCATGAACAGGGTGGGGAGGAGTTCATGGACCAAGAATTGGTTGCTTCAGCGTGACCAGTTCTGTCATATGCCTTTGCTCCGTGAGATCCGTGAGAATAATCCTGATGATTTCAGGAACTTTCTCAGGATGACGGACCCCATATTTCACCGTTTGTTGGCTTCGCTGACCCCTTATATCAGCAGGCAGGATACCTACATGAGGCAAGCCATCACTCCGGAGCAGAGGCTCGTCGCTACCCTGCGGTATTTGGCCACAGGGAGAAGTCTGCAGGACCTCAAGTTCTCGACAGGCATCTCCCCCCAGGCTCTTCTTTGTGGACATTTACTGCTTGTGTTTGTTTGAGCTGATCCTGACAGAAATGTGTGGAGTCCAGAAAATGTTGTGATTGTGTAACCTTATACAAAGTACTGTTGGCTGTTATTTACTAAATGCAAAGACACTTTTCACTACAAGTGCACTTGCAACTGCACTGAAACAGCACTTGTAGTGCAAAGTGGATTTGCTCTTAGGAAATTACCCCCATTTTCTCATAAAACAACAATTACATCACCCCAAAAGTGTTGTAGCGTTGAGACAATAATCCACACATTCTTGATGAACAATCATTTTAATACCTGCACAATCACATATGCATTTACCAAAGGTTTTTCTGACAAACCAACATGTTTGTTGTATAACAATTTTTGTGGTGGCATTATCCAAAATCAAAATGTCCATTTTATAGAAAACAGGCCTGTGTAAAACCAACAAGAAAGACACAAATCTTGATCTTACAAAGTTCACATTAGGTAGAACTTGAAGGCAATATCAGACATCAGTATTTAGGAACTGTGTTTGATATTGCGTTCAGATGGGGGAAAATCACCCCTGGAAAAGCCAAATTTGGAAGATGCACACAAATTTCACAATGTCAACATGTGCTATCTGCCATCAGGGGGGATCAAGGGACGTGTTTTGGGGGAGAAAGCCCTTCCTCACGGCTACTTTATTATTGAGGAAGGGGTTGCACCCCCAAAACGCGTCCATTGATCTCCCGTGATGGCAGATAGCACATGTTGGCACACTGTGTGCATCCTCCAAATTTGGCTTTGGGAAAAATCACAAAAACATTTCGCACATTGTAGCAGACAAAAGAAGAAAGTGATTTGGAGGGGTTTTAAACTCGCCCCAAAACATCAATGATGTTTTTATATTTTGGAATTACATCATTGATGTTTTGCTTGATGTTTTCCA
Organism: Aquarana catesbeiana; assembly: GCF_042186555.1. NCBI lineage: Eukaryota > Metazoa > Chordata > Amphibia > Anura > Ranidae > Aquarana > Aquarana catesbeiana. Next base: position 176,998,588 of record NC_133334.1, on the reverse strand, counting down.
ATTGTAAATTACACCCCATGATCTCCCCGATCAGGATCTGGGCACTTTCGGATGTGAAAGGATCTTCATCCACAACCTCACGATCACCTAAAAAGAGAGGAACCCAAAATAAATTAGGTATCCAAAAAAATGCCGCCATCCATCTCTTATCGGAGCCTGTGGTCGCAGACACTCACCTGTTGTGGTGACTAGTTCCACCACGTCTTCTTCCTCCTGCTCATCTTGTGTTGGGTAGATTTCCCCTTCTTCCAGAGGTGGGGGGTCTCTGGTCTCCTCGGATGAGGGGTGTCCTCCGAGTCTTTTCTCCCTTATGTAAAACAAAAAAGGTATACTTAGCACACAGATATTTGATGGCAGAACTATAAAGATGAAACATTGCTTGGAAGTGGGGTACAATTATCTATTTTAGCCGAGTTCCAAGATGTAGCTTTTTTAGTGTCCTTTGTCAAACTGCAATACTTTACCTGTTTAGTACAAGCTTCACAGATGGAGACCCCCCCTATAGTATACACTGGAGCACCTGTGTGCCCCCCCCTAATAAAAATGGTGTTCTTGTGTCCCACACTAGTGCTCCAGTGTCCAGATGTGAAAACAGCTGCTCAGTGTCCTCTCCTTACACACAATCTAGTTTGCATTTCATTCTAGTAACAAAGCCATCTACACAACCCAATTCTTTGAAGCCAAGTATAGGGCGTCAAAATGGTGGCCAAATGCATATGGGCTAAACAATGGTATTTTATAGTCCGAAATAAAAATGTGTGATCCGAACGAATAATGTGCCCATGAACATGAAAGTTGCCATTTTAAACTGTACAACAGTTCCTAAAAGCACATGGAGCAGCACGAACGTAATAAACACAAAAAGAATAGGAACACAGCACAACTACTTACTTTTTTGCAGCACTCTCCGGATCTTTCTGTACTGCTCATGTTCTCGTAATTTCAGGTCCGACCACCGCTTCCTGAGTTGATCTTTCGATCTTCCTACCCCGAATTTCCGGTGCAGACTACTGACCACTTTCGCCATGATCTTGGTCTTTCGGACATTGGGGTTGGGGTAAGGCCCATACTTTCCATCATAGTCGGCCTTCTTCAGGATGTCCACCATCTCCAACATCTCCCCAAAGGACATATTTGAGTCCTACAATCTCCTTCTGGATCGGGACGTTTCAGGCTCCGGCCTTTCCTCCTCCTCCTCCTCCTCGTTGCTACAATTAGCACGATCCTGCTGTCTATCTGCCATGTGCTCTTCCCCCACTGCGCCGAACGAAAAGGGGCGGGGAATAGACTAGAAAGAACGTCAGGGGCAGGCGGAGTTATACGCATGCGCAGTGTGTATAAATCGTAACACGCGCGCGTCTTACGTACGATCTGTGAGCGGAGGAAGGAGCATCGGAGACGCCGATCGTGATAACGAAGGTAGGATCTAAACTTGCGCCTATACTGCTTTGAAATGGAAGCCTATATTGTAACAAGATTAGGGGAGTTTGGCCTGACATTAGGGTTTGTCTTGTGTTGTGTCTTGCAGAGAAAATGGATGGGATCAACGACCACAATTTCCTGCCCCTGTTTATTGACAAGTACAGGGAGCTGCCCTGTCTGTGGCAGGTCAGACAGCCCCACTATAACCATAAACAAAAGAGGCAGGCAGAGCTGGAGAAACTGCTGGAGTTGGTGAAGCCGGTGGTCCCCACAGCAACCATCCCTTATTTAAAAGCTAAAATTGGTGGCCTGAGGAGCACTTATCTTAGGGAGCGCAAGAAGGTCACAGATTCCCAGAGATCCGGAGCTGCAGCAGATGACATTTATGTCCCCAGGCTGTGGTACTATGAGAGACTGCGATTTCTGTCAGACCACACTGAAGTCAGGGAATCCCTCTCTACTCTTCCTTCCACTCTTCCTTCCATACCAGCTGAGGCTTCTGATGTCCAACCTGGGACTTCCAGCCAGGAAGAAGTGGAGGAGCCCAGCTGGAGTCAGGTATAGCATTCTTCTACAGATTTCTGGGCAATAAATAAATGATGTTTACTAGATGTTATTATTGATCATTAATTGAAAGTGTTTTACATATCAATAGACAGTAGTGGGCACCCAAAATTGGGACAAGAATGAAAAATGCTGGGCTCAGAAGGATAGTCTGTTATATTTGTTAACATTCAATTTGCAGCAGTCAGGAGGTGAAAATTGTGTGTGATTGATGGAAAAAATACTAAAACTATGTCCCTTTTTCATACACAGGAAGACCTCAGCCAGGAGGAGGTTGTGGAATGTGGCAGTCAGGAGGAGGCGGGGATTAGTGGCAGCCAGGAGGAGGCGGGGATTAGTGTCAGCCAGGAGGAGGCGGGGCTAAGTGTCAGCCAAGAGAAGCCTGGGACAAGTCGCAGCCTGACTGAGTCTCAGGTTCCTCCCCTCCACCTGCCATACAAAAGGGCCAGGAAGGCCACTCCCAGTCCTGTGCAGGATTCAGCATACAGGCTGATCCAGGAGGCTTCTGCGTCCCTCAGAGCCTTCCCCAGTCCTGCAGAGGCCTTTGCCTGCATGGCTGCCACCAAATTGCAGGGCATGCAGGAGGGCCAACGTAAGCTCTCTGAGGACCTGATTTATAAAGTCCTACGTAAGGGGGAGAGTGGGGAACTGACACCCAAGACGGATGTCATTGAGATCGACGATCCTCCTCCTCCTCCTGCTGCCACAACTCCACCACCAGAGCCACCACGTGGAAGGAGGCGTGGAAAGAAGACCAGAGAGTGATGACCCTGGGTTCAGTCTGGTCTGACAGAAGATGCAGTCTCTCGTATGACCACAGCCTGGGGACACAGATGTCATCTGCTGCTTTCCGGATCTCTGGGACTTCTGGACCACACTGCCCTCCCTTAGATATGGACTCCTCAGGCCACCAATTTTGCTTTTAAATAATTGATGTCTGCCCTGGGGGTCCAAGGCTTCGCCCACTTCTGCAGTTTCTCCAGCGTTGCCTCCCTCTTTGTTTTTTTATAGTTTTTTATAGTTAACCCCTTAATAAAATTTTTTTAGGTAAATTCTACTCTCCTGTGTGTGTTTTCATCCAAAAAGGACAGTTTGTTGGTGACGATTCAGGTACATTTCTAACATAAAATGTGAAATCAACAAGGGACAACAACACGAAACAATCTCCTACAGATTAAATAGAACAACATATCAATGGTGTTGTGGGAACTTGTCACAAAAAACACACAAACATTTTCGGGAGTACAAATCAAAATCACCAAAAAAAAAAAAAAAAAAAAAGAGAAACACAAAAAAAGATTCTACATTAAAGGCAAAAAAAAAAATATACACAAAAATATGTTGTCAGATGTGAGAAATCAAAATATATTGAGGGAATCCCGATAAATAGTAACGAAAGAAGTTTGTGAGAAGTGTGTGTGAATATGAGCATCATAACTACTTAATTCTTATCACATTATAAAGAAGACGAGAGTGCGCTGTATTAAACCATTTTTAACATTGCAGCGTGACGAAAGTGCTGTATCCATTGCGAACGCTAAGTTTACCAGAACGAGCTGTCCCGTGTCGGAATTTCTTCTGAGCATGCATGGCAATTTGTGCGTCGGAACAGGCCACACACGGTCGGAATTGACGCGATCGGATTTTGTTGTCGGAAAATTTTATCTCCTGCTCTCCATTTTTGTGTGTCGGAAAATCCAATGGAAAATGTCCGATGGCGCCCACACATGGTCGGAATTTCCGACAACACGCTCCGATCGGACATTTTCCATCGGAAAATCCGACCGTGTGTACGGGGCATTACCTGTCTATGCTCACTTGCTCTACCCCCACTCAGTCTTCTCATTCCGAATGAGACGGAAGCTCTTTTTGGCCTATACCCACACTCCCTTGATTTGGTGTTACAATATGCCTCAGTTTCATCTGTTTTGCTGTTTAGCTATTTTTTGCCTTTTTTGGAGGACTGAGTTTGAGATCTGTAGATCTCGGTTGTTTTTTTTTTTTTTTGCAGACCAGGGCGATTTTTTTTCTCTTTCATTTTATACGCTTGCATCTTCCAAAGTCAAAGGAGTCACCATTTTTCTCCATCACTCTTTTGCTATGCAGGTTCAACATGTCTATAAAGCCAATGACAGTAGGTTGTTGATTATAAAGGGTATCATAGCTGGCCGTGAAGTTACCATAGCTAATGTATATGCCCCCAATGAAGGCCAATCTACTTTTTTCCGCAATTTTTTTGAAATCCTACAACGATATCATTCCCCGCATATAATTTTAGGTGGAGATTTTAACCTAGTTTCTTAATCTGCATTAGATAGAAGTAAACCCACTCCACGTTCAAATTCCTTTCACAAATCTGTTTGTAACCAATTAAACACCTTTCAACTCATTGATTCCTGGAGGGCTCTGAATGTAGGCACTTGTGAATACACTCATTATTCACATCCTCATGACACATACTGTATGCTAGGTTAGAGTACCTATTTTGTACCCCTGTCATTCTGGCTAATTCTGATGACGCCTCTATTCATGTCTGTTCATGGTCTGACCACCACATATTTGCCTCACAACCACTCTGATTGGTCTCGCTAACACCCCTTATTCTTGGAGACTTAATGAGTCTCTACTCTCTGACCCAGCTTCACAACAAATTATTGAATCTTACATAAAGTAATATTTTAGTCTCCATTCCATCCCAGATATCGCTATCACTTCAGTGTGGACAGCTCATAAAGCTTCTTCGTGGGCACCTTATTAAATTAGTTTCAGATCATAAGAAATCAAGGTGGTCAAATATTTTATCTCTTACCCAAGAGTTAGAAAAATGATACAAAACCCATTATCGCAGACAAGACCCGGCCTTACTCTCCCAAATTCAATTAAAAAAAAAATAGAATTAGATTCTCTATTTACATACAAAACAGATAAAGCACTGCGTTGGTATAAAGCTAAATTTCTCCTCTCCAGAAATTCCTATACAGCAATGTTTGCCAGGAAACGTAATCAAACACTTAAACCAGCCCATGTTTATAAATTGCGTGCCCCCTCAGGTCATACGGCGCCTCTTCCATCTAAAATTTTGGATATTTTACAAATATTTTACGCAGACCTACTGGCCACACCAACCTCTCCTATCCCTCCAGCATCCTTCTCTTCGATCTCTGACATCCCTCTCCCTAATTTGTCCAGCTCCCAACAAGACTCTTTCTATGCACCATGCTCGGAGGATTAAATTAAGAATATCATTAAATCCCTAAAAACAGGTGCTGGTCCTGATGGCTTTTCCTCAGCATATTGCAAACAATTTGTAGACTTTTTTATTTAATTTTATTTTGAAGGGCGGACACTTCCCTAATGAGTTGTTGCTAGCCAACATGTCTCTGATCCCAAAACCAGGAAAGGACCATTCTTCAGGTGTCCACTCTTACCCTTTTTGTTTGCCCTTGCCATGGAACCGCTTGCTGAGGCCATCCTTCGACAGCCAGATATCTCAGGTTATACTAAGGCGGATTCCCGGTATAAATTTAGCACGTATGCGTTTGATATGTTACTGTTTATCACCAACCCCACGATTTCTCAATCTTTACAGGAATTCTCCGCCCTCTCAGGTCTCACCATCAATATCTCAAAATCTATAAGGATGCCAATTAATATTTCAGATGCCCAATTTCAAGTTCTAAAAAAACTCCTTTAATTTCCAATGGTCCCAACTTTCCCTCTCATATCTAGGGATTCACCTAACCACCAATTTATGCACTTTATTTTTGAAGAACAAGCCCCCCATGATTGCCAAGCTTAGACAAACACTTAAACTTTGGAGATCTTATCATATATCATTTTTAGATCGAGTTACAGCAGCTAAGATGACAGTCTTACCCAAATCTCTTCAGAGCACTCACCAATACAATTACTAAATCATTTGTCTCCTCCTTTCAAAGGGACTTAACTTTAAAGAAAGGGGAAAACTTTATCTGGACTGACTCCCCTCCCTGATTCTCTAAAAAGGTATTATATACCTCTTCCTCTAAAGAGGGTTTAGAGGCCCCTAATCTCAGCACTATTACTGTAGCGATAGGATAGGATCCGCTGAGTATTGAGGTCCACCTGTCACCCTGCCCAGCCCAGCATTCACCTCTCATACACTCAGAGACATAGAACATTCCATGCGCTTTATTTTTTGGTTTTATTGAGGGGATTGAACTTGAATGGGGTAAGGGAAGTATGGGATGCCCTGTAGAATTGGTAGCACTTGCTTGGAACAACTACTGTATATTCAGTTCAGTATATACACTCCATTTCTTTTTTTTTTTTAAAGATATTTTTATATATATATATTTTTTTTTTTTTTTTTATACAAACCAGTTGTACAAAACAAGCACAACAAACAACCACTAAATAAACTCTGTCAGTCATTGGTTTATATCGTCAAGTACATAGCTAATGTATAAATAAAGACAAATAGTGGTACAGCGGTCCAGTAATAATCGCATGGGTACATAGCACAAGCATTCTATCGATGTATAGCAACAGTGGTAATCTGCATATAGTGTATCCTGGCACGGCCTATAAGTGATCCACATAATGCATATATTATGAGGAGAGGGTCAGGGAGCTGGCCAGCCATCTGTCCCAGATTTTGTGGAACATTTTTTTTCCATTTCCTGAGTTCAAAGGTAAGGTTATACAGTGGTATGGCGTCATTAAATAATTTTAGCCAAAGAGATTTCAGAGACGTCTGTATACCTTTCCATGATAACAATATAGCCTTTCTAACATAAAAATAAAGAATACGTAGTAGTCTCTTAGCCTGTGATGATATCTTCAGGTCCCCAAAAACCCCTAGTAAACCGTTCCTAGGATAAATAATGTTAGGGAGGCCTAAAGCAGAGGGGATGAAAGAACCCACCTCTACCCAAAAGTCCTGAACCACTGGGTATGTCCAGAAACAGTGTATGAAATCAGCATCCCCGCCACAGCCACGGAAACATCCAGCCGTGGGCTTCAACTCCATTTTGTACAGCCTAGCCGGGGTGAGGTGGGATTGGTGGAAAATCTTAACCTGTATAACGGTCCCTTGATGTGTTATTGTACGTGTACGTGTTATTGTAACTGTGTTTTTGTACGTGTCACTAAACTCTGTCCAGTCATCCTCTGTAAGTGAAATGTCCATGGATGCCTTTCCTGTGCCCTACCAAATCTGGGGTTAAAGTTGGTCACTAGGGCAGCGTAGTAGGCAGAAATAAGTTTGATGGGATCAGGTTGTCTCAGCAACTTCTCCATGGGGGTAAGTTAGTAGGACCATTTAGGGAGCCAAACTGAGCTCGGATAGCATGTCTAAGCTGATAATAGTAGAACAAGTAAGAACGTGGTAAATCAAAGTCAAGTCTCAGTTGATAAAAAGATTTGAAGCCTTGTTCATTGTATAAATGACACTTTCCCCCTTGGGGTACCAGCGCTTGGGGTCGGGCAAAGAGTATAGTTCCTGCAGAGTGGGGTTAAACCACAGAGGATTATTTGGGGATGCTGACCAGGTATGTCAAGAAATATTTGTAATGATGTATTGGAAAATTGAATGGGAGGTTGCTAGCATAGAAGTACCTGGTCCATTCGGGACCTTGCCCCTGTAAATAATATTATGGAGGGTTTCCATGGAAGCCGCAATGGCTCCTTCAGTAGTGGTACAGGCATTTGCCGAGACTGGGTGTAGCCAGTCATGAATATGTACCAGCTGAGATGCTAAGTAATATAGAAAAAAATTTGGAAACGCCAAGCCTGCCATGTGTGACGGCAGCCTTAGCGTCTCAAGTGCCACCCTAGGGGGTCCACCACTCCACAGGAACGTTGTACAGATCATATCTATATGTTTGAAAACAGATTTAGGGATTTTACAGGGGGAATTAGCCAGAATATATAGTAATTTTGGTAGGTAAACCATTTTGAGTATATTTGCCCTTCTCATAAGATCCAGAGGTAGGTCCATCCATTGTTTAGTTTGCTCCTGTAGGCGAGTTAGTAGGGGATCTAGGTTATTAGTGATATAAGTGGATAAAGGCGACTGCACCAGAACCCCGAGATATCAAAAAGAGGACACCACCTGCAATTTGGAGTCCGAGTGGATCTAAGAAATCGCAGCTGAGTTCAAGGGAAAAAGACTAGATTTGTCCCAATTCACCCTAAAGCCGGAGAAATCTCCGAACGTATTGATCTCGGCCACCAATGATTGGAGTGACACATTGGTATCCGCCAGATACACCAAGGTATCATCCACATAGAGCGAGATTCGTTCCTCTATGGTGGCAATAGGAAGGCCTTTAATAGATGGGGAGGACCGAATTTGTACTGCTAATGGCTCCATGGCCAGGGCAAATAGGAGTGGGGACAATGGGCACCCCTGCCTTGTACCCCTAGTAATTAAGAATGACTCAGTGACCGAGGAGTTAACCCGAATAGGGGCCCGTGGGGAGGCATAGAGGTGCTTTATCCATGCCACCACGCGAGGACCAAAACGATACAGTTGTAATACCCGAAAAAGGTACAGCCACTCCACACTATCGAATGCTTTACAAGTGTCCAGGGATACAATGGCCCGCTTAAGAGGACAATCATGTGGGTATTGCAAATTGTGAAACAATCTATGAATATTCATTCTAGTGGACCCTCCAGGTATAAAGCCCCCTTGGTCACTATTGACCAAGGTGGTAACTACAGCATTTAAACGATTTGCAAGCACTTTGGCCAAGATCTTAACATCCACATTTATGAGGGATATTGGGCGGTACGATTAGCATTTCAGTGGATCTTTGCGGGGTTTCGGTAATAGTATGATCAAGGCCTCTCGCATAGTGGGGGGGAGGACTCTAGTATCTAAAGCTCTGTTATATGTACGTAATAGAAGTGGGCATAGTAAATCCCTAAATTGTGTGTACCATTCGGTAGGGTAACCGTCTGAACCAGGGGTCTTATGGACTGGCATTTGTGAAATGGCCACTGCAATCTCTTCAACCGAGATAGGTGCCTCTAACTCATCTCTTCTCTCAGTTGAAAGGGAGGGGAGAGATATGTCAGCCAGGTAGTCATTCAATTTCGGTGTAGTCAGCCCTGGATGTGTATAAGTCTTCCATGATATCCCTAGGAGCATTACTAATTTGGCCTTGTACAGTAAGGATATATGGGATAGATACGGGGGCGGTCAGGTCTGGTCAGGTATGCTAAGAGGCGTCCAGCTTTGTTACCGTGTTCAAATGATTTCTGAGCAATGTGTAACAGTCGCTTTTGCGTAAGGTCTAGTAGATGAAGTTCTTACTCCCTGCGCTTCTGTTACTATGCTTCTCTCGTGTCAGGGGCCGGGTTAGAGGCATAAGCAAACTAAGCTTGCACCATGGCTGTTTCCAGTTCCCCGGTAAGTTGCTGGTTATTTTTCCTTATGACCCCAGTGACGGACATAAAAGTACCCCTCAATGTGGTTTTAAAGGCTTCCCATTTTTTAGAAGGGTCCACTGTTCCCAAGTTGTCTTTCCAGTACTCCGTAATACCTCTCCTGCATGTCCCTTGCACCACCTCGTCCTCCAACCAGTAAGGATTTAGGTGCCAGATAGCAGGGCCCGAACCTGGGAGGATGACGAGGTCCACAGAAAGAGGAGCGTGGTCTGAGACACCTCTAGGCAGGTAGGAGACCACAGAGACAATGGGAAGGGTGTCCGTTGGGGCAAATGCCAAATCAATCTGAGACATGGTGCGGAAGGAGTCCGAGTGACAAGAAAACTGTCTCTCATCCGGGTGTTTCCAGCGCCATACCTCGGTAAGGTCATAAACCTGCATCCAGTCCAGAAAGGAGGGAAAGGATCTACCTCCACCCCCCAAGCGGTCCATAGCTGGATCTAATATGGCGTTAAAGTCACCTACATAAAGTAAAGGTCCAGGGGGTCTAGTCAACAGTTGCAGTGACAATTTGGACAACACTTTTACTGAAAATGGGGGAGGAATATAAATGTTTACAAGAGTAAGCGTCACAGATGAAATTTGTAAGGTAAGTATAACAAATCTCCCGTCCGGGTCTGTTTTGACTTGTATAGTGTCAGCTGGAAGGGATTTAGCCAGTAAAATAGAGACTCCCCTGGAGTAGTTTGTGTGGGTAGCATGATAATACTGAGCCAGCCATGTACGCCTAAGGGCCCTCACCTTAGTATCAGTGAGGTGAGATTCTTGGAGGCATATAATATGGGGACAGCATTTTTTTAGGACTGAAAAAACTAGGGACTTCTTCTGGGGTGCATTCATACCTCTAGTGTTCCATGACACTATCTTTAGGGGCTTTGTCATTTTAAAGTAGACACAGTGGCGTAGCGTGGGTTGTCAGCACCCGGGGCAAGGCAAGTAATTTGCGCCCCCTAACCTGCGGACTTTTATCACTCCCCGAGTCCCTTCAAATACAATAGTACTGACCTACCTGATTCCTTTACTGACCACTACACTAACCTACTTGATTTCAACACTGACCAACCTGATTACTTTACTGACCATTACACACTACACTGTCCACTATACTATACTGTCCACTACACTACACTGACCACTACACTACACTATACTGTCCACTACACTGACCACTGTAACAAGCCCCTTGCTCGCTCGGTTCCACACTCCCGACACTCCTCTGCAGCTATAGAATCAGATTGCAGATCGCAACATCTGATTGCTCGGTCATCCAATGCTCCGAGATTAGAACTACAGCTATGTGCCGTTCTAACCCAGTTGTGATAGCTCAGAACAAACACCAGGCAGGCTGTATGTAAGTTCAACCAGGAATCTCTTTTATTGCAATATACAGGCTCTTTTATACACTAAAAGAGGAGGTGCAGACCTCCTGCTCATATTACTCTAACAATACAGCTGTAAGCTAATTAACCTAATTAACATGAGCTAATTAACTAATCCCTTTAGACAGCCTAGATGACTCAGACATGACCTTTAGGCCAGACTGGCCGTCTTATAGTTCAGAAAATCCAATCAACCTTATCACAATAGCAGAGTTAATTAAACACAACCAACAATGGGGATCTAATGACTCTTAGATCCCATACTAGAGACTTATTTACAATACACATTTTAGCAGACAACAGACAGGTAGCTGGAATTGATGACATTAGCTTTTAACAGTAGGAGTCCCAACTGTATGAATCAGTCACTATTCCAATATGGCAAATCCAGGGTCCCCAGAGTCTGTGTGTCCTGGGGGACCAGGACCCGAATCCACAGTAATACCACCTCAAGGGTCCCCAGGCATACAGCTCACAAAGAGCACCGTTCCCCCAAATGCCAGGGCCCACGATCGATCGGCAAGAGGCTAGCATACAGTCCCCTCCAAAAGTCTCTCTCCCGGCTAGGTCTGTCACATTTCTCCCATTTCGGCAGGAGACTAACACAGGAGGAGACCCCAGACGGGTTGACTCCGAAGTTAGTAAGTAGCTCCAGTCCTCTAATGCCTGTACCCACACAGTACCCCAAACAAATTGTTCCAAACAGAGTATTACTCACCCAGCCAACCTCTGCCTCTCTCAGAGAACATATCTGCCGCTGGGGAGAGGCCTGGACTGGCCCTACTCCCTGGAATCCTTTCTGCCGCTGGAGAGAAGACAGGGTGTCTGGGCTCACTCCATCATGCTGTTGGGGATCTGGGCGGACTGCCCAGCATCCCTGGGGTATATAGGTGGAGACTGAAGTCCCATCCACCTTCACAGGAAATCCATCCTCTGTAAGTTGAGGACAGAGACCAGCAGTACTCGGCCCTGTTGCCAGCCCTTCTGCTGGAAACCCCACACCATCTGCTCCGGCTAACTATTGGGGAGGGACGATGAACACCTCCTCTCCCTTCTCCCCCTGTATCCTGATCTGATGCTGGGAAGTGACCACCTCCTTCTCACCCTGAGCCTCCGGAATCGACGCAGGTGTAGGGCAGAGATCTTGAACCCTCTGTCCGGTTGCCAGTGCTTCAGCTGGGGAAGTTCCTTGTAACTTCACAGATACTTCTGTTGGTGCTGGGCAGAGCACAGTGAAGTTTGGCCCTAATAACAGCTCTTCTGTTGGAGGCTCACCAGGTTGTTCTTTCTCAGCAGAAAAGTCTATCAAATCCCCTGTCTCTGCAACTGGTGTCTGGGGATAAAGGTTCACCATCTCCTCTCCGTGGAACCCAGAAAATGCTATCAGTGCTGGGCAGAGGTTAGCAGAGCTCTGCCCTGTTGTCAGCACTTCAGGTTTGGGGATGGCAATCTTCAGATTTTCCACTGCCGATTCTCTGGCATTCTGCTGGACAGGCAGAAACAGGTTCATCAAGGTCAGTCAGCACTTGCTGCATCCACCATAAGACCTCTGCCTCCATAGCTGAGGGTGCAGGTTGGCAAAGCACACCGTTACTCTGCCACATTGTCAACTTTTCAGCCAGGATTTCAGAGTTGTCAACTGGTATTTCCTGATAGTCCCAGGCAAAGGGAGCACCACCCTGCTGCTGAGCAGAGTCTAACAGCTGTTTGTAGGCCATCTCCAGCTCCCATTCCTGAACGGCCACAAACTCCAAATCTTCCTGTGCCCAGTGCACTTCTGAGACATTCAGTCTCCGCTCTCTGTGCTCCATTATTTCCTCCAAACGCCACTCCCGATCACTCCCAAAGTCAGGGTCCCTGGACAGCCTCCAGTACAACAATCCAAGGCCATCATATTCAAAGCCTTCCGTGGGGCTGTCATCCGCTGTCCACGGGCACACTTGGGCTACATACCACTGGAGGGCTCTGTAGCTCTCGTCCAACCGCATTTCTGCCCGGATCAGCCTGCTTAACTCAGCTGTCCACTCCTGGTTCGGCTGTTCCCCCAATAACAGCAATCGTACTTCATACTGCGACCAGTACCTTACATGGATGGAGGGGAGAACTTTTCCCTGGTTTCGCTGCTCACGGGCTAGCGCTTCCCTCCAGAGTTTGCAGCGGATAGAATCAAACCGTCCTAGCAGGACCTGCTCTGATACTGGTCCTCTGTGCTGTATCTGCTTCTCTCGCAACCTCCTTCTGAATTCCTCATCCATGCTGGCTGGTATTTCTCCTCTCCTGCTATCCTGCTACCTTGGATCCAGGTGATGGTTTGGATGTGTTCACGGCAAGGAAGCACGATCCCACCATTCCCTCCATGGCTCTCAAGTAAGTCTTTCAGCGTGGCTCTCCTGCAGGCTGGTTTGGAGTGTCCAGTAACTGGACAGCAAATCCCACCGCTGCCAACCAATGTAACGAGCCCCTTGCTCGCTCGGTTCCACTCTCCCGACACTCCTCTGCAGCTATAGAATCAGATTGCAGATCACAACATCTGATTGCTCGGTCATCCAATGCTCCGAGATTAGAACTACAGCTATGTGCCGTTCTAACCCAATTGTGATAGCTCAGAACAAACACCAGGCAGGCTGTATGTAAGTTCAACCAGGAATCTCTTTTATTGCAATATACAGGCTCTTTTATACACTAAAAGAGGAGGTGCAGACCTCCTGCTCATATTACTCTAACAATACAGCTGTAACCTAATTAACCTAATTAACATGAGCTAATTAACTAATCCCTTTAGACAGCCTAGATGACTCAGACATGACCTTTAGGCCAGACTGGCCGTCTTGTAGTTCAGAAAATCCAATCAACATTATCACAATAGCAGAGTTAATTAAACACAACCAACAATGGGGATCTAATGACTCTTAGATCCCATACTAGAGACTTATTTACAATACACATTTTAGCAGACAACAGACAGGTAGCTGGAATTGATGACATTAGCTTTTAACAGTAGGAGTCCCAACTGTATGAATCAGTCACTATTCCAATATGGCAAATCCAGGGTCCCCAGAGTCTGTGTGTCCTGGGGGACCAGGACCCGAATCCACAGTAATACCACCTCAAGGGTCCCCAGGCATACAGCTCACAAAGAGCACCGTTCCCCCAAATGCCAGGGCCCACGATCGATCGGCAAGAGGCTAGCATACAGTCCCCTCCAAAAGTCTCTCTCCCGGCTAGGTCTGTCACAACCACTTACACAAATGTATGACTCAGAGGGTTGGCTGTGTCATTGCCATCATCCCTTGTAATTTTTAGAACTGAGTATGAACCTCGAAATGGGATTTTTAGGGCAATGCAATGATTTAGCAGTGTTGAATTATAGTTAAAAAAAGAAGTTTTATTGATACACAAATGAATAAGATATACATAAACATACACGTTGATTTATGATTAAGAAGTATTGAATAATTATAAAAATATCAGATATATGGAAACATATGATGCATCCTACTGCTAGTTACAAGTACCACCCCCGATAGATATGATGGCGTCCTGATAGCAGATTTCCAATGCGTTTCAACTTTTATTGTAAGGATAAAGTCTTCCTCAGGGAGGGACTGCATCACATTCTAAAATTTCAAGTAACAGCATGATTACTGATATATACTTAAATATTTATATGTTGCCTATATCAACAGAAATCGCATTGCAACAAAGAAGTAGTATATGCGACTTACATTTGCATTTAGCTGTGAAAAATCGCTTTCCCAATGTTGGCAGGGGTCCTAACACATGATTGTCAATACTGCTCCTATATCCTCTACGGGATGGCCTGGTGTATTGTGAAGGGACCAATATTTGGCAGTCGTGATAATTGAACAACTGAAAGACATGAGTAGTATTGGAAAGATACTAAGGAATTCAACATCAAAAAAAAAAAAAAAAATAATAATAATGGTGATTCGTGGGAGAAATAAACTTCCCCAGAGTCATCATAGAAAAAAAAAAAAAAAAATATATATATATATATATATATATATATATATATATATATATATATATATATAAAAAAATACCTTAAATTGATTGTGTCAGGTGTAGTGTTCCAAGTGGCAGGGAGCTCCGATCCTGGAGTACCTCTCTGTAGCAAAGCCAATTATGGAATGCTGCCTGTGGCCATCCCTGGCGTCCTAATATATGGGGTGTGGGCGTGGCGAAGTAATGGGTGTAGCCCTATTTTAAATAGAATCTCTCTTTCATTGGTGGTACAGTGAAGGGGGTGCGGCTTCAATTGGCCCCCATCACTGTTTAACAAAAAGGCATCTTTGTGTGATATATTGAGGGGAAGCGTCCACAAGCTTCCCTGTTGTCTAGGGAACAGACGCTTTACCTCCTCCTTCATTGTCTCCTCCCCGTGACGTGAAGCCTATTGCTTACACGTAGCCCATATAATATGGGCACGGGGTGAGGCGGGGAGAGAAGTGCATCTGGTTGCTGGGGCAACATGCGTATGACGTCGGGGTCACATGGCCCCGATGTCAGTTCCTGAAAGAACGCCATGTAATTCCACAGCGCTATTGAGCAGTCTTATCCGTTTTATACAGGGCATCGGGGCATAATAGCCCCGCTGTCTAACAAAAGGCATCAGAGTGTGTGCAGCGGTGTATGGGGCACTATTTTATGCTGATGTTATAAATGTCACTGAGATATACAGTGACAAGTATGACAAAAGTGGCAGATCTGTTCCCACTCATTTGAGATAAAAAAACAAAAAAAAAAAAAAAAAAGAGGAAAAAGAAAAATTGTATATTTACAATAAGGATAGTATTAATTGTACAAAAGGGATAGTGTTCATGAAATATATATTATATATAATGAGAGAATGTGAAAGAAAGGGGGATTTTTATTATTAAATTAGCCCAAACCCCTCTGTAGTGACTACTCTGTCATTGAGCGAATGGCAGAATAATCAAAATTAAGATTAGGGCTTATAACCACCGACACAGTAGGAAACCCCGGGGCATCAAAATAAAATTTGACGCCTTCGAGGTGTTTGGGCCATGATGTAACGTCATGGCCCCCCCTGTGCCGGGTAGGGATAGGGGGCAGAATGACAACGGTATCATTGGCCCTTTGTTTCAGCACTGAGAAGCAGAATCGTATAGCACAGCCGCATGCAAAATGCATCTGCAATAATAACAACAATCAACATAATACTGTATACAAAATAGTTATACAAAAGAGATTACAGTAATTGCAGAAAATAAAGTTTAATTCGAAAAAAACTCTCCTATATAGTTTCTGACTGGGTAGGGTGTAAAATCTTAGCAGTTTGAAACATACAGTGATCAATGGGGAGATTATTGGCCTATGATGTTATGGAAGGGGTCCTCTGTTTCTCCACATGGGACGCTGGATTATGGCTCCCATTCTAGAAAAGCAGAAGAGCGAAAGAGCAGAGAGGGTGAGGTGAACACTTTATTAATCCTTTTTCCCCGAGCTGAAGCCCTCCAAGAAGGGTCTAAAACTTTCGGTTTCATTTAGGCCTGGGGGGGTAGTAGCCCTAAGGTACCTTATCCAGCGCATTTCACGCTGGAGGAGGACCTTGTTCCAATCTCCCCCCCTAGGTGGCAAATGAATCCTGTCAAGGACTGTAAAGTTCACCGAGGGTAGTCGGTAATTGTGATATCTGGCAACATGCCTTCCCAAGGGAAGATACAAGTTGCCGATTTTCCTACTTTGCATGTGTTTGTCGACACGTTTTCTAAATTCTTGTCTCGTTTTGCCTATGTAGAAGGCACCACACTGGCACTGCATGAGGTATACCACTCCCTGCGTCTTGCAGTTAGCAAAATGACGCAGGGAAAAACTTTCCCCATTCGGCAGTGCCAGTGTGGTCCTCCTACCAATAACTGGACATTGGGCACAGGAACCACATGGGTATGTGCCCCATGTTTTGCAGGGGTCCTTTCTTGCCGTGCCCTTGTATTCACTTTGAATAAGTGCATTTCCTATTGAGCCAGGTTTTCTGTAGGTGATTTGGGGTTTAGGACCAATTAGTCCTTTCAAGATTGGATCATCTGTAAGGATGGACCAATATTTTGAAATAATTTTATTTATTTTTAAGTGCTCGTTAGAAAATCTCACAATGATCCTTGTTGTGTCATCTTCTTTGGTGGGTTTTTTTGAGAAGATTAAATCCCTTCTATTAGTTTGCTTAACTCGGTTGAACGCTTTTTTTAAAGAGGACTTGGAGTAGCCTCTGTTTATAAGCCTGATGGTAAGTTTGTCCGCTTCATGTTGAAAGTCTTCGTTGTTACTACAGTTTCTTTTAGGGCGGAGAAACTGGCTATAAGGAATGGATCTTTTCAGAGGTTCCGGATGAAAGCTGTTTGCATGCAACAGAGTGTTGCCAGCAGTCTCCTTTCTATAGAGTTTACTTGATAGTCCGCCCTCAGAGTTTTTGAAGATGGTAATATCCAGGAAATTTACTTCATGGGTATCCGATATCATAGTGAAGAACAGGTTGAAATCATTGTTGTTCATCAGCTTTAGACAGTCCCTCAATAATTCAGGGGGGCCGTCCCAGATGATAAAGAGATCGTCTATGTACCTCTGCCACATGCATATGTGGCGAGTGTACACAGACGCTGCCTCCCCCTGTAGGAACTCCCTCTCCCACTCCCCCAGGTACAGGTTGGCATAGGAGGGTGCACAGCACGTCCCCATAGCCACCCCCTGCACCTGGAGGTAGTGGGAGCCCTTGAACAGGAAGGTGTTGTGTCTGAGGATGTACTGCAGCATGGTCAGAATAAATGCATTAAATTTCCAGTCTGTTGTTGCTCTTTGTTGTAGGACACGTTCAATTGCAGCTATACCTAGGTGGTGTGGGATACTATTGTAAAGCGACTCCACATCCACTGTAACAAGTAGAGCTGAATTGGGAATGGATATTCCATCGAGGATTTGCAGTAGATGTATGGTATCCCTTGTATACGATGGTAGTTCCATTACATGGGGTCTCAGATATTGATCTATTATTTGGCTGATCCCCTCTGTGATGGAACCATTCCCGGAAATGATAGGTCTCCCTGGTGGGTCATTTAGTTTTTTATGCACTTTGGGTAGTGCGTAAAAGGTGGGTTGGCGTGGATGTCTAGTGCGTATAAAGTCCCACATATCTTTATCTATTACCCCTTCATTAACAGATTCATCCACCAGGGAGAAGAATTCCTGGTTGAATTTGTCTACTGTGGAGGGAGAAATCTTTTTATAGCATTTGGTATCGTTCAATATGTTGAAACACATTTTTTCATATTTAGCATTGTCCATGAGGACGATGTTCCCTCCCTTGTCCGATGCTTTGATTGTAATTTCTGTGTTGTTTTTAAGGGAGTTTAATGCCTGTTGTTGTTCCCGATTTAGGTTGCTTTTTTTGTTGTATTTTTCCATTCTGTTGATTTCTTTGGTGATCTGTCCCACAAATAGAGCTATGGCTGGATTCTGATTCAATGGTGGAAATCTATGTGATTTCCTTTTGTATTTTTTGATGGTCTGGACTTTGCTGGGTTCCTCATATTCTTCCTCACTGCTTTCACTGTCAAGATCCCTTTCACAAAAATCCTCTAATGGGCCACTTTCTTGCAATAATAGATTGAGATCTCTAAGAGCTCTAAAGTCTGCTGCTTTGAGATTAGGTTCCACTTCAGGTGTAGCCATGATTTTTTTAGTTGCATATGAGCTTTTAAGTAGAAGTTTTCTGGCGAACAGATTTATATCTTTGATGGTTTCAAAGCTGTCAAAACTCCGATTTGGGCAAAAGGAGAGGCCTAGAGACAAGACTCCCTGTTCTATTGTTGTGAGTTTGTAGGATGAGAGATTTATGACATTTAGTTTTCTTTCACAGGTGGGGCTGTCATGGATGTCACAACCACTTTACTGTACTGTCCACTACACTATACTGTCCACTACAATGACCACTATACTACAATGACTACTACACTACACTGTCCACTATACTACACTGACCACTATACTACACTACACTGTCCACCATACTACACTACACTGACCACTATACTACATTACACTGTCCACCATACTACACTACACTGACCACTATACTGACCACTACACTATACTGACCACTATACTGTCCACTACACTACACTACACTACACTGACCTCCATACTAAACTACACTATACTGACCACTATTCTAACCACTATACTACACTAACCACTATACTGTCCACTATACTGCACTATACTGACCACCATACTACACTACACTGTCCACTATACTACACTGACCACTATACTGACCACCATACTACACTATAATGACCACCACACTACACTGACCACTACACTATACTGTCCACTACACTGACCACCATACTGATCACTACACTACACTGACCTCCATACTAAACTACACTATACTGACCACTATACTACACTACACTGACCACTATACTGTCCACTATACTGACCACTATACTACACTACACTGTCCACTATACTGACCACTATACTACACTACATTGTCCACTATACTGACCACTATACTGACCACTATACTACACTACACTGTCCACTATACTGACCACTATACTACACTATACTGACCACTATACTGAACACTATACTACACTATACTGACCATTATACTGAACACTATACTGACCATTATACTACACAGCCTACACTATACTGTCCTGCCTACAGTCTCTCTCTCTCCCTCCCATTCCCCCCCAGTAACATGACTCTCACGATGGAGTCTCACTCACCTTCTTGTCCTGGCCTGCATCGGTCTGGAGGAGGAGGAGAAGATAGCGGCGGTTCACATTGTTGCTTCTCTCCCCCGCGCTCTGCCTGCTGCCATGTTCAGTGTCCAGCGCACTGTGATTGGGCGTATGGGGGGTCATGTGCGGCGGCGGGACTTCAGGTGCGATCGAGGACAGGCCAGCCCTACGCCTCACATGACCCCCATATGCCCAATCACAGGGCGCCGGACACTTAACATGGCGGCTGGAACTCGGGGGACACAGGAACTTGAAATTAGGAGGAGGCAGCCAGTAGTGACACATACTGGCGCCCCCCTAAATGCCCAGGGCCACGGCACCCCCTGCACCCCCCACGCTACGCCACTGAGTAGACATTATACCATAATCACAGAGAAATGTAAATACACTCATATCTAATACCTGATACTCCGTACATATTCAATTACATCTATAGTATATTGCAGACATCTGTCTCTATATAAGTACTTGCTATTAATAGATAAGACAGAGAAAACCAATGAACTGCTCTGAGCAGCAACCTTAAAAAGTGCAAAAAATGAAAAAAAAAAAGAAAAAAAAGAGCAAAAAATGAACATTTTTTGAAAAACCCGTATCCCCCACCCCGCTCGGCCATCCCCAACTTAGCGAGCCTTGGATCCCTAAACCTGGAAAACCCCCTTACCCCCTGAGAAAAAGAAAAAGGGGAATGTTAGTGAGGGTCCAACTATTCCGTGGCCACGCCACCAACCGGTGAGGGGGTAATGTGGAGAACGTTGTGGCTCTCTACTGAAGGTAAAAATAAATAAAAGTATCTCCTGATCCAGGATGTTTAACCTCTGCAATCGCGTAGGAGTTCAGAAATCGTTCAGTCCTTCCTCATGGCAAGTGGTAGAGATGGTAGGCCAGTTAAAGAATAATAATTTTGGGTGTATGGAAAAGGCCTGGTGTATAGGTAAGTTATGTCCCTTGGTGCACAGGGGAGAAGTCAAGGTTATTATGGATCGCGCGGCCCACCTAGTAAGGGTGATTGACATCAGTAATATGGGTCAAGCACAGAGTAGTGAGAGGTCTTTAGGACTGCGGCAGGGAGGCAGTCAGCAAAGGAGTTTAATGAACAGGTGTTGCTATCAGTTACCTCTGCGTCTGGATGCAGGTCCATAACGATCATTCAGCCACGCCATGGCTTCCTTGGTGTTAGTGTAGAAGTGAGCTTTACCATCGTATATGATGCGGAGCTTGGCGGGAAAAAGCATGGGGTATTTCAGTCCCTCTTCACGCAAGCGGTTCTTCACTGCTGAGAAGGAGTTACGCTGGCGCTGAACTTCAGCTGAGAAATCAGGATAGATCAATATATTATTACCATTATACTTGAGCGGACCTTTCTCTCTTGCTATTCGTAGGATGGCTACCTTATCCTGGAAATTGAGAATGTGTGCTATAATGGAGCATGGGGGTCTCCCTCTGGGGGGAGGACATGGAGGGGTGCGGTGTGCCCACTCAATCACGTAAGAGAATGAGGGTGCATCTGTGCCAAAAATGTCTCTCAACCAGGAGTAGAGAAATTTTTCAGGGTGTGAGCCTTCTGTGCGTTCAGGGAACCCAACAAAGCGGAGATTGTTCCTTCGTGAACGATCCTCCAAATCATCAATTTTGGAGCGAAGGGCGGCCAGCTCCCCAGTGTTATCACTCACATTAACAGAGAGGGAGTGCACAGTGTCCTCTAAGGAGCTAATGCGTTCCTCCATGTCCCTGGCCCTGTTTCAGAGGTTCTGAACGTCCTGTTTCAGGAGTGAGAAATCCATCCGTATAGAGGCTATTTGATTAGTAAGTGAGGCCTTGCAATCTTGTATAGCCAGCATAATGGTGGCCAATGTAGGTTCATTTGGGGGAGAGACCTCCTCCTGGCCATTTTCAGCAAGTTGCTGGGGGTCCTGTGATGGCTGGGATTCTTGTAGTAGCTGGGGGTCTGTGTGTGTAAGACAGCTGGAGTTGAAGCACTCACCCCATTAGCAGAACTCCAGTCAGCAGAGAAGGATGCCTGCAGCGTGACTGCCTGATGAGCATATGTCCCTGCGCTATCTTGCCTCCGGAACCCCGCCAGCCAGTCCGACATGGATGGGGGCCAAGCCGGCCTGTATTTCACCATATCAGCCAGCCTGCTGAGTGGCCGTGGGGAACGTTTTGAGCCCTTCGGTGAGGAGATAGGACACAGGGTGCCTGAAGGATGGCAGTTGAGAGCCGGAGCGGTGTAACTATGTGGCCGCTCTCTCCACCATCAAGCCACGCCCCCATACACTCCATTTCTGCTCCTGCACATCGCTTCCTCTTTAATCTTCACTCCTTTCTCCTCCTACACATCGCTTCCTCTCATCTTCAGGCACAGCTAGCACAAAAAGGTTAGGCCTGACACTGGGTCAGCCAGGCCTTAGTGATTGCCCTTTGCAGGACTGCGGGCCCCTATAGTGTAGCAAAATAGAAAGCCTGTGGTGCTAGCTGTCCTACATGCGGCTACTGAGCCCAGTAACCCATCTTCAGCCCTGCCAGCCCTCCTGGCTGTAGCTGCCCTTCTCCACTGCCCATGACACCACAGTCCACACCACTGCACCTATTCCAGACTGCATCCTCCCAGTCCTCTCAGGCGTGCTTCCCCAGTCCTCTCAGGCCTGTGCATGTCACTCACCAGCCCTCTTAGCTGTGACCAGTTGTTCCTCTCCCTGGTGACTTGCCCAGCAGTGCTCTCTCTGTCTGTCCTCTCTTGCTTCTCCTGTGCCTCCTGTCCAGGACACCCCTGTGGTTTTTATGTGAGTCCTGTCCACACCGGAGCCCAAGCCCAAGGTCGCCCCCCAAGACTGGGGAGCTCCCTCAAAGGCCCCCGACAGCTCAGCAATCCATCTCCAGCTCTTCCACCCAAACAACTCCTCCCCAGCTGGGCTGACCCTGGGTATTAAGGGAAGCCTGCCAATCCAGGTTGGCAATTGGTCAGGGCTCCCTTAAACACCCCAGGCAGCTCCACCTCTCCTCTCCTCCTCTCTTTCCATAATTTTCTAGCAAACTCTGCAGAGAAGAGGGAGGTCTCAGGGATGCTGCCTGTGAGTCACCAGCTGCTATTGTGAGCCACTCCTAGCCCAGATCAGATCAAAACAAACAGGCCTGGCTGCTAGCCAGGCCTGCCTAAATGTACCTGTCCTAGAAAATCATATCTCTAGCACCTACCTACCTACAGGGTGATACATTACTTATTCTCTAGTTTTTCACAAATTGCACAGTGGCACATAAGTAAGTCTAAGGTACCCTGGGTTAAATTTTAAGTGGATTTGATCCTTCCACACTTTCTACGGGGTCTCCTCTGGTCATGTGGAATTTCCTGTTCCAAATTACAGCCTCTAAATACTTTAGTTGCACAATCTTTCCGACTATGGCAAGCCTATGGCAAGCCTATAAAAATAAATTCTCACTATCATCTTAGGACCCACCTCATGCAGCTTTTTTGGGTGACCGTGCAGTTCCCCCCGGTCTTACCAATCTCCCAGATTTTGCCTGGTGGATAAATACAGATCCATCTCAATACATAAATTAGTTGAAAACTGAGTTTATTTCATTCCAGTCCCTGCAGTCTAAATACCATGCCCCTAATAAAAAAATGTTTCATTATTTACCGATTAAGCACTTTATTTATCTCAGTTTAATATAGAAGCAATGTCAAATCCTATCCTATATGAACGTATTTTGTTTGCATAACCCTAAAGGCAAAGGCCTCATTTCCAAAATCTATACAACAGATTCTTTACTGTACATGACTAAAAGTGGACAATTTAAAGAAATGTACGAGATCCCTTAGTATCAGGGAAACAGCTGTTAAACTCCTTACAAGGTGGTATCGGAACCCCATTAAGGTCCAATCTATCTTTCCTACAGTATCCCCCTGTGTCAAGCCACTGGCACATTTCTCCATCTATTCTGGGAATGCCCTTAAGTGGTTCGGAGAAGACTGATCACCTTTGCCTCTTAGATAGCTAACTCTAGTTAAAACTCTCTCTCTCACCCTGACCAATTGTTTATTATTTGCCCAATTGCAGAGGTTACCATGTCACATATGAGACTAATTCATACAATCTGTATTGCTACTAGGGATGAGCTTCGAGTTCGAGTCGAACACATGTTCGACTCGTACATCGGCTGTTCGCTAGTTCACCAAACAGCGAACAATTTCAGGTGTTCGCGGCAAATTCGAAAGCTGCGGAACACCCTTTAAAAGTCTATGGGAGAAATCAAAAGTGCTAATTTTAAAGGATTATATGCATGGTATTGTCATAAAAAGTGTTTGGGGACCTGGGTCCTGCCCCAGGGGACATGGATCAATGCAAAAAAAGTTTTAAAAACGACCGTTAACTTTTATGTGTATTTTATGGACTGACAATTCATCAATAGCCGCGGATACTTTTAAATGACTTTTTTTCCTTTGAAATGTCATTTTGCTGTCAGACTGTTCTAAACATGAGAAACATGCGCCCCTTTACAGGCATACTATAGACACCCCCCCAGGTACGAAATTTGAAAGAATATTACACTTTTATTGTTTCACTTTAAGCATTATTAAAATCACTGCTCCCGAAAAAACGGTCGTTTTTAAAACTTTTTTTTGCATTGATCCATGTCCCCTGGGGCAGGACCCAGGTCCCCAAACACTTTTTATGACAATACCATGCATATAAGCCTTTAAAATTAGCACTTTTGATTTCTCCCATAGGTTTTTAAAGGGTGTTCTGCGGCTTTCGAATTTCCCGCGAACACCCCAAATTGTTCGCTGTTTGGCGAACTGGCAAACAGCCGATGTTCAAGTCGAACATAAGTTCGACTCGAACTCGAAGCTCATCCCTAGTAGCAACACCTGATTCGATTGGGTCGTGCTTCAGCCTGTGACCTGACAACTGAGTCTGAATCCTGAACTGAGGCAGGAGGGCCAGACTCCACCCCGGGGAAAAAAGTCCCATGGCATGGTACAGACATACCCAAAGTGACTGAAGCCCCCCTACCTGAAACAGGCTGGGGATCGGAAAAGATGACTGGACTGACGTCCCTGAGCAGTTCTCCAGGCAACATCCTAGACAAGAGATCAGAGTCGAGAGTGGAATCCAGAATCATGACGACGTTTGCCCAACCTACCACTTAAGGACCGTCAAGGGGACGTGGCTCAGCACACACCCTGAGAGAGACTATGAATCCCTAGCAGTGACCAGGGCCTCTAAGCAACAGGACGTCAACTGAAAGAAGATTGACAACTGCTTCCGACCCAAGGGTGAGCCCAGTGGCGAAATGACATCTGCACCAATAAATTAGCCCCAACAATGGGCAGGACTGATGAAAGTGAGTGGAAGCATTGTTGATAACGGTATGGATGCCAAAACAGCCCAACCTGAGAACACAAACTAGAGAAATGACAGACAACCAGACATGAGAACAATAACGCCCCTCTGTGCCTACCTAAGTATGGGAACATGAGCAGAATTGACAAGACCACTGTGCGTAAAATGAACCTGATGACGGACCCCCCCACCCTTGTGTAAGTAGTGAGTGAGCCCGAGTAACCTGCCGCGCAGAGATAGGTAATTAACTGAAAACTCAGGGCTGGTGTACCCACAGACCATGGTGGGTAGTCGTACAGGTGTGGTGAATGAACGTGCATCGTATGACATATGGTATATGGGCGAGAAGATTGTGATCAACAATCATTAACAAACGAAACCTCAGCCCCTGTGGATCTGTAGACGTGACAGATCCTGACATGTGAGCCCTAGCTAACTGACCCAGGTACAAACATGAACAAAAAATGCTGAGACATGACAAACAACGAAGATGAAAACAGCTACCGGAGTATATGCCGTGACTGAACAACAATGCCCCTCTAAGAAATGCTGAGGCTGAAACGCTATGACAGAAATGCTGAGACTGAACGCTGAGGCTGAAACGCTATGACAGATATGCTGAGACTGAACGCTGAGGCTAAAACACTATGACAGAAATGCTGAGACTGAACGCTGAGACAGAAACGCCATGACAGAAATCTTGGGGCAGAAACGCAAGGATAGCAACGCTATGACAGAAAATGCTATGACAGAAATGCTGAAACTGAATGCTGAGGCAGAAACATAATGACAGAAAACCTGGGGCAGAAATGCAATGACAGAAACGCTGAGTCTGAAATGCAGAGGCAGAAATGCAATGACAGAAAATCCTGGGGCAGAAATGCCATGACAGAAATCCTGGGGCAGAAACGCTATGACAGAACACTGAGGCAGAAATGCGATGACAGAAATCCTGGGGCAGAAACGCTGAGGCAGACATGCCATGACAGAAATCCTGGGCAGAAACGCAATGACAGAAACGCTGAGACTGAAATGCTGAGGCAGAAATGCAAAGACAGAATCCTGGGGCAGGAACACTATGACAGAAATGCTGAGACTGAATGCCGAGACAGAAAAGTTGAGACTGAACGCCGAGCCAGAAATGCTGGGGCAGAACACTATGACAGAAAATGCCATGACCGAGAAAAAAACGCCATGACAGAAATCCTGGGGCAGAGACGCTACGACAGAAATCCTGGGGCAGAGACGCTACGACAGAAATCCTGGGGCAGAGATGCTATGACAGAAATCCTTGGGCAGAAACGCTATGACAGAAATCCTGGGGCAGAAACGTTATAACAGAATCCCTGGGGCAGAAACACTATTACAGAAACCCTGGGGCAGAAACGCTATGACAGAAATGCCGAGACTGTACGCCGAGACAGAAATGCCAGGGCAGAACGCTATGACAGAAATGCCGGGGCAGAACACTATGGCAGAAATGCTGGGGCAGAACGCTATGACAGAAATGCCGGGGCAGAACGCTAAGACAGAAATGCTGAACGCTATAACAGAAATGCTAGGGCAGAACGTTAAGACGAAAATGCTGAACGCTTATGACAGAAATACTAGGGCAGAACGTAAAGACAGAAATGCTGAACGCTATGACAGAAATGCTAGGGCAGAACACTTAGACAGAAATGCCGAGACTGTACGCCGAGACAGAAATGCCAGGGCAGAACGCTATGACAGAAATGCCGGGGCAGAACACTATGACAGAAATGCCGGGGTGGAACGCTATGACAGAAATGCCGGGGCAGAACGCTAAGACAGAAATGCTGAACGCTATAACAGAAATGCTAGGGCAGAACGTTAAGACGGAAATGCTGAACGCTTATGACAGAAATACTAGGGCAGAACGTTAAGACAGAAATGCTGAACGCTATGACAGAAATGCTAGGGCAGAACGCTTAGACAGAAATGCATGAGCTCCGGGAGAAGCGGGCGGGCAGCCCCCCCCACAATGCTGGATGGAACATGGGGCTGAAAGGGGAGGACGGGCGGCCCCTACGATGCTGGTGAAACCCATGGATGACCGGGGGGACGAGTGGGCGGTGGTGCCCGGGAGAGGAACCGATACCATTGCAGCGGCTGACCGCCGCTCTGTAAGGAGGCCAGAAGTGACGTGCGTCCACCCAGGAATGCCGACGACACCTGGCCTTGACAGAGGAGGAGGTTTAAATAGCCCTCTCGGACTCCTCCCACAAATACAGGCTGGCCTCAGGCCAGCCTTACACTTAGTTACTCCTGAAATTCGGACAAAAATCCATTCGGACGAAAACTAATGCACATGTCTAGGATATAGAGATCCCAAGACCCTTCCTAGGTTGGCCAAGGTGCAACATATTCTCATCAGGAAGCTGGCCAAGGAATATGGGTATCTGTACCCATATATCCCAATTAGTCTGGAAGAGGAAGTTGCGGATAAAGAGATCAAGTGGGTCGCCAAAGCTGTACGCAGTTTTCTACACATCCTTCTGGGGATAGATCTACTCAAGTTGTCACCAAAGATCGCTGCAAGATATGCTTCAGTATTAAACTCCTGGGGCTATGGCCGCTGCATTCACTTAGATGGTGTGGTCATCACTACGGTGAGCAAAAAAGAGGAAGATTTAAAGCTGCCAGACCCTGCCTATTATTGGTAACCGTGGATTACAAACGTGCACTTTTGGAGTTAAAGTGGATGTAAACCCAAAAAAAAAAATTATTTTTTTTATATTATACTGTAGCGTATAAGATTTCCTATCATTTGAGCCCAGTCTTGCCATCTCTGAGCAATCCTCTTTTATTGTTCAGTGAGATAATTCTTGACAAACTGAGAAAAACTTTGTCAAATACTCCCCCTTGCTGTGAGTGGCAGGTGATTTACATCTTGTGCACTAGCCTAAGACACATGCAATATTTTTTAATTCCCATCCACTTCTTTCTTCAGCAGCTCTGCAAGGATTGGCTGTTCCACACCTCAGCATGATTTGGCATGCTGAAGTCATGTGGTTACTTTCCTGTCTTTTCACTGGATGTTAGAGATCATAGCAGAAGTTCAGTGTTAGAAATACACAGGGGAGTGTAGAGGTGGGCGGGGAGTCTACTGACATCACGACTCCACCCTTCGAGCTCCAGACAACAGACCCACCCACAGAATATGCAGTTTTTCAGGTCTAATAACAGACAGAGGGGAGACATTTGACAGGTAAAGATACATGCAGGAGGCATGTATATCCTTATAGATAACCCCTATCACAGTAGTTTAGAAAGGATGACATTGGGTTTACATCCACTTTAAAGGACGCTCTGCTGAAGCCACTCTATTTCTTTGCACAAAGTTTTTTGCTAGCAGTGAACATTCCAGAAAGCTGTACTGCCAGGACTGTGCTGGACTGAATGCTGCCGGCAGTTACATGGAGTGATCACCGGAGCCATGTTGGCTAAAACTGAAGTTGTTGGGGTGTTTAACCCTGAAGAGCGATCTGTGAACTTCAGCAGATTGTTGTTTGCAAATAACAAAGAAAGTTCTTGTCTTTGGCTGTCATGTAGACAGACTGATGATATCTTGGCAAATTGATCTGTGTCCGGAAGTGTGGTCCCTTGCACCATGGCCTAGCTGCTTGTTGCCTGAAGTGCAGTCATGCCTTTTGTGGCCGGATTTGCCTTTAAAGAAGAAAGGGAACTGTTGGGAAATATTGTTCACCCCAAGTAAAATTGATGGGCTGAGACATTCCATGGATACCAGGTGTGTAATTAGTTAGAATAGGCTGTGATAAAGGAGAAATTGCCTATTTTCTTCAAATAATGGACTCATCTATGTATCAGGACTGTTACTTGATAAAACCACTACTGAAGTTCTATGCTGATTAGGAAAGGGGGTGGCATTCTCAGCGAGAATGGGGCCTGCTTTCATTATGCAAATAAAGTAGATGTTTATAGGGTGTATTTACACTGCCATGCTGTCTTTGGCTAAAGACAATTGAAAACCATTCGATCACGTATGTATATATATTGCACTGTGTTACAATAGGATAGGATGCATTTGCATTGCTGTTTACTCTCTTTCAGGTGTTTTCAGCGCATCTTCCTTGGCTAAGGAGAGAGAGGGATCTAACCGGATGACAACACTAACCCTTTCTATATCTAGTTATTATTGTATATATTAGATAGATAGTTAGGAAGCAATACCATTGATCTTGCTTACATTTAAAATTGTTCATAACTATTTTTGATATCGCCTTGTCATATGTGATCGACTATCTTATGTGTCTAATACCATGTTTATTTCATGTGGTACGCCACATATCCTGTTACTTGTTCTTTCCCTGTTTACCCACTCATCCCAGTTTTTGCCAGGACATTTGCTCTCAGGCTTGGGAGCTCAAATCATTTTTTTTTTCTGCAAACTCAGAGACATCATATTTTGGGCAGGGGAAGGATGTAGCACCCTGGAGTTTAGGCAGGGATGCTCCTCACAAATGTACTTGCCAGGAGTAGTTGATCCTGTGGCAAAATATAAAATATTCCATGGAATCAACATGCCTCTCAACAAATAGCTTGGGGTGTCTACTTTCCAAAAAGGGGTCATTTGGGGGGGGGGTGAACTGTCCTGGCATTTTATGCCTAACATTAAAAGCCTATGCCACACATCGCCCACTCTTCTGACCACTTGAAGAACAAGCCCTTTCTGACACTTTTTGTTTCCATTAAATATTCATTTTTTTTGCTAGAAAATTACTTTGAACCCCCAAACATTATATATTTTTTAAAGCAGAGGACCTACATATTAAAATAGTGGGTGGTTTTTTTTTTTTTTTACTTATTTATTTTGCGTTTTTATTTTATTTTTACACTGTCCCTTTCTTCTTTTTTTTATCATTTTTATTATCACAAGGAATGTAAATATCCCCTATGATAGCAATAGTTTGTGACAGGTACTCTTTTTTTAAAAATGTGGGGTCTATTAGACTCTAAATCGTTCCTCTGCCCTTAAAGCATCTGACCACTCCAAGATCATCTAAGTCATTGCGTTTATTTAGGGAAAACTTTATTAATGGGTACCAGCCTGTGGCAAAGTCTGTAGCGCTTGTTGACAGTCAGGCAGCTACTTCCTGGAAAGGTGTGGGCCAAGCCTCGTTATGGGAGACAGGCCTATTACATCACTCTGTGCAAACACAGAGAGAATGTTTACGATTGCACGTCAAGCCTCATTTTGAAATCGATACAGAATGGATACAGAAGGGCTGCTATGACTTCTTCCTGGAATTTTAGGAAGGATCCAGTTCTTCATAATGCTTTGTATAGTACTTGGAATAGTTTACAGACACTTTTTTATACCAGCATCTGGCCTTACAGGCAACTAAGTACGGCCCCATCACCTGGTTGTGAAAGTTAAGAGATAACTCCTGCGCTGTTAGAGAAACCCTATACTAAAGGACACTGCTGCAACACCTGTGTGACTGATCCAAAACAGACAAAATTAGCATAAATAAAAATAGGTGGTAGTTGCGCTGTGACAAAGGGAAAAGGAGGGGGTGGGAGTGGAAGGGACTAAATAAAGTGCATAGAGAGGTGAGAAAAATGGCCAAAATAAATAAACCAAGCACACATAAACCTCATAGAAACTAAATGAATGAAAAGTGATAACATAGGTGACAGAGATTGCAAAAATATAACAAAATAAACATATATAAAAATTCAGTTAATAAGTCCAAGTGGGTGTGGGCTAGTATCACACTAGCAACATATATAACAATAAAAAATCAGTTAATAAGTCCAAGTGGGTGTGGGCTAGTATCACACGAGCACATAAGTGGCAACTTAAACAAGCTGTAAGTGACAAATCCACAGGGTTGAGTAGCTGTCAGTCCCACCACCAAATAATAAAAAACTCCCAAATAAAAAACAGTTCCAATGATAGGGGAGCGATCTTCAGTGGGGACACCTCCGTGTTCGTAAGCCGCTTACCTTACTGCTGTAAGGCATACAGCTTATGTTGCAAGCAGCTAGCAGACATGGAAGTCCAATCCAGTTATACAGGTAATGGCGGTAGTATATATGCAGGGCGAAATATAAAAAGACAAAAATAGACAATATATAGTGTGACTCCGTGACGGCCAAAGTGGGAGGGGAGCAAGACACAGAAGGGGGGTGCACTCACTTTTTTGAAAATGAGTGTGGGCATCAATCCACGAGCGCCGAGCTGGTATACCTCAATAGGTATCTTCAATCTGTCCCTGCTCCCAGCTCATCAATGATCATCAGGTGGAGTAAGTATATAAGATGTGTAAGGAGAAAGCACACATAGCGTGATCCCATATAAAAAGTCAGTTTATTAAGTAAAATAATATAACAAACTCACATTTAAGAAACGGCTATAGTATGAAACATCCACGAGCGCCGAGCTCCTCTCCTGCTGTTAGTCTGTGACAGCGTCCCGTGCTTCAATCCTAACGGGTATCGTCACGTCACGTGACTTCTTCAGAGGAACCATCACCTAGTTGTTGAAGTCCACCCCTCCCATTTTACGGTTATATTCGTGGACACAGAGGGGCTTCTCAACAACACCAGTTGCCATAGTAATTTTGTCTGCCGTATCTGGTTGAATGGAAGACGGAACGAAAATGTTCCATTTGTCCTTCTATTCCACTGCAAGTAATTCATTGGACCTCAAGAAGGATCTCTCCCCCTGACTAAGTGGGGAATTTACAAGCCGTTGGGGGGAAGCCCTGAAGATTAGATCACATGGTGCCACATGTGTCAATTCCTTTTTTTTTTTTTTGATGATTAGATGATGGAAATCAGCAGAGCTTCACCACATTCACTAAGCTCTGAGGAACATGATTTTGTCAATTTATTCCTTTATTAAAGAGGAGAAAGAAGGCTCCAATTCTTAGAACATACATATTTTAGATATTAATAACCTCAGTGTTAGGTAATACATTCATATCTTGTAAGTTACAACTAATTCATTCATCCATATAATATTCCATACAACAGTTTAATCAAAATTGATGATTAGATGATGGAAATCAGCAGAGCTTCACCACATTCACTAAGCTCTGAGGAACATGATTTTGTCAATTTATTCCTTTATTAAAGAGGAGAAAGAAGGCTCCAATTCTTAGAACATACATATTTTAGATATTAATAACCTCAGTGTTAGGTAACACATTCATATCTTGTAAGTTACAACTAATTCATTCATCCATATAATATTCCATACCACAGTTTAATCAAAATGTCCTACCTCTTTCGGTCATGAACTCAATAACTAACGTAGTCTAATCCCAGATTCGTAGTCCCCGAGATAATAATCACACAGTGCCACATGCTTCAATTCCTAATTGAAAGAGTAGTGGCACGCTTGAATAAAAATTGTCCATGTATAAATGGTACCCCTTTCCGAATAAGGGTGACACCGAGTCCCAGGCAATCTTGCCGCTGCTCCCTATGTTGTCTGGGCAGTTGGGGGGCCTCAACGCTGTTGTCTTTTCCCTCGTAAACCAGAAAAACTCTATGTATAGCCTGTTTCCCTGTCACAGAGGTTATACATTTTGACCCCATATCTGGCACGTTGGCTGGGGAGAAACTGTTTGAAAACAAGGCAGCCAGAAAATGTTATCAGGGATTCATCAATGCAGACATCTTTGTTCTGGCCTCGCCCCCCGTACTCCTGGAGTCTATGGGTAGCTATCCAGGCAAATAACCTTTTTCTGCGTACACAATAATAGACTGCTATTTCTTGTCTGTGTCTTTATTGGCACATTGCAGATTTTAATACAAGTGTGGATGACACACGTTATATGCGGTAAAACTGAAAATAACAAGAATAATATAACATTACCATACAATAGTAAACATCATATAAATAACAACTGAAATGGCTATCTGCTTTCACTAATAGCCTGTGGAGGAGGAAGGGGAAGATTGCTTACCTCCGATGCCATGGATGGGAAGATCATCTAGGCAGCTGGGATAACCTTGAAACTGCTGATCCCTAGGGAGTATTCACTTCCTGACTAAAGAGGATGTGATGATTTTTATGTCACATCCTTTAAAGGTTAAAGGTATTATTACAATGATATTAATGTTTGGCCAGTAGGTGGCGCATGTGTACAGCTAACCTGGAGCAAACATAATTTATAGCTTAATAATGCAACAACACAATATACAATCAAATGACAATATGAATTCTCCTTTCTGAACCTCGAGAGAGTGAAAGATCTCCTGGAGACATAACACTCCCCGTCTGGCGTTACCAACGCCACTAACAGTGTTATTGGACACAAGTAAAACCAAGTCCGATATGGGTCTGAGAAATGACTTTACTTCACCCTGTTTGGAAGTCTTAACTTCAACCTTCTTGACATGTCCATCTTTGCTTGGGAATGTCTGTGTGATAAGTCCCAAAGGCCAGTCATTCCTGTGTGCTTGGCAGTCTTTAACGAGCACCACATCTCCTGACTTCAGGTCTGGTTTGTTAACTTGCCACTTATTTCTGAGTTGTAGGGTTTGGATGTAATATCTCCTCCATCTGTTCCAGAAAGTGTTGGCTAGGCATTGCACCTGTCTCCATTGACGTCTGAAAAGGTCTTTATCAGTAAACTCTCCATTTGGAGCACTGACTGTGTTGGTTTTTTGGGTGAGTAGAGTTGCAGGTGTCAGCAACATGGGTTCCTCTGGATCGTTAGTAACTGAAATCAGAGGTCTAGCATTTATGATGGCTGAGACCTCGGCCATGAAGGTGGACAGACATTCATGCGTGAGTCTGGCATTCCCCATTTGAAGGAAAATAGAATCCAAAATCTTGCGGGCTATGCCTATCATTCTTTCCCATGAACCACCCATATCCATATGAGAAGAATGAGGAGGGTTAAATGTCCAGGTACATCCCTGTTGGTTGAGATACCTTTCCATGCTGTTGTTGTCTAGATTGGAAAGGATCTGAAGTTCCTTGGCCGCTCCAACAAAGTTGGTGCCCCTATCAGAGCGGATGTGCTTAACAGGGCCTCTAATGGCAATGAAGCGCCTGAGAGCATTGATAAAGCTGGAAGTGTCCATTGATTCAATCAACTCTATGTGAACAGCTCGAACAGTCATACAAGTAAAAATAACTGCCCAGCGTTTGCTGCTGGCGTGGCCTCCCCTGGTTTGGCAAGTGGTAATGGACCAAGGACCAAATACATCAAGGCCCACACTTTTAAAGGGAGGATCTGAGTTAAGTCTGTCAGGTGGAAGGTCAGCCATCTTTTGGGTTTGTAAGAGTCCACGGAGTTTGCGGCAGGTAACGCAATTAAAAATACACTTGCTCACACATCTTTTTGCTCCTATTATCCACAGTCCAGCAACCCTCAAAGCTCCTTAGGTGAATAGCCGGCCTTGGTGTTTAACTTGACTGTGATAGTGTTGTACAAGCAGGGCAGTGACATGGTGCTGAGCTGGGAGAATGAGAGGATGCTTCTCGTTGTACTCCAAGGTAGCGTCTTTAAGGCGACCTCCTATTCTCAACAGGTTACTGTTGTCGAGGAATGGATCGAGTTTCCTTAGGACGCTGTCTTTAGGGATTGGCCTTTTGTTATTAATACAGTCAATTTCTCTAGCAAAGGTCTCTTGTTGCACAGTGTAAATGATCAGATGTTTTGATTGCTCTAGGTCAGTCACTGAGTATGTATTTTTACAGGGGTGCCAGCCTTTGCAGTTAGTCCTTTTTCCAAAGGAACGGGCTATGTAAGATAAGGAAGTAATGGCTCTAATGAGTGATCTCCATGTGGAAAACCTGGAGAACCGATGAGATTTTAGTTGGTTTTGTGAAGCCACAGTGACTAATCCAGACACTTGTGGACGAACTTCTGCATCCTTGACTGCATCTATCAAGCTAAAGGTCTCCGATTCAGAGGTGTGTTCTGAATTGTACAGGAATGCAGGGCCTGTAAACCATGTTGTGTCCCAAAGACAGTTGGCTGGGACAGCTCTAGTTGCTAGGTCTGTGGGATTGTGTTTAGTTGGAATGAAGTGCCACTGTTTTGGGTGTGTGGATCTCCTAATCCTCAACACTCTATTACTGACGTAGATGTAAAAGTGTCTGGTTTCGTTGTAGATGTACCCCAGGACAACTTTACTGTCAGTGTAGAACTCAGTGTCTTTGATTTCTAGGTTCATCTCTCTAGCGATCGTGTTGGCTAACTCCACAGCTAACACTGCGGCACAAAGTTCCAGTCTAGGTATTGTGTGTTCTGGGAGTGGGGCAAGTTTTGCTTTTCCCGTGACAAAACCTATATGGCACTGTCCTTTCATGTCCTTGGTCCTGAGGTAAGCTACAGCAGCGATTGCTTTGACAGAAGCATCGCAGAAAACACAAAGTCTTTGGTCTTGGACTTCTGTAGATGATACGGGAGCATATGGTCGAGTGACCTTTAAGTTAGACAAGGCTGTCAGGGAATTTTTCCACTCTGTCCACTGATCTCTTTTCTCGGGGGGAAGTAGATCATCCCTGTTCACTGTCTCTTGAATCAGGTCTCTGAGAAGTGCTTTACCCTCAATGGTGACTGGAGCTACAAACCCTAGGGGGTCATACAGACAGTTTATGGTTGACAGAACACCTCTGCGCGTAAAGGGCTTTTCTTCCCGACTAACCTGGAAGGTGAAGGTGTCTGACTTTAAGTCCCAGAGTAGTCCAAGGCTACGTTGCGTTGGTAGAGTCAGAACCTAAATCTAAGTCTTTGAACTCACCAGAGTGGTCTTGAGAGGGGAAGGCCTTCATCAGTTCTACGCTGTTAGAGCTTCAAATTAGAACAGGCTAGCAACTCCTGTGCTCTATTGAGAAGACTGATAGCTGCTTCAGCGGTGGGTAGACATTTTAAGCAATCATCTACATAAAAGTCTTTTTCTACTAAGTGTTTCATTTCAGATCCGTAAATGGATTTGCCTTCATGAGCCGAGCATCTAAGCTCGTAAATGGCAACTGCGGGGGAAGGGCTGTTCCCAAATATGTGGACCTTCATGCGATACTCTACGATTTCTTTGGAAGGGTTGTTATCTTTAAACCAGAAAAATCTCAAAAAGTTCCTGTGTTCCTTTTTAACGAGAAAACAGTGGAACATCTGCTGGATGTCCGCCATGAATGCCACAGAGTCTTTGCGGAAACGGAGGAGTACCCCAATGAGTCTGTTGTTCAGATCTGGCCCTGAGAGAAGAATGTCATTTAACGACACACCTTGTTCTTTAGAGCTAGAGTCAAACACTACTCTAATCTGACCTGGTTTCTTGGGGTGGTACAGTCCAAATATAGGCAAATACCAGCACTCCTCGTTGTCTTTAAGGGCAGGAGCTAACTGCGTGATTATTCTCAAATATTTTTCCCATAAAGGTAAAGAAGTGATCTTTCATGTCTGGTTTTCTCTGGAAATTACGTTTAAGGGAGACAAAGCGTTTAAAGACTTGTTCCTTGTTGTTAGGTAGACGCTGTCTATGAGGTCTAAATGGGAGAGGTGTGACCCAATTGTTTGACTCTTCCTTGGCTGTCTCCTTTTCCATTATTGGCAAGAAAAGTCTATCTTCAAAGGACATTGCTACCTGCTGGTCTTCCTTCGTTCTATGAAAGACTGTACACCTCAGGTGGTCTGGGTCACTGTCACAAGCGTGGTCATCTGTGTCTGGGTCTACAGAGGAACAAGGTATGTGAGTACTACCTGGAAGCTCTTTTGTGATGAAGCTGTTGTGACATGGTTGCAAGGAGGAAGGGCGTTCTTTGTCAAGTACGTTAGTGAACATGCTACTGACCGTAGTGGGTCTGTGCACAGTCTTTAGGCAGACGTCCCCTATGATGACCCACCCCAGGTCAAGTCTTTGGGCAAAGGGAGCATTGTGGGGACCATTAATCTGTTCCCTTACTTTATGAACCTGCAAAATGTTTCTTCCCAGGAGCAGCATTAACTGAGCCTTCTCGTCATATTCTGGTAGGAGATGGGCCATGCGTTTTAGATGAGGCTGGTGAATTGCTGCATCTGGTGTAGGGATTTCTGACCGGTTGTCTGGAATCTGGTTGCATTCGAGTATGGTGGGTAAAGGTAGGCGAGTCCGACCGTCTATGGACTCTACACAAAAGGCAGTGGCTCTTCTCCCCACCGTCTCAACAGTACCCGCACAAGTCTTTAGAGAGTAAGGGGAGCTTGGACCCCTAACACCGAAGGTGTCAAAGAATGTGGATTTAGCCATAGAGTGGTTGCTTTGGTCATCTAAGAGTGCATACATCTTGACAGCTTTGTTTCTGTGACCCATTGGATAAGCTCTAATAAGACAGATCTTTGAACAAGACCTACCGCCTGCAGGATCTTTGCATACCTCAGTACACTGTGAGGTAACCACTGATGTTTGAACCAGTGTTCTCTTGCTCCCCGCAATGCTTGTTGGTATCACCAGCTGTCTGGGTGGTCCAAGGAGCAGGGCCTGGATGTAGTGCTGAGTTGTGGTCTGTGTTGTCACACTCTGTGCATGATAGACTAACCTTGCAGTCCTTGGCAAAGTGTGATGTGGATGAACAGCACCTGAAGCATACGAGGTTCTCTCTTAGGAAGGCTTTGAGATCTTCTAGGGACTTCTCTTTGAAGGTCCTGCATTTTGGTAGAGGGTGCGGCTTCCTGTGTAGAGGGCACTGCTTGCTAGGGTCTCCGACTTTGTCCTCTGCGTGAACACTGTTGGAAGACCTATAGGAAAAATCTGTAGGAGAAACATGAGACTTGTTCACTGTCACTGCCATATAACAAGTATTCGGCGCAACAATGGACAGCGAAATCCAATAATACAATGATGCACATAAAAGATATATAATGGATGAAAGGGTTAACAGTTCATAGTAGCAATGAGTGGAGGGTAAGTCCGTGATGAGAGCTGCAGGTGGAAAAGGCAGGGGTAATGTGTAGAATCCACATTCAGGGCAGCCTTCCGAAGGGAGTGAAAGCCATTATTCCAATGCACTGTAAGACAAGGAAAAGGAGGCGCCTCTGGGTGCAGACTTTTAAAACAATTTATTAAAAAAACAGCAACAGCTGGTAATACACTCACATTTGAGTAGAAAGTATCAGGCATTAAAAATGTCCCAGGGCAATCCAGGGGATCCGTGGAGTCATCTCTCGGCTGGTAGGTGTTGAATAGCTCTGGGCAGTCTAAGAACGCTGGATGTGGACGGCCGAGATACACATCCAGAGACAGGCACCAAAGAGAGGCTTGGTAAGCAGCCGATCCAGACACGGGATGATGACGTCACACGATGTGCGACGCGTTTCCTGAGCCGGCACGCCGCGAGTGGTGTGACGGCGGCGCTCCTTTGTCAGCTTGACAAAGGAGCGCCGCCGTCACACCACTCACAGCGTGCCGGCTCAGGAAACGCGTCGCACATCGTGTGATGTCATCATCTATTCAACACCTACCAGCCGAGAGATGACTCCACGGATCCCCTGGATTGCCCTGGGACATTTTTAATGCCTGATACTTTCTACTCAAATGTGAGTGTATTACCAGCTGTTGCTGTTTTTTTAATAAATTGTTTTAAAAGTCTGCACCCAGAGGTGCCTCCTTTTCCTTGTCTTACACTGTCACTGCCATCCTGTGGTGTTTGAAGCTAGGGGGCGTGGCTGATGGCAGTATAAAGTCAAAGCTGGGATCATTCAAGAACTTAGCTTGCTCTGAATCAAAGTCTACGAAAACAATGAATGGTGGAAATGGTACCTGGAACCTTTTCTTATGTTAAGAACCATATGTGACCCATCTTTGTTGTAGGTCATAAGGAAGCTTCAGAATTAAAGGTTTAATCCCTCTGGCCGCATCCAGGGAGGTGAGACCCGGCAGGTCTCCCTCCTCTTTAGCAAGAAGTAGTTCCTCTAGCAAGTCAGCTAATTCTCGTAGTTTGTGAAACCCTTGCTAGGTATTCTGGGAAAGTCTTCAATCCTTTTAAAAAGTGCATGTTCTATAGTCTCTGTCGAGCCACAGCACTCTTCTAATCTGCTCCAAATCACCTCCAAATCACCTCCAAATCACCAATCACCTCCCTCCATCCCTCGTTCATCTCAGACGCTAACCACACCACCTTAGAGCCACGCCCACTATTTCGCTGAAACCACGCCCATTTTCACCAAGTGGGAGGGGTCAAAAAGGAAGGGCGGGGTCTGGCGCCCCCCCCATCCTAAAACTTCACCAGCCGCCACTGTGACACACGTTATATGCGGTAAAACTGAAAATAACAAGAATTATATAACATTACCATACAATAGTAAACATCATATAAATAACAACTGAAATGGCTATCTGCTTTCCCTAATAGCCTGTGGAGGAGGAAGGGGAAGATTGCTTACCTCCGATGCCATGGATGGGAAGAGATTACATCTAGGCAGCTGGATAATCTTGAAAATGCTGATCCCTAGGGGGTATTCACTTCCTGACTAAAGAGGATGTGATGATTTTTATGTCACATCCTTTAAAGGTTAAAGGTATTATTACAATGATATTAATGTTTGGCCAGTAGGTGGCGCATGCGTACAGCTAACCTGGAACAAACATAATTTATAGCTTAATAATGCAACAACACAATATACAATCAAATGACAATATGAATTCTCCTTTCTGAACCTCGAGAGAGTGAAAGGTCTCTTGGAGACATAACAATCTTGTTCAGGGATTTTTCATTGCAAATTTTTTGTTGAAGTTGTTTACGAGAGGCCGAATTATGTGGAGTCGATCATAATCAGGGTCCCCCCGAGGACAACTGAGTTCATTGTCATTGAAATGCATGAACCGCAATATCTGCACATATCTAGCCCTGGCCATGGCAGCAGAGAACACGGGCATATGATGAATTGGGTCAGTCGACCAATATGACCGCAACTCACTCTTTTTAGTAATTGTTGGAACTTAACATGAATATTATATTTCTGGATGTTGTACACATATTTCTTAACTTCCAAGAGAAGCTAGACTTTGAAGGAATGAAGCTTTTACACTCCCTGGAGGACAGGATGCTGCCACCGAGGTGGGAATGTAACCTGTTAAGCTTCCATTGCGCATGACAATGCTGGCTCCGATCTGTCTATGGGAATTTCCTGATTAGCTACCATACACCCAGGCTTTAAAGACAACTAAACTGACAAGGATGATGGATGAGGTGAGATACAGAAAATCAAGGACCCAGGTTTTTGTGGAATTTGACATCGGTCGGATGATGGCAATCCATGGACTAACACTGCCCCCAGAGGCCAGTTAGGGCAAACGGTCCATATAATAGCCTGTTGAAGGAACGCCCCAGAGACACTGTGATTTGACCAAAGGCAAAGTTGGGCAGGCAAAAGGGGGGGGGGGGGTCTGGATGAGGTATGTTTGTTAAAAGGAAATGTTTGCCAGAGAAACTTTCTCTTTAAGACCTGAGGACCAGCCTGAGAGGATGTGCTAAGTATCAATCTTGTATTGTGTTATGATTGTAGGCCTTGTAATATTGCAATTTCTTGTAGTACCTTTATGTTAGTTTTCCTAATTCTGCTGTTTTAGTACATTCCTATTTTATTGGGAAATAAATGTA
Organism: Aquarana catesbeiana; assembly: GCF_042186555.1. Lineage (NCBI taxonomy): Eukaryota > Metazoa > Chordata > Amphibia > Anura > Ranidae > Aquarana > Aquarana catesbeiana. The sequence goes on along the minus strand of NC_133334.1, from coordinate 176,958,057 downwards.
ACTTGTTTACTAAGCAGAGGTGTTTGTTATATCATTGTGCTTATCAGACTCATACAGAATATCAACTATAGGGATTAGACAAATTAATACATGGGTGCAATAGTTATATAGGATATATTAGATTGTATAATATTGCACCGATTACTTCATTTGGCACCCAGAGAGAGTGTGAATTTTATTTTTACACAGAATCCACAAAAACCTAATGTAGTTTTTTGCCTTGATTTCCCTGTAAGCATAAATCCTCAAGTACACCCAGAACTGAAAATCATCTCTAGTGTGGACAAGATTGGCGATGGCTCGCGAATTCTGAAACCACGCTTGGATGGTCATGAAGATTCTGTGAAATATTTCATCAGGGAGACGGACGCGTAGAACCTGGTGAGATCTTCGGCTGATATATGTATATATGTTAATCGTTTGTATCGTTAACGTGTTTTAGGCCTGTAACCAGTAAACGGTACTGGTGAGTAAAGGGTTTGATCAACCCTGATACTGATATAGCCTGCAGATTGACAGGATATACCACACATCTTTGAGGAAAAAGTGGGAGAAATATAGATTTTTACTTTTTATTTTTTAAATTTTTTTTTTTTGTTTAAATTTTTTTTTATTAATTTTAATTTTATTACTAGTGTATTTTTTATTTGGTCCCCACGTGAGTGTGAAATAGCGCTCTGTTCCAACAGAAGTTCAATGTGGCCTGCGATCTAAGGGGTTTAAAAATCAGTGCGAATATAGTAAGGCATTGACTAAGAGTGTGCCTTGTGTCTGCTAGGTTGTAGAGCTGAAAGGAACAAAGTTGTTTTTAAACGGCTTTTGGATTTGTTTTTTTTTTGTTTGTTTGTTTTTTTTTCGTTTTTTTTTTTTTTTTTTGCTCTTGGTTGTGGAACTACAAGTGAAAGTTTGCTTTCAAACAGTTTTATCTGTGTGTGTTTTGTTGTCTAGCTGTGGGCATTGTGTAAGCAACTTCAGTGTAGCTAGGTGCGAATTAGCATAGCAATGGAAGCCATTGAAGGTTTTGTTAACAAGTATGGTTGTGTTAGATTTGAGTCTATACAAGAGAATGCATTAACACACCAATACAATGATCTATTAAAACAATGCAATACCCATAATGATGCCACAAAGCATAAAAAATCTTCCAAAAAAGGCAAGAAACAGAGATTAGCCAATGCTGTATGCGTGTTGTTAAAGATGAAAGACATTGCGGAACAAAAAAAATTGGAGTGGTATAAAGATAGAACAGAATTAATAGCTAAGATAGAAGATGTTAGTAAAGGTGTTTCTGCTATAGCTGCGAATACAGATTCAAATGTTTGTGAATGTGATGAACTGAGGGATGAGATTGAACAACTGGTGATTGAGAATGGTTCGTTAGAGCAGAGATTGGATGAATTGGAGGAAACCTGTATGTTAAGGGAACAATGTATCGCATCTTTAGGACAAAGAGAGGCCAATAATGAAGCTGCAATAGAAATGTTTAAAAGAGAATTACAGGAGTGTAAAAATCAGCTAGCCCAAAAAAATCATACAATTTTATCCTTGAAAGCACAGGCAATGGAGAAAGTGCACAGCCATTGTTGTGCTAACAGGGATACACATCCCTTTGTGACACAGGAGTTGGGAGACAGGAGGCTGATCGAACAACAGCCAATATATTCGGCTGACAATCCTGAAGAATCCCCAAATCAAAGTTCTTCTCTCTTCACTCATGGGCCAGAAAGGACTGGGCAAGGATTAGGAATTATAAGAAGGGAGGGTAACACCCAATCCACAACACTCTCCATACAAGATCGCACAAATCTGTGCCAGATTTTGGGGAAATTTGATACTAGCGCTTCGCCCATTAGTCTCTCAGACTGGAGGCTGTGGTAGCACAGTACAATTTAAACAATAGGGATGCATGCACACTCCTCCGCACATGGCTTCCATTGCAACTGTGTGAAAAACTGCAGCCACCAATCGGGAGTCATAGAGGTCTAACTCCCGAGTTAAACTCGAATTGGGGAAACTCGGCAGATAGAATGTGGGAGATGCAGCGCATAATGGGAGGAAGAGATACTAGGGGTTCAGATGCCCTAGAGAATACAAAATTTAGGAGGAGAATGGATCCAATACTCTTTTGCAGTGAATACCTCTCCATTTATAAGTCCACATACAATTGTCCTGATATGTCTCCTGATGACAGCAGTTTTCTGTGTTCTATGGCTAATAAGTGCACATGTATTGATTACCATACCAGAATTGCACTGAGGAATGCCACCTCATACCAGACCTTTTTAAACACATTAAGGGACTGGGTTCGGGAGACAGAGCAGGACAATAGGTCCCACAAAAGAATTTCGGAGATAGCTAAAAGCGAAGGGAGAGTGAGATTTACAGGCAGGTGCTACAGGTGTGGCAATACGGACCATCTAATGAAGGACTGTAAATTGCCTAGGAGGAGCACGGGTGAGAAGAAGCCTTGGCATAAGAAGGAACAGCAAAAACCTGGACCAGATTAGGTGGCAAAGGAGCCAAGCGAGGCGCCTGATGCTACAGTATATGGTCCTCTTTTGAGGGAGTTACAGAGGGTAGGGAAAGGAGTTAAAGAAAGCCAGGAGGAATATAGAATCCCACCCTCAACCAATCCTTATTTTAAACAATAGGGACATCAGGCCCCGGTATTGTCCCTAGTATGTCATCTGGAGAGGGACAAAGGCAGCAGACCACGTATCCAAGGGGCGGTAGGGGGCCATCGCACCAATATACTTTTGGATACGGGAGCAGCTGTCAGCGTAATGAATATCGAACTTGAAAAGGATCCTACGGGGAGACAAATTCTCCTGAGAGGATTCGGAGGACAACTAGTACCTTCTGAGCAGTCAATACCTGTACCCATAGAACTAGAGAGGTTATGTGTAGAATATAGTTTGTTTCTGTCACCAACACATGAGGGCACTATTTTGGTCTCGGATGTAATGGGGACACATGGACTGATTCTTGATCTGTGTAATTGGGTACTGTAGAAAGGGTCTAGATACAAAGGCAAGGTGCAAGTGGTCATGGACAGCTGTGAAGTTACATCAGTTAAAACAAATGAAATCCTTGACCCACAGGCACTACTGAAAACAGAGGACCAAACATTGGCTAAAATCTTGTGGCAACATAACAAAGTGTGGACAACGTCTAAAGCGCAATGTGGTAAAGTTTCAAACATGATTGTAAAAATTGAGGGCCCTGATCCGCCACCTCAGCGTCAGTACAAAATTCCGCCCAAATCTATTCCATACATAGAGAGCACAGTGAGGAGTTTGTTGGCACAAAATGTAATTAAAGAGTGCCAATCTAAAACAAATGCAGCCCTCTGGCCAGTAAAGAAGGAGGGGGGGTGGAGGCCCACCGTAGATTTCCGTGCGCTAAACAGATGCACCCCATCTATTACAAATGTTGTTGCTAAGATGCCAGACATGATGACAGCACTGAAACCTTCAGCAAAAGTGTTCTCATCAATTAACATATCAAATGGCTATTTTTCAATTCCTGTGCATGAGGATAGCCAATACAAGCTGGCCTTTATGTTTCAGGGGAAACAGTATGCATTCTGTCGATTAGCCCAGGGATTCAAATCCAGCTCCACATACTTCCACATCTGTATGGTGGACATTCTGAAGACATTTTCTGAGCCAGAATGCATCATTCAGTATGTGGACGACATCTTGCTCCAAACTGAGACGAAAGAGCAACATTATGCTCTGCTGGAGGAACTCCTGACACTAATTGAGAATGCAGGTCTGAAATTAAACCCCAAAAAGGCACACTTGATGAAGGATTCAGTATGTTTCTTGGGTGTGATAGTTTCACAGGGGGGAAGGACTCCAGACCCAAACAAATGTGAAACTATCAGGAAATTGCCAAGACCAAGCACTAAGACTGCGCTGAGACAATTCCTGGGGATGGTGGATTTCTGCAGGGACTTCATTGAAGGCTTTGCGGAAAAGGCAAAACCCCTATATGATTTTCTCATAGGAGACCAGAAGGAAACAGACCCTTTAGACTGGTTGGGAGAACATGAGCAAGCTTTCACCAAGCTAAAGGTGAATCTGATGCAGGCCCTGGCCTTGAGCAATCCGAATTCCGATTTGCCCTTTGCACTACAAGTGTATGCCTCTGCAGTAGCAATAACGGCAGTGTTGCTGCAGGAGAGGCAGGGCAAATGGGTACCTGTTGGGTACTGGTCCAGGGTACTAAGCCTGGTAGAGAGGGGATTCGATTAATGTGTCAGAAACCTTTTGGCAGCGCACTGGGCGGTTCTTGCCACAGAGCATGTCGTGGGATTTGGCAAAATCATTCTGCAGACTCCCCATTCTCCGATTAAAATGCTTTTGGAACGTACCCTCAGTGGAGTATCCTCCCAAAGGGTAGCCAGGTGGCTAGTGGATTTAACACCCAGAAACCTTACCGTGACCCACAATGCCACCTACACTCTCCCACAATTGATGCAATATGAGAGGGAGCATCATGACTGTGGGGAGGTACATCGGACCAGAACACAGGAGGTATTCAGGTTAGCAACGGATAATGAAGACCTTAAAATCTGGGTGGATGGATCAAGGTCTTTGACTGAATATATGCCTTTGTGGCAGTCAAGGGGCTTCAGTGATGCCTCTGGAAAAGACTTGGTACATAGTGCAGTGCTAAGAGATATATGGGAAAGAGCAAGTGCGGAGCCTCAGAGAGTGGCTATCATTAAGGTGAAAGCTCACCAAAGAGGTGGAGAGGAGGTTACTGTGGGCAACAAGGCAGATGAGCTGGCAAAGGAAGCAGCCCTGATAGGAGTCAAGTGGACACCCTATGATGCTGAAGGGAGACAGGCCTGGGAGGAACATAATTTTGAGGCGCAGGAGGTGAAAGCAGGTTCACACGAACTCCTGCCGGTGCTAAGGACGCCTACCCCATGTTTAGCAGATGAACAAAATAAGGATGAGGCCTTGAGCTCAATCAAAAAGCAGCTTAAAATGAAAGCAGCAGATGCTCCCCAAAATTATGTACTAGAAGGCGATCTACTGTTAAGAGAAACGTCAGAAGGACAAAGATTTGTAGTGCCCTCACAGCATCAAAAGGATTTAGCCCTTGAAAATCACAGGTTAACGGGCCACATGGGTGTCCAGGGTACCTTAAAATTTATGCAAACTAGATACTGGTGGGAGACAATGGGAAACACAATCTCACAGGTAGTGCAGGAATGTTTGATATGTGCACAGATGAACCCTAGACCAAAGGGACAGAAACCAGTATTAGCAAGGGTGCCGGTAGCCAATGGGCCCTGGGAAAACCTACAGATTGACTTTGTTGGTCCATTACAAAGTGCCCCTGGAGGATACAGATATCTACTGGTAGTGGTGGATGTCTTTTCAAAATGGGTGGAGGCTCTACCCCTGAGAAAGGACTCTGCTACTGCCACGGCTAGAGCTTTGTGGACCGAAGTCTTTTCAAGATGGGGGTTCCCCAAAGTCCTGGAATCCAATAGGGGGACTCACTTTGTCATGAAAAAATATTTGTGAGCTGCTGGGAGTAGAACAGAGATTCCATGTACCGTACCATCCACAGTCCGCGGGGATGGTTGAGAGAATGAATCGAACATTGAAGGAAAGGCTTAAAAAGATGGTACTGCAATCAGGAAAGAACTGGCTGATTCATCTGCCTTCAATCCTGATGGCCATACGAGGATCCACAGTGAAAGGTACATCATTAACCCCATATCAGTTAATGACGGGGAGAATGATGAACCTCAGCCATCCACCAGACCCAATACTTAGTACCCCCTTGAGAGAGAGTGCTGAAAGGGACACATTTCTGGTCCAGCTACAGGAACAGGTACAGGGATATTTGCAATTCGCTGCAAGTAACATGGCACCTAAAGAGAAGAAGCAGCCTGAGAGGCCTCCCGTTAGCTTGAAGATTGGAGACAGGGTTATGGTAAAGAACTTTGTTTCCAAGTCTTCATGGGATGCAAACTGGTCCGGACCTTTTACAGTCACCATGACCCTTAGTGATCAGGTAGTCAAGGTGAAGCGGCTCATTGACAATAAGGGTGCAAAAGGCATGAAAAAGAGGGAGTTAGAGAAGTGGGTTCATGCCGATCAGTGTAAAAGGTACTGCTAATAAGAATTGATTCCGCTCTTGTTCTTGTTTTTCCAGAGTTCCGGTGGAGCAAAGATTGGCAAGGTCTCTGGAGAATGGATGGAAGGATCATAATTGTCGTGTTGGCAATCCATCTGAGCCATGTAACATCTCAAATTGATTCAGACGAATATTCAGGGGATGATGTGGAAAGGGGAAATCCTGAGGAAAACCATGCATCAACTTCAATTGCATCATCAATGTTGGACTTGTTAGGCCAAAAGGGGATGCAGGGGGGAGGTGAAAGAAGGAGTAAGGTCAGGATTATATCAGAGAGTCCTAAATTAACAGAGACTTACCAATGGGGTCACCATGGCAAGTTGCAATACAGAGTTTCTTTTGTTTTTGGATGATTTAATCCTAACTCAACATCTCAAGGACGTGCATATAAACAAAACTTGAAAAATATCATACCGGAAGCCCTCCAGCCATTTGTGGATGCAACTATATATATGAATGAAACGGGTTATTGGTTAGGGAAAAATTCCAATCTATCCAAACCTTGGGAAGCAAGGGACGTAGGATATGGGTTTTTGGTGAAGAATTGAAAGAAGGGAAATATGTTTTTGTGTGTGGCATATATTGGCATGACCAAAGTAATAGGGGGCAGAGGCCCAGGAGGCTGACACTTAGGCATAATAAGGTGGCTGTTGGCCAAACTAGGGAGCTCCAGATGACAATGGGGTGAAAATTTCCTTGTGGGGGTGTTATCTCGGTCTTATCAGTCCTACAGAGAAGCTCTTGGTTACTGGACATGTGGGACTCCAGAATTGGACATGGGGGAGATACGCCTGGTTGATGTCTCACCTGAGAGGTTAAAACCCTGCACAGGTAATGCCAATAACTACACACAGGGGAATGCTCCGTTAGAGTAAGGGGAACCACTACAAATAGATCTGAGCTCGTCCCAAACGCTGGCTACCAGGGTACAGTATGCCTTCACCACATGGCACTTCAATGTCTCGCAATGGTTGGTAAAATCCTATTACCCTATATGTGCTGAATATACACCGAATCAAGTGCGGTCAGTATATCAGTGGCTTGCTCCCAGAGATGGGCGGACGCAGAATGAGGTCCATGCCGGACGCTTATTTCTGAGGAGCAACCGAAAGAGGAGGGATATATTCAGCACTATATTGGGGGGAATAGGAGATGGGATGGGTGTCGTTAATGGAGTGGACATTGATCTCCTGAGGAACAAACTCTCAGCTATAGCTTCAGACAGTAAGCAGGGCTTTGTTGCTCAGAGAGAGATTAATGACATTCTTGATAATATTCAACAACGTCACATAAATACCCAGGTAAAAGTAGCTCAAGATTTTATCCGCCATTTTAAGAGGTTGGTAGATAGTGTGGTGACACAGGGCAAAAATATGTCGTGGGCTCTGGCGTGCACGCAGGGACAGGCGGAGTTATCAACCAATATCAAGCTGATTGTACAGTCTCTGTATGGGGGACAGTGGCCTTATGAGTTGGCATCACAGCTCAGTAAGATTTTACCAAAGCACATCTCTTACACTAATCCAAGTTGGTGGTTGAATGCCTGGATGGGCTGTACTAATTTGGATTATGAGAGGTGTTATGCTTCCTCATTGATCCCATATACAGAAGTGCAGACTCAATCTGTGTATTCAGTGATATCAATGGGCTTGTTGACTGGGGATTCTACTTTGTTGCATCTGAGGCTAACTTACCCACATGTGATCAGACAGGACGGGAGTTGGAGGCAGGTTGATATTTCCCTCTGTCGGAGGCATGACCATGATATCCTTTGTATGCCAGGTCAATACACGGTGGTGGATGAGAAATGTTGGCTAGATTCCTCACTCTGTGTTCTGGATGGGGAGAACATTGCCTCAAAGGGAACACCGGTGTATTATTTGGGACATAGGAGAGTTTGTTTCTTTGTCCTAAAGGATACTAATGTATCGTTAGTCATGGAACTAGGATGTTCTGTGAACCTGACAATAGCTAGAGGAGCATGGTATACCCTTGGCGGTGTCTCTGAAATCCAGACACAGGAATGGAATTACCGTATTTATCGGCGTATAACACGCACATTCATTTTAAGAGGGAAGTTTCAGGAAAAAAAATTAAATTTTAAATAAGGAACTTTGAAGCAAAATAAGGGTCAGCGCCCATCTGCAGCCTCACCATTGCCATCAATGCAGCCTGATCAATGCCCATCTGCAGCCTCACCATTGCCATCAATGCAGCCTGACCAATGCCCATTTGCAGCCTCACCATTGCCATCAATGCAGCCTGATCAATGCCCATCTGCAGCCTCACCATTACCATCAATGCAGCACCCTTACCATTACCATCAATGCAGCAGCCTCACCATTGCCATCAGTGCAGCCTGATCGATGCCCATCTGCAGCCTAGATGGGACAGGGAGGGGGCAGGACGAGCGCCGAAAGATTACATACAGTGAGAATCTCCTATGATAGACAGAACAGTGGTCCAATGGCGGCCCAGGAGAAGGGACTTCCTATTACAGAGGCCGCCAAGTAAACAGGAGATTCTCACTGTATCTAATCTGATGGCGCTTGTCCCGACCCCTTCCCTGTCCCCTCTGAGGCAGCTAAAATTTAAGTATTGGCGTATAACACGCACATGCTATTTGCACCCGATTTTTTCATGGTGAAAAAGTGAGTGTTATACGCCAATAAATACAGTGTGGTACCGCATATTGCCAATCTGTCTGTGGATGTCAACCAGAACCGCCCTGTTAATCTGAGAGCCCTGAACCTTGGTATGGGAAGGAAGATACAGGAATGGTTAACAGATTGGGATAGAGATGAGAGCCTTATGAGGATGCTGCAGCAAGAGAGAGCTAATGCTACTATAGCCATCTACCATGACCAGAATGTAATAAAGGAGGTAGTACATCAACTAGAAAATGATGTGGGAGGGTCTTGGTGGGAGGTAATATTCGGACATTCCAGTAAGGCCAACAGTATTTTGAATTATTTGATACATCCCGTGGTAATATTACTCATTATTGCTGCAGTTTCATCATTGGTTCAAGTTGGTATGTCTTGTTGGACTCGACATTTGTATAGGAAGGTCTCGCATTTATCTATACAAGTGGAGGGATGAATTGATGGTAAGGTCTCTTCATACATGGTAGAGGCTTTGCTGCCAGTTCAGAACCCTGAAATACCACTGACGTGCCAGAATTGCGGTAGGAAAGGCCATTGTGAGCTAACTTGCCTAATCCCGGCCCGTATCTACAGTGAGGAGGTATAGGAGGTTGGGAATAGGATGTGTAGTCTGATGGATCATAGGTATATATGTATATATTATGGTAATGGGTTGATTTCATGTTATGGTATAGTGTGATAAAGGTGTATTTTAGGCTAATAACATGGGCAAAAGGCCCTCCTCGAGACTCTATATCGGAAAGCTGGTTGATAGGTTGATCTGAATGTGTGGTGGTGAATGGTGAGTGAATGGACACCCCTTGCCTGTACTGCACCCCGTCCTGAAGATATCGGAGAGAAGAAGACACAGAGTGGTGACATGGAAGCTGTCACGGAAGAATGATGTTGGTGTGTCACCCAGTAGCAAAGCGGCACGTGTTGGGAAACACAGCACGTTAGGACTGTTATGGACTGTTCCCCAGGAGCTGGTTCTGAGGCCTATGTTGAAAGGCGCAACACGCAGTAAGACCCTTATGGACTGTTCCATAGATGTTCCCGTTGAAAAACGCAATCCGTTACCACAGTTAAGGACTGTTCCATAGGTACTGGGTCGGAAACACATGTTGAGGAGCAACACACGTTAAGACAGTTATGGCTGTTCAATAGGAGACGTGTCTGAAGAAGGCTGGTATGCGCCCTTTAGGTGCAAAGCGGCATATGTTGGAACTTAACATGAATATCATATTTCTGGATGTTGTACGCATATTTCTTTACTTCCAAGAGAAGCTAGACTTTGAAGGAATGAAGCTTTTACACTCCCTGGAGGACAGGATGCTGCCACCGAGGTGGGAATGTAACCTGTTAAGCTTCCATTGCGCATGACAATGCTGGCTCCGATCTGTCTATGGGAATTTCCTGATTAGCTACCATACACCCAGGCTTTAAAGACAACTAAACTGACAGGGATGATGGATGAGGTGAGATACAGAAAATCAAGGGCCCAGGTATTTGTGGAATTTGACATCGGTCGGATGATGGCAATCCATGGACTAACACTGCCCCCCAGAGGCCAGTTAGGGCAAGACGGTCCATATGATAACCTGTTGAAGGAACGCCCCAGAGACACTGTTATTCGACCAAAGGCAAAGTTGAGCAGGCAAAAGGGGGGGGGTCTGGATGAGGTATGTTTGTTAAAAGGAAATGTTTGCCAGAGAAACTTTCTCTTTAAGACCTGAGGACCAGCCTGAGAGGATGTGCTAAGTATCAATCTTGTATTGTGTTATGATTGTAGGCCTTGTAATATTGCAATTTCTTGTAGTACCTTTATGTTAGTTTTCCTAATTCTGCCGTTTTAGTACATTCCTATTTTATTGGGAAATAAATGTAACTTGTTTACTAAGCAGAGGTGTTTGTTATATCATTGTGCTTATCAGACTCATACAGAATATCAACTATGGGGATTAGACAAATTAATACATGGGTGCAATAGTTATATAGGATATATTAGATTGTATAATATTGCACCGATTACTTCAGTAATGCCCATGTTTAGGAATAGGCCCAAAAAGGTCTTAAATTCAGGAACCGTTATAGGTTTCCAGACAAATTGTCTGGCAAGGGTCGAATTTGGGTTTTGGGCGATAAATTGACCAGCATATAAATTGCTTTGGTCCACAATAGATCCGTACAGATCTTCCGTGAAAAACAGCAAAAAAGATTCAAGGGGGGTAAATCTGCTGTTTCCATCGGGGTTTCCGAGTTGGCCAGAGAAGGGAGGAAATATGGGAACTGCAGAATCTGTGGGCTGCCAATGCCGCAAGCACAGCGGGAAGGGCACTATGGGCTCTATGGGCCTGTGTTCGAATTCTTGAACTGCATTTATGGGACTCGCCACATCACCAAGTGATACTGCAGTGTGGTTTGTCTACGACCATGGTGTACTAGGTCGCTAGTGCTCGCCAGTTCACCAGAGGGTTGAGCGGCACTAGTACCGACCCTCTGCTGCATATGAGTATCATGCGGTTGTAGCACCTCTGCAACAGAAGAATGGGCTCAGGTTCGCCTGAACTTAGCAGGGACCACTACTCCATCATCTACGGATGTTAGCGGATTATATCCGCTAACATCCGATCCACTGACATCCATTTTTAAACCCTTTTTTTTCCCCTCTTTAAACACACTGTATATAGCTGTCCTTAGCAACGTCCTTAACAACCGATGAGTCATCAGCTGTCCACAGGATTCCCCGCTGACAGCTAAATGTAAAAAAAAAAAAAATTGCAAAAAAAATGGCGTGGGGTCCGCCCCTAGGTTCATACCACCCCCGCCAACATTTTTTTATAAAATGGTGTGGGGTTACCCCAAAAAATCCATACCAGACCCTTACCTGAGCATGCAGTACGGCAGGTCAAAAAAGGGACGAGCGAAAGACCCCTGCCCTCTCCTGAACCATACCAGGCTGCATGCCCTCAACATGGGGGAATGTGTACCTTGGGGGGAGGGGGCACTCTGCCCTCCCCAAAGCATCTTGCCCCCATGTTGATGGGGACAAGGGCCTCTTCCTGACAATCTTGGCTGGTGGTTGTTGGGGTCTGCAGGCGGGGGGCTTATAGGAACCTGGAAGCCCCCTTTAAAAAGGGGGTCCCCGGATCCTGCCCTCCCCCCTATGTGAATGGGTATCAAGCACAACTTACCTCTACCCATTCACTCAAAAAGTAGTGATATGTAAAAAAAAAACAAGAGCTGGTTTTTGACAAGTCCTTTATTAAAAAAATAGCTCTGAATTATCTTCTCCCTGAGCCGTCTTCTCCTGGTGCCATCTTCTCCCGATGCTGTCTTCTCCCTTTGACGTCTTCGTCCTCGCCGCTGGTTACCTGCTAAAAAAAAAGCCACTCTTCTTCTGTGGCTGTCTTCCTTCGTTGTGTTGTCGCCCACTGTCTGGCATCTCTTATATAGCCATGGGGCATGGCCATCCAATAATGTCAGCCCCTTTGCCCTTGGCTTCCCCATCCCATTGCCCTCTTCCTTCTTTTCCCCACCAACCTTCCCTCTTTTTTCCACCTCCCACCTATTCCCTTCCCTTCATTTCCCCTTCCCCTCTTTTTCTCATCATTCCCCCATTGCTTTCCCACTTCTCTGCACCATTACTCTAATAAGCTGTCCCCTTCTATCTCTTCTCACTGAGTGGCTGTCCAGCGAGGTAGGTTGTATACCCCTTCTTTTCATCCCAGGGTGGCGCTATCTCTACCCGGGTCTCTCTCAGGTTAGTCCAATGTTTGCTTGAGAAAATTGTTTTTTTTTTTTAGATTATTATATCCTATATCCCTCTCCTTTTTACTTTAGTTTTCTCCCCTCCCCTTTCCTTTCTTCCTACCTTTCCTCTCCCCCTCCTTCTTCTCCCTCCTTCCCCACTGTACTCCCGCCCTGTTCCCCCCCCTGCTTGGTCCCCCCTCCCCCCCCCCCCTCTTTTCCCCTTTTCAAATTCCTTTCTCTTCCTATTTTCTTTTTTCCCTTCCCTCCTGTTCTTTCCCCTCCCCCCTTCTTCCCTCCCATTAACCAGTCATGCCAAAATAACACTTTTCACCTTATTATACAGTATAATTATATTTTTTTATTTGAAGTACCTGGTTACTAGGGATGAACCTAATGTTCAAGTCGAACGTAAGTTCGTCTCGAACATCAGGTGTTCGTCTGTTCGCCGAATTTAGAACATTATGGGGCATTTGCGGGAAATTCGCCTGCCGTGGAACCCCCCATATTGCACCGCAAGATCACAGTGCATTGGCGTCCTATGATTGGCCAAAGCATGCACCTGACCTGCATGCTTTGGCCTATCACAGCAAGCTCTGCTGAGAGAGCCATTATTGGCCAAAGGCAGGGTGTCTTAGGGGGCCATGCCCTGCACTGTAAGGCTGGGAGGAGCCGGCGACGGTGACGTCATTACGTTTTTGGATGGGCTAACAAACGGACTTAGGAAGTGAAGCACAGTAGACAGAGACACCGCAACCTGTTTTCATGCTACATCTTATTGCCTATGATTGACTACAATATTGTAAGTGTGATTCCTTTTTGGTTCCTAATAAGTTTCTCGTTTTATGTTTCCGAGAATTACCTGCTTATAGTTACTGTTCTGGTACTGTACCTTGGGTTTTAGGGAGACCGATTTCCCTGCGCTGGCGAGACTGTTGTAATAGCAGTCATCGCCATCTGGTAAGCAGATTACTTTGCTCACCTTGGGTGTGAAGTCACACGGAGGATATCTTTTTTTCCTGTATTTTCACAGATGGGTGTCATTTCCTTGTTAATTCATGGAATGGAAATCTTCATATATTTCACTTGTAAAGCATTTTTTCACATATGTTTTGCCTTTCCATCATTGTTCACATGATTATGTTTTACATGATAATTTACCATTGATTTATGCTGGTATCTTAATGAGACTCTGCCTTAGTTTTCTCTGGTCTCAACTTGTTTTCAATTTAAGTTTTTTTTTTCACATGTCATTTTAGCACTGCATCTTTTGTGTTTTTATTTATGTTTTTGGAGTTTGATGCTAGACTTTTAGGTGCTGGCAGCTTAATTTCAATATTTATTTTTCGATACTCATTCACTTTTTCTAGCGCAGCTTCGGCCTTTGAGCTTTTATTTTTTCCATACCATGCCACATGCCCTCAACATGGGGGGGGTGCTTTGGGAGTTCCCCCCAAAACACCTTGTCCTCATGTTGATGGGGACAGGGGACTCATCCCCACAACCCTTGCCTGGTGGTTGTGAGGGGGGTTAGCGGGCGGGGGGGCTTATCGGAATCTGGAAGCCCCCTTTAACAAGGAGGCCCTAGATCACGGCCTCCCCTATGTGAATGGGTATCGGGTACATTGTACCCCTTTTCACCAAAAAAGTATCAAAAAAGTATGACAGGAGACAGTTTTGGACAATTCCTTTATTAAAAAACAAAAAAGTGTCCGGCGATGTAAATCCATCTTTGATCAAGGTGCCGATGGACCGAAAAAAACCCCCCGAAAAACTGCACCTCGATGGGATGCGTCCCACCGACTGCAGCCTTTTCACAATGACAGCTCTTATATAACCAAGTGTGGGACCACCTGATGATGTAACCGGGTGATCCCACCCTCTTGGATGTCATGTAACAACAGAAGGGGCGGGGTCACCCGGTTACATCACCTCGTTTATATAAGAGCTGTCATCGCGAAAAGGTTGCAGTTGGTGGGACACCTCCCACCGAGGCAGAGTTTTTAATTTTTTTTGCAGACTGTCGGCGCTGAGATTGAAGATGGATGGACATCGCAGGACACTTTTTTTTTTTTAGGAATTGTCTAAAACTGTCTTCCGCCATTTTTACTTTTTTGACACTTTTTTTGGTGAATGAGTAAGAGTACAATGTACCCAATATCCATTCACATAGGGGGGCGGGATTTGGGGCCCCCTTGTGAAAGGGGGCTTCCAGATTTCAATAAGCCCCCCGCCCGCAGACCCCCACAACCACTGGGCAAGGGTTGTAGGGATGAGGCCCTTGTCCCCATCAGCATGGGGACAAGGTGTTTTGGGTGGACACCAAAGCACCCTCCCCATGTTGAGGGCATGTGGCCTGGTACATTCAGGAGGGGGCGCTCTCTCGTCCCCCCTTTTTTCTGCGCCTTGCCAAGTTGCGTGCTCGGATAAGGGCCTGGTATGGATTTTGGAGGGGACCCACACGCCATTTCATTTTTTTAAAATTTTGGTGCAGGGTTCCCCTTAATATCCATACCAGACCCGAAGGGCCTGGTATGGATTTTGGGGGGACCCCCATGCCATTTTTTTTTACATTTTGGCACAGGGTTCCCCTTAATATTCATACCAGACCTGAAGGGTCTGTTATGGACTGGGGGGGGAACCAACGCCGTTTTTTTCAATGATTTTTATTTATATTGCCGGGATCCGACAACACATTACAGCAGCGAGCAATTTTAAATGACATTTTTTCCTTAGGAAATGTCATTTTGCTGTGGTACTGTTATGAATAAGGGAAAGATGCGCTACTTTACAGGAAGACTAATCAGACCCCCCAGGCACAATACTTAAAGGAATATTTATTTTTATTGTTTCACTTTAAGCATTATTAAAATCACTGCCCCTGAAAAAACGGCTGTTTTTAAAACTTTTTTTTTCATTGATGCATGTCCCCTGGGGCAGTACCTGAGCCCCTAAACACTTTTTATGGCTGTAACGACACCCCGAGTACGAAAGGGGTTAAAGTCATTTAGGACATTCCCTTCATGAACACCAAGGCAGCTACCGAACACTCCGATCAGCCGAACCAGGAACCCATACAAATAACTCTCCCCCCAAATACGATACAAGATGCTCTGTCTTGAGGGTCAACCAGGAATCAATGTATTTATTATCACACATGTACACAACAGATAAAATAACTCAGAGACTCTCCCCCCCCCCCTGGAAAAGAGGGCGGGTTAAACTGTCCAATGACAATAGACACACAGGTCAGGTGTGTTCAAATTTCTCATCGGTAAACAGTCTTATCAGCAGGGGGCTGCTGGAGGAATCCCCCCTCCCTCCATAGAGATAAACATCCCAGAATATCAGACACAATAGAGCATTGGAATACAGCCCACCCCAAACTAGCACAGCAAATAGTACACAACACAATGAGACAGCACACATTATATATACATATATACAGCATTGAGTGCGATTAGTACAGATCAGACTGGATTTCTCA
Organism: Aquarana catesbeiana; assembly: GCF_042186555.1. Lineage (NCBI taxonomy): Eukaryota > Metazoa > Chordata > Amphibia > Anura > Ranidae > Aquarana > Aquarana catesbeiana. Next base: position 176,942,010 of record NC_133334.1, on the reverse strand, counting down.
TTCACCTCACAAAGAGTATTGTTCCCTTAAAATCCAGGGCCCATAATCAAAAGGCAAGAGGCCTGCATTCAGTCCCCTCCAAAAGCCTCTGTCCCAGGTAGGTCTGTCACAATGGCAATACCTTGCATATAAGCCTTTAAAATTAGCGCTTTTGGTTTTCATGATCGTGTCCCATAGACTTTAGCAGTGTTCGCACAAATTTTTTGCCTGTTCGCATGTTCTGCTGTGAACCGAACCGGGGGGTGTTCAGCTCATTACTGGTTACGTGTGTCTGTTCATTGCCCCCCATGGCCAAAGTGGGGGAGTGCCTTTGGGCACTCATTATCCTCACTGTCCCTATTTTGTCTGTTCCTCTTGGGTAAGCAACCATAATATTCCCTTTCCTCAATTATCCTGTTCTCTACACATTTTTGTATTGTGTTGATATAAATTGTATTGTTATAGATGAATCGTGTTTAATTCCTCCTGAAGAAGCAGTTTTCACCGCAAAACATGTTGAGGATTCAGCATACATCCAAAGAGCAACTACATTTAATCAGCAAATATCATCTTGAAATGTTAAGGATCTTTGAAATGTTTCTTTAATTGATGCATTTTTTATTTATGGACATACAGTATTTCTTTGTTTTTAATTACGGAGAAATAAAGAGATCAAGAGCCTGGTCCCCAACCAGCCCTCCCCAAGGACATAGGGCAAGTGGACTATCTTGGTACAGTATAAAGAAGATAAGTGTAAATATGTACACAGTTATAAGAAAAGTACAAGAATTTATTGATACATAGATAATAACACTTAGCAAAGGGATCAGTTACAAATTAACCGGTTCCTGACCAGCCTCCGCAGTTATACTGCAGCAGGTTTGCCCGGCTGCGCGAAGCGTTGTAGCTATACGTCACGCGTGCGGCCAGCTGGGGGGCGTGCGGCGATCAGATTAGATCCAGAACCGATCAATCTCCAGGCCCAGGCCAATGAAATCTGGCATTGACCTGGTGAATGAGATCCTTCCCCTGTCTGTGTAACTGTAAAAACCGACAGGGGAAGTAATGTCATCTCTCCTCGTGTTGGTCTTTTTCGTTCCAGACCGAGGAGAGAAGACAACCCAGAGTAAGTGCACAACACTACACTGACAGCAGGTCATGCAGGCACATATTTCACCCCCCAATCACCCCCCCAGTTAACCCCTTCACCCCCTGTCACTGTGTCACCCAGTACAGCATTCAGATTTTTTTTATCGCTGTACTGGTGTCATTAGTGAAATCAGCGTTAGGGTAATTAGTCTTAGGCCCAGATAGATCTAGGGAACCCCCCCTAATAAAGGTTTAACCCCTTGATCACCTCCTGTCACCAGTGATCACTGTATAAGTGTCACGGGTGATGCAGGTTAGCTAGTTTATTTTTTATAGCGTCAGGGCACCCGCCATATTTTTCCCAATAAAGGTTTAACCCCCTGATCACCTGGCGGGCGATCAAACTTAGGTTTTAGTGTCAGATAGGGTCTGCGTCGCCCCAAGCAGTGTCAGATTAGTGCCAGTAGCGCTAACACCCACGCACGCACCATACGCCTCCCTTAGTAGTATAATGTCTGAACGGATCGATATCTGATCTGATCATATCTATACTAGCTTCCCCAGGAGTTTAGGGTTCCCAAAAATGCAGTGTTAGCGGGATCAGCCCAGATACCTGCTAGCACCTGCGTTTAGCCCCTCCGCCCAGCCCAGCCCAGCCCACCCAAGTGCAGTATCAATCGATCACTGTCACTTACAAAAACACATAACTGCAGCATTCACAGAGTCAGGCCTGATCCCTGTAAACGTTAACAGTTTTTTCTCAAATCGTGCTTTGAAGGGCAGCATCCGAGGCTCCTCCTCCCTGAAACAGGAAACACATTAGTCCACCATTATAAATTTCACAGTCTTACCTGCATGCCTCAGTTGTTTGTGTTTCCTCCGGACCCACAGGAGCTGCAAAAAGAAACGCTTGTTATTTTACCTGTCTCTGTGCTAGTTGCAGGAGACCCCCTGCCAGCATCCCATCCAGCCCTTGGGAGGGCGAGCAGCAGCAGTAAATTTGAGCAAACTTGCTCTGCCTGAGATTTCACCCCTACAGAGGGGTTTGCAATCATCCCCCCAAGCTGCAATAATGCACTGACATTTCCCCTATGCTGCTTTGCTTTGCCATGCTGATGGAGGGACCTGCTGCAGTTTCCATCTGGGATCTTTTTCCAGATGTCAAGGACGCAATGTGACAGAGGTAGTGGGTGCATAGATGCCTGACCCCCTGACCACAGGCCGCTGTCGCGCTGAACGGGTAGGTGTCTCACTGCTTCCATTTTTTCTTTTTCTGCTCTGGGGTGGATAATGTCTGCGCCCGCCCGATTGCCTCTGTTACAGCCGCGATCAGCGTCCTCCAAACCCCGCAGAACAAGCCTGCTTCTTTCCTCGTGGAGGCTCTGCGGGGTGTACCAAGATGGCGCCGATGCTGGAAAATCATCACTTCCGGTCACACGGTTCCGGTTAGGAGGCGGTAATTTTTTTTTTAAAAAAGAGAAAAATATTTAAAAAAATAAATAAAATAAATTAAAAAAAAAAAAAAGCAGGAAGCAGTAAAAAAAGGCCCCTCTAAGCAGTGGATCCTGGTGACTGACCATGTCTGACGCTTCTCCACCCTGCCCTGCAGATCCTGCAAGCCGGGACAGCTCTAAGGTAAGCCAGAATACTCTAGAGTCACCTCTGTCTTAACCTCACTGCGAAACTGCCTACTTACAGGCAGCTTTTAACCGCCTACCTCACAGGGACCTTTTTGTACTTGATTTCAGGCAAGGACCCCAGAGGAAAGTAAAGTGAAAGGCAACAAAGCATGTGCTTCGTGCAGCCACCGGTTTTCACCTGAATGGAAAAAACCTCTATGTCAAAAATGAATAGACAAAATGGTGGCCAAAGAATCGCAAGGTTATCTGAAAGATCTGCTTAGCTCTTTCAAAAAAAAAAAATAAAGAGCACCATAGCGCCACTACGCTCAGCTATTGAGAAGTTGGAAGCGCCAACAAGTGCCAATCAGACCAGTACCCCGTCTACCAGCGGGGCATGCGTTCCTTCATGTAACAGGGAACAGACAAAACAAGAGGAGGATTCGGACGAATCCAAGCAATCTGAATCTGAGGATGGACTTTGCTCAGACTCTGATGAGGAAGATGCGGTTTCAGAGGGCAACTTATTTCTCTTGGAGGATACGGATAGCCTTCTAAAAGCCATAGCCGACACACTAGGTATTAAAGAACAAAAAGCCGCAGAGCTCACAATACATGACAAGATGTATAAAGGGCTACAACCCAGGAAACCTAGAACATTCCCTGTACACCAAACTCTTAAAGATATCGTCAAAAAAAGAATAATAAACTGACGAGCGGGACAACCTTGTGGACCATACCTCTACCTTTTAACCCTTTTTCTTCTTTCTCTTTCCTTTTCTCCACCTTACGATTAAAGCTCATTATCAGAATTTATTTGACCTATATACACTCTACTTGTAAACAATATGTATAGTAGGTATAAATCATTTAAATACCTACAAAAGTAACTAAGGAAATGATATATATCTTTAATTTAGGTTTACGTGAACCCAATGTTTAATATTTGAAATTTCATGATATTTACCTATATAAACCCTCCTGTAAAACAATGAGCTTACTTTATAGATCCTTGTAAACTTACTTTATGTATCTTTATAACATTGTATACTCAATAAACTTCTTTTGACAAGGAAAGATATCGTCAAAAAAGAGTGGGAAAACCCAGAGAGAAAACTCTTCATACCAGCCACAGTCAAGCGCAGTTATCCGTTTGCAGAGACAGACAGCAAAACCTGGGCTAAATGCCCCAAAGTGGATGCCTCTCTGGCAAAAGTCACAAATAAATTTGACTTAGCCTTTGACGACGCGGGTATCTTAAGTGACCACATGGACAAGAAAAAAGAAGCTCTTTTAAAGAGGGTCTGGAAAGCAGGGGCTGCGAATTTGAATCCGGCAATAGCTTCCATGTGGCCATGGCATCTCCTGTGGAGGAGATTGTAGCTCCACTATCCCCTGAACTGTTGGAGGCATCCCCAGAGGCTATAACAAAGCCCATCCTGGCAGCAATTGAAGGATTCAAATCCATGCTCATGGTGAGAGTGGAACATCTCGCATCTGAATGCACCCTCATCCGCCATGACTTAGATAAGTTCAGGGGGAGACTCACAGAAGCTGAGGTTCGCATAAGCAATGTGGAGGACAGGCAAGGCACCCAATCCTCGCAGATCACTGAACTGCAGTCCGTGGTAAACACACTGGTCCATAAAGTGGACAATGCTGAGAACAGGCAGAGAAGCAATAATATACGCGTGGTGGGACTACCTGAAGGTGCGGAGGGCTCCTGACCCGCTATTTTTGACGAATCCTTGTTTAAAAATTTGCTGAACTTACCCGATATGCCACCCTCCTATGTGGTTGAAAGAGCTCATAGGGTCCCTACAGGCTGCCGCCCGGAGGAGGCCCCTCCACAGCCTTTCTTGGTTTGGTTCCTGAACTACCAGGACAGGGATATGATCTTAGCTGAGGCCCGGAAACATCCAGAATTACCATATGAAAACACGAAAGTAATGTTTTTTCCAGATTTCTCAGCTGAGGTACATCGTTTAATGAGGTGCGACGCCAGCTGAGGGATAAAGATATCAAATACAGTATGCTCTACCCAAGCAGATTGAGAATCCTGTATAAAGGCACCGTGCGGTTCTTTGATACACCTATGGAGGCCAGTGACTGAATTGATGGGCTGCGAGTAATGGGCCGCAAGCCTTGGGCTGAAGTTGACATTGTTTTTTTCCATTTTTGTTGTTTTTTCCTTTTTTCTTTCCTTCAACTGTTTTGCCTGTTCTGGGTTTTCCAGTTCACTCAGGGGGGTGGGGAGGAGTTGGGGGCCTGAGTCCTCCAACTGCAACATGCAACTGCAACATGAGCTAATGTCGCTGTTGGACTGGGTTTACGTTTTCAGCCCTGCTCCCCCCCCGAGGGTCTGCAGACAATCCTGGAGGAAGGAGGGGGGTGTGTTCCCTCCTTACTGGAGATGTGGCGATAGGGATGAGCTGAACACCCCCCCTGTTCGGTGCGCACCAGAACATGCAAACAGGCAAAAAATTTGTTCGAACACGCGAACACCGTTAAAGTCTATGGGACACGAACATGAATAATCAAAAGTGCTAATTTTAAAGGCTTATATGCAAGTTATTGTCATAAAAAGTGTTTGGGGACCTGGGTCCTGCCCCAGGGGACATGAATCAATGCAAAAAAAAGTTTTAAAAACTGCCGTTTTTTCAGGAGTAGTGATTTTAATGCTTAACCAGTTGCCGACCGCCTCATGACGATATACGTCGGCAGAATGGCACGGGCAGGCAAAATCACGTACCTGTAGGCAGTCGGCTTCTGTCCGGGAGTGATCAGAGGTGAGGGGGAGGCCATCCATTTGTGGCCCCCCACTCGCGATCGCTCCCAGCCAATGAAATCCTTCCTCTGCTGCTGTATAGTAAACAGCGGCAGAGGAAGTGATGTCATCTCTCCTCGGCTCGGTATTTTCCATTCTGGCGCCGAGGAGAGAAGACATTGATGTGAGTGCACAACACACACGCACACAGTAGAACACGCCAGGCATACTGTAACCCCCCGATCACCTCCCAATCACCCCCCCCCGTCACACTGACACCAAGCAGTTTTTTTTCTGATTACTGCATTGGTGTCAGTTTGTGACAGTTAGTGTTAGCCCCCTTTAGGTCTAGGGTACCCCCCTAACCCCCCCTAATAAAGTTTTAACCCCTTGATCACCCCCCCATCACCAGTGTCACTAAGCGATCGTTTTTCTGATCGCTGTATTAGTGTCACTGGTGACGCTAGTTAGGGAGGTAAATATATAGGTTCGCCGTCAGCGTTTTATAGCGTCATGGACCCCCATATACTACCTAATAAAGGTTTTAACCCCTTGATTGCCCCCTAGTTAACCCGTTCACCAGTGATCACCGTATAACTGTTACGGGTGACGCTGGTTAGTTAGTTTAGTTTTTATAGTGTCAGGGCACCCGCCATTTATTACCTAATAAAGGTTTAGCCCCCTGATCACCAGGCGGTGATATAACTTAGGTTTTAGGGTCAGATAGGGTCTGCGTCACCCCAGGCAGCGTCAGGTTAGCGCCAGTACCGCTAACACCCACGCACGCAGCATACACCTCCCTTAGTGGTATAGTATCTGAACGGATCAATATCTGATCCAATCAGATCTATACTAGCGTCCCCAGCAGTTTAGGGTTCCCAAAAACGCAGTGTTAGCGGGATCAGCCCAGATACCTGCTATACCTGCCCAACCCAGCCCAGCCCAGCCCACTCAAGTGCAGTATCGATCGATCACTGTCACTTACAAAACACTAAACGCATAACTGCAGCATTCGCAGTCAGGCCTGATCCCTGCGATAGCTAACAGTTTTTTTGGCAGCGTTTTGGTGAACTGGCAAGCACCAGCCCCAGGCAGCATCAGGTTAGTGCCAGTAGCGATAAAACCCACACACGCACCGTACACCTCCCTTAGTGGTATAGTATCTGAACGGATCAATATCTGATCCGATCAGATCTATACTAGCGTCCCCAGCAGTTTAGGGTTCCCAAAAACACAGTGTTAGTGGGATCAGCCCAGATACCTGCTAGCACCTGCGTTTTGCCCCTCTGCCCAGCCCAGCCCACCCAAGTGCAGTATCGATCGATCACTGTCACTTACAAAACACTAAACGCATAACTGCAGTGTTTGCAGAGTCAGGCCTGATCCCTGCGATCACTAACAGTTTTTTTGGTAGCGTTTTGGTGAACTGGCAAGCACCAGCGGCCTAGTACACCCAGGTCATAGTCGAACCAGCACTGCAGTAACACTTGGTGTTGTGGCGAGTCCCATAAGTGCAGTTCAAGCTGGTGAGGTGGCAAGCACAAGTAGTGTCCCACTGCCACCAAGAAGAAGACGAACACGGGCCCATCGTGCCCATAATGCCCTTCCTGCTGCATTCGCCAATCCTAATTGGGAACCCACCACTTCTGCAGCACCCGTACTTCACCCATTCACATCCCCAACCAAATGCAGTCGGCTGCATGAGAGGCATTTTCTTTATGTCCTCCCGAGTACCCCTACCCCCAAAAAAGATGTTGTGTCTGCAGCAAGCGCGGATATAGGCGTGACACCCTCTATTATTGTCCCTCCTGTCCTGACAATCCTGGTCTTTGCATTGGTGAATGTTTTGAACGCTACCATACACTAGTTGAGTATTAGCGTACAGCATTGCACAGACTAGGCACACTTTCACAGGGTCTCCCAAGATGCCATCGCATTTTGAGAGACCCGAACCTGGAACCGGTTACAGTTACAAAAGTTACAGTTACAAAAAAAAGTGTAAAAAAAAAAAAAAATATATATATATATATATATATATATATATATATATATATATATAATAAAATAAAAATAGTTGTCGTTTTATTGTTCTCTCTCTCTCTATTCTCTCTCTATTGTTCTGCTCTTTTTTACTGTATTCTATTCTGCAATGTTTTATTGTTATTATGTTTTATCATGTTTGCTTTTCAGGTATGCAATTTTTTATACTTTACTGTTTACTGTGTTTTATAGTTAACCATTTTTTTGTCTTCAGGTACGCCATTCAGCTGCAGATCGGATTTATTTATATTGACAGCAACAGCGTTTGCTCCCACGATATATAAAGCTGTGACTCCAGCGGAGGTCATATATGCCGAAGCATGGGGGCAGCAGGGGCGGAAGAGCGATTTGCTCCTACCTTTTGTGGGAGGATGCCCCCATGCTTCGACATATATAAATGGTGCATGTATGCCCATCATTAGAAGTGGGTGGATGAAGGGAGGTATTCTAATGGTGGGCATACCCACCGATCAATCTCTTTTTTTCGTTCAGCCCACAGGCTGCATGAAAAAAAAGATTACAATATATGCCCAACAAGGACCAGCAATGTACTGGTATGTTGCTGGCCGTTGAGTGGTTATACCAGAATGATGCCTGCAGGTTTAGGCATCATCTTGGTATCATTCTTTTCAGCCAGCGGTCGGCTTTCATGTAAAAGCAATCCTAGCGGCTAATTAGCCTCTAGACTGCTTTTACAAGCAGTGGGAATGCCCCCCCCACACCGTCTTCTATGTTTTTCTCTGGCTCTCCTGTCCCAACAGGGAACCTGAGAATGCATCCGGTGATTCAGCCAGCTGACTATAGAGCTGATCAGATACCAGAGTGGCTCCAAACATCTCTATGGCCTAAGAAACCGGAAGCTAGGAGCGTTTCATGACTTAGATTTTGCCGGATGTAAACAGCGCCATTGGGAAATTGGGAAGGCATTTTATCACACCGATCTTGGTGTGGTCAGATGCTTTGAGGGCAGAGGAGAGATCTAGGGTCTAATAAACCCCAATTTTTTCAAAAAAGAGTACCTGTCACTACCTATTGCTATCATAGGGGATATTTACATTCCCTGAGATAACAATAAAAATGATTTTAAAAAAATGAAAGGAACAGTTTAAAAATAAGATAAAAAAGCAAAAAAAATAAATAAAAAAAGCACCCCTGCCCCCCCCTGCTCTCGCGCAAAGGCGAACGCAAGCGTCGGTCTGGCGTCAAATGTAAACAGCAATTGCACCATGCATGTGAGGTATCACCGCAAAGGTCAGATCGAGGGCAGTAATTTTAGCAGTAGACCTCCTCTGTAAATCTAAAGTGGTAACCTGTAAAGGCTTTTAAAGGCGTTTAAAATGTATTTAGTTTGTCGCCACTGCACGTTTGTGAGCAATTTTAAAGCATGTCATTTTTGGTATCCATGTACTCGGCCTAAGATCATCTTTTATATTTCATAAAACATTTGGGCAATATAGTGTGTTTTAGTGCATTAAAATTTTAAAAAGTGTGTTTTTTCCAAAAAAAAAAAATGCGTTTGAAAAATCGCTGCGCAAATATTGTGTGAACAAAAAAATGAAACACCCATTATTTTAATCTGTAGGGCATTTGCTTTAAAAAAATATATAATTTTTGGGGGTTCAAAGTAATTTTCTTGCAAAAAAAATAATTTTTTCATGTAAACAAAAAGTGTCAGAAAGGGCTTTGTCTTCAAGTGGTTAGAACAGTGGGTGATGTGTGACATAAGCTTCTAAATGTTGTGCATAAAATGCCAGGACAGTTCAAAACCCCCCCAAATGACCCCATTTTGGAAAGTAGACACCCCAAGCTATTTGCTGAGAGGCATGTCGAGTCCATGAAATATTTTATATTGTGACACAAGTTGCAGGAAAAAGACAATTTTTTTTTTTTTTTGCACAAAGTTGTCACTAAACGATATATTGCTCAAACATGCCATGGGAATATGTGAAATTACACCCCAAAATACATTCTGTTGCTTCTCCTGAGTATGGGGATACCACATGTGTGAGACTTTTTGGGAGCCTAGCCGCGTACGGGACCCCAAAAACCAAGCACCGCCTTCAGGCTTTCTAAGGGTGTAAATTTTTGATTTCACTCTTCACTGCCTATCACAGTTTTGGAGGCCATGGAATGCCCAGGTGGCACAACCCCCCCCCCCCCAAATGACCCTATTTTGGAAAGTAGACACCCCAAGCTATTTGCTGAGAGGTATAGTGAGTATTTTGCAGACCTCACTTTTTGTCACAAAGTTTTGAAAATTGAAAAAAGAAAAAAATAAATTTTTTCTTGTCTTTCTTCATTTTCAAAAACAAATGAGAGCTGCAAAATACTCACTATGCCTCTCAGCAAATAGCTTGGGGTGTCTACTTTCCAAAATGGGGTCATTTGGGGGGGGTTGTGTCACCTGGGCATTCCATGGCCTCCGAAACTGTGATAGGCAGTGAAGAGTGAAATCAAAAATTTACACCCTTAGAAATCCTGAAGGCGGTGATTGGTTTTCGGGGCCCCGTACACGGCTAGGCTCCCAAAAAGTCCCACACATGTGGTATCCCTGTACTCAGGAGAAGCAGCTAAATGTATTTTGGGGTGCAATTCCACATATGCCCATGGCCTGTGTGAGCAATATATCATTTAGTGACAACATTGTGCAAAAAAAAGAATTGTCACTTTCCCGCAACTTGTGTCACAATATAAAATATTCCATGGACTCAACATGCCTCTCAGCAAATAGCTTGGGGTGTCTACTTTCCAAAATGGGGTCATTTGGGGGAGGGTTGTGCCAGCTGGGCATTTTATGGCCTTCAAAACTGTGATAGGTAGTGAGGAGTGAAATAAAAAATTTACGCCCTTAGAAATCATGAAGGCGGTGATTGGTTTTCGGGGCCCTGTACGCAGCTAGGCTCCCAAAAAGTCCCACACATGTGGTATCCCCATACTCTGGAGAAGCAGCTGAATGTATTTTGGGGTGTAATTCCACATATGCCCATGGCCTGTGTGAGTAATATATCATTTACTGACAAATTTTTGTAATTTTTTTTTTTGTCATTATTCAATAACTTGGGACAAAAAAATGAATATTCAATGGGCTCAACATGCCTCTCAGCAATTTCCTTGGGGTGTCTACTTTCAAAAATGGGGTAATTTGGGGGGGTTTGTACTGCCCTGCCATTTTAGCACCTCAAGAAATGACATAGGTAGTCATAAACTAAAAGCTGTGTAAATTCCAAAAAATGTACCCTAGTTTGTAGACGCTATAACTTTTGCGCAAACCAATAAATATACACTTATACGCTGAATACATTTTGGCCTAAATGTATGACTAAAATTGAGTTTGTTGGATTTTTTTTATTAAAAATAAGTAGAAAATATATTTTTTTTTCTACATTTTCGGTCTTTTTCCGTTTATAGTGCAAAAAATAAAAACGGCAGAGGTGATCAAATACCATCAAAAGAAAGCTCTATTTGTGGGAAGAAAAGGACGCAAATTTCGTTTGGGTACAGCATTGCATGACCGCGCATTAGCAATTAAAGCGACGCAGTGCCAAATTGTAAGTGCTCTGGTCAGGAAGGGGTAAATCCTTCTGGGGCTGAAGTGGTTAAAGTGAAACAATAAAAGTGTAATATTCCTTTAAATTTCGTACCTGGGGGGTGTCTATAGTATGCCTGTAAAGGGGCGCATGTTTCCCGTGTTTAGAACAGTCTGACAGCAAAATGACATTTCAAAGGAAAAAAAGTAATTTAAAACTACTCGCGGCTATTAATGAATTGCCAGTCCGACAATACACATAAAAGTTCATTGATAAAAATGGCATGGAAATTCCCCACAGGGGAACTCAGAACCAAAATTTTAAAAAAAATGGCGTGGGGGGTCCCCCTAAATTCCATACCAGGCCCTTCAGGTTACGTAACGGGTGACCCCGTCCCCCACTGACGTTATGGGGAATGCCACAGGGAAGTCCCCATCAAGTCCCCGTGTCAGAGGGGGGCGGGGTCACCAGGTGGCCCCGCCCTCCATTATTTAAGAACCGTCAAAAGAGGAGAAGCACCTCACAGCGGGAGCCTCCCATCATGGTGGATGTGGAGCGGCCCGAGAAGAAGAAGGGAAGAAGATGCTGCGGGGGGAATAAGCCGGACGAGAACACGGAGGAAGAACCAGAAGAACCAGAAGAAGAAGAAGAAGAAGATGGAGGAAGACACCGAAGGAAGATAGAAGAAAGAAGATAGAAGAAAGAAGAAGCATTTAAATAAAGGAATTGTTAAAAACTGTCTCTTGTCATTTTTAACATTTTTGACACTTTTTTTGTGAAATGGTAGGGGTACAATAACCCCTTACCATTTCACACGGGGGAAGGCCGGGATCTGGAGGTCCCCTTGTTAAATGGGGCTTCCAGATTCCGATAAGCCCCCCCACCCACAGACCCCCACAACCACCGGGCAAGGGTTGTGGGGATGAGGCCCTTGTCCCCATCAACATGGGGACAAGGTGCTTTGGGGTATACCCCAAAGCACCCTTCCAATGTTGAGGGCATGTGGCCTCGTATCGTTTAGGAGGGGGGTGCTCTCTCGTCCCCCCTCTTTTCCTGCGGCCTGCCAGGTTGCGTGCTTGGATAAGGGTCTGGTATGGATTTTTGGGGGGACCCCACACCATTTTTTTTTTAATTTTGGCGCGGGGTTCCCCTTAAAATCCATACCAGACCTGAAGTTTTTCTATTTCTCTTTTTGCTCAATTTTTGTTTTTTGTCATTTTGTTGCATTTTGAACTTTTCTATGGTCTTGCTTTCATGGAACTTTTTTGGACAGGTTTTGGGTAAAAGCTGCGTGTACATTTTGTTTTTGTTTGCTACACAGCAGCAGGGAGTTACGGGTTTTTTGGTTTTTCTTTTGATAGATGCAGCTTTTCATATTGATCCTGTAATCTCACTAAGGCTCTGGTGCACTCATGACGCACATAGGCCTCACTCCTACATTTTTCTTATGATGCTGGTTCATTACATGATGTGTATTAAGTTGGAATGTAATTATGGCAGGATCTATGGTTAATTTGGTCTCTTGGAACGTCAGAGGCCTGAATGACAAATTCCGCCGAGCTCTGATGTTCCAATATTTAACCACCTCAATACCAGGCACTTAGACACCTTCCCGCCCAGGCCAATTTTCAGCTTTCAGCGCTGTTTGAATGACAATTGCGCGGTCATGCTACATTGTACCCAAACAATTTTTTTTATCATTTTGTTCCCACAAATAGAGCTTTCTTTTGGTGGTATTTGATCACCTCTGCGGTTTTTATTTTTTGCTCAACAAATAAAAAAAGACAGATAATTTTGAAAAAAGTTTTTCTTTGTTTCTGTTAAAAATTTTTGTAAATAAGTACGTTTTCTTCTTCAATGAGGGGCACTGATATGGCTGCACTGACGGGCACTGATACAGTGGCACTGATGGGCACCAATGAGGTGGCATCAATGAGGTGGCACTGATGAGGTGGCACTGACGGGCACTGATGATGGGCACTGATAGGCGGCACTAATGGGCACTGATAGGTGCCACTGATGGGCACTTAAAGGTGGCACTGGTATGCGGCACTGATGGTCACTCATAGGTGGCACCAATGGGCACTCATAGGCGGCACTGATGGGCACGCGTAGGTGGCTTTGATGGGTACTTATGGGTGGCACTGATGGGTACTTATGGGTGGCACTGATAGGTGGCACAGATGGGCACTGATGGGCACTGATAGGTGGGCACTGATGGGCACAGATGGGCACTGACAGGTGGCACCAATGGACACTGATGGGTAGCACTGATGACACTGGTGGCACTGATGCCCCTATGGGTGACATTGCTGGGCATCACTGCAAAATAATGGTGCCAATCAGTGCCCATTTGTGGGCACTGATTGGCACAGATTGGGCACTGACTGGGCACATTGGGCAGATGTGGATGGTCATGGGGTACATACTTGGCCATCCACATGTTGCCCCCTTCCCTGGTGGTCCTAGTGGCGATCCCTGGTGGTCCAGTGTGGTCATCTGGGGGGGGCTGCGCTGATAAACAATCAGCACAGACCAACCCCACCAGGAGAGCCGCCAATCGGCTCTCCTCTATTCGTGTCTGTCAGATGCAAGTGAGGAAAAGCCGATCAACGGCTCTTCCTATTGACATCGTGATCAGCCGTGATTGGACATGGCTGATCACGTGGTAAAGAGCTTCTGCCAGAGGCTCTTTACCAAGATTGGTGGAGCGGTGTGTCAGTCTGACACAGTCTGACACAGTCTGACACACAGTCTCCACCGATCGCCGTGATGCGTGCCCCCGCTAACTGGATAACTGGACCACCGCCCGGCCGTCATCTGCTATGGGCCAGGTGGGAAGTGGTTAAAGACTAGTATGCCGCATGTGGTGTTTTTGCAGGAGACACATTTGGATGGGAGCAGGGTGCTGGCCTTGCGGAGAGCCTGGATAAAATAGAGTTAGGTACCTGGTAACCCCTTTTTCTAAGAAGTCTTCCAGGGCAGCACTAGTTTCCACCCCTAAAACGACAAATACCAGGTACAACGGGGGAGCTTTTAAGCTTACTGAGATTTCCTTCGGTGCTTTAATACAACTGAGGCACGCAGGTAAGACTGAAATTTATAATGGTGGACTAATGTGCTTCCTGTTTCAGGGAGGAGGAGCCTATCTCTCGGATGCTGCCCTGCAAGGCTTCTTAGAAAAAGAGTTACCAGGTACCTAACTATATTTTTTGCAGCATTTCAAGCAGTCGCTGTCAGTCAGGTGTTTTTTTTCTTGTGAGTCTCCCTACTGTACCAGTAAATTTAGAGACCAAAATGTCAAATCGAAGGTACAGTAGTGAAGAGGCCTACACGTTTCTGAGCATGACAGATAGTGAAGAGGAAGTCACTCATCTGTCAGATTCAGGCTCAGAATAAAAATCTGTAGACAGCAGCAGCACCCTGGCAGATAGCTCTGACGAAGGAGTTGTGGTCCCTGCCAAGGTCAGGTGTACCAGACCCCGTTCTTCTTCTGCTGTCGTTGAGGTGCAAGAACCGCAGGGCTCTCGTAGGGAGCAGAGAGCCAGTACTAGCGCCGCTCATCCTTCTGGTGAACTGGCAAGCACCAGCGACGTAGTACATCCTGGTCATACATCCACCACTGCAGTAACACTTGGTGACGTGACGAGTTCCATAAGTGCAGTTCAAGCTGGCGAGGTGGCAAGCATGAGTAGTGTCCCGCTGCCATCAAGAAAAAGACAAAGACAGGCCCGTCGAGCCCATAGTGCCCTTCCTGCTGCAATGGCCAATCCTAATTGGGAGCCCACCACTTCTGCAGCACCCATACTTCCCCCATTCCCTGCCAACCCGGAATTCAGGTGGAAACAGTTGATTTTACGTCACTTGATATTTATTCACTGTTTTTCACCGAAGATCTCTATAGATCTATTGTGGACCAAAGCAATTTGTATGCTGGTCAATTCATCGGCGCTAATCCCCAGCTGACCCTTGCCAGAGATTGGAAACCAATTACGGTTTCCGAATTTAAGACCTTTCTGGGCCTATCCCTCCTCATGGGCATAACTAAAAAGAGTGAGTTGCGGTCATATTGATCCACTGACCCAATTCACCATATGCCCGTGTTCTCTGCCTCCATGACCAGGACATGATGCAAGCAGATCCTGGTTCATGCACTTCAGCGATAATGAACTCTGTCATCCTTGGGGTGGCCCTGGATTTGATCAGCTCTACAAAATTCGGCCCATCGTAAACCATTTCAACCAACAATTTGCAGCCTTGTTTACTCCCGATCAAGTTGTCTGCGTTGATGAGTCCCTGATTACGTTTTCTAGCTGCTTGTCTATCAAACAGTATCTTCCCAGCAAGCATGCCAGATACGGGGTCAAGATGTATAAGCTCTGTGAAAGGGCAAAAGGCTATACATATAGTTTTATGGTTTACGAGGGAAAAGATAGTCACGTAGAGCTGGAGAACTGCCCAGACTACAGAGGGAGTGCTGGTAAGATAGTGTGGGACTTGGTGTCACCCTTATTCAGAAAGGGGTACCACTTGTACGTGGATAATTATTACAGGAGTGTGCCACTTTTTAGTCACCTTTTTGATTATGAAATTTGTGCATGTGGCACCGTGTGATCTAATCGCTGGGGCTTCCCCCAACGGCTTGTAGAATCCCGACTTAGAAGGGGGGGAGTGAGCTCACTTGAAGTGTAATAATCTGTTAGCAGTGAAGTGGAGGGATTCACGGAATGTTTCCATTCTGTCCTTGCTTCTCGTAGACACGGCAGTCCAAATTCCTACGGCGACTGGCGTTGTGGAGAAACCCCTCTGTGTCCACGAATACAATCTTAATATGGGAGGGGTGGACCTCAACGACCAGTTGTTGGCGCGGTACCTAATTGCCCCGTAAGGCCAGACGCTGGTACAAAAAGTGTCCGTATATTTATTTCAATTGGCTCTGCTGAATGCTTTTGTGCTATACAAAGCTTCAGGACGGACTGGATCCTTCCTTAAATTCCAGGAGGAGATCGTCACAGCCCTTCTGTTTCCAGATGGTGCTTTGGCCCACCTTCCCAACGCATATGCAGTGAGCAGGCTGCATGAGAGGCATTTCCCTTATGTCCTCCCTGGTACCCCTACCCAAAGAACACCCCAAAGAAGATGTCGTGTCTGCAATAAACACGGATTTAGGCGTGACACCTGCTTTTATTGTCCCTCCTGTCCTGACCAACCTGGTCTCTGCATCGGTGACTGTTTCAAACGCTACCACACACTATTTGAGTATTAGCATACTGTACAGCACCACACAGTCCTAGGCACACGTACACATATCCTCGAAAGATGTGATGGCCATCACATTTTGAGAGACCCTAATCTGCAACGTTCAGTTTACAGTTTTTTTTACAGTTTTTATAAAAGTGAAAAAAGTGGAAAGAAAAACACACAAAAACACTAAAAGAATATAAAATAAAAAAATCCAATAACAGTTGTGGTTGTATTTTTCTTCTCTCTCTCTATTGTTCTCTCTCTTATGTTCGCTCTCTACTGTCCGCTCTACTGTTCGCTCACTATTGTTCTATATCTATAGTTCTCTCTCTCTCTCTGTTTTATTTTTACTATGTTTTATTGTATTTGCTTTGCAGGTATGGCAAGCCTTACTGTTATACTGTAATGCTACTTTGTTTTATTGTTAACCATCATTTGCTTAGCAGGTATGCCATTCAGCTGCAGCACGGGTTTATTTATCTTGACAGCAACAGCGTTTGCTCCAACTATACATAAAGCCATGACTCCAGCGCTGTCGGAGGTGATTTTACCACCACAGTTAAAAAAAAAATGGTGCATGTATGCCCATCATTAGAAGTGGGTGGATGAAGGGCGGTATTCTAATGGTGGGTGGGCACACCCACCGATCAATCTTTTTTATTCGTTCAGCCCACAGGCTGCATGAAAAAAAGAACATTACAATGTATGCCCAACAAGGACCTGCAACGTACTGGTATGCTGCTGTGAGTGGTTATACCAGAATGATGCCTGCAGGCTTAGGTATCATCTTGGTATCATTCTTTTCAGCCAGGAGTCGGTTTTCTTGTAAAAGCAATCCTAGTGGCTAATTAGCCTCTAGACTGCTTTTATAAGTAATGGGAGGGAACATCCCCCCCCCACCGTCTTCCATGGTTTTCTCGTGCTCTCCTGTCCCAACAGGGAACCCGAGAATGCAGCCGGTGGTTCTGCCAGCTGACCATAGAGCTGATCTGAGACCAGAATGGCTCCAATCGTCTCTATGGCCTAAGAAACCGGAAGCTACGAGCATTTTGTGACTTAGGTTTCGCCGAAAATAAACAGCACCATTGAGAAATTGGCAAAGCATTTTATCACACCGATCTTGGTGTGGTCAGATGCTTTGAGGGCAGAGGAGAGAAGAGTACCTGTAACTACCTATTGCTATCATAAGGGATATTTTTAACAATAAAAATGATTTAAAAAAATGAAAGGAACAGTTTAAAAATATAATTAAAAAGCAAAATAAATAATAAAAAAAAAACAAACCCACCCCTGTCCCCCCGTGCTCACGCGCAAAGGAAAATGCAAGCGTCGGTCTGGTGTCCTATGTAAACAGCAATTGCACCATGCATGTGAGGTATCACCACGAAGGTCAAATCGAGGGCAGTAATTTTAGCAGTAGACCTCTTCTGTAAATCTAAAATGTTAACCTGTAAAGGATTTAACAAATGTATGTAATTTGTTGCCACTGCACAATTTTAAAGCATGTCATGTTTGGTATCCATGTACTCGGTATAAGATCATCTTTTTTATTTCATCAAACATTTGGGCAATATAGTGTGTTTTAGTGCATTAAAATTTAAAAAAGTGTGTTTTTTCCAAAAAAATTGCGTTTGAAAAATCGCGAAAAAAAAAATTGCAACACCCACCATTTTAATCTATAGGGCCTTTGCTTTAAAAAATATATAATGTTTGGGGGTTTAAAGTAATTTTCATGTAAACAAAAAGTGTCAGAAAGGGCTTTGTCTTCAAGTGGTTAGAAGAGTGGGTGATGTGTGACATAAGCTTCTAAATGTTGTGCATAAAATGCCAGTACAGTTCAAAACCCCCCCAAATGACCCCTTTTTGGAAAGTAGACACCCCATGTTGAGTCCATAGAATTTCAGGATTTCTAATGCCGCATACACACGACCGGACTCTCCATCAGAGTAGGCTCCGACGGTCTTTCCGATGGAGTTCCGACGTAGTTCAGCTGAAACGGACTTGCCTACACACGATTGCACCAAAGTCCGTTAGTTTAGAACGCGATGACGTGCGACGTGACTAGAAAAAGGAAGTTCAATAGCCAGTAGCCAATAGCTGCCCTTGCGTCATTTTTGGTCCGTTGGACTAGCATACAGACGAACGGTTTTCCTGATAGGAAATGAGTCCGTCGGAAAGATTTGAAACATGTTCTATTTCTAGGTCTGTCAGAATTTGCGAAATAAAAAGTCAGATGAAGCCCACACATGATCAGAATTTCCGACGGAATGATTCTGTCGGACCTTTTCTGTCGGAAAGTCCGGTCGTGTGTAAGCTGCATTAGGGAGTAAATTTTTTATTCCACTCCTCACTACCTATCACAGTTTTGAAGGCTGTAAAATGCCAAGATAGCACAACCCCCCCCCCCAAATGACTCCATTTTCGAAAGTAGACACCCCAAGCCATTTGATGAAAGGCATGTTGAGTCCATGGAATATTTTATACTTTGCCACAAGTTGCGGGAAAATTACAATTTGTTTGTTTTTTGCACAAAGTTGTCACTAAATGATCTACTGCTCAAACATACCATGGGCATATGTGAAATTACACCCAAAATACATTCTGCTGCTTCTCCTGAGTACGGGATACTACATTTGTGTGACTTTTTGGGAGCCTAGCCGTGTACAGGACCCCGAAATCCAATCACTGCCTTCAGGCTTTCTAAGGGCGTAAAATAGTGATTTCACTTCCTCACTACCTATCACAATTTCGGGGGCCATGAAATGACAAGATAGCACAAAACCCCCTCAAATTACCCCATTTTAGAAAGAAGACACTTTAAGCTATTTGCTGAGAGGCATGTTGAGTCCATGGAATATTTTATATTTTGCCACAAGTTTCGGGAAAATTACAAATTGTTTTTTTTTTTTTTTTTTTTTAAACAACGTTGTCACTAAATGATATATTGTTCAAACATGGCATGGTTATATGGGGAATTACACCCCAAAATACATTCTGCTGCTTCTCCTGTGTACAGGGATATGTCATGTGTGAGAGTTTTTGGGAGCCTAGCCACGTACAGGACCCCAGAAACCAAGCACCGCCTTCAGGCTTTCTAAAGGCTTAAAAAGGTGTGATTTCACTCCTCACTACCTATCACAGTTACGGAGGTCCTGAAATGTCCAGATAGCACTGGGGTTGAGCCGAACATGCCCCTGTTCGGTTCGCACCAGAACATGCGAACAGGCAAAAAATTTGTTCGAACACGCGAACACCGCTAAAGTCTATGGGACTCGAACATGAATAATCAAAAGTGCTAATTTTAAAGGCTTATATGCAAGTTATTGTCATAAAAAGTGTTTGGGGACCTGGGTCCTGCCCCAGGGGACATGGATCAATGCAAAAAAAAGTTTTAAAAATGGCCGTTTTTCAGGAGCAGTGATTTTAATAATGCTTAAAGTGAAACAATAAAAGTGTAATATTCCTTAAAATTTCGTACCTGGGGGGTGTCTATAGTATGCGCATGTTTCCCGTGTTTAGAACAGTCTGACAGCAAAATTACATTTCAAAGGAAAAAAAGTCATTTAAAACTACTCGCAGCTATTAATGAACCGTCGGTCCAACAATACACATAAAAGTTCATTGATAAAAACGGCATGGGAATTCCCCACAGGGGAACCCCGAACCAAAATTAAAAAAAAAAATGACGTGGGGGGTCCCCCTAAATTCCATACCAGGCCCTTCAGGTCTGGTATGGATATTAAGGGGAACCCCGGACAAAATTTAAAAAACAAAATGGCATGGGGGTCCCCCTCAAAATCTATATCAGACCCTTCAGGTCTGGTATGGATTTTAAGGGGAACCCCGCACCAAAATAAAAAAAATGGCGTGGGGTCCCCCCAAAAATCCATACCAGACCCTTATCCAAGCACGCAACCTGGCAGGCCGCAGAAAAAGAGGGGGGGATGAGAGAGTGGCCCCCCTCCTGAACCATACCAGGCCACATGCCCTTAACATTGGGAGGGTGCTTTGGGGTAGCACAAGGGCCTCATCCATACAACCCTTGCCCGGTGGTTGTGGGGGTCTGCGGGTGGGGGGCTTATCGGAATCTGGAAGCCCTCTTTAACAAGGGGACCCCCAGATCCCAGCCCCCCCCTGTGTGAAATGGTAGGGGTACAAAAGTACCCCTACCATTTCACAAAAAAACTGTCAAGAATGTTAAAAATTACAAGAGACAGTTTTTGACAATTCCTTTATTTAAAGTCTTCTTTTTTCCATCTTCTTTCTTCTATCTTCTTTCTTCTATCTTCCTTCGGTTTCTTCCTCCATCTTCTTCTTCTTCTGGTTCTTCTTGTTCTTCCTCCGGTGTTCTCGTCCGGCATCTTCCTCCATGGCGTCTTCTTCCCTTCTTCTTCTTGGACCGATCCGCATCCATGATGGGAGGCTCCCACTGTGTGACGATTCTCGTCTTCTGACGGTTCTTAAATAATGGAGGGCGTGGCCACCCGGTGACCCCGCCCCCTCTGACGCACGGGGACTTGACAGGGACTTCCCTGTGGCATTCCAGGTAGGTACCCCCTTACCATTTCACACGGGGGGGCAGGATCTGGGGGTCCCCTTGTTAAAGGGGGCTTCCAGATTCCGATAAGCCCCGCCCGCAGACCCCCACAACCACCGGGCAAGGGTTGTGGGGATGAGGCCCTTGTCATCATCAACATGGGGACAAGGTGCTTTGGGGGGCTACCCCAAAGCACCCTCCCAATGTTGAGGGCATGTGGCCTGGTACGGTTCAGGAGGGGGGGCGCTCTCTCGTCCCCCCTCTTTTCCTGCAGCCTGCCAGGTTGCGTGATCAGATAATGGTCTGAAGGGTCTGGTATAGATTTTGAGGGGGACCCCCACGCATTTAAAAAAAAAAATTGTCTGGGGTTCCCCTTAATATCCATACCAGACCTGAAGGGCCTGGTATGGAATTTAGGGGGACCCCCATGCCATTTTTTTTTAATTTTGGTTCGGGGTTCCCCTGTGGGGAAATCCCATGCCGTTTTTATCAATGAACTTTTATTTGATTTGTCGGACCGACAATTCATTAATAGCCGCGAGTAGTTTTAAATTTTTTTCCTTTGAAATGTCATTTTGCTGTCAGACTGTTCTAAACATGGGAAACATGCGCCCCTTTACAGGCATACTATAGACACCCCCAGGTACGAAATTTAAAGGAATATTACACTTTTATTGTTTAACATTAAGCATTATTAAAATCACTGCTCCCAAAAAAACGGCCATTTTTAAAACTTTTTTTTGCATTAATCCATGTCCCCTGGGGCAGGACCCAGGTCCCCAAACACTTTTTATGACAATACCATGCATATAAGCCTTTAAAATTAGCATTTTTATTTTCTCCCATAGACTTTTAAAGGGTGTTGCCGCGAACTCCCCAAATTGTTCACTGTTCGGCGAACTGGCGAAGTCGAACTCATCCCTAGATAGCACAAAACCCCCCCAAATGACCCCATTTTGGAAAGTAGACACCCCAATTTGCTATTTTGCAGATCTCATTTATTTTTGAAAATGAAGAAAGAAAAGAAAAATGTATTTTTTTTCTTTTTTCAATTTTTTCAATTTTTCAAACTTTGTGGCAAAAGGTGAGATCTGCAAAATACTCAACATGCTTCTCAGCAGATAGCGTGGGGTGTCTACTTTCCAAAATAGGGTCAAAATGGGTTTGTGCTATCTGGGCATTTCATGGCCTCCGAAACTGTGATAGGCAGTGAGGAGTGAAATCAAAAATGTACGCCCTTAGAAAGCCTGAAGGCGGTGATTGGTTTTCAGGGTCCTGTACGTGGTTATACTGCCAAAAATTTCCACACATGTGGTATCCCCATACTCAGAAGAAGCAGCAAAATGTATTTTGGGGTGTAATTCCACATATAACCATGCCATGTTTGAACAATATATAATTTAGTGACAACATTGTGTGAAAAAAATTTTTAAAAAAAGTTTAATTTTCCTGAAACTTGTGGCAAAATATAAAATATTCCATGGACTCAATATGCCTCTCAGCAAATAGCTTGAAGTGTCTTCTTTCCAAAATGGGATCATTTGGGGGGGGGGGCTATGCTATCTTGTCATTTCATGGCCTCCAAAACTGTGATAGGTAGTAAGAAGTGAAATCACTATTTTACGCCCTTAGAAAGCCTGAAGGCGGTGCTTGGTTCTCGGGGTTCTGTACACGGCTAGGCTCCCAAAAGTCTCACAGTATTCCCATACTCAGGAGAAGCAGCAGAATGTATTTTGGGGTGTAATTCCACATATAACCATGGCATGTGTGAGCAATATATCATTTAGTGACAACTTTGTGTAATTTTTTTTTTTTGTCATTTTTCAATTACTTGTGACAAAAAAATAAAATATTCAATGGGCTCGACATGCCTCTCAGCAATTTCCTTGGGGTGCCTACTTTCCAATTTGGGGGGGGGGGGGTTGTACTGCCCTGCACCTCAAGAAATCAGATAGGCGGTCATAAACTAAAAGCTGCGTAAATTCCAGAAAATGTACCCTAGTTTGTAGAACCAATAAATATACGCTTATTGCCATTTTTTTACCAAAGACATGTGGCTGAATACATTTTGGCCTAAATGTATGACTAAAATTGAGTTTATTATATTTTTTTATAACAAAAAGTAGAAAATATCTTTTTTTTTCCAAATTTTTGGTCTTTTTCCACTTATATTGCAAAAAATAAAAATCGCAGAGGCAATCAAATACCATCAAAAGAAAGCTCTATTTGTGGAAAAAAAAAGAAGCAAATTTTGTTTGGGTACAACATTGCATGACCGCGCAATTACCAGTTAAAGCAGCGCAGTGCCAAATTGTAAAAAGTCCTCTGATCATTGAGCTGGCAAATCCTCCAGGGCTGAAGTGGTTAAAAACATTGGAAACAACTTTCCAGACTTAATGACTTGCCCAGCCATCTAGGTTTTCCTCCATCAATCTATTAAGGACCTTAAGCGAAACAAATTGCAGGATTTTCCATCTAATCTTACCCCTAATCAGCTATGAGCACCCAGAAATTTACAAAAACCTAATGACGTCATTATTAAACCATTCAATAAGGTTGGCAACATTGTTGTCATGTCCCATCCACAATATCAGACCGTGTTTAATGAGGTTTTAAACAACTCCACTTGGTATAAACCAAATTCCATCTACCCAAATCAATGGATTCATTAATGAGTTTAGAGAACTGTGCACTGGGGCATTTTGGCAGGACTTGATATATGGGGATACCCTCAATTATCTGATTCCTAAACATCCTCGAACCCCCACCTTTTACACATTGCCAAAGACACACAAGAATCTTTCCCATACCCCTGGTAGGCCCATTGTATCTGGCATTGGTTCCTTAACGGACAATGCTAGCAAATTTGTGGACAGATTTTTGATGCCACACGTACTGAGTTTACCGTCCTACAACCGTGACAAAACAGACCTCCTGAGACATATTGAGGGGATTCAGGTCCCTCGGGACTCACTCCTCATGACTATTGAGGTTGAGTCTTTATACTCGAGCATTCCCCACGAGAGGGGATTACTGATGGCCAGGTCCTTTCTAATGGAACAGTAACGCATGTCCTGGCCTCTAAATTAATTTGTTTTACAACTATTATCCTTCATACTTATAATTTCTTGAATTTCTTCATCTTTGAAGATCAACATTTTCTACAGGCCCAAGGCGTGGCCATGGGCACTTCTTGTGCCCCGTCTTACGCTAAGTTATTTCTCAGAGCCTGGGAAAAAACAGTCTTTTCCAACGACCTATACATGACCTTCTTACAATTTGTGCTCTGTTGGTATAGATTCATAGACAATCTATTTGTGGTGTGGACTGGCTCTGTAGCCCATTTAAATGAATTTATCCAGTTATTGAATGTTAATTCTATAAATCTACACTTCACGGTTAATTTCGATGACACACAGATCCCATTATTGGACCTGTTAATCATCAAAAACCCTGATGGCACATTGGTACCTTTACCGGAAGCCAACAGCAGGGAACACCCTGCTACACGCTTCCAGTGCCCACCCTAAGCCTCTTGTGTGCAGTATCCCCTATGCGCAGTATTTGCGACTGTGCAGGAACTGCGCACAAGAGGAGGACTTCTATGTTCAGGCTGCTGCTCTGCGTGAACATTTGCTTTTGAGAGGCTACTCCTGGACCACTCTGAGGAGGGCCTTCAATAAAGCACTTTCACATACAAGAACATCTTTCTTATATCCCCCTCCATGCACAAGTTGCACTAATACTGTTAAAATCATTACCAAATATTCAGCACACCAGGGCCAGCTTCAAGACATTCTCTCTAAGCATTGGTACCTCTTAACAGACCACCATATCTTTACTTTTTTTTTTTTTTTTTTAATTTGTGCGTTCAATATATAAGGTTACAGTTATACAAAAGTGTAACAGAAAAGAAAAAGAAAAAATAAAAAACAAAAAAAACACCCACTCTATACATCTCGGCCACACAAACTCTTACTGTTTGCATGCATGGCTATATTTATTGCTTTTAGAACTAGTGATCCCCCTCCACCCCCTCCCCCCAATGTCCCACCCCAATTGTTCCAGTGCACACCTTATTTTAAGCTAATATCTATATTTTCCCTCCTTTCCTCTCTCTTCCTCCTCTCACATTCTCTCTTGACTTCGGTTCTCTAGGCTATGGAACAGCATCTCTGCCCTGGTAAAGAGGCTATTGCGCTCAGCGCTGAGGTAGTGTTAGTAGAGAGTGTGGCGATGCTTGGACCCATGGGTTCCATAGTTTCATGAACAAGTTGTAATTGCCTAACCTGGTGTAGAAAGTCCTTTCACTCCATATTGTGGAGTTGACCGTTCCAGCCCAGGCTTCTGGGGTTGGAGGTGTGCTTGATTGCCATGCTTGAGCAATTAATTTTCTGGCTTGAAACAGGCATCTTACTATCGCTATGGCTGTGCTCCTATCCCTCAGTTCACTACTGACATAACCCAACACACAGATTTTGGGATCGGGTTCTAAATCCACTCTGAACGTAGCATTTATTTTCTTTATAATCTCGGTCCAATACCTAACTAATTTTGGGCACCTCCAAACCATGTGAATTAGGTCACCTGTTCCTCTACATCTAGGGCATTCGTCGTTAGTTCTGCGGCCAAACATAAACAGCTTTTTTGGTGTGTAGTAGGATCTGTGTAACAACATCAAGTGGGAGGCTTTTTGTGAAGGAGAAACTGACACCTCTGATCCAAGCTCAAGAATCCTCTCCCATTGCTCGTCTGTTATCACCCCCACATCTACCGCCCATCTGCCCCTTCCCCCTGATAGACCTGTCTTCATATTCCCTCTCTTTGTTAATTGGGTGTATGCCTCTGTTATTAAGCCCTTGGTAGTCTCTGATTTGATTATTGTCTGTAGTAGTGGGATCCTGCACCATGTTGGGGGTTGTCTACTAAACTGCTTGCTCAAAGCATGCCTGATCTGCAGGTAGCTGTAGAATGCCTGGCTTGACATCCCGTACTCACATCTTAGGTCCTCAAAGGATTTCAGAGTGTCCCCTTCATATAGTTGTATCAGCCGGCTTACCCCACAATTTTCCCACAGTCTGTTCCTTTCTACTGTTGATAGTTCATGCAGTCGCTTATTGTTCCATAATGGCGCGTATTCTGATATTCCTTTGTACCCCATTATTTTTTTAGCTGCCTGCCAGACCTTGGTGATCATTTTAAATGTTGGGATTTCTCCTTGTAGCGAGTCTGCCTCCAGTGCTCCCACTAATGAGGTGTGTGGATTCCCCTGCAGAATGATTTTAATATTGCTGTTTCCCCCACTCTCGGTAGCACAACCGCCCAATTGTTGTAGCTGGGCTGCCAGGAAGTAGATAAATGGTTGAGGGACCCCCAGTCCCCCCTCCGTATCGGGGCGCTGCAGTTTTTGTAGGCCAATCCTAGCCTGCCCTTTTTTCCATATTAATTCCCTAAAAAGGGATTGGATTTTTTGAAACCACTTCTCTCCAATCCAAGTTGGGGAGTTGTGAAGTAAGTATAACAGCTGGGGCATCCAAACCATTTTTATCAAATTGGCTCGGCCTGCCACCGACAAAGGGAGTCTACTCCAAATATCGCATTTCCTCTTAAATTTTGATAAGAGGGGGATCAAATTGTCCTTGATAAACATACCGGGGTCCTTGGACAGCACAACACCCAGGTATTTCATTTTCTCTGTGATCTTCAAGTGGGGCAAACACATCGGGATGGAGTTGGCCAATGGGTCTACCGGTAGAAGCGATGACTTCTCCCAGTTGATAACTAGTCCTGAAAACTTTCCAAAGTCTTCTACTAAGTGCATCACTTTCTCCAACGAAGAGGTCGTGTCCCCCAGGAAAAATATGACATCGTCTGCAAAAAGCGCTATTCTCTCTTCTCTCCCTTTTCTTTGAAATCCCTGTATTTCCGTGGATGTTCTCACTGCTCCCGCCAATGGCTCCATGGCCAGAACAAACAGCAAAGGAGACAGGGGGCATCCCTGCCTTGTCCCTCTTTCGAGGGAAAAGCATTCCGAATATTCGCCGTTTATCTTGAGCCTTGCCCTTGGATGGTTATATAAAGTTTTTAGCCAGCTGATAAATACGGGGCCGAATCCAAACTTCTCTAGCACCCTCCAAAGGTATTCCCACTCCAGGCTGTCAAAGGCCTTGGCAGCGTCCAAAGACAGTATGGCTCTGGATTCCGCGTTCTCTGTTGGTACCTGTAGATTCAGGTAAGCTCTTCTAATGTTTATACTAGTGGACCGACCGGGGATAAACCCCGATTGGTCCGGATGCACCAGTTTGTCGATACATTTATTTAGCCTAGATGCGAGCACCCTTGCAATAATCTTGGCATCTGTGCACAGCAGTGATATCGGTCTGTATGAGGCAACTTCTGATTGATCTTTCCCCTCCTTTGGGATTACTACTATATCGGCCTCTGACATTGATAGGGGCAGCCTACCATCCCTGGTCGCCTGCTCTAGCACTTTTAGAAGTTCCGGGAGCAGAGTCTCCCCATATTTCCTATAGATCTCCAATGGTAGCCCATCCGGGCCCGGAGATTTCTGCCCTGACATCTCTGCGACTGCCTTTTGTAGCTCCTCCAGGGTCAAAGGGGAATCTACCTCACTTCTATCAATCTCCGAGAGTGTGGGCAGGTCTACTCCCTCCAAGAACCTGTCCATCTCACGCTGGTTCAAGCCCTGGCGGGACCTATACAGGTCTCTATAGAATGTGGAGAAGGTTTCTAAGACCTCGGCCGGATCAGACGTAATATTTCCAGCTGACGTTTTAATTGAAGAGATGGCCGGTGAGAATAAATTAGACCTGGTTAGGAGGGCAAGCATCCGGCCTACTTTCTCTCCCTCCCCAAAATAATTTTGTTTCTGGAAAAGTCTCTTAATCTCTACTCTTCTATTAATTACCTCTTTATACACTTGTTGTTTATTGAGCCAAATCTCCTGTTTTGCTCGGGTTGGGTCTGCCACATATTGTGCTTCTGCTTCCATGACTTCCCTGCTAGCCCTTACCTCCCGGTCCCTTGATGTTTTTTTTACCATGGCGACCTGCTGGTGTAGCAGTCCCCTAAGATATGCTTTTAGGGTATCCCACACCACCCCTACTGATGCTGTACCTGAATTGAATGTTATAAACTCTTTTAACTTAGAAGAGATTTCTGTTGGACTACTAATCAGGTCCAGCCATAATGGGTTTATTATCCACCTCTTCTGACTAGTTCTAGTGCTTAAATTTAGAGTCAAAGTCAGGGGAGAGTGGTCCGATATTCCCCTCGGTCTATACTCTATGTTTCCTATTATTCGCATAGCTTCACTGTTACCCACTGCCATGTCTATACGTGAGAGAGTGGAATATGACCCTGAGTGGCAGGAGTACTGCCGAGTATTTGGATTATGAGATCTCCAGAAATCGCACCATCCGATCTCTGCGAGCAGTTGGGCCAATCGCCCCTCTGGTACTCTTTCCACGCGGGTCACGGGCGGGAATCGGTCCATGCTACTATCTAAAACTGCATTAAAATCACCCACCGCTATTATAGGAATGTCCTCCATGCCATCCACAAACTCCAACAATTCCAGCATACTCTCTGTTTTAAACGGGGGAGGGATATAAATATTTGCTATCACCAAAGGTTTATTTTCTACCACACAGCTCAAAAAAACATACCTTCCCAACGGGTCTATCCTAGCTTTCCTGCAGGAAAATGAGATACCTCTCCTCACCAAAATGCTCACCCCTCTTGAGTAGGAGGTATGGACCGAGTGATACTGTTCTTGGAATTTCTTACTCCGAACATGTACTTTAGTCTCATTAGTGAGGTGAGTTTCCTGCAGGCAAGCCAGTCCAACACCATAGTTTTCCATCATCGAAAAGACAGCTGCTCTCTTAACAGGATCGCTCATACCCCTAATGTTCCATGAGCCTATTTTTAAAGTTTTAAAGGGCATCTGCGAAAAAAGAAACAAATAAATAAGGAGAAAAAAAAAGAAAAAGAAAAAGGGGGGAGTGGCTGACCCCCCAGAGAATAAAAACAATTCATTTGTGTGTTTGTGTCTACAAGACTTGCCATGATATCTGTGGTTGTGTTAAAAATAAGAAAGAAATATAGGGTGAGGGGGTAAGGGCCCCCGCGTCCAGGGACCACTCCATCCCCTCCTCCCATGTTATTTAATTGCAAGCGTGGCCAACCTGTGCAAATGTGCTTAATTTTTGCAGACTCTCTCCTCTTAAGTGCGTGTGCCTTTCGTTCACCACAATATCTGACCCCATTATTTATTGTGAACCCCCCTCCCCTCCCTCTATTTAACCTACCCCCCTCCCCCCCCCCAACTTTTGCCTGGCCCAACCCCCATTCCCCCACCCCCCTTCGTGTTCCCCCCTCCTGCCTAACTAGGCTAGTCCTAGGGGCTATACGTGTGACCTTTTTACTCCCTTCCAACCATTCAAAAAAAAGAACCTCTTCACTCACGTACTGACCAAGTGCTTCGTAACACACTTCCAAACTCCTCCCCCCCTCTCCCCCTCCCCCCACCCAATTCCAAAACACCAAAACACTACTCAAAAAATATAAACCTAGTGAGATCACATCCTTCATCCGTGCTTCCATCCAACACGCCCCCCTCTTGCCCTCCCCCCCCGTGCCATCCGCTATATGATGCAAACAAAGCCCAAAAAAAAACGAAAAAAGAAAAAAAAAAAAAAAAAAAAAAGGAAAAAAGTAAATAAAATAAAACATAATAATTCAGCCAGTCCTACGTGACCCCTAGCTCTGCAGGGTCATTTTGTTATCTTCAAGCCATTTTGTTGCCCCTGTTGTTGTGTCAAAGAAATGAGTAGCCCCTAGGGCAGTGATGCGCAGGCGTGCCGGATATAACAGGGCATATTCAATTTTATAGTCCCGTAATTTGTGCTTAATGTCCCTAAATTCGGCCCTACGTTTCTGCAGGTCTGGGGAGTAATCGGGGAAGAATAGGATTTTCGCCCCGTTGTATAGAATGTCCCCTTTCTCTCTAGCCCTGCGCATCAATGTAACCTTGTCTCTGTAGTTCAGAAATTTCATGATTATTGGTCTGGGATATCCTCCTGATGGCGGGGGCCTAGTTGGCACTCTGTGGGCTCTTTCGATAGAGAAAAGGTGAGAAAAGGTTTCGGTACCAAAAATTCCCCTGAGCCACTTCTCTATAAACTCTTCGGGGTGGGGACCCTCGCACCTCTCCGGCAGGCCCACCACCCGCACATTGCCCCTGCGAGACCTATTTTCCATTTCCTCCATCTTAGCTTTATGCAGGTCGATCTGCGTTTTCATTGCCTTAAGCTCTTGCTTCAATGGGAACAGATCGTCTTCAGCCTGGCTCATCCTCTCCTCTAGTGTGGTTGTTCTAGCAGCAGTCCTTTGTAATTCTTGGCTTACTGTACTTAACTCTTCCTTTAACCCCCTCAACTGATCACATAATTCACTTAGGGAGGCTTTACAGGAATTAACAGCACATAAAACATCTTTCAATGTCGGCTCCGCTGTTAAGAGTATATTTAGCTCGGCGGCATTGCTAGTAGCCATTCCTGAGGGTTCACCCGCTAAGCCTTTACTACTCGCGGATTTTATCGTGTGTGATACCGACGACCCTTTTCCTAAACTCTTCCTGTCCCCAGGGCCCCCCGCGTAGGATTTCTCCTGCTGTTGGAGGGTGCTTTTGGATGGTGATGAGGCAGAGGGGTGCGCAAATTTTTCCAGCTTGGCCGCTGCTGCTGCTGCTGCCTGATTTCCCTTTTCTTTTGATGCACGGGTAATTTGAGAGCTATTGTTCTCCTGTTGCTGCGGCTCCTCTCCCTTTTTTCTAGTCATGGCTTAATGTATAATCCAAAGGGGGATGAATGTGGGGTTTTAGCGGCTTATCAGATTAACCTTCCCCTTCCCTTTCCCAGGTCAAAGATATTAATACAGTCCCAGTTGTATCTTTCAAGTACTCAGTTGCAAGCAGGGCTAGCACCTAGCCTAGCAGAACGCCTAGTACAGCGGTTGACGGGTGATTCAGTATTATCGGACTTTTATTTTCTCTGTCATAGATAGACGTTTGCTATATTTATACTTCCCAACTCCCGCCAGCACCCCCCTCCCCCACAGGGACAAGCCGCTTTTTCATCACCAGATAGAACCCCTCTGCTTCAAGCGGCTATTCAAGAAAAGGGAGAGAAAAAGACCAAAAAAAAAAAAAAAAAAAAAAAGAAACAGTCTGTCTCCTTTATAATCAAAGCACTCGGTACCTTAATACTGCCAGGCTATCTGGGCAGTGCAGGGACGTTCCCCACTGATTACTCCCGCCGCTGTTTAGCACCACCATATCTTAAATAAACACCTTTGTAGCACTCCTGAACTAGTTTTCTGTAGAGCCAATTCCCTCAAGGATCGTTTAACCAGCAGCCACTACTGGTCTGATACTAGTCGGCCCTCAAGACCGAGGGGCACCTTTTAATGTGGGCATTGCCCCCGATGCCTTTGGATTCTCACGGTACAACATTCATCCTCCCCAATGGGGAACTTTTCACCCCCCACACCTCAGACCACTGTGGTACCACTGGAGTCGTGTACTTAATGCTCTGTGACTGCAGGGCATTTTATGTAGGCAAGACCATCAGAAACTAAGGCACACAATTGGGGACCATGTATACCACTCAGTGAATTTTCAAACTTACCACCATTGTCTGGCATATAGGCCTTCACCATAAGTTTGACCGTCAAGTTGTTAAATTTTTGGCCTTGGAGGTAGTGCCCCCGGATATCAGAGGGGGTGACTGTGACAAGGTGCTCCTGCAATGGGAGACCCTCTGGATTGAGAGGCTTAATGCCACCAATCCACCCAGCCTGAATGAAGTTAACTCTTACAGACCAATCTTGTAAGTCTTTATCCCCTAGAGCTCCCTCTTAGGCTCCCGTAGGAACTGTCTTAATCCTGAATGCTAAGCTACATCTACTGTACATCTACTCTGCCATGGTAACTGGCTATTGGACTAGTTACGCTTATTTGTCCTATAATATGTATTTTCTTATGTTTTTTGTTTTGCTTTGGATATGTCCTTGCTGCCCATGTAATATGTAGGCCTTACTTAAGTAACATGTATCTCAGCATCCCTGAGCCTCCGATATGAACTGTCAATGGTTGCTATGCCCCCTTGGGGATTTATCTAATTCCTGTATATCAGTTGTTTTTATTTTATTTGTATTGTGAATATTATGTCACCATGTGGCCCTGCCCTCAGTTATAAAAGAACTGTCACCTGCAAAGATGCGTGATACGGCGGGAGCCTCCCATGGAGACGGATCAGTCACGGCTTTTTTTTTTTTTGGGTCCGTCGGAGCGAGAGAAGAAGATGAATGGACTTCGTGGGACATTTTAATTTTTTTATTTTTTAATAAAGGACTTGTCCCAAGCTGTGTCTTGTCATTTTTACCATTTTGATACTTTTTTTGTGAAATGGTAGGGGTACAATTGTACCCCATTACCATTTCACACAGGGGGGAGGGCCCGGGATCTGGGGGTCCCCTTGTTAAAGGGGGCTTCCAGATTCCGATAAGCCCCCCGCCCGCAAACCCCCACAACCACCGGGCAAGGGTTGTGGGGATGAGGCCCTTGTCCCTATCAATATGAGGACAAGGTGCTTTGGGGGGCTACCCCAAAACACCCTCCCCATGTTGAGGGCATGTGGCCTGGTACGGTTCAGGAGGGGGCCACTCTCTCGTCCCCCCCTCTTTTCCTGTGGCCTGCCAGGTTGCGTGCTCGGATAAGGGTCTAGTATGGATTTTTAAGGGGGACCCCCACGCCATTTTTTAAATACATTTTGGCACGGGGTTCCCCTTAATATCCCTACCAGACCTGAAGGGCCTGGTATGGAATTTGGGGGGACCCCCACGCAATTTCTTTTTAAATTTTGGTTCGGGGTTACCATTAATATTCATGCCAGACCCAAAGGGCCTGGTAATGGACTGTGGGGGAATCCCATGTCGTTTTTTTTCAATGACTTTTATGTGTATTGCCGGGACTGACAATTCATTATAGCCGCGAGTACTTTTAAATGACTTTTTTTCCTTTAGAAATGTCATTTTGTGCAGGGACTGTTGTAAACACGGGAAACATGCGCCACTTTACAGGCATAATATAGACACCCCCCAGGTACGAAATTTAAAGGAATATTTCAATTTTATTGTTTCACTTTAAGCATTATTAAAATCACTGCTCCTGAAAAAACGGCCATTTTTAAAACTTTTTTTTGCATTGATACATGTCCCCTGGGGCAGGAACCAGGTCCCCAAACACTTTTTATGACAATAACTTGCATATAACCCTATAAAATTAGCACTTTTGATTATTCATGTTCATGTCCCATAGACTTTAACGGTGTTCGCGTGTTCGAACACATTTTTTGCCTGTTCGCATGTTCTGCTGTGAACCAAACCCAGGGGCTGTTCAGCTCATCCCTACTTATGACACAACTCAATACTCAATACAATTCAGATATGGTGACCCTTAATGGCAAAATTAATCGCCACAACCA
Source organism: Aquarana catesbeiana (assembly GCF_042186555.1). Taxonomy (NCBI): domain Eukaryota; kingdom Metazoa; phylum Chordata; class Amphibia; order Anura; family Ranidae; genus Aquarana; species Aquarana catesbeiana. The sequence continues at coordinate 176,908,639 of NC_133334.1, read as the reverse complement.
ACAGTACAAACACCTTACACCTTTGCCTGTGTTCATTCCAAAGTGGAAGGACCTTAAAGAATGACTGGAGGTGCTTAGCAGAGATACTATTACTAAAAAATTTTTCAAGGACAAAATTGCATTCTTTGAGGGCTATGCTTATAAATGGACTAATAGAAATGTCCCTAGGAGGGGTCCCCCACGGTAACCAACACCTCATGGACAACCCAATATTGGTAATGATTTGTTTGAGTCTGATTAATCCTTATCTTCCACTTTTTCTTCACAGGTAACGTTGCAGGCATTCACTCCGCACCCGTCTAACGTTTCACGTAAGCAGTCACTCAAGGGTAAAAAACACACTAAGATGCCTAAATTATCACAAGCACCAGGCAAAGTTATTCCATTGGGGGCCCAAGCGCAAGCCTGGGGCACCTCTACTTCCACATTACACAGCGTTATTCCCAAATTCTTAGGTTCCACTAGACTGTCCACTAGAATGTCCAAAACCGTCACTGGCAACACTAATTTTTTTAGAACCAACAAGGGAATCTGGATACATTTGTTGTGAAATCATTTCCCTTAAACACTCCTATGACTCTACCCAATTAAAGCTATCTCCAGTCACGACCCAACTCAAAATTTTGAACCTCATTCCCATTACACTTTCTCATGATGAGGAAACTGTATTATATTACATGGGTTTTTGCCCTAAGGAACCCTTAAATGTTTTTGAAACCATTAAGGACCTATATCTTTTTGACTGCAACTTGACCTTCAGATTTATGAACAAGAATGACAACAAATCCAATTTGGAAAAAGAGTTAACGGAACGCACCAAACATTTTACTATGCAAGAGTTTAGAAACCTACAGGACCCTATATTGCTGTATGAGGATGGGGCTACAGAGGATACTTCATCCTCTGAATTGGAAAACCTTTTGGACCACCTTCCATCTCCTTCTCTTCCCTCCCCTCCCTCACCCTCCCCAACAACAGCAACAGATCCCATAAAACTTTTTAAATTTAAGTTGTGTGCTTTCCTTGACTTGATGACATGTGCAGCTATTTGGGCCTTCTTGTACCAATCTCTTAAGGCCCTAAAACAACAACATTGGCCAAAAGTACCTTCCAGTTTATCACATGGACAGATTTGTGCCTTAACTAGATTACAACATCCAGACCTTGTCATAAAGCCTTCTGATAAAGGGGGCAACATTGCCCTAATGACACGTCAACAGTACCAACTAGACATGTGCACTGACAAAAAATTAGTTTGTCTTTGTTTCATTTTTTTTTTTGCTTTTTTCGAAAATTCGGAAATGTGAAAATTCGGATTTTCAAATTTCCGAATTCCGAATTCTGAATTCCCGAATTTTCAAATTTATGAATTTTGAATTTCGAATCTCTGAATTTTTTAATTCCGAATTTCCGAATTTTCAGAATTCTAAAATTCAGAAATTTGAAAATTCAAAAATCTAAAGAAAAAAACGAACATCAGTAAAATTCGAAAAAATAACTAACTAATAATAACTAACTATTAAATTGGTATTGGAATTTCCTTTCAAATTTGGCTGTTTGTGAACGTAACAAATACAAATTTATCTGAAGTTACGAATTATCCGAAATAACGAATGCTGCATCTAAACAAATGGAATGGAACAAATTAATAATAAATAATTATAATAAAAAGGTTTTATTATTATTATTGTTATTTATTATTATTTGATCGTTACGTTCCATTCGTTTAGATACGGCATTCATTATTTCAGATAATTTGTAACTTCGGATAAATTCATACTTGTTACGTTCACTAACAGCCAAATTTGAAAGGAAATTCCAATACCTATAACTTAATAGTTATTATTAGTTAGTTATTTCAGATCTTCGGGTTTTCGAATTTTCGGATTTTCATTCTTATTTTCGAATTTCCAAATTTCCAAACTTGTGAATTTCCGAAAAATTTAGAATTTCTGAAATTTCGAAATTTCCTAATTTCCGAATTCCGAATTTCCGAAATTGAAAAATTCAGAAATTCAAAATTTTGGAATTAACAAATTTGACAAAATTAATTAAAAATAAAACAAATTCGGAACTAAACTAATTGGACATGTCTAGTACCAACATATGAGTTTGAAAGTATTGGAGAAGTATTGGAGAATCCATTATGGTACAGATCGTTAACCCTGACGTTAGTACATGAGTTTATTCTAGAATTCCATGCCCTTTGTACCTGTGCCTTCTGGGAGGGTTTAATTGATAAAGATACTTTGGCTTATTTGAATGTTAAAACTCCACGTACACTGACATTTTACACTTTCCCCAAGACACATATGACCATGCATACACCACCAGGCAGATCAATTGTGTTCACTTATGGAGAATGCCAGCAAGTTCGCGAATGCATTTTTGATGCCCCATGTCCTGAGCCTCCCGTCACTCATACGTGACACCACCAACCTCCTTAAACACATAGAGGGGATCCAAATCCCTTCAGGTGCCCTGCTCATGGTTATAGAGGCTTTGTACTCTAATAAATAACATCTAATAAATGTTCATAATAAATATGGTCTAATTATCCTAGTGGGTAACCACTATGTTTTTAGTGTATGAACTGTTGATTATGTCATTAATATTGCTCAATACATTTCATATTGCCTTTTGTATACATTTGTTGATTTATTTGGATGTTTAGATCTTGGTTGATTGACAATTGGGCTGCTAGGGAGAGGGTTTTTTGCTCCCTTTTTTGCTTCCTTTAAGGTTGGAGGGCGGTCTGGCTATCGGCCGTTGATTCCCACCTCCTCCCTGCTTGGATTCTGCTTGATTATGTCCAAAGTTTCTGGCCACCTTCCTGTATGGGCATGCACATGCACGGAACCTTGCCCATGCTGTGTAAGAGAACTAACCTGGTGACGTCACTCACCATTGTACTCGCCGAGTTGGGGATATTTAAAGGGGTTGTAAAGGCAGAAGGTTTCTATGCATTAAGATAAAAAGCCTTCTGTGTGCAGCAGCCCCACTCAGACCCCTAACACCTATCTGAGGTCCCTCTCAGTCCAGCAATATCCATGAGTGTCTCAGCCATCTAGATTCTGCTTCCTGATTGGCTGAGACACAGCAGCGGCACCATTGGCTCTTGATTCTGTCAATCAAAGTCAGTTAGCCAATCAGGAGAGAGGGTGGGGCTCTGTGTCTGGAAGGACACAGGGAGCTGTGACTCAGCTTGGGTGCCCCCATAGCAAGATGCTTGAGGGAAGGGCCAGGAGCGCAGAAGAGGGACCCGCAAAGTAGAGGATAAACTGCAACAGGGCAGGTAAGTATGACGTGTTTGTTATTTTTATAGGAAACAAACAAGCCTTTACAATCACTTTAAGGACACATGGGGCAGCCATTCTTGCGGCGGCCCCCCACCCTGTGCTGGAAACTTAACCTGTTGGACCTTTGATGGTGAGCAACTCCAGCCTGCTTTGCCTATGTACATATGCAGCTCTACTTTCTTTAATCTTACTCACTTCAGCCATGCACACTCAGTGGCATATTTATGTGTTAGTGTGACTGAGTTGGTGTAGTAGTTTATAGCACTATGGGTTTGTTTGCACATTGACCTTCCCATATGAACACTCAGGATACTTTACCTTCTCTTCTCTGCCTCATGTTATCTGCGGCCCCATGGGCTTTTTATTGTATGCTTTAAATCAATTACATACAGTTTTTTATTTTTTTCCACTATATTATATTTTTCTAGGAAATCTTTCAAGCCACTACAGGTTCGACAATATAGTTTAACCTCATAGTGCTAATCTTTGCACCATTACCCTAATAAGTTGTCTCCTTCACTGAGTGGCTGTCCAGCGAGGTGGGTTGTATACCCCCACTTTTCCTCCAAGGGTGGTGCTATCTCTACCCAGGACTCTCTCAGGTTAGTCCAATATTTGCTTGAGACAATTGTTTTCATAGTTGATTACATCCTATATCCCCCCTCCTTTTTACTTTAGTTTTATCCCCCTCCCCTTTCCTTTCTTCGCACCCTTCCTCTCCTCCTTCTTCTTCTCCCTCCTTCTCCACTGTACTCCCACCTTGTTTCCCCCTCTCTGCTTGGTCACCCCCCGCCCCCCCCCCCCTTTTTTCCCCTTTCCAAGTTCCTTTCTCTTCCTATTTTCTTTTTTTCCTCCCCTTAACCAGTCTTGCCAGAATAATAGGATTTTTTACTTATTGCAAAATCCGTTTCTCTGAGTTCATTGACAGACACAGCCTCTTATTCAGAACCATAGGGTTATATCGCCTCTATTAGGAGTAGGACTAGGCAGAACAACAAAAAAAACACTTGGCCACGCCCATGGGCCATCCTTAGACAGTATATAACCCCCTCCCTGCTCTAGGCATTCAGTTTAGTAGCAAGCAGTAATAGAAGTAACAAAAAAACTCCATAGAGGGGTGGATGCTGTGTCTGTCAATGAACTGATTTTATGGTAAGTAAAAAATGCTATTTTCTCATTCTTTCATTGACAGACACAGCCTTCTTATTCAGAACCATAGGGACGTCCCAAAGCAGTGCCAAACATGAGGGGTGGGACAATGAAAATTCCCAAGGCTAACACAAGAGCCATCCAGGTAACAAGAGGTTCACACAGGATCAGCTGGACCCCAACCTTAACGCTACCTCTTCAAGAGGTAATAGACCCTCTAAACAGCAGCCTGCAAAAACTTGTGGCCAAAAGAGACATCCGCAGATGCCAACCCATCCACTTCGTAGACTTGTGAAAATGTACACCGACGACCAATGGTCACCTTGCAAACTTGCACAACGGACGCATGATGACAGAAAGCCCAAGAAGCACTAAGTGCCCGAGAAGAATGCGCCATAACAGGGAAGGAGGCACCTGATCCCTGACAGAATAGCCCTCCATCCAGAGAAGGGTCGCAGAAAAAAAACAGACAGCCCCTTTCTTGGCCCATCCACAAAAACCCCTTCAGGGCTGATAAGACCAAATTCCTTGGAAAGTGATGACCAGGAACACAAGAAAGGCAACACAATGTCCTTATTCCAATAGAAATCCAAGGACGGAACTCTGTAAAAAGGGGCAAAGCACCACCTTAACCTGGGTAAGGTGAACGACAAGATAACACCACCCTTTTTGACACCCTGTGAGTGGAGGTGATAGCCACCAAGAGGCCACCTTCCGAGACAAAGAAGTAGTGGAAAATATAATAGTGAATCCGCGCAACGGGAAGTAAGTGAATTGAATTAAATATCTGAGTATAAAGGAATGTGTAAGGACTGCGGCCTCCACAAAAGCAATCCCCACCAAAGTGGAGAAAACCAAAGATGAATAAAGGGTTAATGTGTGGGTGTGGCACTGTCCTCGTAAGTGTGTGCAAGTGTAGGTGAATAAAGGTAAATTTCAATCCTCTACTATGGTAAACACCTGAGACCAATTATATATTATACACATAAACTTGTACCATGGCAAACCATAAGTGATCCTTTCAATATAGTGTGGGGGACAAGGGTAAATACAGAAGTAGTGTGGTACGCTAAAATACTAAATATAAAATGGGTATGATACACTAACACCTTGAATAGCTTTATGAAGTGCAAAACATAAGTATTCCATTTTATATAGTGTAGATACAAAAGTGGTATGGTGCAAATAAAAATTGTTAGATATAAATGCGAGGTACAATAAAATACTAAAACTGCAATGAATAACTTTGTAAAGTGCAGATATCAAAGTGGCTTGTGTTCCATGCAACAATAAAGGTGATTAACTTATTAAATAACCAGTGACAAGTGCTCAGTGCAACATTGGCGATTTTTGAGTTTCTTGGCGTTTGGAGTCAGCAAGTATATCCACAGCCCGTCTGCTGCTTGAATTTCTGAGGTGCCCGGTGTTTGTGTCTCGTACTATAATCATGCAGACACTCACCAGCTTTCTTAACCCCTGCAGGGGTGACACGCAGTCACAGTGTGTGCCACTGTGCGGCAATCCTTAGCGCTTTCGGGGTCAGGATGGCCTTTAAACATAGAAGACAAAGGGGATGCCCATAGAGTAAAACCATAAAAACATTTTATTGAGACAGATGACAGAGTGGTACTCACATATTATTAACTTGTGTAAGGCAACAGAAAAAAGTCATCAGTGAAACCGTCAGATTCAAAGTTGTATTCTTTGGGAGATGATGCAAGGCGTCAGAATTAGGCCACGCTCTACGCGTTTCGTCAGAGGATGTCTACGGGAGCGTGACCCCTTGCTGCACCTCCCCTCCTTATACACTGAGCGGTATTTGTTGCGCGCTTGCGCTCAAAGAGCTGCGGCGGCCATTTTGCCTACGTTTTTGCAGACCGAAGTCCGATCGCGGCCATTTTGCCTGTGTCTCTTACAGACCGGAGCCCATATATCTTTGATGAAATCGTAAAACGGACTCTAAGGTGACTCCATACGAACAAGTATGGTGTATGCTTTTGTGTCACCTTTACTCTAAGTATTAGATGTGACTGAGTTAAGGTCGACATCTATGTTCATTCCTGTTGGTTGAAGTGTGTCCAGCTGGAATATCCACTTCGTTTCATTTTGTGAGACTTTCACTTTTTTATTGTCACCCCTCCAGTGTCCCCTAATTTTGTCAATAGCATAGAAGATCATGCTCGTGGGATCTCTATTGTGGTGATCTCTAAAGTGTCTGGATACACTGTGTTTGTTGAAACCATTTTTTATATTGGTGATATGTTCTCTAATTCTTATGTGTAGCTGTCTGGTTGTTCGTCCTACGTATTGTTTAGGGCACGGACATTCTAAAACATAAGTGACGTGAGTGTTATTACACGTTATGAGTTCTCTGATGGTGTATTCATTCCCGTTGGATGTCGACTTGAACTTGGTAATCCTTTTGTTTGTTTTTTTGCTCACTCTGCATGGCAAGCATTTGCCACATTTATAAAATCCTTTTAGGTTATTACCTATTTTAATTTGTTTTGGAGGGTCAAGGGCATTATGCACCAGTTTGTTCCTAAGGGTTGAAGCCCTCCTGTAAATGAAAATAGGTTTTGTTGGCAATACCAAATTTAGAACTTTGTCTGACTGCAGAATAGGCCAGTGTTTCTTGATGATGGATTCCATAACCTTGTATTGCCTATTAAATCCTGTTAAAAAGGCATAGCCTAGATTCCTATTCCTCTCATGTTTCTGAGGGTTCAATGTTTCTTCTATTAGTCTGTTTCTATCCATATTTTTTACTTTTTCTTTCAATGATGTTAGGTCCCTCCTTTTGTATCCCTTGTCCACAAATTGTTTAATTAGAATCTCCGCTTGTTCTTCAAAGTCGGTTTCGTTACTACAATTCCTGCGTACTCACATAAGTTGCCCCTTAGGGATGTTCCCAATCCACTTTGGGTGGTGGCAACTGCTAGTTGGAATGTAGCCATTCCTGTCCGTGTTCTTGAAGAACGTTTTGGTGTTGAGGTATCCATTTTCTTTATATATCTGGAGGTCAAGGTAATTTATATTTTGTTTACTCCAGTTGCCGGAGAAAGTCAGTCCATAGATGTTATGGTTTATTTAGTCGAAGAATACTTGTAACTCCTCTTCAGTGCCTCCCCACACTATGACGATGTCATCTATGTATCGTCGGTATAGTTTCATGTTCTTCCTATTGGTACTATAAATTTGTTCTTCTTCCTATTTGTTAAGGAGCAGGTTGGCTACACTGGGGGGCATATTTGGCCCCCATAGCCACACCTTTTACTTGGGTATAGAAGTCTCCTTTATGCCAGAAGTAATTGTGGCTCATGGCCAGTTCTAATCCTTCTAGTAGATATTTTATTTGTTCTTCTCTTAAATCCGTTTGTAGATGTAATGCCCATTCTGCTCCACTGAGGCCATCTGATTGTATGATGTTGGTGTATAAGGAGTTTATGTCAATAGTCACAAGTATATCTTCTTCGCTTATATTAAAATTCCTCAACTCAGTAATCAATTGTTTGCTGTCTTTCAGATAGGATTTCCCTTTGCTCACCAGTGGTTGTAAATAACCATCTATGTATGCCCCCAGCCTCAAAAATAGGCCATCAATGCCGCTTATTATGGGTCTTCCTGGGGGGTTTGATTGTTTTTTGTGGATTTTAGGGACGTAATAGATAACAGGGGTCTTAGCCGCTTCAGGGACTAGATATCTTGCTTCTTTTTTGTTTAGGATTCCTTTTTTCTCCCCCTTTTTTATGTAGGCCTTCAACTTCTTTCCGTATTCTGCTTTCGGGTTGCCTCTTAGTTTCTTATACGTGTTTGGAATCTTTAGTAATTTCTCCATTTCCAGTTCGTAATCTCTTTTGTTTAATATAACTAGGCCACCGCCTTTGTCCGCCGGACGGATGACAATATTCTTTTTCTTCTCTATCTCTGTAATAGTCTTCCAAATTTTCGATTTAACTTTTTTTGGTTTCAATTTTCTTATCTTGTTCTACCATTTTCTTAAATGTTGTGAGGCTGTCATTTTGTTGAGTGTTGGGATTGAATGTAGAGTTATTCTTCAATTGCGAGTGTTTATAGACTGAGGCATTTTTTTCCGTATGTACTTTATTTTCCCCTTTTATTGTGAAAATTTTTTTAATATTTAGCTTCCTGACGAATTTCTGTAGATCTATATATGCCTCGAAGGGATCCAAATTTTTTTCGGGTGCATATTTGAGCCCCAGATCAAGTACTTTCAATTCTTCACTGTTGAAGGTTGCCTCGCTTAAGCTGAAGATACCTCCACCTAATACTCTCTTCTTCTTTTTCTTTGTCCCTCCTCTATTTCCTCTCGTTCGTTTCCTCTTCCCCATGACTGTGTCCTGTATCCCTGGTCCATTCTTTCTTCCCATTGTGTTCCCTCTTGTATTCTGTTCCGCGTTCTCATATCTGTGTCCCTGGTTATTCTTGGGTTCCACCCTTGCCGGGGGGTACCTGTTGTTTTGATTTCTGTCTGGAAATCTGAAAGGTCTCCATCCATTTTGTGTTCCTTGGGGGCCTCTGTCTCCCTTGAACGGTGACGGCCTTCTCCTGAATGCCGGAGGTCTTCCTTTGTATTCCCTGGGGAAAAAAACCCTTCCATGTTGGGGTTCTATGTAAGGGGTATGTTCCTGTTCATATCTTAAAGGTGAATATCTGTTTCTATGTCTAGGTGTTCTTGGGGTAAATGGCACAATATCGTAATGTTGTGTTCTGTTCTCATGTCTTTCATGCTGCCTGTGGTTTCTACATTCAGGGCTGTACCCTCCCCTCCTGTATTCAGATGTTGGTATTTGTCCGGGTAATTCCCTTGGGGATCTGATTGATGCGGCTCCTGTTTCCTGCCATGTTACTGCTTCTCCTTCCATTGAACTTTCTCTGGACTCATCTATCATTGAAATGTTGTGATCCTCTTCCATATAAATTTCATCAGTTTGCCACTTATATACCTGTTGGTTCTTATAATCCAGCAAGTCTCTTTTGAATTTTTTCTGCTTTTTTTGTTGTATCTCTTTATCATATTTCTTTATTGCTTCTTGTAGGTTGTTTTCTCTGTCTTTGTATTCTCTTGATTCAAGGAATGGTATCAATTGATCTCTTATTTGCAGTATTTCTGATTCGATGTTTTTTAATTTATACTGCCTCCGCACCACTATTTTACGCAATAGTGCGATTTCCCTATCATTGAAAAATCTATACCATTCCTCCATTAATCCTTTGTCATTGACCGCATCGTTAGGTGAGATGTCCCATCTGAGCCTCCTAGGAGTGATCTTTTCTGTGATGTGCATTTCTATCGTAGCTATGTCCCACCAAACTCTGATTTGTTTTTCTATGGTATGTCTAAGTTGTTTGAAAAGGCTATCCATTTCTTTTTTGTTTACTACTTGTTCTTGATTAAATACCTCTGTTAAATTTATGTTCCTGTTGTTTAAATATTTAAAAATATCCAAATAACTAATAAATGAGGGGACAGGGGATTATAACGGTGCTAAGAAAAAAGATGTGAAGATGAGAGGAAGATATAAAATTACAAATATTTTATTAACAATATTAAATACATAAAAAGAGCAATAGAGTAATTAACAACCAAAAAACATATATGTTGCGTGTGACCCAGATGCAGTAGGGTGGGCCAGGTGGAGACGGCCTTCAAAGCAAGGGCTCGGTTTCCTACATGTTTCGCCAAGGCATTGGCTTCCTCTGGGAACAAGAGCTCTATTGAATATATAAAGATCTATACATTGGGATCTTTATATATTCAATAGAACTCTTGTTCCCTGAGGAAGCCAATGCCTTGGCGAAACATGTAGGAAACCGAGCCATTGCTTTGAAGGCCCACCCTACTGCATCTGGGTCACACGCAACATATATGTTAATAAAATATTTGTAATTTTATATCTTCCTCTCATCTTCACATCTTTTTTCTTAGCACCGTTATAATCCCCTGTCCCCTCATTTATTAGTTATTTAATTATTTTGGGATGAGGTGCCGTATCCAACATAACCATCTAGCCATATCTGCATTTAAAAATATCCATTGCTGCAGATTACTGTTTGGTACAGAAAGTACAAACGGTAAATTTGGCAAATATGATAGTGAATCCGCGCAATGGGAAGTAAGTGAATTAAATTAAATATCCGAGTATAAAGGAATGTGTAAGGACTGCGGCCTCCATAAAAGCAATCCCCACCAAAGTGGAGAAAACCAAAGATGAAAAAAGGGTTAATGTGTGGGTGTGGCACTTACACAAGTTAATAATATGTGAGTACCGCTCTGTCATCTGTCTCAATAAAATGTTTTTATGGTTTTATACTATGGGCATCCCCTTTCTCTTCTATGTTTAAATGCCATCCCGACCCCGAAAGCGCTAAGGATTGCCGCACAGTGGCACACACTGTGACTGCGTGTCACCCCTGCAGGGGTTAAGAAAGCTGGTGAGTGTCTGCATGATTATAGTACAAGACACAATCACCCGGGCACCTCAGAAATTCAAGCAGCAGACGGGCTGTGGATATACTTGCTGACGCCAAATGCCAAGAAACTCAAAAATCGCCAATGTTGCACTGAGCACTTGTCACTGGTTGCATGGAGCACAAGCCACTTTGATATATGCATTTTACAAAGTTATTCATTGCAGTATTAGTATTTTATTGTACCTCGCATTTATATCTAACAATTTTTATTTGCACCATACCACTTTTGTATCTACACTATATAAAGTGGAATACTTATGTTTTGCACTTCATAAAACTATTCATGGTGTTAGTGTATCATACCCATTTTATATTTAGTATTTTAGCGTACCACACTACTTCTGTATTTACCCTTGTCCCCCACACTATATTGAAAGGATCACTTATGGTTTGCCATGGTACAAGTTTATGTGTATAATATATAATTGGTCTCAGGTGTTTACCATAGTAGAGGATTGAAATTTACCTTTATTCACCTACACTTGCGCACACTTACGAGGACAGCGCCACACCCACACATTAACCCTTTATTCAAAGAAGTAGTGGAATCTCCTGAATATTCTGAGAGAGAGATAGAGATGCTCCTGGAGAACCAAAATCACCAATATCAGATCCCACGGCGGTAGAAGAATCCTCACCGGTGGAAAAAGACGCCTAACCCCTGGAATAAAAGGTACACACCAGGAAGTGTGAGACCAGGAGACGCTGAAGAAGACTACCCAGGCTGACACCTGGGCCACGATGTACCCAAGGCCACTTCCTTCTCATCCCCCATCAGCAGTGTTGGAAACTGCAGCACCTGGCCCATCACAGCCAGGCTGTTAATAACCAGCGACTGTAAAGCAGGATGGAAGAACGGTCCTTGGGACAGTAGGTCCTTCCTGAGAGGCAGTCACCAAGGAACGTTGGTGACCGGCCGCACCCGATAGGTGTACCCAGACCACCGAGACCCATCCGGAGCCACAAGAATGACTGGAATCCCCGCAGCCGTGATCCTGCCAAAAAGCCACCACAGAGGCTGGAGAGGAGGAAAGGCATACAGCAAATGTGGGTCACTAGAACCGCCAGAAGATCCCGTGACCTTGCCAAAAACGTTGGTACCATCCTGTTGAGTCAGGACGCAAAACAGATCTACCTCAGGCATGCCCCCAGCGAAGTCATATATGACAAAACACGGCTCAGTGAAGGGCCCACCCCGTGGTCCAACCCTAACCAACTGAGGTATCCATTTATCCATCCAGAAAGGGCCGGAATGAGACACTCTGCCCACCGGAGGATACTGGCAACAGCCAGGGCCGCCAACAGTCGATTTTGGCCTGCCCTGGTGAAGGATATAAGCCACCGCTGTTGCCTTGTCCAACTGGATTCATACCGGAAGCCCCCAAAGTCGATCCATCCGTAATCCAGAACTAGTCTGTTCGCATGAAGTTCCAGGATCTTACTCGGTAGTCCAGATTCCACTAACGTCCAACGACCCTGAGCAGAGCTCAGTCCCAGGACCTCTCCCCACCCAGACAGACAGGCATTGGTGGTCACCCTGTTCAAGGGGAGAAAGGATTTACCCCACCGAAGAGCGAAGCCACCAGACTAGGGAGACTCTGGTTTCCTGACTCAGCCGAATCCGATTGTCCAGAGACCTTGGGTATTTGTCTCATTATGGCAGGATCTCCCCGAAGGGAGCTTGTATGGAACTGTGCAAATGGATTCACCTCAAAAAAATAGATAACGTCGGACCCAACACCCACATGCAGATCCGCAGAGGAGCCCACCTGCTGGACAGTAAATGAAACAACGCAGTCTGCAGCTTCCGAGGTATTGTCCGGGAGAAGAAACACGCTGGTCAGAGATGAAGCCCAGGTCAGGCTCAGATAATCCAATGATCTGGCAGGGCCAAGCAGACTTCCAATAGTATAGACTCCACTGAAATCAGTCAAGGTTTGCAGAAGAACTACGTTGCTCCTCAGAGTAGTCATTGAGTCGGAGAAGAAGATCATCCAGGCAGCCCAGGATCGCAAACCTCCACCAACGTAACCACACCAGATCCGGGGCCAACACCTCACGAACACCCGAGGAGTGCTGTCCAGACCCAAAGGGGCAACACCACATGCTCATAATGCTCCGCACCCACAGCAAAAAATGGAGGAAGTGCTGGAGTCGGCCACATAACAGAATGCGTAAGTAGCATTCGTGATGTCGATGAAAGTCAGAAAGTCCCCATGATGAAGGAGTGCCACTGCTGACTCCATCCTGAACTACTGTACCCCCCAAGGCCTTGAGGTCCAGAATTAGATGTACCATGCCCTCCATCCTGTAGACTGTGAACAGGTTTGAATAAAACCCCTGAAACCATTTTCAGCACGAGAACCGGACCGTCACACTCTACAGCAACAGGGCTTGCACAGCCCCCCGTGGAGAACAGTCAGCAGTCTGGCGACAAACGTCCTTGGAAGTAAAAAAACTCTGGAGGAACACAGCAGGAAAATTATCTTGTAACCAGACAAGATCAAGACGCGACATGATGCCATTCCGGGTTGTCCCCCAAAATACATGCCTCAGCACCACTGAGGAAACAGAGAGCTCAGCAACCAGGGTAACTGCGGCCAAGTGACATATCGGACAACTGTAGCACCTGGACCAATAGATCCGCCAATGCAGCAAAGATAGGGGGATTGTGCTCCCCCTCCAGGTATGTCAGCTGGACCTTTAGAAGCCTGAGATTGCTTTATTGGAACCATGGTTGCCTTGAGCAGCCTAGAGACAGGGGGATCCACTACTGGTGGAACAATCCACTACTGAAGGAGGGACCTTACAGCAAGTGTTCTTGGAAACACAAAAAACCACGTTGGACACTCCCAGTCCTCATGGACAATTTTGTCAGAATAGGAAAAGGGAACGCCTTCGCCGCGCAAAACCGTTTATCCAAAGGGTCCCTCTGCTGCAGCCACCTCTGCATCCCCATCTTGAAGAAAGGTTCCTGCACAGATGCAATAACTATTGAAAACCAGCGCTCCTCGACCGCGGCCCTGCACAGGGAGCACAGACCGAAGCCCCCCACAGACCTGGGGCCCCTCACAGGGGCACAGACCTGGGGTCCCTTACAGGGGACAGACCTGGGGCCCCTCACAGGGGGGACAGGCCCGGGGCCCCTCACAGGGGGGACAGACCTGGGGCCCGTCGCAGGGGGGGCAGACCCTGGGTCACTCACAAGGGGACAGACAGCTGCCCCTCACAGGGGGCACAGAGCGTGGTCCCCACAGGGGCATAGACCGTGGTCCCCCACAGGGGCACCGACCAGGGCCCTAAACAGTAGGTGGTCACCAGGCTCAGCAGGTCGCAGAAGCCATGGCCCAGCAGGCCGCAAGAGCTGCGGCCTAAATTTTCGCCCATCTGCCACGAGCCGGGGGACCAGACCGATCTGTCTGCTGCAAGCCGTGGCCTAAACTATGGGAGCGGGGCAGCCTCCGCAGATGGCCCTGGGGCTCCCCAAGCGGTACCCGGCTGGTAGGCCGCAAAGTCGCAGGCTAAATTTTCGACCATCTGCTGCAAGCAGGGGGACCGGGCCAATCCATCTGTAGGCCGCAATGCCGCGGCCTAAATTATGGAAGTGGCAGCCTCCGCATCTGACCCCAGGGCCAAAGTAGCGGTACCCGGCCGGTAGGCCGCAAAGCCACGGCCTAAATTTTCGGATGTCTGCCGCAAGCGGGGGGACCAGACTGATCTGTAGGCCGCAAAGCCACGGCCTAAATTATGAAAAATGGCAGCCTCCGCAGCCAGCCCTGGGGGCCCCCAATCACTGCACACTGCAAGTTTGGGGTCCGGACAATGATTCTGGGGTCACCTCCCGCGCCCAGTCACCCGAACACAGATGTCCGGTCACTCACCTCCTGGGCCCCCAAAATGCAGCAGGTGGGCCCATGGGATTCCCCCCAGTAGCAAACCCAAGGTGGAAAAGGGGGGGCAGTGTGTCCACAAAGCCCCTAGGCCAGAAGCCTGGGCCTCACCCGGGAAGGAAAGGAGGGGGGGAGGGGGGAGGGGAGAGGAGGGATGGAGGAGAACCCCAGAGGGAACGACCAACCCAGGTAGTACGCGTACCCCCCACCCCTCCAGGGAAGAAGAGGTGGGGGGCCCCTACTTACCACTCCAGCGAAGTGCACGGGTAACGCTCCCAGACAGATCCTCCTCACCACCGAAGTGGGGGGCTGTCGGCCATGAGAAACTCTGCGACACAGGCCGAGACCCAGTTGTATGCGTCCCCGCGAGATGTTTAACTCACAGGGCCAGCCCCTGTCCAGTGGGGCTATGTGGCGACCGACCTAGCGCGTAGCTGAGGTCTGCACGTGCTCGCTGGCCAGACTGGGGTGACCCTCTGGATCTAAGTGTCCAGTCCGTCGCCCAGCCCGGCAGTTGATTGTAGATCTCACCAGAAAAAAGAGAAAATAACAAAACAAAAAACAAAAATTCCCAGGAATGGAGATCCCAGCAAGGAACGAGGTCCTTACTCCTGACTAGGCAGAAAAAACTGAATGCCTAGAGCAGGGAGGGGGTTATATACTGTCTGAAAGCAAGAAAGAGGCTTCCATCATGTCAAATATAGAGTTTAGTGGTCCCATCCCTCACATATTAGACCATAGAAGAGCATACCCCCCTTGAAATGGGACTTAAATAGACTACCAACTCTTTAAATAAAAAATGCATTTTAATAGTATACTTTAAAAAGACGTAGAGACGTCTATGACATACAAAAGTACAAAAGACGCATTCCATACAAAATCGGAACAAGAAATATACAATTGATAATGTGAGATGTACTCTCCTGGGGTGATGTACCCCAATACCCGACGCGTTTCCAGTATTCTGATACCTTCATCAGGGGTTTGAGAGTTGCAAGTATTTTACAAGTGTATAGGTTCCAGTGGAATGACTTTGTGTTCAGGCAGCACTTAGGACCCCCAAGGTCAAATGACGTGTTTCATGGACGCCAGACCCGGATATTAAAGAAGCTGTATGTATATTATGTTACCAACTTCCAGGTATGTTAAATAAACCAAATTGGGATAAACATTTGTTAGAGCCTATGTAATAAAGGCCGCATGATGGGTGGATAAATATCCAAGACGGTCCCACAGTGACTGTCTCCTTGAAGTGTCCAGGTCCAATATGGGGTGCCCTCCCACTGTTAGTGCTCAGGGTTGGTGGTCTATTAAAGTCCCATTTCAAGGGGGGTATTCTCTTCTATGGTCTATATACTGTCTGAGGATGGCCCATGGGCGTGGTCAAGTGTTTTTTTTTTTTGTTTTTTTTTTTTGCTCTGCCTAGTCCTACTCCTAATAGAGGCGATATAACCCTATAGTTCTGAATAAGAAGGCTGTGTCAAGCAACGAATGAATGAGAAAATACTTTTCATCTTTTTTCTTGCAAAACATGTAGAGGATTCAGCATTCATCCAAAGAGCAACTACATTTCATCAGCAAATTTCAGCTTGAAATGTTAAGGATCTTTAAAATGTTTCTTTATGTGATGACTTTTTCATTTTTAGACATATGTCTTTGTTTTTAATCATGGAGAAATAACATTTTTTTAATTTAAATGCTATTGTAATCCCTGGGTACAGAGCTAGTCCATATATCCTCCCATTAGGGGCACATAAGGGGTGCTCCTGAGCATATTTCAAGTGTTAGGGTGATGGTACCCCCCTTACTTGTGTCCATTTTTCAGGCCTATATTATATCTAGTTCTTTTATATAGTTTGTTATCTTTTCCCATAAATACTACATTCCGTCCCTTATTGCTCTTTTTAGCGATAATACCTCTTGCATTTTTTAACTCCTGTAAAACTCTCCTTTCTTCTTTGGATAAATTATCCACACCATTCACCTCCCAATCGATTCTTTTTAGGTCCTCACTCACAGAAAGAATTGATTTATCCATTTATTTTTAGCAAGGGGTAACATTTTCTTTGATTTAATATTTGAGTCCACCTATCTTAAAGTAATCATTTCCGTATGCAGCCCCTTTGGCTAAACTCTGCCTCAATGGGGAATTATGAGACTCTTTACCGCTGCATAGTGGCACACGGCAGGGGTGTCCTTTGTCAGCCCTGTTTGCCCTTGCACAGGAACCGTTGGCTATACATGTACATGCTTCTAATTTACTCACTGGGTTTTTATGTAAACCCCAGGGAAGATGTAATATCCCTATATGTGGATAATGCTTTAATATATTCAGGGGAATTCTTGCATAATGTAATGCTGTAATTTAACACTTTCAGGCACTGTCAGGATTCTCCATAAACTGGAGTAAATCAGTCTTTAATGCCTTTGGATCCAATAACCATGCCCTTACCTGACTGTGCCACTTCCATGCAGATTGTCTCCTCATTCCGTTACTTAGGCATAGAAGTTGCCCCTAATCCTTTGCATTATATTGAATTGAATCTGGTGCCCTTATTGCAGAATATTCGGTCCAAAATGACACTTCATGTCATGAGCCAAGCTACCATTATTGGTAGTGGGTAGAGTAAATCTTGATAAAATGGTATGGGCACCCCAGTTGCTTTATATATTCCATAATTCCCCCATATGGATACTAAATACCATATTGACTCCCAATTTAGGGCTTTGATATGGCGTAATAAAACCTGCAAGATCAGCCTATCCACTCTGCAGTTTGTTAAAGAACAGGTCTTGCTGTACCGCACTCAAGGCACTATTTTATGGCTTCTCAAATTCAACACCTAGGTGCCTGGGGCCTTAAAGACCCCTTGCATCCTATTCGCAATCTGTTAGTACAATGGGGATACCCTAGTCCTGCCTTGACCTATTTAGAAGCTGGTTTTGCCCATATGAAAACCCACTACTCCAACATTGATTTTACTTAATACTTTATGGTCTTCTATTAGAAGCATATTGCATATACAAGGCTACTGTCCCTACACACATATCTGGAATAATCCAAAATCTAAGGAATTGTATAAGCTGCAGGCATTTAGGGCATGGGAAAGGGCTGGTGTTATTTACATAATACAGCTATATAATTGTTCAGTGTTCAATTCTTTTTCAGATATTGAGTTCAGTTCCATAAGTATTTGGAATTAAGGCATGTGGTCCAGGCTCAAACCAGTAGAACTGGACTGACAGCTATTGAACATCATCTAACGCGAGAGGTTCTACTAGAAAATTACAAAAAGGGGATGATTTCTAGGGGGTATTCTATTCTCCTTTATTCCACCCATGATGCCTCCACACTTCCATGTATGAAGGCTTGGAAGAAAGATTTTGGACCCATTGATGGAGAAACTTGGGATATATGTTTGACATCTACACCTTTGGTGTCGGTCTCAGCCTCACAGAAACTCTCCCTCCTTTACCTATTACACAGGGCATGTAGGACACTTGTACATCTGTATAAATGGGGTATCAGAAGCACACCAATATGTCCAAAATGTGAAAGAGATAAGCGAGATCTGTTACTCATGCTGGACGCATTGGACAAAGAAACGTTTACACCTCAAGGCCACATGGCTGTACTAAAATTGTTGTACGTGGATCGTAAGTTGATAGCCCGGTACTGGATGTCATCTCAGGTACCCAGTAAGATTTATTGTATATTTATTAAACAACACAAACATTTCCTCTGGATGCAATATATTTTATTATGATTACAATATTGTTTAAATTAGGGCTACATGCACAATCTTTGTTAAGTACATGTTTGCTGAAAATCTATATAGAAACCATCATGTAATAGATTTTATTGAAGCTTAGGGGCTACATTAAATCTAAGGTACCTTTTTATAACGATTAAAATTGCTATTCTGACATTTCCTACAATGTCTTTTATTCATAAAGCTGTTCTGAGCACTATTAAAGAGCCTTTCACCATATTTAAATTAACCAAAAATGTGGTAGAAAAAATAATCTTATGACATTGTTAAATTTTTTCAATGTAATGCCACCCCAGCACATATATAACCCAATCTTTTCAACAAAAAGCAGCTAGGATAGAGATAGGAATACTTTTTTTGTATGTGTGTCACTGTTATGTCTTTGCATTTCCACAAGTTGTAAACATTTCCTTTTTTCACTTCATGTTGCATCTTTCCATTTGATTTTGGTGAGTCGTGAGAAACATTTAGCAGAGAAGTTTGGAAGTGAAAATGAAAAATGACCCATTTTGCTTATCTTTATAAACAGGTTAGGGAAAGCCATTTTGCTATATCTATTTTTTACAGCATTCAAGCCTGCAATGAAAATATGTCTCTTGTTACTCATAACAACTTAGCATCAATAATAATGCATGTCACTGCTCCTAAAACAGGTCTACAAGGACCCTAAATAGTGCATGTATTCCATATATCTTCTGAAATTAACAGGGCAAGAGGGAAATTCTTAGGAGTTTATTTTCTATGGTAGTAAGTATTCCTTTAAGATTCACTAGCACACTATCAGTAAACATCCAGATGTGATGGAAGTTTACATGCTGATGGCAGGAACATCATGTGTGTTACAGATGATATTGCAGTGAATGGAACAGTAAAAAAAAAAAATCACTTATGCTCCACCTGTGTTTCTTCATGTAGATTTGGAACACATGACCTACTACTAATGGTCCATGAGGACTAAGGTCAGCAAATACTGTACACATGCATGACAACCAAATGATGAAGAAATTAAGAAGGCAGTGCCGTGTTTACAACAGTCAGAAGTTAATAGTTATCAATACAGAATAATTATAATAACACTTTTTTTACATGGAGGGGGATTGAAGATTAAAATTGTAACCTTCCATTAACAAGGAAAATTATTTGTTCTTGTGCTTCCTTCATGGTGGAGGAATGGGGACTAATAAATTGTGTGTGTGTGTGTGTGTGGGGGGGGGGGGCGACGTGTAATGCATGGACATTGGGGATAGTACATGAATGAGGTCTGAAATCTTCACACATTGTGAGCCTTAGATCACATCCTGTAGAGGCTGAAGGTGCATGGCTCTGCAGAACATTCATTGCCAAGCATAGAAGAAGTCATTCTCGTGGAACATCGGGTGGAGGGATTTTCAAGGTGCTAGGTTCCATCCCCCATATTTCACGAGCATACTGAGCAATGGTCCGATCACTGGAAAACTTCCCAGCTCCAGCAATATTATGGATCACCTTGCGGGTCCACTCTTTTGCATTCTATATAAGAGAAAGACTTTTGTGAAAATAAAATAAATGTAATAGGAAAATAACAGAAGGAAGTGTACATGACATGGTTAGAAAGTGGTACTAAACTGAATAGAAAAAAAAATTAAATTTAAAAGGTTACTAAACCCAGGGCTCTGCATTCACTTTATCTGGTCTCGCAGTACACAGAACATGGAGATGCAATTATTTCAGTAAATATAAACAGCTAAATACTTTTTTTGCATTAGCAGGCTTGTGACCTCTATGAGTGCCTGGTTAAAGCTCGTAGGAGGAGTTTTAATTCTACTCTTACTGTCCTATGAGGCTGCAGAACCCCTGGCCCTCTGTCTGGACAGTGCTGATTGGTCCTGTGCTGATCACCTCCCAAGAAATAAAAAATCTCTCTAGCAATATACATGAAAATGAGCATGTGCAGAGTGCCCCCAAGGCTCTGTACTATCAGCAGATGAATTGGGGACAGTAAAAAAAAAAAAGGGGAGCATCAGAGAAGACAGAATCAAAAAGCCTTTTTACACAATGCAGAGGATTAACCCCTTAGGTTCCACAGTGAGTATAAACAAACATGATTTACTGCATATACAGACTGATTTTACTGTTGCGAGTTTAGTAACACTTTAATAAAAAATAGAAAAACAAGTCAATCTCGTATTTTGTTTTCTATTGCATCTACATGTAAAGTCAAAAGTCTCAAGGAAATCATCATTTTCCTGCAGGGGGAGTATAGACCTATCATAACATAAGCCCTGTCAGGAAGAAACAGACTGCTATCTCCTTGCTATGCAAATCATTGTGTCAGCCTGTGCTATCACAATTCACCTTGTAAAGAGCGCTGACCGAATCCTGACATCTGATGTAATCTTCATAATCTGCAAATACTTTGAACCTGAAAAAAGAATAACATAGTAATTGTTGGGCAGTGACAAAGAATGGGGAAATAACAGAAAAAAATAATATGGTGAGCTGGATAGATGGAGGAAGAAAAAAGGAATTAGGAAAGGCAGGAAGAAAGGAGAACTGTTACCTGTCATGATTCATCAGCATGTTGACAATGTCCTTGAAGAGGTCAGGCTGTTTGGGGGAGAAGTATCCTGAATTAAGCTGATCAATCACCTGTCTGAGCTCAGGAATCCTCTCGTAATACATCCGGGCATTGTAACTGAACAGACATTTTAAAAAGTCTATTATCAAATGGAAATTGTTTGTGTTTATATACATATACATGCATCAGTTAGTTCACTAGTGTTATTTCAGATTTTGACTTGAGTCACATAGAATCGCATGACAATGTAAATCACATTGTTTTCAATGGTGACTGTTTATATCAATGCATTTTGGAAAAGGGTCCTGTGTTAATATGGTGCTATTCCATCCCCACAGAATATGCAAACCACATCTAAGTAGCATTCGAGTAGCATCACATATTTACATTGAAATTCGGATCAAAATCAGATCACAGCAGTGTGAACCTAGCCTTATTACTCAAAATAAACCACTTGACCATTATCCATACAAATCCTTTAGGCTCCTTTCACATGGGTGGCCAAGGAGTAAAAAGGTAAAAAAAAAGTGATCCCCACCCACAACTGGACATTCAGGTGCCACTCAGGTGAGTACCTTGCCTTGGCTGCTATGCTCTGCATCTTTGTGTACCAATTTTTTAACACGTGTTGAGTTTGACAGGCATGGGAAAGCAGTGGATAAAAATACCATGCTTGATTATGAATCATGTCTTAAGCATCTCCAAGACATGATCCAAGGCTTACAATGCATTTGTGGCATGGATTTGCAATACAAAATCACCATTTACATACATTTACATACATAGTTACATAGTAGGTGAGGTCGAAAAAAGTCCATCAAGTTCCAACCTATGTGTGTGATTATATGTCATTATTACATTGTATATCCCTGTATGTTGCGGTTGTTCAGGTGCTTATCTAATAGTTTTTTGAAACTATTGATGCCCCCCGCTGAGACCACTACCTGTGGAATGGGATTCCACATCCTTGCCGCTTTTACAGTAAAGAACCCTTTAAGGTTAAACCTCTTTTCTTCAAATTTTAGCTAAGTGTCTTGTTAAACTCTCTTGTGCAAAAAAGTTTTATCCCTATTGTGGGGTCACCAGTATGGCATTTGTAAATTGAAATCATATCCTCTCTCAAGCGTCTCTTCCACAGAGAGAATAAGTTCAGTGCCTGCAACTTTTCTTCATAATTAATGTCTTTCAGACCCTTTATTATTACTCCATTTCCAGTACATCCTTCGTGAGGACTGGTGCCCAGAACTGGACAGAATACTCCAGGTGCGGCCGGACCAGAGCCTTGTAGAGTGGGAGAATTATCGCTTTATCCATGGAGTTAATCCCTTTTTTAATGCATGCCAATATTCTGTTTGCTTTGTTAGCAGCAGCTTGGCATTGCATGCCATTTCTGAGCCTATCATCTACTAGGACCCCAGGTCCTTTTCCATCCCAGATTCCCCCAGAGGTTCTCCCCTAGTGTATAGATTGCATTCATATTTTTGCCACCCAAATGCATTATTTACATTTTTCTACATTAAACCTCATTTGCCATGTAGTTGTCCACCCCATTTGTTCAGATCGTCTTGCAAGGTTTCTACATCCTGCGGAGAAGTTATTGCCCTGCTTAGCTTAGTATCGTCTGCAAATACAGAGGTTGAACTGTTTACCCCATCCTCCAGGTCATTTATGAACAAATTAAATAGGATTGGTCCCAGCACAGAACCCTGTGGGACCCCACTACCCACCCCTGACCATTCTGAGTATTCCCCATTTATCACCACCCTCTGAACTCACCCTTGTAGCCAGTTTTCAATCCATGTACTCGCCCTATGGTCCATGCCAACAGGACTTATTTTGTACAGTAAACGTTTATGGGGAACTGTGTCAAATGCTTTCGCAAAATCCAGATACACCACATCTACAGGCCTTCCTTTATCTAGATGGCAACTCACCTCCTCATAGATTGGTTAATAGATTGGTTTGGCAAGAACGTTTCTTCATGAATCCATGCTGATTACTGCTAATGATACTGTTTTCATTACTAAAATCTTGTATATATTCCCTTATCATCCTCTCCAAGAGCTTGCATACTATTGATGTTAGGCTAACTGGTCTGTAATTCCCAGGGATGTATTTTGGGCCCTTTTTAAATATTTGTACTACATTGGCTTTTCTCCAATCCGCTGGTACCATTCCAGTCAGTAGACTGTCAGTAAAAATTAGGAAGAATGGTCAGGCAATTACTTGACTGAGTTACCTAAGTACCCTCGGGTGCAAGCCATCCGATCCCGGTGATTTATTAATGTTAAGTTTCCTAAGTCTAGTTCTAATTCTGTCCTTTGTTAGCCATGAGGGTGCTTCCTGTGATGTGTCACGAGGAATAACACTGCAGTTTTGGTTACTGAAGCCCCCCCGATTCTCTCG
This sequence comes from Aquarana catesbeiana, assembly GCF_042186555.1. Lineage (NCBI taxonomy): Eukaryota > Metazoa > Chordata > Amphibia > Anura > Ranidae > Aquarana > Aquarana catesbeiana. The sequence continues at coordinate 176,885,070 of NC_133334.1, read as the reverse complement.
TGAAGACTGAGGAGAAGAATAAATTCAATACCTTCGCCATCTCCCCATCCTTTGTAACCAGATGTACTTCCTCATTCTTTATGGGGCCAATATGGTCTGTCCACCCTTTTTACTGTTTACATACTTAAAGAATTTCTTGGGATTTTTTTTGCTCTCTTCCGCTATGTGTCTTTTGTGATCTATCTTAGCCGCCCTAATTGCACCCTTACATTTCTTGTTGCATTCTTTATAAAGTTTGAATGCTGATGATGATCCCTCAACCTTGTATTTTTTGAAGGCCTTCTCTTTTGCTTTTATATGCATTTTTACATTGTCATTAAGCCATCCAGGACTTTTGTTTGCACTTTTAAATTTATTACCCAATGGGATGCACTGGCTAATGCCCTTATTTAATATGCTCTTAAAGTGAACCCATCTCTCCTCCGTGTTCTTTGTGTCCTAATTTATATCTTGTAGCAAGGTTCGTAGTTTAGGGAAGTTGGCTCTTTTGAAATTCAGTGTCTTTGTATTTCCCTTATGTTTCCTATTTGTGTGATTTATACTGAAGCCAATTGACCTGTGATCGCTGTTTCCTAAATTTCCCCTGTATTTCCACATCCGTGATCAGGTCTGTATTGTTGGTAATCTGTAGATCTAGTAACGCTTTATTTCTAGTTGGTGCGTCTACCATCTGACCCATGAAATTGTCCTGCAAGACATTTAGGAACTGGCCAGCCTTAGACGAATGCGTGGTTCCCTCCGCCCAAGTCTATTTCTGGATAATTAAAATCCCCCATTATGATAACACTTCCCATCCTTGCTGCTAATCCAAATTGTGATAGGAGGTCCACCCCCCCTCCCTCAGGTTAGGGGGCCTATAGCATAATCCCAGTATTATTTTCCCCTTAGCTTCATCCCTTTGGAGCTCTACCCATAAGGATTCCACCTCCTCCCTAGCTCCCTTAGTGATGTCATCTCTCACATTCACTTGTACATTATTCATGATATACAGGCATACCCCTCCCCCTTTTTTACCCTCTCTATCCCTGCGATAAAGGGTATACCCTTGAATGGTTGCCTGACAATCATAAGAGCTGTTGAACCAAGTCTCTGAAATTCCCACAAAATCCAAATCCTCCTTGTACAACAATATCACTAGTTCACCCATCTTGTCCACCAGACTCCTGGCATTAGTGAATATGCCACGTAGTTTAGACTGGTTGCATACTATCCTCTTATTGGGTGTTCCGAGGTTGCAACTTGTTACTATACTTACCTTGGGTTTATGTGCTTTAGTCAACCTACCACTGATGCCCCCAATACTGCCCTCTGTTCCGCGCTGACTATCTCTACCTCTGGACCCCCCCCCCGCCTCCCCCCCCCCCCCCCGTTGCCTAGTCTGGTAGTAAAAAAACAAAAATTGGAGCAAGTTATGTCGGATTTTTCTTTCCATAGACTTTCACTAAAGACAAACTTAACTTAGTGACTGAACCAGCACCTCTCAGCCAATTTGAAATCTATGTAGAAACTGGCTGGATGGCAATTGGTTAATGCTACCAATGTACATAAACAGCCAGATGTCTCACTTCCGAGGGCAGAAGGCCATTTTAAAAATACCTCCCCTTTGCTTTGCTTGTGTGCGTTCACTAGAGCAGTGTTTCTCAACCAGAGTGCCATCCGATACATAACCAGTCCAAACATTGAAAAAGTTATACACATATGGAATCCCGATATTCAGGAGGAGTAGTAGAATGTGCTTTAGGGTATAATTCTAAGTATGTCCATGCTGTGTGTGAGAAATATCTTTACTTTGTGTAAAAAATACACAAAATTGTTATCAAATACTTACCGTAATTTTCCTTTCCTGACCTATTCTCACGTCAGCACACAATGGGTTAACACCTCCTCTAGAGCTCACCGGACCACCTAAATAAAAGACAGCCCCCCCAACTTTAGGGGAAGGCCACAAGGCTGAACTAGAGGCCCCCATTGCTACTGAGGAAGTCTTGGAAGTCATCAAAAACCTAAAAGGGGGCTCAGCCCCAGGGTCAAAACGGATTCTATGTCCCATACTATAAAACATTAGCGGGTCTTCTGGCCCCATTCCTAGCTGGATTCTTCAATTCTAAAAGGAATGGCGATCCATTAGCTAATCAGCTAAATTCAGCATTCATCTCAGTTATCCCCAAACCGAATAAAGAAACAGGGATTGTAGGGAACTACAGACCTATTTCGTTGATCAACAATGACTTGAAGATCTTGCCCAAAATTCCAATGAACTGAATGGCTACCCTTATCAGTCAGTACATACACAAGGACCAAGTAGGCTTTATTACTGGAAGACAGGGCCCTAACCAAGTGAAAAGAGCCATAGATATAGTCTCAATCCTACAGTCAGGATGGGATGGAGGTCCTCGCCAAGAGGGAATGCACCTTTTCGCTTGACCTTCAGAAGGCCTTTGATTCGGTCTCCTGGCCGTATCTTTTTGCAGTGCTTCAGCGCTGGGGATTCGGTCCGAACTTTATTGGGCTCCTGGAAGCCCTATTCTTCATCCCAGAAGCCAAGGTCAGATTACAGGGCTACTACTCGGAACGAATTAACATTGCTAGGGGCACCCGTCAGGGTTACCCGCTCTCACCCTTAATATTTGCTATAGCGATTGAGTCATTGGCAGCCTCTATTCAAGCCCATTCAGATATTGGGGGGTTCAATGTGGCCAGATGTCTCATAAGTGCACCCTCTTCACTGACGATCTACTCCCTAATTTATGTAAACTCCTGGACAACTTCGCCAAAGTATCAGGTCTTCAGGTTAATCTCTCTAAGTCCTAAGCACTGAATGTTTCTCTCCAACACACAATGGTAACGCAACTGAAAAGCTCTTTTAAATTTGATTGGAGTGACTCGACTATCCTATACCTAGGGATTAATCTCACCCCCAAGGTCGAACAACTATCCTCCCATGTACCAAAAAAGACCTGGGCTACATTTAAATTAGAGTGGATGGGCAGAATTAATTTGGTTAAGATGACCCTATTCCCCAGATTATTATACCCATTTTGCTCCCTACCAATCCCAATTAGAAGAGATCACCTCAAGTCCTTGACAAGATGGGATATTGTTTTTCACAATGTATTCGCTTTAACCCCAAATCCCAGTATGGTACTATCAAGCGGCTAGGCTGGCACAACTATCTACTGTCTATTCTAGAATAGAGAAACCTGATTGGGTGCTCATAGAGAGGCAGGCAGTACCAACATTCACACTAGACTTTCTCCTATGGTGTCCCTCAAAGAATAGACCCCCTGTCATGTCCCCCACTCTGCCCCACTTCCTAACCCTGTGGGATTCACTGCAAAATCTTTCTACTCTGGTCTCAGCAATTCAACCACTAGCTCACATATTCCACAATCCCCAATTTAAACTAGGCATGGATATCAAAATCTTTAAAAGGTGGTTTGACTAGGGCAGGGATGTCCAAACTACGGCCCTTCAGCTGTTGCGGAACTACACTTCCCATGAGGCATTGTAAAACTCTGACATTCACAGACATGACTAGGCATGATGGGAGTTGTAGTTCCTTAACAACTGGAGGGCCATAGTTTGGACACCACTGGACTAGGGCATGTACTGCATTCGACATTTCTTCTCCTGCATGGGACCACTCTCACTCAAATATTGTGAAAACAAACTAGAACTTCCTATCTCTGAAAAAGTTGGTTCCACCAAATTTCACATTACTTACACTCCCTTTGGAAAAACAAACCTAGTCCCCCTATGTTCACGGATTATGAGCTTTGGTGTGGCCATATCATGGAGCAAAAAGGAGGCATATCTGTAATCTATTCATCACTACAAGGCATACTACCAAATTTTCATATATGACGGCATGGGAAAAAGATCTCCAAGAGACCTGGGATTTAAAGTTTGGCATAACTCACTCTCCAGATTATTGAAAGGAATTTTTATTTCCTCTCTAATAAAAGCCAACCTCAAGATCTTCACAAGATGGTACCTGGTCCCCACTGGACTAGCAACCATCTATACCTCCTCCTCCCCATTATGTTTCAGGGGTTGTCACACTCATGGCATGATGATACATGTTTGGGGGCAATGCCCGAAAATCAGGAGGTTCTGGAACAAAATATTCCACCTCATCACAAAATCACTGACTGCTCGATTCCAAAGTCCCCATCCATAGCACTGCTTAACTGTTCCATCCCGAAGACTCCCAAACATACCCAAAAACAAATCCTCTTTATGCTACTAGGGGCTGAAATTTCCATCGCTAAGGCCTGGAAACAACCCAAGGTCTTATTAACTAAAAGAAAAATCTCTTGGATAATGGCCCAGGAAAAGACAGTAAGCACTATCCTAGATACATCCGACGGAATCAGTTCCTATCGGGAAAACCGCTCGTCTGTATGCTGTTCTGACGGACCAAAAACGACACAAGGGCAGCTATTGGCTACTGGCTATTGAACTTCCTTTTTCTAGTCCTGTCGTATGTCATCGCATTCTAAACGATCGGACTTTGGTGTGATTATGTGTAGGCAAGTCTGTTTCAGTGGAACTCCATCGGAACTCCATCGAAAAAACCGTCAGAGTTTATTCTGATGGAAAACCGGTCGTGTGTACGCGGCATTACTTTACCCTCCCTTTCTCTTCTACACTTTTTTTCTATACTACACTATTTGTTTAAAAGTCACACACGGGGGCGGGCACGCATGGAGGAAGCAGCGTGCTAGCGTGCTGTGTCCTGTGGAGACCCGGGAGAAGGATCAGCAAAGCTGAGAACATGCTGAGAGCAGCCGTAAGCAGTGTGTGGTAGCATGTGGCATTCGGCGCCATTTGGCGGCACTCAGCAGTATTCACTCTCACACAGCTAATCATTCAACAGTCGGCTGCCAGTCTAAAAACGTGAGCGTGAGCTGAGCTGTAATATGTGAACTTTGTGTGAACTTTGTGTAGCCGAGGAGGCGAGAACCAGGAGCAGGGTTCTGGGAGACTGGGAGCGTCATTCCTTCAAAACAGCCTGCCGAGGAGAGGTAGCCAGTAGCCGGGAAGCAGTGTGTCCGTCATCCACAGTGAAACAGCAGAGAGCCGTGCTGTGTCAGCTGCTGTATCAGCTGTGAAATAATGGGTCTGTCGTCTGCAGTGAGTCAGCAGGGAGCCGAGCAGTGCCAGCCGTGAGATGTGTGCAGAGATGGGATGTGCGGGTGAGTTGTGCTTTGGTGCTTTTGTTTGCTCCTGGTTAGGGATGAGCCGAACACCCCCCGGTTCGGTTCGCACCAGAACCTGCGAACGGACCGAAAGTTCGCACGAACGTTAGAACCCCATTGACGTCTATGGGACTCGAACGTTCGAAATCAAAAGTGCTCATTTTAAAGGCTAATTTGCATGGTATTGTCCTAAAAAGGGTTTGGGGACCCGGGTCCTACCCCAGGGGACATGTATCAATGCAAAAAAAACTTTTAAAAACGGCCGTTTTTTCGGGAGCAGTGATTTTAATGATGCTTAAAGTAAAAAAAAAAAAAAGTGAAATATTCCTTTAAATATCGTACCTGAGGGGTGTCTATAGTATGCCTGTAAAGTGACGCGTGTTTCCCGTGTTTAGAACAGTCCCTGCACCAAATGTCATTTTTAAAGGAAAAAATCTCATTTCAAACTGCTTGCGGGTTTAATGTAATGTCGGGTCCTGGCAATATGGATGAAAATCAGTGAGACAAACGGCATGGGTACCCCCCAGTCCATTACCAGGCCCTTTGGGTCTTGTATGGATATTAAGGGGAACCCCGCACCCAAATTAAAATAAGGAAAGGTGTGGGGCCACCAGGCCCTATATACTCTGAACAGCAGTATACAGGCTGTAGGTTTGTTGTTAAGTAGAATCTCTTTGTAATTTTGAACGGGTACATTTTTAACGTGTTTAGCTCCAGCCAAAAAATCTTTTTTAAGCTTTTTGGAAAACATAGGGAAGGGTTATCACCCCTGTGACATTTGTTTTGCTGTCTTTCCTCCTCTTCAGAAGATTTCACCTCACTTTTTGTCCCAATGGATTGGAAAGCATCAGTGGAAAGGAGAAATGTTTTTCCCATATTAACTCTTACAGGAGAGAATTTCCCTTCCTAGGGGTAGATTTCACTTCCTGTTGTCTCCTTCCGTTTGCAAGTAGGAGTCGTTTGTAAGTTAGTTGTTTGAAAGTAGTGTCCTGCCCTATATACTCAGCAGAAATTTGGGCCTTAGGTGTTGCTGTGGCCACAACACTGTAAGCCCTCACAGGGCTCTGCTGTGAAATATTAGATCAAGAATTGTAATTACATGCCCCTGTTGAACAGGAGCTGAAAAATTAGGCCTTAGGCACTGGTGCTGGTGCCACAACACTGCAACCCCTCACAGACACTCTAGTTGGAATGCAGGAACGAGCCCTGCTGCAAAGTATTGCATCAAAAATTGTAATTACACGCCCCTGTTAAACAAGGGCTGAAAAATTGGGCCTTAGGCACTGGTGCTGGTGCCACAACACTGCAACCCCTCACAGACACTCTAGTTGGAATGCAGGAACGAGCCCTGCTGCAAAGTATTACATCAAAAATCGTAATTACACGCCCCTGTTAAACAGGGGCTGAAAAATTGTGCCTTAGGCACTGGTGGTGGCACCCAGAACCAAAAATGTTCTTACAAGCTATCAGCGTGATGATTGAGGAGGAAGAGGATAATTACTCAGGGATAGTCACTCAGCATCAGCATAGGCAGTCTTTGAAGGGATCTGAGATTTCAAAAAAAATTATTCGGTTACATCAGCATCAGGTGCTTGGTAGCTGGTGGTGATCCAAGACTCATTCATTTTTATGAAGGTCAGTCGATCGACCGAGTCAGTGGACAGACGCACCCTGTGATCGGTTACCACGCCTCCAGCAGCACTGAATGTGGGTTCCGAAAGAACGCTGGATGCAGGACAGGCCAATAGCTCAATTGCATACTGTGCAAGCTCTGGCCAGTGATCCATCCTCAAGACCCAGTAACCCAGAGGATTTTCGGTGGGAAAGGTGTCCAAGTCTGATCTTGCCCCTAGGTATTCCTGCACCATGTAAAACAGACGCTGGCGATGGTTGCTGGAACCGATCATACCTTGGGGCTGCGGACCAAAAAATTGTCTGAACGCATCGGTCAGACGGCCACCTTCTCCACCGCTCCTTCTTTGACTGACCAAAGCCTCAGCAACACGTTGTCCAGAAACAGGAGTTTGTAACCTCCCAGTCTCTGGGAACGCGTTGCACAGACCTTTCTGCAAGGCCTCCCGAAGATGTTTCATCCTCTGCTCCCTCTGCGATGGCAAGATAAGGTCCATAACCTTACCCTTGTAACGTGGATCAAGGAGGGTTGCCAGCCAGTATTGGTCCTTCTCCTTGATACCACGAATACGAGGATCCTTACGCAGGCTTTGCAGGATCAGGGAGGCCATGCAGCGTAGGTTTGCTGAGGCATTCGGTCCAGAGTCCTCTGGGTCACTAAGGACGACATGGTCCGCAGCCACCTCCTCCCAGCCACGTACAAGTCCATGTGTTTCTTGGGACTGATCCCTTAAAGACTGCTGCTGATGCTGAGTGCCAGGCTCCACCTCCATACTGACACAATCTTCCTCCTCCTCCTCCTCCTCTTCCTCCTCGTCCTCTTCCTGTGTGATCGGCGGGCACGCAGGAACACTGTCTGGATAAAGGGGGCCTTGAGAGCTAAGGAAGTCCTCCTCTTCCTGCCTCTGTTCTGCCTCAAGTGCCCTGTCCATTATTCCACGCAGCGTGTGCTCCAACAGGTGGACAAGGGGGACAGTGTCACTGATGCATGCACTGTCACTGCTCACCATCCTCGTGGCCTCCTCAAATGGTGACAGGACAGTGCATGCATCCCTGATCATGGCCCACTGGCGTGGAGAAAAAAAACCAAGCTCCCCTGACCCTGTCCTGGTGCCATAGTCGCACAGGTACTCATTGATGGCCCTCTGCTGCGTGTGCAGCCGCTGCAGCATGGCCAACGTTGAGTTCCACCTGGTGGGCATGTCACAGATTAGGCGGTTCTTGGGCAGGTTAAACTCCTTTTGGAGGTCCGTCAGCCGAGCACTGGCATTATATGACCGGCGGAAATGCACACACAGACTTTCCTGGCCTGCCTCAGGACATCCTGTAAGCCCGGGTACCTGCCCAAGAACCGCTGCACCACCAAGTTAAGGACGTGAGCCAAACAGGGCACATGGGTCATTTGTTCCTGTCGGAGGGCAGAGAGGAGGTTGGTGCCATTGTCGCAAACCACCATTCCTGCCTTAAGTTGGCGTGGCGTCAACCACCTCTGAACCTGCCCCTGCAGAGCTGACAGAACCTCTGCCCCAGTGTGGCTCCTGTCCCCCAAGCACACCAGCTCAAGCACCGCATGGCATCTTTTGGCCTGCGTACTTGCGTAGCCCCTTGAACGACTACGGAGCACCGCTGGTTCCGAGGAAGAGGCCATGGAGGAAGAAGAAGAGGAGGAGGTGGAGGAGAGAGGTGTGTCACAATCATTAGCATTTTGGAGGCGTGGTGGCGGAACAACCTCCAACACTACTGCACCTTGTCCTGCATCCTTCCCAGCTGCCAGCAGAGTCACCCAATGCGCCGTGAAACTTAGGTAACATCCCTGTCCATGCCTGCTGGACCATGAGTCAGCGGTAATATGCACCTTACCGCTGACCGCCCTGTCCAGCGAGGCATGGACATTGCCTTCCACATGCTGGTAGAGAGCCGGAATTGCCTTCCGTGAGAAAAAGTGGCGTTTGGGTACCTGCCACTGAGGAACCGCACATTCCACAAACTCACGGAAGGGGGCAGAGTCTACCAACTGAAAAGGCAGCAGTTGAAGTGCTAGCAATTTTGCCAAGCTAGCATACAACCGTTGGGCATGTGGATGGCTGGGAGCAAACTTCTTTCGGCGGTGCAGCAGCTGGGGCAGGGAAATTTGCCTGGTACAATCTGACGTCGGTGTACCAAAATCAGATTGCCCACAAGTACGTGGCTGTGACACACCTAATTCTACACCTTCATTCCTCTCAGTGCAGGTCTCAGAGAGGACTGAAGGTCTAGTGGGGTTGGAAATCTCAGCTGATGAGGAGCAAGCAGAGGTCCTCTTTGTTCTTTGGTGTGGGTCTTTTAGATACGCTTGCCAACGAACTGCATGGCAGGTCAACATATGTCTGGTCAAGCATGTGGTACCCAAGCGGGAGATGTTTTGGCCACGCGAGATACGCTTGAGACATATGTTGCAAATAGCAGCGGTGCGATCTGATGCACTCGTCTCAAAAAAGGCCCACACCAAAGAACTTTTTGAATAACGCGCAGAGACTGCAACGCCCTGCACATGTGGAGCTTTGGGGTGTGATGCAGTCAATGTGCTGCCCTTAGGCTGGCCCCTGGAGGGCATCCTGCCTCGTTGGTGATGTGCCGCCTCCTCCTCCTCCTCCTCCTCTCTCCTATCAGGCACCCACGTTGAGTCAGTGACCTCATCATCCCCTCCCTCCTCATCTTCACTGGAGCAAACCTGGCAGTATGCTGCAGCAGGGGGAGCATGACTGCCATATTGCTGTCCTTCTTGGGCACCCCCTCTGTCCGTGCTCGTGTTACTGCCTTCATCGAGCTCAGTATCATCATCAGAGCCTTCCAAACGCTGGGCATCCTCCTGAAGCATGTACCCAACACTGTGGTCAAACAGTTCGAGGGACTCCTCAGGAGGACATGGTGGGGCTAGGGAAGGAGTCACTGATGACATTGAGCCAAGGGAAGAGGCCGCTGCTTTGCCAGACAAAGTACCCTGGGCATGGGTGAGAGAGGATGAGGAGGATGAGGACGGCTTGGTCATCCACTCGACCAAGTCTTCCGCATGTTGCGGCTCAACATGGCCAGCTGCCGAAAAAAAGGCCAAGCGTGTCCCATGGCCACGTGTTGATGAGGATGCACCGTCTCCACGACCAGCACTAGACACAGAGCCTGCTTGCCCTCTCTTATTGGCTTGTGACTGTCTGCCTCTCCTTCTTGGCCTTCCAGACATACTAATGGCCTGTAGCTGCACTAAGCTGGGATATATATATATATATATATATTTTCAATTTTCTTTAAAATACTGTAACAAGACAAGCCTGCCTGTCAGTAAGAAGATAACAGGAACGGATCTAGCTGAACACTGTGAGCAGGACGCACCCCACTAGCTTGTAGGTTTAGCTGAACACTGTGAGGTGGACGCACCCCACTAACTTGTAGGTTTAGCTGAACACTGTGAGCAGGACGCACCCCACTAACTTGTAGGTTTAGCAGAACACTGTGAGCAGGACGCACTGCACTAACTGTAAATAGTCTAGCTGCCTGACTGTGGTACTAATAGGATCAAAAGAACACCAGCAATTTTCTTCAGGTAGCTGTATTTACTGTAACAAGACAAGCCTGCCTGTCAGTAAGAAGATAACAGAAACGGATCTAGCTGAACACTGTGAGCAGGACGCACCCCACTAGCTTGTAGGTTTAGCTGAACACTGTGAGGTGGACGCACCCCACTAACTTGTAGGTTTTGCTGAACACTGTGAGCAGGACGCACCCCACTAACTTGTAGGTTTAGCAGAACACTGTGAGCAGGACGCACTGCACTAACTGTAAATAGTCTAGCTGCCTGACTGTGGTACTAATAGGATCAAAAGAACACCAGCAATTTTCTTCAGGTAGCTGTATTTACTGTAACAAGACAAGCCTGCCTGTTAGTAAGAAGATAACAGAAACGGATCTCGCTGAACACTGTGAGCAGGACGCACCCCACTAGCTTGTAGGTTTAGCTGAACACTGTGAGGTGGACGCACCCCACTAACTTGTAGGTTTAGCTGAACACTGTGAGCAGGACGCACCCCACTTACTTGTAGGTTTAGCAGAACACTGTGGGCAGGACGCACTGCACTAACTGTAAATAGTCTAGCTGCCTGACTGTGGTACTAATAGGATCAAAAGAACACCAGTAATTTTCTTTAAAATACTGTAACAAGACAAGCCTGCCTGTCAGTAAGAAGATAACAGGAACGGATCTAGCTGAACACTGTGAGCAGGACGCACTGCACTAAATGTAAATAGTCTAGCTGCCTGACTGTGGTACTAATAGGATCAAAAGAACACCAGTAATTTTCTTCAAAATACTGTAACAAGACAAGCCTGCCTGTCAGTAGGAATATAACAGGAACGGATCTAGCTGAACACTGTGAGCAGGACGCACTGCACTAAATGTAAATAGTCTAGAAGATAACAGGAACGGATCTAGCTAAACTGAATACAGTGTATATATATATATATATATATGCAACACCTGGGATGCATATATATACACAATACACTTTAAGTGCAGCTAACTGACTGACTGTCCTGCCTAATCTAGCTAACTCAAATGAAATGACACTGTCTCTCTCTCTCTCTAAGCACACCGGAACACACTGCACAGGGCCGCCGTGCAGGCGGCCTTATATAGTGTGGGGCGTGTACTAAATCCCCTGAGCCATAATTGGCCAAAGCCTCCTTGGCTTTGGCCAATTATGGCTCTCTGTTAAGGCGGCGCTGTGATTGGCCAAGCATGCGGGTCATAGTGCATGCTTGGCCAATCATCAGCAAGCAATGCACTGCAATGCCGCAGTGAATTATGGGCCGTGACACGCCACACGAATTTGGCACGAACGGCCCATATCGTTCGCAATTCGGCGAACGATCGAACAGCCGATGTTCGAGTCGAACATGGGTTCGACTCGAACACGAAGCTCATCCCTACTCCTGGTGTGCTTCTGACTTCGAAGACTTTTGAGACTTTTGAGGACTTGCAGTCATGAAAGGAATAGCCTGCATAATCTGGTAGCCTGCATAACCCCAGCATAACCCCAGCATAACCTGCATAACCTGCATGAGCCCAGTCTAACCAGCATAATCCGCATATTTTCAACTTAACTTGCTTAGTTTGCATAAACCGGCATAACTCCTACACCACTGTATCCCAGCACTACATAATCCCTGTGCTCCAGCATCCCTGCATCTCTGCATCTCTCTGCATTTCTGCATCTCTCTGCATCTGCATCTCAAAATCCCAGCATTTTCAGCATTTTTAGCATAACCAGCATAACCAGCATAATCAATATTTCAACATAACCTGTAAATTCCTGTATTCCAGCTTCCCAGCATTCCCAGCATTTCAGCATAACCTGCATAACCTTGCTCAACCTCTGCTCAACCTCTGCTTGTCTGCTTGTCGCTGCTATCACCACTGCTGTCACCCCTGCTGTCCCCACTTACATTGTGCTGCATTAACATTGCATTGTGTCTTACCAATACGGCCTATCAACACTGCCTTGAGTTTGTATTTGTGCTCCATTTATTTATTTATTTATTTATTTATTTTTGCCCTCTGCATAATCCGGAACCCGGAATCCTCTGGTATCCAAGAACTATCCTGCTATGGTCCTCTTAGGTTCAGTATTGGCATTAATACTGGCATTAATATTGGCACAGATCCCTCCCCCCCACCTGGATTCCCTGGTGTGTCCCTGGTTCTCATGGGAAGGAGGAGACGAGGTGCTCCTAGTGGTCGATCTGGTATTCCATCTGTATCCCTGCAAACTGGTATTCAGGACTTTTTTTCAGCCAGTAGACGGACTCGCTCCTCTAGTATAATAGCAAAGATGGCAACAGAGCAACAGATGGCTCCACAGAGGGCCCAGCAAGCGAGCCAACCGAGTCAGTCTATAAGTCAGGATACAGACCAGCATATAGGGGTTGTTCCCACCCCATCTCTTACTCCATCTTGCTCACCAGTATATAGCCCTGCTCTCCAACAATCCGAGTTTGCTGTTACAGCTGCTCTACAAGAATCACAGAGCATCTCGCAGAGTGTTTCACCCTCAACTCACCCCTCTCCATCTCTGCCCCCCCTCCGCCTTTGCCCTCCAGGCCTATACAGACGCCCCCCCCCTCCGCCTTTGCCCTCCCGGCCTATACAAACGCCAGCTATGGGCCAGGGAGTGGATGGGGGAGAAGGGGGGGATTTGCGAGAATTCCTAAAAGCTTTACCAACACGGAGTGAAATGGAGGCATTTGTACAGCGCCTGGAGCAAAGTTATTGCCCTGATATCCAGGCGGTTAAGACAGATCTACAAGCAACTCAGGTTAAAACATCAGAGTTAGAGGGTTCTGTTACAATTTTGGCTGATGCTATCCATGTGCAAGACCAACGATTAGATACGCATGAATCTTAAATACAAACACTGTACTCCCTTATAGAGGATCAAGATAATCACAATCGGCGGAATAATATTCGGATTCGAGGGTTACCAGAAGCAATGGGGGTCGAGGATCTTCCAGAAACGGTAAAAGGCATTTTCATCTCTATATTGGGGACAATTGAGTCGGTTAATCTGGAAATCGATAGGGTTCACCAGGCTTTGGGGCCACGGAGCCCTGACCCAGCCAAATCAAGGGACATTATATGCCGAATACACTACTTCCGTGTAAAAGAGGACATTATGAGAAAGGCGCGAACAAAAGGCCTAATTGAATATAAAGGGAATACGATACAACTGTTGTTAGACCTGTGCCATTTCACCCTAGAAAAGAGGAAGGCATTAAAACCTCTCCTGGTTTTGTTACAAGACCGAAATATTTCTTATCGATGGAACTTTCCATTCCAACTACAGATCCGGAAGGAGGGAAAGTGATTAAGTATCCGTGGTCCATCGGATATCCCAGCAGTAGTAACAGCCTTGGAGCTACCAGAGCTCCCACCGTTGGAGTGGCCACAGTCATATTCTTTGTTTCGGGGTGAAGGGCATCGAGAACCTGTATTGGGGAAATACCCCAGCAGATCAGGACCCCCCCCCCCCCATAGCCTAATCAAGGGTTTTCAGTAGCGATAACATTGGTAGACTTTTTCTACAAACTTTTTCTTGCTTGTCCCCCCCCCCTTTTTTTTTTTTTTTTTTCTCCTTTATCAATTCCTGATTAAAATATGCCTTTGTATTATATACTATGTCAGTGATGAAATATTGATGTATGTATGCGTTTATTTATGCATATTTGTATGGAATATATATTTATGCTATATGGCACCTGATGATATTTGTCAGAAGTTTTTCTATCAGGGATGCAGATGATAGGTTCCTGATATTATTAGAAGGAAGAAAATACCGGCCTCCCCCACCCTGAGCATTATCTTTTTTTTTTTTTTTTTTTCTCCCGTTCTCCTCTCTCCCTCCACCAGGGTGGGGTGCGCCACTTTTGAGGGATTGGTTGCACCTGGGGGCAGAAGGGTAAGGAATTTTATTAAAGCTTTGGATGTGGATATCCTAAAAAGATATATCAGCTCAATTATAGCCAGGATAAATTAATATATATAGCACTATTCCTTTTTTTGGGAATTGGTGTACAAAATTGTGCTGCAATATGGCTATTTGTCGTGCGGGGGCGGGGTGGAATAGGTAATATGTAGATGGGTGGCATTTGTAGTGCTTCTATAACATGTTTCTCTGACCATGCCGCCTGCACACGACAAATAAATGTTTGTGGAATCAGTCTGCCGGTGGTGATGTCTCCTGGGATTCCAGTTGAGTATGCATGACCGTGTGGATATGAGAGTCTATAGCTGTAGGGTGCCCACTAGTGAGCACTCATATATACATATCGATATGGGGATCAAAGGGGGGGGGGGGAGGCATATCTTATAGAATGTATTGGTGCCAACTTCTTTACTCTCCCCTATAGGAACGGGTTTTGGGTTTTTTTTTTTTCTTCCCCATCTCCCCCTCCTCCTCCCCCTCACGAATGTGGACTCCCCTCCTGAGATGTAGCTGTACTTAGGGAGGAGGTGAGGGAAGGGAGAGAGACTTTAGATGCACAATACGCAGCTGAAGTATGAGTTTTCGTAGGTGGGGGGAGGAGGGATAGGTACTAGGTAGGCAATTGATGTTTGTTGTGTATTTATCAACCTGTTGCCCTGATGGTGTCACCACATTATGACAAATAGTTGCGTATAGGTGTAGGATACCCGTGGCGTGTGCACACTTAGGTTTAGGGATAAGGGAATTCGGGGGCGGAGAGGTACACCCTATAAAAGGCATGAGTACCATTTTTTTTTTTTCCCTTCATCTTCTTTAGAGTGCAGAAATAGTTTGAGTTCATTTTCCTATATATTATAGATCGCAATAAAAGCAGGTTTTTCTCTCGGGTACCACTTTGAGACCTTCCCTGTGTGTATCCACTTCCCCCTCATAGGTATACCAGCCTTCTGGTAGGGATTGGTTTGAGGTGTGTTTTGTTTTTTTTTTTGTTTTTTTTTTTTTTTTGTTTTTTATTTGTTTTTTTTCTAGTTATGGTGGTGTGTTATACTTTTTGTAAAGCAATCTAATTAAATTTTTTTGCTGGATTTGGTATCGGACCAGATCCAAAGAGAGAGTTATCTCTCTCATTATTTTATTTTTTGTCTCTTTCTTCCACCTTTTTTTCCTCCTTTCTCCTTCTTTTTTTTTTTTTTTCTTCTTCACAAGCCAGGAAATGACGACCAAACAATCTTGGCCAGTCTCATTGAAACTCTGTTCATATAACGTTAAGGGTATCAATAAACAATCAAAAAGAGGTCAAATTTTGTATGCTCTACATAAAGCTAGGGTAGATATTATACTTTTCCAAGAGACCCATTTTAAAGCAAATTGTATCCCAGCATGCTCACGAAGATACTATTCAAGTTGGTTTCATAGTACCTTGTCCTCGTCCAAGAGTAGGGGAGTCTCCATCGCTATCCATAAACGTCTGCCAGTATCGGTCTTGGAGCATGTGACTGACCCCAATGGCCGGTATCTTTTTCTCAAATTCAGGCTGTGGAATAGAGTCTATACAATCGTCAATTTCTATATTCCTAATTATGATCAAATAACGGCAATTACACAATATCTTCATCTCTTGACAGAATTTGCAGAAGGTACAATCCTTGTAGGAGGAGATTTTAATATGGTTCTAGAACCCCAACTGGACACCTCTTCTCAGCGATCAAATATCTCCTACAGTCGGTTGAGAGCCCTGAAAAAAGAGTTGTTTGGACACCGATTGCTGGACTTATGGCGTATTTTAAATCCTAAAAAGCAGGACTATACATACTATTCCCCAGTCCACCAATCCTATTGTAGGCTAGATTATTTTTTCGCGGGAACACAACTATTGTAATGGAACCCAATAATGGACATTGGGTCTTTCATCTGGTCTGATCACTCACCTCTTTTTTTGACAGTACAACCTCCCCAGATCCCACGGTCTGATTGGTCATGGCGTTTAAACGAAACCCTTATGCTAGACCCACTATGTCATCAGGCAGTTTTGGCAGCGATCAAGAATTTTATCGCTGACCATGAACATGATGAGACCCCATTACCTATACAGTGGGAGGCCTTGAAAGCAGGAGTAAGAGGACTATTTATCCAACATGGAGCTTGCTTAAAAAAAAGAAAGATCAGCAACTATACAGGATGACCTGTCAAAACTTCGGGTGTTGGAGATCTCACACAAAAAGACCCCAACTCCGGATCTATTGGCTGATATATCTTTGGTACGATCATCTTTGCTGCAGTCTTTGGAGGTTTCCCACTGTAAAAGTCAATATAGATATGCCCTGGGAAAGTACCGGTATGGAGACAAGGCTGGGAGATCACTTTCAAGGTCTTTACATCCCCGACCCCCAGTAACTTTTATAACTAGCATTGCGTTACCATCTGGAGAAATTACTTCAGATCCAATCCTTCTTCAAAAGGCATTCTGTGATTATTTCACAGCGTTGTACAATCTTACTCCCCCATCATCCTGCGACCCAGATTCTCTTGGTTGTCGTATACAGGAATATGTGTCCGAAACTGCTATAGCAATATTAGATGAAAATAGTGGGAAGTCTTTGGACTCCCCATTTTTACTCGAGGAATTATTGGAAGTGATTAAGAATACACCATCGGGTAAAAGTCCCGGCCCTGATAGTTTTACATCGAAATTTTATAAGACCTACAAGGATTCTATTACACCATTTATGCTTCGAGTGTTTAATAGCATATCTGATATTAATGAGTTTGTACCCCAGACATTAGAAGCGCACATCTCACTACTTCCTAAACCTGATAAGGATTTAAACTTGTGTTCTAGTTATTGTCCTATATCCTTAATTGGGGTAGATATCAAGATATATGCCAAATTGATTGCCTCACGTCTTCAATCCCATATTCCCAATTTGGTACATACAGACCAAGTTGGGTTTGTACAGGGGTGAGAAGCATGCAATAACACGCTTAAATCCCTTTTACTCATCGAATATACCCAGTCAGCAAAGATACCAGCTTGCCTTCTCTCTGTGGATGCTGAGAAGGCATTTGACCATGTTGGGTGGCCGTTTTTGGAACAAACTTTGATTCAAATAGGATTAGGACCAATTCTGTTAAGAAAAATTATGGCACTCTATACCAAGCCAAGAGCAAGAATACGGATTAATCAATCATTATCCCCTAACTTTCCTATTCAAAATGGTACACGTCAGGGATGTCCGCTGTCTCCCCTCTTGTTTGTTTTAGTAATTAAACATTTGGTAACTGCTCTTAGACAAAATCCTTGTATCTCAGGCATACCATTAGACGGACAGGAGGTGAAGCTGGCAGTATTTGCTGACGATCTGCTACTCTATATTACCAATCCACATGTCTCCATGCCATCTATTCTGTATGAATTCCAGAGTTTTGGAGCTCTGAGCAATTTTAAAGTAAATTTGTCCAAATCAGAAATTCTTAATGTCTTTCTATCATCACGTCAAGTTCAGGCTCTAGGGAATAATTTCCCATTTAAGATCTGTACTTCAACACTTCAATACTTGGGCATAAAAATTCCGCAAGATCTTACTAAGCTATATATAGAAAATTATTATCCTCTTATGCAGCGTACAATACAGGACATTAAGAAATACGAGCGAGCCCATTACTCATGGTTTGGGAGGATCAATATTTTAAAAATGGATATAATACCATGCTTTCTCTACCTTTTCCAAACCATACCTATAGCGGTCCCCCATTCCTTTTTTACCATTCTACAATCTACCTTTACAAGGTTTATCTGGGGATGTAATAGACCTAGATTGCAAAGGAGAATTTTATCTCTCCCCAAAACAAAGGGGGGCGCAGGGGCACCCGATCTATACTACTACCACGTTGCAGCAGTGTTAACTAGACTAGTAAATTGGTTCCATCACTCCCATCTTAAACAATGGGTACACATAGAACAGTCAATTGCTCCCTTGGATCTCCAGGCGCTTCCCTGGCTAGATATCTCTGCCCGGGGCCCACCTTCCTTGGTATCCTTTCTTACAGCACATTTATTGCGTACCTGGGATAAACTACAAACCCAATTAGGACTTTTGCCTAAAGTGGGATTAATGACACCCCTGTTTGGTAACCCAGGGTTCTTACCGGCAATGGCACGGAGACATTTTCTGGTATGGAGTAAGGAGTCAAATCGTCGTATATCCCAAATTATTTATCAGGGAGATCTCCCATTGCTTTCAGATTTGATCCCTACTCAGCAACAATCAATTAAACACTGGTTGGAATATCGGCAAATAACGTCTTTTCTTTCTTCTTTTCCTTCTATAGATGTGTTTAATAGAGAGCCAGATACCTTTGAGTCTCTTCTGTTACAACAAAATACACCAGAACATATTCTGTCTGCAGTGTATGGGGTTCTTATTCTTAGACTCCATACATGTCTCCCGGAGTTCACAAATAAGTGGAAAATGGACTTGAATGTTGAAATTAAGCCAGAGGAATGGGAAAAAGCATTTATTCTTACACATAGTATGTTGTTAGCAATCAAGGCCCACGAGACGAATTTTAAGCTTCTCTCTCGGTGGTATAGATGTCCGTTGTTGCTTCACCGGATATATCCAAATGTTTCAGACCTGTGTTGGCGCTGTCATTCTGCCAAAGGTTCTTTATTACATATTTGGTGGGAATGTCCTGCGGTGCATAATTTTTGGGACATGATACTGCAGCTTCATACCCGTGCAACTGGGGTGACTATTCCCAACACACCTCAAATTACTTTGTTATCCATCTTACCTGACTCATACAAAAGCATTAAAAAAGGCCTTTTAAGACACTGGTTGACAGCTGCAAGGGCAGTAATAACGCGCCACTGGCGGTCAGCACATGCTCCATCGCTGACTGATTGGATTCTAGAGATGGACCATATTGAGAGGATGGAGACTCTTCTATCAGAGGAATTGGACATGTATGAACAATGTCGTCAAACTTGGCTTCCTTGGAAGGTGCTAAGGGAATCCCCTGAACTACGGAATCTGTATGTGGTTTGGAGGTAGGATATGAAACTGGTGGAAAGGCGGTTTGAGTGAGGCGATCCTGGTTTGAGTAACTACTTCGGGTAGTGTATTTAATCAGAACACTACGGTCTCTTTTCTTTTCTTTTTTTTTTTTTTTGTGTTGTGTCTGTGTGTGTGTTTTGTGTGATTATAGCTAATATTACTGTGGGAGTTGAAGAAAGGGAGTAGGAAATTATATATTTTATTTTATCTAAATGGATGAAAGAAAATAAGGCAGGGATATCCCTATTAGGGTTTAGGGATGTATGGTCTTGGGCGGTGGTGGCGGAACTTGGTGCAGGGGATGTTTTGGGACCATGCCTCCCTTTAGTGTGGGGAGGGTGGGGGTGTGTCTGGGGTTCCGGGGTCCGCCATCACGGTCTGGAGTATGATCAGGGGTTGTCTCTCTCCCTTGTTTATGATTTTTTTTTTCAGAGACCCCTTCAGTGTGTTGGTATATCTTTGTTTTATATATTATTGTAATGTGGTATTTATATATATATATATATATATATATATATATATATATATATATATATATATATATATATACACTTTTTTTGTGTGTTGTTTTTTTTTTTTTTGCACCCATTGGATGAGATTAATGCTATTTTTTTTCCCTTTTTTTTTTCTCTTTTTTTTGTTATGTAAATGTAAAAATTTTCAATAAAAACAGAATGCTATAAAAGTCACACAACAAGGTCATTTAGATTTAAAGTTCATTCTTCTTAACCAGGACCAGGGATTCTCCAGATATGTATTTCTTTATCCAAACTTGTTCTCAAAATGACCTATGTTAATACTCACCTGTTACACTAACTGTTACTCAATTCTTCTTGAAAGTATAGAATATATCCCCATTGAAGTTTAGAGTGGGATGATGGTGTCTCCAGTTGCCCCTTGACACAGCTTGCTCCCATAGGGGGTGTCTGAGGTGGAGGGGGATCTCTTCATCTCCATATTATTCTGCTATAATTTACCTTGATTCAGTTATTTTTCATGCCATAAGACAGTAGTAATCCTTGTTCAACAAATATGTATCACTCAAAGTTTTAACAATGTTTTGATCATTATTTTCTTTCTTCTTCTTCTTCTGTATTGTCATTTTATTGAAATCCCCAAAAATCTTTGAAAGAAAAAACAAAACAGTACCCCCTCATCATCTAGTACCCCCTCATCATCTGGTACCCCCTCATCATCTGCAGCCACCCTACTGTCACAAGCCGTCGCCTCCATGCAATTTGTGGATGTCTGGCGCTTAATGCACCCAACGGAACGGGAATACTCCTTCTTTTCACCCCCGCACAATACGTTTTCACGTATAGACTATTTTTTTGCCTCCCCGGCCCTAAGCTCCATAATCAGTGCACCAGACATACAAGACGCAGTGATTTCAGACCACAGCCCAATCGTGATTCATCTCACCCAAACAGCTCGCTCATCTCCCTCCCCTACTTGGCGCTTCCCCTCCTATTTAGCTGACAATGAGGACTTTCAATATACACTATACTGCGCCTGGGAGGAATACATCTCCACTAATGGAGCTCACATTACAGATCCTAACCTATTCTGGGAAGCAGGCAAGGCCTTCTTAAGAGGTAAAATAATTTCATACACAACCCAGTTTAAAAAAAAAGCCAAGCAACAGTATAGTAAATCAAGCGAAACCCTACGCCTGGCTCATGAACAGCTCACAATAAACCGCACCATAGAAAACATACAAAAATGGAGACAGGCCAAAAGCACCTTTGACCTATGGGCAGAACAACATGAAGCGGCCAAAACATCATACTCTCAGTTACATTTTCATAGATTTGGAAACAAGGCTGGTAGGCTCCTGGCCAAGATGTGCTCAGGCCCCAGACGTCCCACCCGTATCTCAGCTCTTAGAGCTAAGACAGGCTCTATGATCACCTCCCCAGCTGAAATTAGCAACCTACTTGTGGAATATTATACCAATCTATACAAAGCTGACCCGACTGACTTGCCTACCACTGACTTACTGCTCGACAAAATAAGTTTACCCAAACTCCACCACACACAATTAGAGACGATTAATGCCCCCATCACTGTTGATGATATTCGATTCACGATCAAAAACATGGCCTCGGCCAAAGCCCCGGGACCCGACGGATATACCGCTGAATTCTATAAAATGACCAAAGAATTTATCCTTGATACTTTAAAACATGTTTACGCAGCTATGTGGGACGGAGGGCCCTATCTTCCTACGGGAACACAGGCCCACATCAAATTAATCTCTAAGAAAGGGAAAGACCCCCTACTACCGGGCTCATACCGGCCGATATCATTAATAAATGTTGATGTCAAAATCCTATCCAAAATAATTGCGTCACGGCTAGCTCCCCTACTGCCATCTTTGTTACACCCAGCCCAATCTGGCTTTGTTTCGGGCAGATCGGCCACCCTAAACATTCGCAAAGTGTTAATGGCTCTAGAATACGCCAAAACTCACCCTAACCAAGACATTGCCATCATGTCATTAGACGCGGAAAAGGCCTTTGACAACATCAGTTTCTCTTGGCTCTTTAGAGTGATGACACAATTTGGTTTCTTAGGACCGATTATGCGATTCCTGCTACAAATGTACGCATCCCCTACCGCACGTCTTGTCACCCCCGACTTTATCTCGGACACGATTCCATTAACGAAAGGAACGAGACAGGGGTGCCCCCTGTCTCCACTCCTGTTCAATTTAGCAATCGAACCCCTGTCCAGAATACTAAATTCAGCTGATGGAATCAGTGGCATCACTCTGGAGAACCACACTCTTCGTTCGGCACTATTCCCAGACGACATACTGCTATTCTCCACCGACCCCATAACAGACTTTGACAGACTCAAACGACTTTTTTCAGAATTCAGACTTTGCTCGGGATTCAGAATCAATTTTGATAAAAGTGAGATCCTACCATTACACCCCCATCTCTCCAGTAAATGGAAACACCTATCCCCCCTGGCCATAGCCAACCAACATATTACATACCTGGGCATTAAAATAGGACGTGAACCATCCTCTTTATATTCTTTGAATTACCCTCCTTTGATAACCAAAATTGTGAAGGAGTTGGAGGCTTGGGGGTCCCTACCTCTCTCGCTCTTTGGGAGATGCCACCTTTTCAAAATGGTGTCCTTTGCGCGCCTGCTCTACCCAATGCAGACCATACCTCTTCTAATTAAACATTCAGACATCCAAAAACTCCAAAAGGCCCTAACTACCTTTGTATGGTCTCACAAAAAACCTTGCATAGCGCTACAGAAATTATGTCTCCCGAAGGACGAGGGTGGGGCGGGACTGCCCAATATGCGTTTCTACAACCTGGCATGTTTACTTAGACAGGGCTTAGACTGGCTAACTGGTGGTTCTAAATATTCCAACCTATACTTAGAAGAGGCTATGGTACACCCATATACCCTCTCGGCCATCCTTCATTCTAATCCCAATACATTACCCCCCCACCTCAAAACAAGTGTAATAATTAAGGATACGGTCGTTGCATGGAGAGAAGTAAGAAAATTGCTCAAAGTGCCATCTAACATCTCCAAGTACCTCAAAATACAAGGCAACCCTATGTTCCTTCCATCTATCATCCACAAAGCTTTTGGCCAATGGAAACTTAAAGGCCTCACAGATGTCTCCGCTTTTTATCTCAACAAGCCGGGCAAATTCAAACTGTTTCATACCCTGATGCGGGAATATTCCCTACCACCAACACATGCTTTCTTTTATCACCAACTCATCAATTATCTCAAATCATGCTCTGGTCCTAATACTAACCCACTTGAAACATCCTGCATTGATACTCTCATCAAAAGCGATAACTACTCCATCTCCAATATTTACTCCTGTCTCATACAACATCAAACACGGAAGTATGCCCTCAAACCCTTTCAAAAATGGTCACACGTCTTAGAAGACGAATCTCTGCCAGAAAAAATTCTTGAGGGATACAAGACAATCCGCAACCTTACTGCTTCTGAATCTTGGAGGGAAACACAATTCAAGATAATTCACAGAGCTTATTTCCATTTCCGCTACAACAAGAAGGACCCCACCCAAGCCCAATGTTCCTGGTGTAACATACCTTGCCCCACGTTACTACACAGACTCTGGGACTGCAACAAGATTGATGCTTACTGGACTAAGGTGATCACCTACATCAACGAGGTCCACAAAATTCAGTGCACAAAGGACCGCTTACTATGCCTGTTCAGCATACCCCCTTCACCCTCATCGCCAACGAGGGTCTCACAAAATATTCCACATTGGGCTCACCTCTGTCTTCTAGTGGCTCGCAGGACTATCATGACTCACTGGATATCAGCTACTCCACCTACCCTAACAACGTTTAAAAAAGCCTTGGCATCACTTTTCAATCTAGAAAGGTTGGACACCATCACCCTTAATTTCCGAACAACTTCCCGTTTTTTCAAAAGATGGAGGAAATACATTGAAGCTACATTCGATCCGCAGGCACTGATCGAAATAATGAACCCATTTCGATACACGAAATGGTACTTGACAAAAGATGTCACCAATTCTCTAGGCCGACTCAAAATACCCCCCACCCCAGATTCCTTTATTTTTAACCCACCGTAGGTTATCCATAAATTCATTGTCCCCCTTGGCATCCACCCTCTCAAGTTTAGTCAGACGCTGCCTCCACTCCTGAAGGTATTTAGATGTTAAGATTTTATATATCGAGCAAAGTTTCACCCCATAAGGTTGATGAGAAGGCAAACATGAACTCCCCCATCTTCCCTTTCCCCTAATTTTTCTTTTTCTTTTTCTTTTTTTATCTCTCTGTTACTTCTCTTTTGATCTAACTGATATGACAAGATTGTATTTCAACTACTAAGTCATTCAACTGTATAGATTGTAACGATTAATACTCTGTAACTTTTGTAACACTAAGTCTTATACTTTTGTATGCCATAAAACCCAATAAATATTTTTCAAAAAAACAAAAAAAACAAAAAACAAACAAGGCAGCACTGGAATGGCCGCTGTAAAATGTCCCAATGGGAACAATGCAATCCCTCGCTGACTTAAATGCTATCTTCCTGACTCTTCGTACACAGATTTTCATTTTGCAAATTTAGCAGTTTTGGAAAACCACTTGACTTATTCGGGCATGAAAAAACGACTCCAAGATCCTCCATAGATTAAGAAAAGGATAACTGCTTTTCCTGTTTCATCACTGGTCAACTAAACTTGGAAAAGGATTTCTAGGAGAAGGTTGTGACTAGGGATGGGCCAAACACCCCCGCGGTTCGGTTCGCACCAGAATATGCGAACAGGCAAAAAATTTGTGCGAACATGTGAACCCTATGTCTTTAGTCTATGGGACAAGATTATGCGAACAGAATATGTGAACAGGCAAAAAATTTGTGCAAACATGCGAACCCTGTGACTTTAGTCTATGGGACACGAACATGAAAAATCAAAAGTGCTAATTTTAAAGGCTTATATGCAAGTTATTGTCATAAAAAGTGTATAGGGACCCGGGTACTGCCCTAGGGAACATGTATCAATGCAAAAAAAAAGTTGTTAAAACTACAGTTTTTTCAGGAGCAGTGATTTTATTAATGCTTAAAGTGAAATAATAAAAAATAAAAAATGTAATATTCATTTAAATATCATGCCTGGGGGGGTCCACTTAGTCTGCCTGTAAAATGTTTAAAATTTAAAATTGCTTGCGGCTGTAATGTATTGGCGGCTCCTGGCAATATAGATAAAAATCGAGGAAAAAAAATCAGCGTGGGCCACCCCCCCAGTTCATACCAGGCCCTATGAGTCTGGTATGGATATTAAGGGGAACTCCACACCAAAATTTAAAAGAAAAACAGAGTGCCCCCCCCCCCCCAAAATCCATACCAGCCCTTTGGGTCTGGTATAGATTTTAAGAGGAACTCAATGCCAAAATTAAAAAAATAATTGGCGTGGGGTCCTCCCCAAAATCCATACCAGACCCTTATCCGAGCATGCGTATCAGGCCACATGCCCTCAACATGGGGAGGGTGCTTTGGGGTCCCCCCAAAGCACCTTGTCCCCATGTTGATAGGGACAAGGGTCCAGTGGTTGTGGGGGTCTGCGAGTAGAGGGGTTATCCGATCTACCCCCCCTTCCCTATATGAATGGGTAAAAAAGTGTCAAAAAGTAAAAACCACAAAAGACAGTTTTTGACAATTCCTTCCCATCCCATCCCATCTTCAATCACGCCCAACGGACCCGAAAAAAAAAAAGAGAATACTCTGCCTCTGGCGTAACCGGGTGACCCCGCCCCCTTCTGATGGCACCCCCTCAGGCCTGGTATGGATTTTGGAGGGGACCCCACGCTGTTTTTTTTTATTCTGGCGTGTAGTTCCCCTTAATATCCATGCCAGACCCAAAGGGCCTGGTCTGGACTGGGGGAGGGGCATGCATTTTCTGTCATAGGGTTCCCCTTAACCACTTCAATACACTGTACACTAGTATTATATAATGTACACTGACTGCACTGTATATACATATATATATATATATATATATATATATATATATATATATATACACACACACACACACTAGACTGCCTGCTATATATTATATATATATATCTATCTATCTATAGATATATATATATATAGATATATATATCTATATATATATATATATAGATAGATAGATATATATATAGATATATATATATATATATAAAATATATATTAAACTCAGCCCTCAAAAAATCCACTTACCTGCTCTTATTTTGCAAGTGGATTTTGAGGGCTGGTGAGCTATGGCTGCCTGGGAGCGGGGGGGCGAGCAGGCGGGTTTTATGGGAGTCCTTCTCCCAGTGCTTGGGAAGGGAGGGAGCATCAGAGTGCATGGAACATCACTAGCGGCTTTCATTTCAATAGCAGAGTGTTCCCCGCACTTGTTGTCACACACAGCCCAGCCCCCTGGTCCAGGGACTTTGGTAGACAGATCACCCGTCCAATCCCGGGACGAGTGACGTGTATCAAAGTTTCCCAACCAGGGGGCAGGGCTGTATGTGACGCTGAGTGGCGGGAACACAGCAATTTAAATGAAAGCTGTTCCAGTGATCTTCCTCGGCGCTCTGATCATCCGGCCAGAAATCCTCTTCTTCTCCTCTGTACCCCTGCATGGTGGACACAGGGAGGCTACATGGTGGACACAGGTAGACAGCATGATGGACACAGGTAGGCAGCATGGTGGACACAGGTAGGCTGCATGGTGGACACTGGCAGGCTGCATTGGTGGAAACTGGCAGGCTGCATTGATGGACACTGGCAGGCTGCATCGGTGGACACTGGCAGGCTGCATTGGTGGACACTGGCAGGCTGTATTGGTGAACACGGGTAGGCTGCATTGGTGGACACAGCAGGCTGCATTGGTGGACATGGGCAGGCTGCATTGGTGGACATGGGCAGGTTGTTGTTAATATTTATTTTTAGAACTTTATTCTGCATAAAACATTTAAGTCTCATTTTATGAGATAATTTATGAGGGCGTGTTTAGGGGCGGAATTAAGAGCTGGGGCAGGGTAGGGGTTGGGTGGGACAACTGGTGGCGGGTAACCCTTGAGGCCTGGCTAGTAGCTCAGGACTTGAAATTTTGAGCCGTGCGAAACTGTCTGCACGCCACTAACTAACCTGCCTCTAGCTAAAATTCTCCCAATCATAACACTATATACGGCCGCCGTGTAAGCAGCCTTATATAGCGTGGGGTGTGGACCCCCTGAGCCATGATTGGCTAAAAGCACCCTGTCTTTGGCCAATCATGGCTCTCACAGCATAGCTTTTCAAAGACTTTCCAAATGTCTAGCAGTCTGCTCTGGATTTTATTTCATGAAAACATGAAGTTGCCATGCCTTAATAACTGCTCTCATAGACTGAGTAATTGGTAATAGGGCTGACTGGCCTCTATGTAGAAGGTTACGGAGGGTTTCATAAGAGCCGAGCTGCGCTGCCTCGAGCACAACAGCAGCATTGGTCTCGTCTGCTACCAACCAATTGTGGGCCTGAGTGAGTAAAGCAGCAAGGTAGTAGAAAAATTAATTTGGGCACGCCAGTCCACCCTCAGTCCAAGGTCTTTGCAGTATCATCACAAGAAACCTAGGTCTTTGCAATCCCCACAGAAATTAGGTCATTACAGGTCTGAATTGCCTAAAGTATCTCCTAGGGATCCACACCGGGGCATGGGGAAGGACGTGCAGAATAAAGGGGAGCAACTTCATTTTAATAAGGTTAATCCTGCCCATGAGGGAGAGGGGGAGGTGGGACTATGCCGATGAACATTGCTTTGTTAGAGCCAAGAGTGGCAGCAAATTCAGGGTAATATAGTCTTTTGTCGTGGAGGATCGCACCACCCCCAAGTATTTGGCAGAAGAGGTCCACTTTAGGGGCAAATCTGGATCAGCCTTGGCCTCCACCTCTTGATCTATGGGCAGGATGAGGGATTTATCCTTATTGACCTTCAGACCTGTCAGAGGAGAATACATGGAAGCAATGCCAGGGCTTCCCTAAGGGAGGGCCTGGGGTCTTCCAAAAAGAGCACCATGTCATCGGCGTATAAAGCCACTTTTTCACTAATGGCCCCTACTTTAATACCTTTAATAAGGGCAGAATTATGTATAGCCTGAGCTATTGGTTCTATCATGAGCGCAAATAGCGCTGGGGATAATGAGCACCCCTGTCTGGTCCCCCTTCCAATGGGAAACACTTTAGACAATTCACTTCACAGGTTTATAGGGAGCCCTATAAAGGATTTTGATCCAGTCACGGAAACATGGACCAAAGCCCATTACCTCTAGTACAGCAGACATGTAGACCCAGTCCACTGAGTCTTACTCTATGTCAAGCAGGACCAAGACTCTGGAGGCTAGTTCATCAGGGGGGAGCTACAAGTGCGTCAAAACTCTGCGTAAGTTAATGTCTGTTGATTTTCTGGGGACAAAGCCAGTCTGATCAATACTAATTAATGATGGTAGGAATTTGGTCAATATCATGGCTCACACTTTGGTCAAGATTTTAAAGTCGTAATTCAAAAGGGAGATCAGTCTATAAGATGCACAAAGCTTGGGGTCTTTCGTTGGCTTGGGTATTGGTATAATGTAAGCCTAAAACATTGATGAGGGTAGGGCCTGGGACTCAGCTCTCTGAAAACACCTCACGAAGCCTCGGGGCTATGTGTTTAACTTTTAATTTATACCAGTCTCCCGGTAACCCGTCAGGTTTTGTTGGGGGGTAATGAGTTAATTGCCTTTTCAATTCGGTAATGGCGATGTCTGCGTCTAAAGAGGCAGCTTACTCAGCAGTCAAGGACAACAGAGAAAGACTGCGCACAGTGTCCAATAAGGACGAGAGATCTGGGGGAGGGCCTTGGTGGTATAAGAACTGAAAAAAAAAACTGAAATGTGTTTAAAATGTCAGGAGGGTCTGTAATAGAGCTCCCAGCATCCGAGAGCAGTTGGGAGACCACGGTCAGGTGCCAGGAGTCCACAACTACATTGGCCAGCAGCTTACAATTCTTGTCCCTAGACTCAAACAGCCTCCCAGTCTGAAGAGTGGCTTCTGCATAAGTGAGGGACGTGAGGTGAAGTTCCAGGTCTCTACGGGCCTGTGCCAAAATTGATTAATTGTCTCCAGTAGGGGAGGACACAAATTCAGAAGATGCGTCAGTCTCAGCCTGTTCGAGTAAGGTCAGCTGGAAGTTATATTCAACCCTTGCAGTTTTGATGGCCGATGTATACTGACCTCAGGTAAAAGCTTTAAAGGTGTCCCACACCATCGGGGGTGATGCCGAGGATTCATTTACCTCCCAGTATTGTGTGTCTGAGTCCCTCGGCAGCTCCTGTACCCTCTCATTATGTAGCCATTTAGAATCTAGGCGCCAACAACCCAAGGATATACCTCCTCCTACCTTAACAATCATTTCCATTGTGGAGTGGCCCGAAATGCCAGCCGGCAAGTAGGAGACTACCCTTATGGAAGACAGCATCAGCCTAGAGCTGAATGTCAAATCAATTTGGGAGCCAGATTTATGTGAGGCAGAGTAGTGTGAGTAAAATTTATCTAAAGGATACTTATTTCTCCATATCTCCGTTAGGTCAAACGTGTGAGCCCAGGACCCTAGTTCTACACAGGACATGAAAAAAAAAACATAAAAATGAAATGAAATAAATATATATATATATATGCTAAATAAATCACTTTATATGTAACAGGTCATCTGTGAGAGACAACATCCTAGGTAGGTGCTAGAAAAGAGTATAGTTTTTCTGCTTACCAGGAAGGCTGCCAGATAAATTTAGATGCTCTCTGCCTACCAGGGAGCAGGGATCCATTGATAGGGTCTGCTCATGGTGCTCAGATGCTGCTCATGTTGTCTGAATGTTTCAATAGGACGGGGCATATTGGACAGTGGGAGGAAACCTAACAAGTGAGAGCATAGGCATAGTCACAGCTCTGGCCATTGGCAGAGAAAAGTGCCTCAGTGCATGTTAGGTGACTGTATATATGCCAAGGGCACATGTGCTCGGGGTCTTCGGCATTAGAGCTGGGTGCCAGAGAGAGGGGGCAGCTGCCCCTCCTCTGAACAGCGTCCCATGCAGCCTCAGGTGGTTGACCTGAGGGCCTGAGTCTGAGTAAAGCTGTAACCCAGATGTTCTGCAAAGCTGACTGAAAGGGAGACACACCAGGAAGGATCTGTTTCTGCATACTGCAAGTACAGATCTGTGTAATGGGCCCTGTCCTGTGAGGGCCTATGGGTGTCAGCCAAAGGGGATCCTAGTGAGTGTCCTGAAGATAAAACAGTTTAATCAAGTCTGCTGCTAGAGCAAGCAAAGGACTCAGCAAACATGGCGGCAGCTGCGGCTAAGATGGCGCCCGCACCCAGCCTCATAGGTACAGCGCAGTCCCCCTCGGGCATAGCAGCCATCGATCCTACCTCCCCTGCAGGCATAGCCCAGGCGGTTGTAACACTCCTGACACCCACTCTGGCTACCACAGTGGATGCAGCAGTGCAGAGAGCACTGGAACAATTTCATACTGAACTTCAGAACCAGGCTTAACGTATTTCACAGGCAGAGGAGAGGATCTCCTTAATGGAGGATGACACCACAGCACATGCTGCTGTTCTTGCACGCCTCACTCACTCAAATAAAGAACTGTGGGCAAAATTGGACGATTTTGAAAATCGTGCAAGAAGGAACAATCTAAGGATTATCAGACTGCCATAATCATTCTCTAATGCACAGCTAGCGGATATATGTGCTATTACAATCCCTGAACAACTGGGTCTTCGCACCATGTACCATTGAGCGTGCACACCGCATAGGCCAGCTCACTGAACACCGTGCTAAGCCCAGAGCAGTCATTGTCACCTCAATTACGCTGACAAACACGCCATCCTGCAAAAGTTCTGCAGCAAGCGAACCCTCTCCATAGATGGCGCAGATATGCTGCTCTTCGTCAACTACTCCAGGAGGTGATGAAACAAGTTAAAGAATGTGTCTGTGAGGCTGTGTGCTTGGGGTCAGTGTGGGCACTACGGTGAGATGTTGCTGAAGTTGGAGCCAAGTGACTGTTAGCTCAGAAGATTTTATGTGAACTGGGGGACAGAGACTACGTCTGAGATGCTGACACCCGTGGTAGCTTATTCCCTTTGGAAGGGGCCGGGGAGTACCGAGAACACCGCTGGGGCCTGGGACCAGTAGTACATACTCGCATAACCATCTGCCAGACCAGGGAGACTTACATTTCAGAGGTGCAATGCACACAAGTGGTGGAGACCAGGCAGTGGTCACAGGGTGCATTGGTTGCAGTCGCAGCAACTAGAAGTCCAGCTCTTAAAGGGGCAGAGGGGGCTCAATGGATCCAGAGGCTGGGGTCCTCCAATTCGTCAAGTGAAGAGGAACCAGGGATCATCGATGTGGGGTCGCCCAGGTTTGAGTGCCAATTTGGATCCCTGGAGGAGGGAATAGGCAAATAGTGATCAGAAGTTGAGACTGAGTGGGATTGGGTAACTGAGGAGAAAGGAAGTCCTCCATTTTCCAGTCTGCATAGTGAGGAAACTGAAGCATGACGTGTGAAGAAACCTTGGGTTCTGTGAGGCCTACGCAACTAGGGTCCCAGATTTGTCCCCACCACGGACTTATGCTCATGCCTGAGCTAAGAATGATGCATACTCCAAGCTGATCTCTAAAGTGAAGACCCCGCATGCCCCACCTGAGAGAGGGGACATTCAGAAACTTTCCAGGTTCTCTCGCTCCAGAGGTACAGTATCTCACAAAAGTGAGTACACCCCTCACATTTTTGTAAAAATTTTATTATATCTTTTCATGTGACAACACTGAAGAAATTACACTTTGCTACAATGTATAGTAGTGAGTGTACAGCTTGTATAACAGTGTAAATTTGCTGTCCCCTCAAAATAACTCAACACACAGCCATTAATGTCTAAACCACTGGCAACAAAAATGGAGTATACCCCTATATGAAAATGTCCAAATTGGGCAGTGTTAGCCGTTTTCCCTCCATGTGACTCGTTAGTGTTAAACGGTCTCAGGTGTGAATGGGGAGCAGCTGTGTTAAATTTGGGGTTATCGCTTTCACTCTCTCATACTGGTCACTGGAAGGTCAACATGGCACCTCATGGCAAAGAACTCTCTGAGGATCTGAAAAAAAGAATTTTTGCTTTACATAAAGATGGCCTAGGTTATAAGAAGATTGCCAAGACCCTGAAACTGAGCTGCAGCATGGAGGCCAAGACTATACAGTGATTTAACAGGACAGGTTCCACTCAGAATAGGCCTCGCCACGGTCCACCAAAGAAGTTGAGTGCACGTGCTCAGCGTTATATCCAGAGGTTGTCTTTGGGAAATGGACGTATGAGTACTGCCAGCATTTCTGCAGAAGTTGAAGGGGTGGGGGGGTCAGCCTGTCAGCGCTCAGAACATACGCCGCACACTGCATCAAATTGGTCTGCATGGCTGTTGTCACAGAAGGAAGCCTCTTCTAAAGATGATGCACAAGAAAGCCTGCAAACAGTTTGCTGAAGACAAGGATTACTGAAACCATGTCCTTTGGTCTGATGAGACCAAGGTTCAGATGGTGTCAAGCGTGTGTGGCGGCAAACCAGGTGAGGAGTACAAAGACAAGTGTGTCTTGCCTACAGTCAAGCATGGGGCTGCATGGGTGCTGCCAGCACTGGGGAGCTACAGTTCATTGAGGGAACCATGAATGTCAACATGTACTGTGACATACTAAAGCAGAGCATGCTCCCCTCCCTTCAGAGACTGGGCCGCAGGGCAGTATTCCAACATGATAACGACCCCAAACACACCTTTAAGACCACCACTGCCTTGCTAAAGAAGTTGAGGGTAAAGGTGATGGACTGACCAAGCATGTCTCTAGACCTAAACCCTATTGAGCATCTGTGGGGCATCCTCAAACGGAAGGTGGAGGAGTGCAAGGTCTCTAACATCCACCAGCTCTGTGATGTCATCATGGAGGAGTGGAAGAGGACTCCAGTGGCAACCTGTGAAGCTCTGGTGAACTCCATGCCCAAGAGGGTTAAGGCAGTGCTGGAAAATAATGGTGACCAGACAAAATATTGACACTTTGGGCCCAATTTAAACATTTTCACTTAGGGGTGTACTCACTTTTGTTGCCAGCGGTTTAGACATTAATGGCTGTGTGTTGAGTTATTTTGAGGGGACAGTAAATTTACACCGTTATACAAGCTGTACACGCACTACTTTACATCGTAGCAAAGTGTAATTTCTTCAGTGTTGTCACATGAAAAGATATAATAAAATATTTACAAAAATGTGAGGATTGTACTCACTTTTGTGAGATACTGTATATCCAGAGGAAAGTAGCCATGGAATATGGATATGATTTTCCATATTCTCCGTGGGAGATAATGGAGGAAATCAAGAATTAGAGGGGGGCTTGGTGTGATGAAGCTGTCTGGGAATTTCTCTACAGTATGTCCCCGAGCTGCATTGGAATTATTCCAAGCCACGGTTATGGGAGACCTTCCTGTCCATTAAGGAAAATTGGAATTTAGGAAGATCGATAAACATTAATTGTGTGGAAGTCAATTGTCCAGATAGGAAAGGCCAAGCTTGGGCCATGAGTATTCTGGTTCCTAAAGGAAAGATAGTCCGGATACCACATCCTCACCATTATTATTGTGCTCTGTCAATTTCCTGGCCAGTTTGAAAGGACTGTTCGTTACAAAGAGACTGTTGAGCCTGAAAGTTGCTACGTTCCCTATGTTGCTATTGGGGCTGAAGGCCCTTTTCCCAAATCCCCTTCCCTTTTATCCTTGCAAATAGAGGAGGGGGCAACTGAAGCTGCTGTTGCTTCACCATTCAGGAGAAAAGTACTTCTACTGCAGAGGATTTCTCCTATTCAAGCCAGGGGCTGCTACCTGGAGGAGGTTAACCCCTAGTTACTAAAAAACACTTTGGAAAGATACTTTGTTAGAGACACTTTGCAAAGATCCCTTGGGCCAGTGTTGTTGAACCACAGTTGTTTTGATAGAAATATTGTGCGAGTTGCTGCCATGTAAAAAAAAAAAAAAAAAAGGGGGCAGTGGCTCATTGTCTCTTTGGAAGGAGGCGCCAGAGAGAAGGGCTCCTTGAAGAGTTTCTACAAATGCACAGAAGTAGGCAAGCTATTGCTAAGGCTCCTGCAATAACGTCTGGCCGCTAGGAGAAGATGTGTTGTCCCGATGCTGCAGGAAGAGGGTCACTGCGGGCATCAGTTAGATGGACTGCACACTTCCTCATCCTGACTTGTGGGTTTGGCTAATGGGAAAGAGTCAGTACCCTGGTATTTGAGAGGGACTTTGCCTATTATTAGCCATATGGTTTCCTTTGTGGAACAATGCAGAATGTGTTTAGTTAGCTAGGCTGGTAGGTTGTTCTGTTTGTCTTTTACAGGAACACAACAGGACAATGGGTCAAGAGTTGCCCTTAGGGGGCTGGATGCATCAACCATCTCTACGTGAATGTTAGCGATAAGTGTCTGTTTAGGTCAGAATGTCGCCTCTGTGGAGAGGACAGTCTCACTGTAAGTATGATAGACTGTACAGTTGGCACATGTTGGTGTATTTTCTTTGCAGGCTTGCAAGTAGTCCTTATGCCTCAGCAGAGGTTGCCTATGGAAACATTATTAATGATATTGTTGTAGTATAGTTAGTTAGGATGCTTAGTCATTTTCCCTACCAATCAGTCTA
Source organism: Aquarana catesbeiana (assembly GCF_042186555.1). Lineage (NCBI taxonomy): Eukaryota > Metazoa > Chordata > Amphibia > Anura > Ranidae > Aquarana > Aquarana catesbeiana. The sequence goes on along the minus strand of NC_133334.1, from coordinate 176,850,398 downwards.
TGTTTGGCGGTGGGTGCACGCATACAGTGCACTTGGTAGATACTTCTTTAAAAAAAAAAAAGAAAATTGTAAATATCTTTGTACAGCAGATGCTTTAATGCTTTATATTTTTTCACTCTAAATTATTGTGCTTATCAGCCACATATCGGGTATGCCCTATGGCTTTGTACATATGGTATGCTCTCTTTTGCCCCTTTTCCAAGTTTGTGGGATACTCCTTGTCATTTTTGTACAGATATTTTGTGGGGGCAGCTGCCCAAAGCCTATGAAGGCATGGCAGGGGGTAGGTAGGTGCTAGAAGAGAGTATAGTTTTTGGATCTTTCTGCTTACCAGGAGATGTACACTAATAGAGACGGGCTAAACTCCCCCCTGTTGGGTTCTCACCAGAACTCCCGAACAGAGAAAAAGAAAAAGTTCTGACCAGAATGATCAACCCCACTGAAGTCTATGTAAGCCGAACTTGAAAAATCAAAAGTTCCCATTTTGAAGGCTTATATGCAAGTAATTGGCCATAAAAAGGGTATGGGGTTCCCGGGAACTGCCCTGGGGGACATGTATCAATGTACATTTTTTTTAAAACAATAGTTTTTAAAGGAGCAGTGATTTTATTGATGCTTAAAGTGCAACAATAAAAAATGAAAAATGTATTTAAATATAGTGCCTGGTGGGTCCCCTTAGTGTGCCTGTAAAGTGGCAGAACATGCTGCAGCAAAAATGACATTTCTAAAGGAAAAAAAAAAAACAAATCAAATCACATTTAAATTGACTTGCGTTTGCAATTGCCGGAACCTGGCTACTTAAAAAAAGAAAGAAAAAAAAAAGCGCAAGCACCCCTACCTCCTGAACCATATTAGGCCATATGCGCTCAACATGGGGGGGTGCTTTGGGGAAGAGGGGGCTCTGCCCTCCCCACCCCAAAGCACCTTATCCCTGTTTTGATGGGGACAAGAGTCTCTTCCCCACAACCTTGGGCTGTGGTTGCGAGGGTCTGCGGGTGGGGGGATTTTCAGAATCTGGAAGCCCCCTTTAAGAAGGGGGCCCCCAGTTCCTGGCCCCCCCATGTGAATGAGTATATACCCCTACCCATTCACCAAAAAAGTGTGAAAAAGTAATAAAAACAGAGACCATTTTTGACAATTTCTTTATTAAGAAATAAAAAAAACAGTGTCCCACTATGTAAGTCAATTGTCAATTGCAATGCCCACCGCATCCGAAAAAGGGAAAAAAAATGCTCCACACTCAATGACGGCTGACCATCAAATGCCTCCTCCGCCGTCTGACAGTTCTTATATAGGTAAGGGCAGGGCCACCTGGGGACGTCCCCTGGTAGCACTGCCCTCCTTGTGACATCATGGACTGGTGCATGCTGAGTCAGAACCAGGTGATGCCACCAGGTGATGTTGCCAGGTGGCTCCGCTTTTACAGTACCTATACAAGGACTGTCAAACGGTGGAGGGGGCATTCAACAGTGAGCCCTCAATGAGTGCAGAGCATTTTTTTTCTTTTTCAGGTGCATTGGGGGACACTGTTTTTTTTTTTTTTTTTTAATAAAGGAATTGTCAAAAACCAGCTCTGTGTTTTTATTATTTTTTCACAGTTTTTTGGTGAATGGGTAGGGGTACTATGTACCCCATACTTATTCACATGGGGAGGACATGTCTACTATCTACTGTCTTTTTTAAACGACACTACTTTTTTTCCCCAGGTGAATGGGTAGGGGTACAATGTACCCCATACTTATTCACATAGGGTGAAGGGCCGGGATCTGGGGGCCCCATTGTTAAAGGGGGCTTCCAGATTCCGATAAGTCCCCCGCAGACCCCGACAACCACCGAGCAAGGGTTGTCAGAAAGAGGCCCTTGTCCCCATCAACATGGGGGCAAGGTGCTTTGGGATGGGGGGCACAGAGCCCCTCCTGCCCCAAAGCACCTATCCCCCCATGTTGAGGGCATGTGGCCTGGTATGGTTCAGGAGGGGGGCTCTCACTTGCCCCCCCCTTTCCTGACCTGCCAGGCTGCATGCTCGAATAAGGGTCTGGTATGGATTTTGGGTGGGATCCCACGCCGTTTTTATCTTACTCTTTTTTTACTGGCAAATGTTTGTTTTTTTATTCAGCTGTCAGCAGGAAGCCCATTAACAGCTGATGACTCATCAGTTGTTAAGGACGCCACGGCTGGCTTCCTGGCCCCACTCCTTAAAAACCAGCTGTTATTGCACCCTAAATGGGGAAAGCTTAGCTCAATGAGGGCACAGAATTCACTGTGCAGCGTGCAGTGCATTGCAGGGTGATTGGCAGGGCGAACACCCTGTAAATTCGGGTGTTCCCCAAACGGGGCGAACAGCCAATGTTTAAATCAAACTCATGCTCGGGCCGAACCGTTCGCCCAACACTATTCACTAATTCTAGGAATTCGGTGGAGAAAATGGAGAAACTGGAACTACTGATGCAAGAGGAGGATTTCGACTTTTTGGGAGTAACAGAGACCTGGTTGACAGCACACAAGACTGGCTTGTAACTGTCCAGGGGTACTTCCTGTTTCTAAGGGACAGGATAGGTAGAAGATCAGGGGATCCCCTGATGAAGTCATGTGACCGTGACGGAATAGGCATCCAAGACTGATCCTCGACCATGCCAAAAAATGTTTCTGACGTCAGGAAGGTTCCACGTGCCAGCTTTCCTAGGCTCCTCTGACCGAACAAGAGCAGTCTCGAGGTTGCCGCAATAACCCCTGTCTTTACTGTGGCGATGAGGGGAACTTCCTACAGATTTGTACCCGAAGACATCGTAGGAAACCCTTCCCTCCATCTTCTACAGTTGCAGCACTAAGTTACAGTCAATACCACACCCTGCTGCCAGTCTCTCTTCTCTCTTACTGTTACTATCTCTTCTCTCTTACTGTTACTGTCTCTCTTCAGACTCTTACTGTTTCTGCCATTGCTGACTCCGGGGCCTGTAGCTGTTTTGTGGACTCTGCCTTTGCAACCATGCACGAATTTCCCCTGTGTGCCAAGAGAAACAGCTTCACCGTCCACCTGGCGGATGGTTCAGGTATTAAATCAGGACCCGTCACTTTAGAGACTGAACCCATCCTATGTCTCAGCTTGTGGGCATCGTGAGCTGCTACGTTTAAATGTCATTACATCTCCCCTATTCCTGTCATCCTTGGGCAGCCCTGGTTAAAGGCACATAACCCTCTCATCAACTGGGTCACCGGGGAAGTGACTTTTCCTTCCAACTACTGTAGAGAGTTCTGCCTTCCTCCTCCACTCAATCCGGAAGGACCGCTCCTCTGCATCAATATGGACCCTGAAACCATTAAGCTTGTGCCTTCCATCCACCATGATTTTCTGGACGTTTTCAATAAAAAGAACACTGACACACTTCATAGACCATACGATTGTCCTATCAATCTCTTACTTGGTGCAGAAATTCCCTTTGGCAGGATCTACCCATTCTCAGAACCAAAATTGGAGGAATTGCGAAAGTACATTGATGAGAATCTTGACAAGGGGTTTATCCGGCCATCTTCATCCCCTGCTGGAGTGGGAATATTCTTTGTGGAAAAGAAAGATCACTCTCTCCGGCCTTGTATTGACTACTGGGACTTAAATAAAATAACCATTAAAAATCGGTGCCCTTGACCTTTTATTCCTGAAATGTTCCAAAGGCTATGAGAAGCTTGTGTATTTACAAAATTAGACTCAAGGGGAGTATATATAACCTGATCAGAATAAGAGAAGGGGATGAATGGAAGACGGCCTTTAGGTCTCGTTTTGGGCACTTTGAGTACCTGGTGATGCCCTTTGGACTCTGTAATGCTCCAGCCGCCTTCCAGCATTTTGTAAATGATTGTGATCCGGGACTTTCTTGATTTATTTACTATTGTTTATTTGGATCACATTTTAATTTTTTCCACCTCTTTAGAGTCCCATCAAGTTCATGTGAAGAAGGTGTTAAACAGACTAAGGGAACATCATATTTATGCCAAGGCGGAGAAGTGTGAGTTCGAGACGTGCACCATCCAGTTCCTGGGGCCCAATATCTCCGCAGACGGAATTGCCATGGACCCACAGAAGGTATCTGCAGTACTCGTAAATTTTTACAGAAAATGTATTAAAGACTTTTCCAGTAGCGTATCCCCTATCACCCAATTAACCAAGCTACGCATGACCTTCACATGGACCTCAGAAGCTCAGACAGCGTTCGAGAAACTGAAAAGCCTTTTCACATCCACACCCATCCTGAAACACCTAGATCCTGCTCTGCCCTATGTCCTTGAGGTGGATGCTTCTGAAATAGCTGTGGGAGCCATATTGTCCCAACGACAAGGGACAAAATCCCTACTTCACCCTGTCGCTTTCTTCTCCAGAAAACAAAGTGCTCCTGAAAGGAACTATGATGTCGGTGATCGGAATTACTCACTCTATTTATTTATTATTTTATTTATTTCAGGTACTTATATAGCACTGTCAATTTATGCAGCGCTTTATATATACATTGTACATTCACATAAGTCCCTACCCTCAAGGAGCTTACAATCTAAGGTCCCTAACTCACATTCATACATACTAGGGACAATTTAGACAGGATCCAATTAACCTACCGGCATGTCTTTGGAGTGTGGGAGGAAACCGGAGTACCCGGAGGAAACCCACACAGGCACAGGGAGAACATGCAAACTCCAGGCAGGTAGTGTTGTGGTTGGAATTCGAAACAGCAACCCTTCTTACTGCTAGACGAAAGTGCTACCCACTACACCACTGTGCCGCCGCTATTAAGTCTGCCTTGAAGAAGAATGGCATTATTTGCTTGAGGGAGCCGCACACTCTATTCTTGTATTCACGGATCACAAAAACCTAGAATACTTAAGAACAGCGAAAAGGTTAGGACCTCGCCAGGCCAAGTAGGCTCTCTTTTTTGCAAGATTCTGCTTTCGCATCACTTACCGGCCCGGATCCAAGAATGGGAAGCCTGATGTTCTTTCACACATGTTTCAAGATACTGAAGTATCCCCCGAACCTGATACCATTATACCCGCTAAAAACTTCCTGTTACTGCAAACTGATCTCATTTCCCAAATCAAGACAGCAGTCCTGAATCATCCTCCCTCTCAAGAACTTCACCTCCAACTTAAGGAGGGTCTTTACTTCACAGTGAGCTGATCTTTGTTCCGGAACAGTTACGGACAGCAGTCCTCTACATGTGCCACGATCATCCTCTGGCAGGGCATTTCAGAGTACACAAAACTTCAAAACTAGTCCTTCGCTCTTTTTGGTAGCCAGACTTAATACAATATTGCAGAGACTATGTGAGATCTTGCACTATATGCCTTCGGAACAAGACGGACAGATCTAAGAATTGAGGTCTACTGGAAACCCTCCCTGTACCAGATAAATTATAGAGCATGATCTCTATGGACTTTATTGTTGAGTTACCTCCATCCGTGGGATTCACCACCATCTTCGTCATAGTAGATCGATTATCCAAGATGGCCCACTTTGTGCCCCTAAAAGGTACTCCTTCCGCTGCAGAGACTGCCTCATCTTTTGTCAAGGAAATGGTGCGTCTACATGGTATTCCTGTCAACATCACGTCAGATAGTGGAGTACAGTTTACTTCCAGATTTTGGAAAACTTTAAGTTTTGGGCATTAAACTCTGCCTATCATCTGCTTACCACCCCCAGACGAACGGCCAAACAGAGAGAACGAACTAGACTCTGGAGCAATATCTCCAATGTTTCTCTTCTTTTGCACAAGATGGCTGGGCATCTCTTTTGCCATTAGCAGAGTTCACCTACAATAATTCAATACACTCCTCTATCAAGAAAACTCCCTTTTTTGCTAATTATGGGTTTCACCCATCCTTTTTGCCCAATGTTCCCCAAGAATCCCCGGTACCAACAGTACAGGATTATCTGGAGTTCTGGAGAGCTAACAACCTGTTCATGCAAGAAGCTATCTCCAAGTCTCAGGTAGATGACAAGAGGTTCTATGATAGAAGAAGGAGAGGTAATCTGGATCTGATACCCGGAGATAAGGTGTGGCTATCTACCACAAACCTAAAGCTGGCCTGCCCTTCAAGGAAGGTAGGACCAAGATATATTGGACCATTCTCTGTAAAAAGGAGGATTAACGTCATTGCCTTCGAGTTAAATCTGCCAGAAAATCTAAGAGTTCATCCGGTGTTTCACGTGTCCCTCTTTAAATGATTCGTGGCTGATCCCTTTCCTGACCGAGAATCTGAGTCTCCTGTTCCTCTGTTGGTTGAAGGGAATGAGGAATTCAAGGTGGAAGCTGTCCTGGATTGCAGGAAGAGAACGGGCCAAACTCAGTTCCTTATTAAATGGAAGGGCTATGGCCCTGAAGACAATTCTTGGGAACCTTGCTCTGATGTGCACGCTCCATGATCGCCTGGCGCGCGCGTATGGGCGACTACAAATGCCCATGCGCACGGCGCACGGCGTACACACGCAGGAGCGCTCCCTTAGTGCCAGTTGGCACCAGATGGCCTACTTAAAGGGAGCCCCAGCAACTGATCTGTGCTGACTGGTCTTCAGCTGTGTTCCTGTTATCCTAAAACCTGTGTTTGTTCTGTCTGGTTCCCGTTGCTGACCTTGGATCCTGTTGACCCTGCTCTGAAATCTGCTATACCTGATCTCCGGTTCCTGATCCCTGCTTCCCATCTGACCCATCTCTGCCTGATGTTCCGGTACCCTGCTGCCTGCCTGTTGATGAACCCGGCTCCCCACCTGACCTGTCTCTGCCTGATGTTCCGGTACTCTGCTGCCCGCCTATTGACAAACCCAGCTGTCCCTGTGACCTTGCTCTGGTGCCCTGCTCGGCTCAGCACTACTACCCGAGTGTCTGCAACTACAGTCCAGTGACCAGATGCGACTTCCTGCTCTGCAACTACAGTCCTGCGACCAGCTGCGACTTCCTACTCTGCAACCACAGTCCTGCGACCAGCTGCAACTTCCTGCTACAGGTTTTCGGGTCTCCATCTGCAGGCACTCCTGTGCCTCCTGTCCCTCGGCTCCTTCTGTTTCACTCTCAGCGGGACCTGGGCTGGAGATACAAGAGAGGCCGACCTCTTCATTTCAGTCTCTCTTCAGGTACGTAGCAGCATGTATAGTCTTCAAAATCTCCTCACTTGTGATCGGGCTAACCAATGTCTCTCTCTCCCTATCAAACAACCACCTGAGGGCTATCCAGTCCAAAAGGTCCGACATCTCCCCCGGGCATAGGTCGGAGGGGAGGGAAGAGGTACAGTCAGGTCCATAAATATTGGGACATCGACACAATTCTAATCTTTTTGGCTTTATACACCACCACAATGGATTTGAAATGAAATGAACAAGATTTGCTTTAACTGCAGTCTTTCAGCTTAAATTTGAGGGTATTTACATCCAAATCAGGTGAACGGTGTAGGAATTACAACAGTTTGTATATGTGCCTCCCACTTTTTAAGAGACCAAAAGTAATGGGACAGATTAACAATTATCCATCAAACTTTCACTTTTTAATACTTGGTTGCAAATCCTTTGCAGTCAATTACAGCCTGAAGTCTGGAACGCATAGACATCACCAGACGCTGGGCTTTATCCCTGGTGATGCTCTGCCAGGCCTCTACTGCAACTGTCTTCAGTTCCTGCTTGTTCTTGGGGCATTTTCCCTTCAGTTTTAATCTTCCACAAGTGAAATGCACGCTCAATCGGATTCAGGTCAGGTGATTGACTTGGCCATTGCATAACATTCCACTTCTTTCCCTTAAAAAACTCTTTGGTTGCTTCCGTAGTATGCTGCGGGTCATTGTCCATCTGCACTATGAAGTGCCGTCCAATGAGCTCTGAAGCATTTTGCTCAATATGAGCAAATAATATTGCCCGAAACACTTCAGAATTCATCCTGCTGCTTTTGTCTGACCAAGTACTGGCTGGACTTAAATAGATTGCTTGGCGCCAACGTGGGTGCGCGCTAGTGCACGCGCTGGCGCACACGGGTGCGGCAAGTGCCGATCGCGCACAAGGATGCGCAACGGCTGCTGTTTGCACTCCTGTTCGCACATGTGCACTTCTATGTGCCAAAGCCCGGTTTCTGTGTGCAACAGGAATGCGCATTCTTCTGTGCCTTAGAAGTCTTCTGGGGAAACTAGGCTGTCTACTGATGGGTGCATCCTGACAGATATGCTTTGGATCATGAGCAGTTCCTTTCCTTCTCCATACTCTTATCTTCCCATCACTCTGGTACAAGTTGATCTTGGTCTCATCTGTCCATAGGATGTTGTTCCAGAACTGTGAAGGCTTTTTTAGATGTTCTTTGGCAAGCTCTAATCTGGCCTTCCTGTTTTTGAGGCTCACCAATGGTTTACATCTTGTGGTGAACCCTCTGTATTTACTCTGGTGAAGTCTTCCCTTAATTGTTGACTTTGACACACATACACCTACCTCCTGGAGAGTGTTCTTGATCTGACCAACTGTTGTGAAGGGTGTTTTCTTCACTAGGGAAAGAATTCTTCGGTCATCCACCACAGTTGTTTTCCGTGGTCTTCCGGGTCTTTTGGTGTTGCTGAGCTCACCGGTGGGTTCTTTCTTTTTAAGGATGTTCCAAACAGTTGATTTGGCCACACCTAATGTTTTTGCTATCTCTCTGATGGGTTTGTTTTGTTTTTTCAGCCTAATGATGGCTTGCTTCACTGATAGTGACAGCTCTTTGGTTTTCATATTGAGGGTTGACAGCAACAGATTCCAAATGCAAATAACACACTTGAAATAAACTCTGGACCTTTTATCTGCTCCTTGTAAATGGGATAATGAGGGAATAACACACACCTGGCCATGGAACAGCTGAGCAGCCAATTGTCCCATTACTTTTGGTCCCTTAAAAAGTGGGAGGCACATATACAAACTGTTGTAATTCCTACACCGCTCACCTGATTTGGATGTAAATACCCTCAAATTAAAGCTTAAAGTCTGCAGTTAAAGCACATCCTGTTCGTTTCATTTCAAATCTATTGTGGTGGTGTATAGAGCCAAAAAGATTAGAATTGTGTCGATGTCCCAATATTTATGGACCTGACTATATATAAGGAACCATTATACCTCTTAAAAGTCTCCAAAAGATCCTCAGGATAGACTACCGTCTCTACTTCTGGAGTCCTAATCTCTAGTATAAGTGTGATCTGATGTTCCTGTTAGGCCAACCTTGCCAAGAATCTCCCGCTTTTATCCCCTTGTTCAAAAACGTTTTGTCAAATTTTATATAGTTATTTCCATCATATGCAAGTGTAGATCCCTTTGCACGGCCATCATTATATCAAAAATAATTATACTAGGATCCAGACTATATTTTTCTTTCTGTAATTCTATCTGCGTTTGTAATACATGTATATTAATCTTCTGTTTCTTATTAACCGCCACAATATTGTATTGTATATGTATTGACCTCGCACATATGCTTTAATAGCATCCCAAACCATATCTATGTTCCATCATTGTTTTCCCAATATTTCACTAACATCAATGACATTTTTTCTGCTATCTCTAGGTACGACACCCACTGAGGAGCCAGTCGCCACAGTGATGCATTTTTTTAAAGCGGGGGTACGTATTGACAAAAACAAATTGAGAGTGGTCCGAAAGGCCACTTGGTAAATATGTAGCTTACACAATATCTGCCGCCAATGCCGGATCTGCAAAAGCTAAATCTATGTGGGATGAAGTTTTATAGGAGGTGGAAAAACAGGAATATATTCTTTTTTGTGGGTTTCTCCATCTTCAAATTTCTATGACACCTGTCACCTGTGCCCAATTGTATAAATCAGCTGAATACTGCTTGGGAGGCTAAGGTCTATCTAAATCTGGGGATAGAATAGAATTAAAGTCTCCAATGAATAGTAATTTTGCTGGAAAATGTTGGATAATTTTCTCTAGTATTACATTTATTACTTCAACAGAAGAAGGGGGAGGAATATAAATTGCTGCTATGACATACCTTTGTTGCCCTAGCGTATATTCATATATACCTTCTCTATTAAGCCCCAAAAAGATTTATTTACTAACACTGACACCCCTCTCGCATAGCAGAAGTAGGTTACGTGGTAGGCTTTTTGAATCCACGTTTCTTAACGTCATCAATTTCCCTCCTACTAGATGTGTCTCCTGAAGTAAAATCAAACTGTGGATTGTATTTTTTTACATATTGAAATATTATTGTTCATTTGAACTTAGAATTTAACCTGTGAACATTCCATGATAATATAAAATATATATGATATTAGTAACAAATATTTTCACCTAACATCATACATAAATAGTAAAACAGACAAGCAGCTCCACACTGACCTGAGCCATGTGGCTCTTAAAAAGAACATCCCCGGGGCAACAACACCACACCATCTCTGGACCCTTGGACCCCAAACCTCTACACTTCCCTCCCCTCCCACCCCTGTCCTTTTCCACTCCCCTCCCTACTCTTTAACCCCTACCATCCATGGGTGGGAGCAAAAAGGACCTCTTCCTTAACTTAACCCTTAACTTCACTGACTATATCTTCTATTCTATACCCAGTTTTTCCACCCAAATCTGTGAATCGGGCTCTCTAACAAACAATTTACCCAAGGAATGTATTTAGGTCAAAGTTATGCTTACATATTATATTACTCATATTGAGTTAAAATCATAATCATATTTCCCTATACCCATTTAAAAAAAAAAAAAAAAGGATCTGCTTCTCCTCAACTTCACCCTTACAAAAGTGACAAGGGAAGGACGGCCTTAATCTCCTCCCCCCTCTCTCTCCCCCTTCCTCATGTGTTGAAAGATACAAAAAAAATAAAAATAAAAATTCCCTCCATTTCCCTTTACTACAATTATCCTCATGATTAACAATTTCAATAGTTTATTTAACTATTACCTAGATACATTTCTACGTCAGATTATTATGTGTATTATTATAAATGTTTAGTAATTAGTGATATTAGGCAAAATACCTAGTGAAAAATACATATAAACCTGAAAAATACATATAAACCTGCACATATATTTGCATATATAATAGAAAATCTTAAAAATGTTATAAAGAAAAAGAATGGGCACAAGAATAGACGGTGGAGAAAAGGAAAATAACCTACAATGAATACATTGCAGAAAAAAAGGGAGTCCCAAAAAAAAAGAAAAGATCTATTTATCTAGTGTACATGAGACTGAATTTGGTTCCATTTTCTCGTAGTCTTTTCCGCACTTCCGTGTAGGCTCTTCTTTGTTGCTGTATCTCAGGGGGATAATCAGGGAAAAAAGTAATTTGGCATTTTCATATTAATATATATATAAATCTGACCTAGTTATGGCTGCTGTTAATATACGGTCTCGGTCTTTGTAGGTCAGGCATGTCCAAAGTCTGGCCCGTGGGCCAATCGCGGCCCGCGTTCCGGTTTTAAATGGCCCGCCTGGTTATTTGGACATATATATATCTTTTGTGGCCCCCAACGATCTCCCAGCACCGGGGCCACAAAAGATATATAGGCTGGCTGCCTTGGAGGGGACAGGGAGGAGGCGGGACGAGTGCCGTACACACAGGAGAATTTCCTGTTTACACAGCAGCCTCTGTAATAGGAAGACCCGTCTCCTGCGCTGCCATTGCACGACTGTTCTGTCCATCATAGGAGGCAGGACTTTGTATTAAAGAGGCCATCGAGAAAACAGGAGTTTTTCCTGTATGTAATCATTTGGCGCTCGTCCCGCCCCCCTCCGTCCCCTCCAAGGATGCAGATGGATGGGCATCGATCATGTTGCACTAATGGCAATGGTGAGTCTGCATTCATGGCAATGGTGAGTCTACATTCATGGCAATGGTGAGTCTGCATTCCTGGAAATGGTGGGTGCTGCATTCCTGGCAATGGCAGGTGCTGCATTCCTGGCAATGGCGGGTGCTGCATTCATGGCAATGGTGGGTGCTGCATTCCTGGCAATGGTGGGTGCTGCATTCCTGGCAATGGTGGGTGCTGCATTCCTAACAATGGGGGTGCTGCATTAATGGCAATGGTGGGTACTGCATTCATGGCAATGGTGGGGCTGCATTCATGGCAATGGGGGTGCTACATTAATAGCAATGGGGGTGCTGCACTGATGGCAATGGGGGTGCTGCACTGATGGCAATGGGGGTGCTGCACTGATGGCAATGGGGTGCTGCACTGATGGCAATGGGGGTGTTGCACTGATGGCAATAGGGGTGTTGCACTGATGGCAATGGGGGTGCTGCATTCATGGCAATGGTGGGGCTGCATTCATGGCAATGGTGGGGCTACATTCACCAAAGCCTTAGATTCCCTGACACACAAGGTTGATATTATTATAAATTCTGCTGATAAAGGTGCCATTGCACGACTGTTCTGTCCATCATAGGAGGCAGGACTTTGTATTAAAGAGGCCACCGAGAAAACAGGAGTTTTTCCTGTATGTAATCTTTTGGCGCTCGTCCCGCCCCCCTCCCTGTCCCCTCCAAAGATGCAGATGGATGGGCATCAAAATTATTATTTTTAGTTACTTTTTAACCCTGTTTTTATTATTATCACAGGTTCCCCTATCCTTCTTTATCTTATATGGGGGTGGCGGGTTCGTATTACAGTGAGTATATGGTAATTTGGCCCTGACATAGAGATGGTATAAAATCTTGTCTATTACGTGACTAGCGCCCACATATGAAAACGGTGTCCAAACCACACATGTGAGGTATCACCACGATCGGTAGAGTGAGAGCAATAATTCTAGCTCTAGACATCCTTTGTAACTTAAAACATGCAACCTGTAGAATTTTTTATATGTCGCCTATGGAGATTTTTAAGAGTAAAAGTTGAGATCATTCCACTTGCGGGCGCAATTTCGAAGTATGACATGTTGGATATCAATTTACTCAGCGTAACATTATCTTTCACGATATAAAAAACATTGGACTAAATTAACTGTTGTCTTATTTTTTAATTCAAAAAAGTGTATTTTTAAAAAAAAAAGTGCGCTTGTAAGACCACTGCGCAAATACGGTGTGACAGAAAGTATTGCAACAACCGCCATTTTATTCTCTAGGATGTTAGAAAAAAAAATGTATAATGTTTGGGGTTCTTAATTTTCTAGCAAAAAAAAATGTTTTTAACTTGTAAACAACAAATCTCAGAAAGAGGCTTGGTCTTTAAGTGGTTAAACCCCTTCCACCCCCCCTAAAAAAATGACCCCTTTTCTCCCCCCCCTCCCCTCCCTCTCCCCCCTTTTTAATCTGATACAATTGCAGTCACCTTCTAATTAATTTAATTATTCCAATTTTTTCTATTTGTTTAAAACCTTTTTTTGATGGGAGAATATATATATATATATATATATATATATATATATATATATATATTTTTTTTTTTTTTTTTTTTTTTTAAAGTACCACCTAAGTATACCTCCACCCTATAACATCATTAATTGTTTTGTTGTCTTTATTATTTATTTTTATATATTTACAGTGTTTTTTCTATGTATTTATTCTGCTCCCAAGTCAATATCAATTAATTTCAGTTTTAATTAATATATTAATTCTTTACTGCATATTTATCTTTAATTTAATTTTAAGAAAGTGTTGTTATTATCATTACATATGACCCCATTTTTTATGTATCATCACTGTCCTTATTTTACTGCATTTGCATTGTATTGTATCCCTGTCCAATCCCTACCCCATGTCTCCTCCCCCATCACACTATATAACCTCCTCCTTTCACCTGTCCATCATGCTTGACAAAGGAGCACGGCTATCATACCACTCGTAACACGCACGCTCAGAAATGCGTTGCATTATTGTGACGTCATCACCCTGTGCTACGCTGTTTTCGATCCAAGCCTCGTTTTGGCTTCAACACTGCATGGCCGTCCTCCATCCTAGTGGTGACCAGACATGAGGTCCGACGCTACAGCGGTGAACTTCCGCCAGGATTTGATGACTCACTGCCCTCCACATCCCTGGAATTTGATGTGCTGCTTCCTGTCAGCGAAAAGGACCTGCTACCTGTAGTTTCTCCTGTTCATCCCAGTGCCGAAAGTCCCTTATTTCCATGTGAGTGGATATTGTTCAATTTAATAAAGTGTTTTGATATATTCCCAGAGGTACCTCTTTCCTTGTTTTTTTCTAGCTCAACTGGAACTTGCTTCTGGTCTCCTCTGGTGGCAGCCCTGACAGACTCACCTATTCTTGCTACCCTGATACTTGCCCCTCTTTGGACTATTATGGACCATTTACAAGCAATATTGAGGTATCTGAACATTGCACCTTTTACTTGTTAAATGGGGCTGCATTCATGGCAATGGTGGGGCTGCATTCATGGCAATGGGGCTGCTGCATTCAGGGCACTTGTGAGGCTGCAGATAGGCACTGACCCTTATTTTGCTTCACAGTTCTTTATTTAAAATTTAAGTTTTTTTCCTGAAACTTCCCTCTTAAAGTGAAGGTGCATGTTATACGCCAATAAATACGTATATCCCAATAACACACCCAAGCTCACCTCTTTACTCACACAAAGCCCTCGGCTTTGGTGATCAAAAACATTTTTTGTGCTCTTTCAATCAGGAATGTCATAGACATATCTGTAAAACTCAGAACATTTATCAATAATTTCTCAGAAAATTCAACTGGTTTATCTCCCTCCACTCGCTCTGGCAGGCCTATGATCTGGATATTATTCCTCTTCAAACGACTTTCTGTATCAAGTGCTCTGTCCTGTAAAGCACTGATTTGCTTTCTCAAGATATGCAGTTCTTTTTTGTTTGTTCTTAAATTGTCCTCTACCTCTGAAACACAGACTTCAATCTCTGAAATCCATTGCTTGACTTTATCAAACTCGTGCCTCATTATAATAATGTCTACAGCTAATGCATCAATTTTTATTGTGAGTGTCTCACTGCATGCCTTAATAGCTGCCATAATGTCCTTGCCAGAGGAAGCCAGCTCCGCCTGAAGTGGGAGAGGTGGGTAACAGTTTGGTTTTTAACCACACATAGCTTACCTGGGGCCATCCAGACCTGCTGTTTAGGGCCTCAAATCTCTATCATTCTTCAGCTGTAATGTAGATTCCACGCTTCCTCTCCTCCTCCCCTGCAGCCCTCCACACTCTCCCCCTTTCCAAGAAGCAGCCTGCAGTGCCCTTCGCAATATCCTCTCCTCACCACTTTCAAACACCGGCTCCTCCACTCCCCCACTCCAAACGGACAAGCTCCCGCTATTCAACCGAGATTCGACCGAGATAAGGAGAGGGGTCGGGACAGTCCGCTGTTCTGTCCTCGCTACTCCTCTCACCTCCCGATCACCATAGGGAGGAAGTAAGCTGTAAATGCCGTCTCTCACTGGGATCGCGAGATCAGAGCACTGCATCACACATCCTCACGCTCTCCCATTCTCACCGGATTCCAGTCCTCAGTTTGCACCAGGCTTAGCACTTCTTAAAGGTCTTGCGGGACAATTTTATGTGTCACTTGGTGGATGCCCCAACTAGAAACAATGTTCTGCTGGACCTACTAATTACAAACAACCCAGAGCTGATAGTGGATGTGGAAGTAAGGGGTAACTTAAAAAACAGTGATCACGGGGCAATTACATTCCTTGTAAATCATAGGAAACCTAGTCACGAGGGTAGAACATGTACATTAAATTTCAAGAGAGCCAACTTTACCACACTTCATACTTCATGACATTAAATGGGAAGATATTCTAGCAACAAAAAACAGGAAGGAAATGTGGGAGTGCTTTAAGAACCTCTTTAATTAATGGCATTAGCCAGTTTTTTCTAATAGGCAACAAATATAAAAGAATTAAAATGAAACCTGGGTGGCTAAATTCAAGCCTAAAAAGGCACATTAAAAGAGAAAATTTAAAAAAAATTTAAGGACAAAGGAACTTTGTCAGCATTCCATCATTACAAAGATTGTATTAGGAAACCTAAGAGCACGATCAGGGCAGCAAAAAGAGATCACGAGAGGCACATAGCAGAAGAGAGTAAAAAGAATCCCCAAAAACGTTTAAAAAATATAAATAGTAAAAAGGCAAGGTCAGAGCATATTCAGTCAGGGAAAGGTGGATACAAGTGGCAGGGAGAAGGCATATGTATTAAAAAAAAAAAAAAAAATCCTCAGTATTAACTATGGAAAGAGAGAGGTACAATAGACAAGTGAATAGAATTAGGAACACTGAAAGGAGTCTACCCGTGGGGCTAAAGGAAGCTAGTGTTCTTAAAAGACTCAGAAAACTTAATGTGAACAAATCACTAGAGTCATATGAATTACACCAGAGAGTAGAACTTAGACAGGTCATTGCTAGACCGTTACTCCTAATTTTTAAGGACAGCTTACTGCGTGGAATGGTACCATCAGATTGGCAGTGAGCTAGTGTGATGCCAATATTCAAAATGGGGCAGAGATGCATACAGGAAACTGCATGCCAGTTAGCCTTACATCAATAGTTTCTTAACTATTGCAGGGGATTATAAGCGACCATATCCAAGAATTTGATGATGAAATATCATTACTAGTAACCAGCGTGGGTTTATGAAAGATCATTCTTGCCAGACCAACCTGTTAACATTCTACTGTATAAGGAAGTGAGCTGTAATCTGGATAGAGGAAGGAACGTGGATGTAGTGTATCCAGATTTAGCCAAAGCAATTAACACGCAATTACCTCAAACACCTAGCTTACAAATTGAGGTCTGTTGGCATAGACGATAGTGTATGTACCTGGATAGAAAATTTGTTACAGGGGCACATCCAAACGGGGGTGACAAATAGTGAAGCTTCTGAATGGTCTGGAATTGTGAGTGGGGTGCCCCAGTACTCTGTTCTGGGACTAATTCTGTTTAACCTGTTCATAAACAATATAGAGGTTGGTATAAATAGTTCAATCTCGGTATTTGCTGACGATACAAAGCTAAGCAAGTCAATAACTTTACAACAGGATATAGAAACATAACCTCAATAAAATAGAAGGGTGGGCAACTAAATGGTAAATGAGGTTCTATGTAGGAAAATTAAAAGTGATGCGCTTGGGGGCTAAAAATATGAATGCATGCTACACACTAGTGGGAGAACCCTGGGGGAATCAAGGATGCAAAAGGATCCGTGGGTCCTAGCTGATGATAGACTCAGCAATAGTATGCAATGCCAAGCTGCAGCAAGCAAGGCCAATAGACTATTAGTACGCATTAAACATGTCCAATTCCTTTTGTCCCGAATTTGTGTAACGAATTTTGATAAATTCGTTAATTCGGAATTATCCGAATTAACGAAAACCCGTTTAACGAATTTTTACGAATATTCGTTATTCTAATATTTTAAAATCCATAAGTTCGTAAATTGGCAAGTTTGTAAATTTGTAAATTCACGAATTCAAAAAAATTTGGCAAATTTGCAAATTTGGAAATTTGGAAATTCAAAATCCAAAAATTCAAAAATCTGAAATAACTAACTAATAATAACTTAACTATTACTAACTATTAAATTATAGGTATTGGAATTTCCTTTCAAATTTGGCTGTTAGTAAACGTAATGAATATGAATTTATCCGAAGTTACGAATTATTCAAATGGACTGTAACAAATTAATAATAATACATAACAATAATAATAATAAAATGTTTTTATTATTATTATTTATTATTAATTACATTTGTTTAGATGCGGCATTCGTTATTTCGGATAATTCATAACTTTGGATAAATTACCCACACTAACAGCCAAATTTGAAAGGGAATGCCAATACCTATAATTTAATAGTTAGTTATTAGTTAGTTAGTAATTCTTTCAAATTTTTAGATTCTATTTCTTATTTTCGAATTTACAAATTTTCGAATTTAGGAATTTTTGAGTTTACGAATTGCGATCATAGCGAATGACCCGAAAAGAAAAAAAAACGAAAACGAAAATGAACAAATTTTTTTGGTAGTGCACATGTCTAGTATACATTAAAAAGGAGATATACTAAAGAGATAAATCTATAATTCTACCACCTTACAAAACTCTGGTATGCTGTCCAGTTCTGGCCACCAGTCCTCAGGAAGGATGTGCTGGAATTGGAGACATTCCCGAGAAGGGCAACTAAATGAATAAGGGGGCTAAAGGACCTGAGGAAAGGCTACACACATTAACCACCTCAATACAATGCACTTACACCCCCTTCCTGCCAAGGCCAATTTTCAGCTTTTAGCGCTGTCGCTGTTTAAATGATAATTGCGCGGTCATGCTACACTGTACCCAATCAGAATTTTTATCATTTTGTTCCTACAAATAGAGCTTTCTTTTGGTGGTATTTGATCAGCTCTGAATTTTTTATTTTTTTCTAAACAAATAAAATAAGACCTAAAATTTTGAAAAAAAAAAAAGTTTTTCTTTTGTTTCTGTTATAAAATTTTGTAAATAAGTAAGTTTTCTCCTTCACTGATGGGCACTGATAAGGCGGCACTGATGGGCACTGATAAGGTTGTACTGATGAGATGGCACCAATGAGGTGGCACTGATGAGCACAGACGATGAGCACTGATCAGCGGCACTGATGGGCATTCATGGGTGGCACTGGTGGGCACTGATGGGCACTGATAGGCGACACTGATGGACACTGAAAGACTTCACTGATGGGTATTTATGGGTGGCACTGCTGGGCACTGATAGGCGGCACTGATGGGCACTGATATGCAGCACTGATAGATAACATTGATAGGCATCACTGATAGGACCGGCACAGGCAGGCATTGGGAATGGGCACTGATTGGCAGCTGCCTGGGCACTGATTGGCATTTCCCTGGTGGTCTAGGATGGCATACCTGGTGGTCCAGGGTGGTGCCAATCCATGGTGGTCCTGGCGGCATCCTGGTGATCCTGGGCAGGCACCCGAGGGGGGGCTGAGCTGATAAACAATCAGCACAGACCCCCCCCATCAGGAGAGCAGCTGATCGGCTCTCCTCTACTCGCGTCTGTCAGACGCGAGTGTGGAAAAGCCGATCAACGGCTCTTCCTGTTTACATCGTGATCAGCCGGGATTGGACATGGCTGATCACGTGGTAAAGAGTCTCTGTCAGAGGCTCTTTACCGAGATCGCTGTAGCGGTGTGTCTGACTGACACACTGCACCACCGATCGCCACGATGCGCACCCCCAGGGGCGCGTGAGAGCATCGTTGTGGGAGGACATCATATGATGCCTGCCCAGAACGAGAGCTGCATCGCCTGGCGGTTAAGCTTGTTTTCCTTACTAGGGCCAGCAGCTGATATGTGAGCAGCACTGAGACAGAGCTCCCTGCAGGACAATGAATCCTTCAGACATCCTGGGTGTCAGAGACACAGATTCTCCACACCAAAGCCTTCAATACCCTCTCTGGACCTGGCTGAACATGGCAGTATGGTAAAATACGGGCGAGCGCCCATGGAATCCTCGGCAGACCGTCTCTCCCAGTATGCCTGGGGATCTCAAGATGGAGGCGGCCATGAGGCAGAGGAAAGACACCACAGCAATACACAGCAGAGCGGACCAGATAAATCCCCTTCTCACTCTGGCAAAGTAAGCCCACTGCCTCCTAGAACTAAGGGAATGAGGAAAGGACTCTCCCTGGATGGGTTACCACAGGAAGAAATGGGAGATATAATGCCAGAGGAGGGGGAGGGGGAGCCATCTCTGAAACAGATTATGGAAGCTATATGTACCTGCCAGGCCACACTGACTGAACACATTGATGGCATGAGGGCTGAGATGTCATTTTTAAAGAATGATGTACAGAGAAAGGGCTACTGGAGCTGAACACAGAATTAGTGACCTGGAAGATGTAGTCCGCCCTTTGGAGAATAAAGTTCAACACATCCACTGTGAAGTGAATGCTCACACAGATAAGCTCAGTGATATGGAAGACCGCTAAAGGAGGAACAATATTCGCCTGGTTGGTTTCCCTGAGAAGGCAGAGGGTAAACAACCCGAAGACTTCCTGGAAATGTGGCTTAAGGACAATATGGCGAACGATACCTTTTCATGCTTATTCGCCATAGAGAGGGCTCACAGGGTGCCATCTAAACCTCCCTCTCCTGGGTCTCACCCGCATCCAATGATAGCCTGGATTCTACATTTTAGAGACCGTGAAAATATCCTTCGTGCTGACAGCACTATGGGAGTCTTGCAATTTAATGGTAACAGAATTTCAATCTACCCTGACTTTTCTGCTGCTACACAGAAACAGAGAGCCAGTTTTGTGCATGTCAAGAAAAGACTCAGAATTCTCCAGCTGGCCTATAGCATGTTGTATCCTGCAAAACTGAGAGTGGTGGATAGGGGAAAAGTTTCCTTCTTTAACTCTCCCACTGAAGCTTCCCGCTGGACACTAGGGGGCACAATAGCCCTGAAGATAGACGCTGAAAGAAAGACACACATCCCTTTGATGTATGCCACTGCAGCATACCTCTCCAATCTTCTTTTGCTTATCAGTCATGAGGCTCAAAATAGTGTCCTTGAGCTCTGACACCTCAATTACACCGTGCTTGTCCTGCTCGGTTCTACATGTTGGTTCAAAGTTCATTCTACTAAATTTCTCTTGGATACAAGAGGTTTTTTTCTCCTTTCTTTTATTATTTTAAATTTTTTATTATTATTTTTTTCTTTGGGGAACTTTATTATCTACTCCCCTGAGTGTATTACGGAACTGTGTATTGCCGGGAACTTGTACTTTTAAGATCCTTTTATACAGAAGAAGAGGAGGTGTTTTTTTTTCTCTTTCTTTTGCTTCTTTTCTGTTTTTTTTGTCACCGGTATTGGCTACAGAAATTGTTTCCCTAATACATACAGGGAGGGCAGGGGGCGGTGGTTTACTCTTTTTGTTTTTCCCCTTACCACCGCAAGATTCACTACAAACTGGTAAGCAGTGGGTCCCCCCCTGTTGAAGAACTATAACTTCAGAAATTGATCTCGACCTATGACCCCCTGAGGTTATCTTTTATTGTTATAGTTATGGGATATGGGCGCACGGCATGTTGGGCTGTGTGCAGGGTGGGAAGGGAAGGGAAGTTATGCTCTGTTGGTTCGTGCTGTGTGCTGTTGTCTCTCTCTGTTTTAGTCCTCACAGATTAAAGTGGCTGGCCAAAAGCTGGTTAGCCGATGCTCTCCTGGGAAGTGAGTTCTGGTATCACTCCTCTTTCAATGGCGGGTAAGATAAATATATTATCATGGAATGTCCGTTGTATGAACTCAAAGATAAAGAGGTCTCTTGTCTTTGACTTTATCCGATCTGTCGGATCACTCTCCAATGGAAGTCACATTAAATTTGAATGTGCCCATTGGAAGATGACAATGGCGCCTAAAAACACAATGGTTACAGGAGGAATACGTGACACTTGGCTGCAAGACAGCTATTAATCATTACTGGAGGGAGAACGGTGCTGAAATCTCGATACATAATCAATGGGAGGCTTTTAAAGCCACCATGAGGGGGATGTTCAATAAAGAGACGAGAGCCTTTGCAAATGCCTTAAACTCAGATATTAAATATATAAATATAAACATTAAACAGGCTGAATGTGATGCTGCAACGGCTGAACAGGAATATATACAAAACCCCTCACCTCAGACTTATCAGTTTTGGCAAGACCTGACAAGGCAATTTAAATTACTTCTGACTGACCAGACTATGAAGAAACAACTACAAAAAGCTAGATCCATATTTGAATTTGGCGAAAAAAGTGGCCGCCTGTTGGCCTTCTTGGCACGTCCTCTGTATGCCCCCACGTCGGTACTGCACCTTAAACAACCAGGGGGAGACTTGGTGAGGGATTCACAAGATATTCTGAACATGTTTGTAGACTTTTATGACAACCTATACCAGTCCCAATCAAGATGTTCTGATCAGGAGCTTTCCTCCTATTTGGGGGACCTGAACCTTCCATCTTTGGCACTGGAAGATAGTGTAGCATTGGAACATTCCATTACCTCAGAAGAGATAGCTGGTGCTATTTCCTCCTTTAGGCCAGGTAAGTCACCTGGACTTGACAGCTTCCCGGCGGAATGGTAT
Organism: Aquarana catesbeiana; assembly: GCF_042186555.1. NCBI lineage: Eukaryota > Metazoa > Chordata > Amphibia > Anura > Ranidae > Aquarana > Aquarana catesbeiana. The sequence continues at coordinate 176,828,349 of NC_133334.1, read as the reverse complement.
CAGCTACACAAAGAAAGGTTAATCCCGCGACTCCAAAAAGTGTTTGTAAATGCAGAAAAAGAAGGTATACTACCGGAATCCATGCGTGAGGCCCTTATTGTTGTGATACCAAAACCCGGTAAAGACCCAAGCGAATGTGAATCATATAGACCGATCTCCTTGATCAATACTGACTTCAAAATATTGGCCAAAATCTTGGCTGGTAGATTGCAGTCAGTAATCCTTAAATTGATCAACTCGGATCAAACTGGGTTTATCCCGGGCTGTTGTACCCACATGAATCTTAGAAGGCTCTATGTAAATTTACAAATTTCACATACAAATACAGGTAAAAGAGTGGTGGCGTCGCTCGACACAAAAAAAGCATTCGACTCGGTTGAATGGAATTATCTGTTTTCCCTGCTTAGTAAATTGGGCTTTGGACCTAGATTTGTGAACTGGGTTAAGTTACTGTATAATGATCCCCGGGCATGTGTTAGAGTGAATGGGCTCATCTCAAATACATTTAAGATAGGTAGGGGGACGAGACAGGGATGCCCCCTGTTTCCGCTCCTCTTCGCCCTAGCTATAGAACCCCTTGCGGTTAAACTTAGGAGTCGGGATGACATCAGGGGGATCGTGGTTGGGGATCTGGAGGAAAGAGTATCATTATATGCGGATGATATGCTCCTATATTTAGGAGATCCAGAACTCTCATTATCTAATGCATTCAATGTAATTCAGGAATTCGGTAATTTCTCTGGTTTCCGAATTAACTGGTCCAAATCATCACTGTTTCCTCTAGATCCTCAGCCGAACTTAGTACTTCCTACCCAATGCCCTCTAGCGATAACAAACCAGTTTAAGTACTTAGGAACACAGATCCAATTGCCAGTGCAATCATTCACGAAAATGAATCTATGGCCGTAATCAACGCCTTCAAGGATAGAGTACAGAAGTGGAAAGATCTTCCGCTCACATTGTTGGGGAGAGCTAACTTATTTAAAATTATTTTTCTCCCGAAATTTTTATATATACTCTCTAACGCCCCACTATATATCCCTAAAAAGATGTTCCAATACATTGACTCCCTGTTGACCTCCATTTTGTGGGGAGACAAGGCAGCTCGTGTGTCGCTGGCCGTTCTACAGCTATCAGTAGGAAGGGGTGGTCTCAACTAGTTCAGGGCCACTGGCGCATGTTTCCACAGCTGAATAATGCTGCCACTGTGGTGGAGGCAGCTGTCGCGACCTCATACGAAGCACTTTTGAATTTCTTTTTTAGAGGGATGGTGCCTACTCAAGACGGGGTAACTGTACTTCAATCAGCTAAGCGGGTACTTGAGATTTCTATAAAACATATACAAGATGGACCTCCACACCTATCACCTTTCTCGCTTGGAGGATGGATATAGGTGGGCCAAATTTGGTCTTACGTATGTGCATCAACTATTTGAGAGGGGTGAATTTAAAACGTTTGCACAATTGAAGAGGGAAATGGGTGTCCCTGACACATGGGCATTCCATTATTCCAGGCTGCGGCATGCTGCGCATGCACAATTTGGAACGGGGATGGTTCTGTTAGAAAACACAAAACTTGAATCAAGGCTTGCGGTACTTATGGAAAAAACACAGCCGAGAGAGAAGAAAATGAGAGAGAGATGGACAGACATTATCCCAGAGTTGACTGAGGCTCATTGGAATGAGGTTTTACCTCCTATATGTCCACGTTTATCTCTGCGAGGGATAAACTGATCCAACTAAGATACCTACATCAAGTGTATTACACCCCATACAGACTATATAAGATGGGCAGGAGAGCAGACCCTATTTGTCATAAATGCCTGGTGGCAGAAGGTACTTTTATGCACATGGTTTGGGACTGTAGTAGGGTACGACCCTTATGGTCACAGGTAACCCAGTTTGTTGCGGAAAACCTTTGATCTTCCGAATATATGTAGCCCACTGCTGGGGTTCCTGGGGGTGATAGATGTAATGAGCAACAATACTAGAATGTTTTTGAGATTATTGTTTTACTATGTCAGGAAGCTGATTGTCTTGAATTGGATAAAGAGGGATCATCTTACCTTAGGAGCTTGGAAAAGATAAATTAATGCAAATATTACACTGTATAAAATGACATATGAAGCAAGAGGAAGTAAGAAAAAATTTAATAGAGTATGGGGCAGATGGATAAACACAAAAGAAACTACACCATGTGACATCTAAAATGATTTTATTATAAAATATAGCCGAATGATAAACTGGGTAGGATGATATTGTGAGAACATGTTCCAGGACTGGAGAGATGACAGCGCACAGCACAATTGGTTTAAGAGGTATATACCTCTTTGGTTTAGTTCTTTAACTATATATATATATATATATATATATATATATATATATATATATATATATATATATATATATATATATATATATATATATATATACTTTTATATTATTTTTTTACTTTATTTTATGTTTTATACCAGATATTGGATTGCTGATATTACGATTACAGAAAATAACTGGTATTTTAGAGTTAAAAAAATTGCTACCTGTACTGATATATCCTTTATCATAGGATATTTATCCGAAACTACCCTTGAATGTTAATTATATTTTGACGGTTGCAACCGACAATATACCTTACATGCAATGTGTTATTCTATGTATGTACATCTGGCAAATAAAAACCTTTTAAAAAAAAAAAAAAAAGCTTGTTTTCCCTGGAGAAGAGATGCTTAAGGTATGATTGCAATATATAAATAAATTCTGATTCTGATCCTAGCATAGGGACAAAATGTTCAGTCCTAGGTGGCTCAAGAGAATACACGGTCACTCGATAAAATTGGATGAGAAGCAGTTTAACCTTAAACTGCGTAAGGGGTTCTTTACTGTTTGAACTCCTTCCCATAATCAGTGGTATTAGCGGGAAGTGTTGACAATTTAAAAAATGTTTAAGTTGGCATCTTAGCATAACCAATATACAGGGATATGGGATGTGTTACAAACATAAATGCATACACACACACCCACACAGGTTGAACTGGATGAACTGATGTCTTTATTTAACCTTAACAACTATATAACTATCTTTACCCCTACAAAATCCTGATCTCAACATCTTCGAGTCTGTCTGGAATTACATGAAGAGACAGAAGGATTTGAGGCAGCCTACATCCACAGACAGACAATCTGTGGTTAGTGCTCGAATATATTTGGAACAACCTACCTGCCGAGTTCCTTCAAAAATTTTGTGCAAGCGTACCTAGAAGAATTTATGAGGTTTTGAAGGCAAAGGGTGGTCACACAAAACATTGATTTGATTTGGATTTCTCTTTTCGTTTAGGCCCCTTTCACATGAGTGGACCGATCGGGTCCACCTGTCTGTTTTTCAGACGGACCCTCCATTCTCCTCTGCATTGCAAGCTCTGATCCACTGACATCCAATCCAATTCAATCCGATCTACTAAAAACAGACAGATGGGGATCCGTTCTCCTTCCATCTAGCGGATTGGATAAGATGGTAGTCAGGTGTAAATGGACAGGTGGTCTGTGTCCCCTCTGCATAAGCGTAGTGGACATGGACCAGCCATCCACCTGCTCAGCAGGGATCAGCGGACAGATCCCCCGATGAGCAAATGGGTGCCTAGCAGCGTCCCTGTGTGGAAGGGGCCTTAGCCTCGGTTCACACTGCTTGGATCCCACTGTCATGCATTTCCAGTACGACTATGCAGTGTGCCTTGCTTGCGATTTTGATATGAAATTTCGAGTGGGAACTTGCATTTCCGTTACATTCAGGTGTGAATGGCAGTGATCCCTGTCATCTGCCTCTCCAGCAGTGACACTATCTTTCCCTCTCCAGTGGTGATCCCTGCCCTCTGCCTCTCCATTGGTGATCCCTCTCCTCTGCTTCTTCAGCAGTGATTTCTGTCTCTCCCTCTCCAGCAGTGATCCCTGTCCTCTGCCTCTTCAGTGATGATCTGTATCCTCTGCTTATCCAGGAGTGATCCCTGTCCTCTTCCATGCCAGCTGTGACCCCTGTCCTCTGCCCTGCCATCTTTGACCCCTGTCCTGCACCCTGCTTACCCCTGTCCACAGCTTGTCCCCTGCTGCCCTACCATTCTTGGCCCCGCTGTCTCCCTGTACACTGCCCTGCTCCCTCCTTTCCTCTGCCTTGCTGACCCCTGTACACTGCCCTACAATCCAGTAGCCTCTGTACACAAACCTACAAACTGCTGATTCTATCATCTGCTCTGCTGATGCTCTGTACACTGCCCTGCTGACCTCCCATCCTCTGCCCCCCCTGAATTTTTTTTATTGCACCCTCACTTCAGACATGCTAGAGCCATCCCTGAGCCACATTGTTTGAGAACAAGGGACAGAAAATTTTTATTTTGGCAAGAACATACAACACATGTTCCTTAATATGCAGCAGTGTAATGCAGCAATACAAACACACATAAACAAGCATGCAGAAAACCACATACCCACTACAAATGAACAAAACTGCATGCATTTGTACAGCACAAAGTGTGAATTCAGCCTTTGAGTTATAGTTGCTCACTAAGTTACTGCTTTGCAACTCTCAGGTCAGCTAGCTACTAACTGTAGTTCAGCCTTTATCTTTACTAGTGTAAATAATGGCTTACTTGTTAACCACTGTTAAATGTCAAAATTTTGTGTTGACTTATGTAAATTTGAGATGTCATATACTGTGTTATGTTCAGCATACATGGGAGGAGTTAGGCATTGTGCACAAAATATATACTTTCTTACCCTTCACGGTCAAGACGTTCTACATCAGGCACCCTCATGCCAAATATGAAAAAGTTTTCTTCTCCTGCTTCTTCAGCCATCTCCACATTAGCTCCATCCATTGTGCCAATCGTAAGAGCTCCATTCAGCATGAATTTCATGTTTCCTGTTCCTGATGCCTCAGTTCCAGCAGTGGAGATCTGCTCAGACAGATCAGCAGCAGGAATTACTGAGGAAAACAAAGAGCAATTTGTAATTTCAAGTGAAGCATATTTTATATCAAATAGGCTAGCTAAGGAACAATCTAACCTTTTCACTATTTCTAGGTTTAAGTCCTCTTCTGGTGATCTTTTAACTGACCCGATCCTGATTAATGGACGTTCTGCAGCCTACTATCAATCCCTTTACAGTTCTAGGGTGACAAATGTGGATGCTGACCTGACTGCTTACTTGGAAGAGGTGAGTCTTTCGCATCTGACTTATACCGATAAGCTTGACATCCCGATTACTATTGAGGAATTACAGAAAGCTCTCATGTCCCTCCAGTCTGGGAAGACATTTCCATGAGATGTGTTTTTCCCTGAATGCTGGTGCTCTCCCATCCTCTATGTCCGAGGTGGTGATGGTGGTGCTTCACAAACCCGGAAGGGACCCAGACTTGTGCTTATCCTATTGCCTGATTTCCCTGTTGACCATTGACACTAAAATGTTGGCCTAAGTGCTTTGCTAGCCGATTGAATTGTGTTATCCTGATTGTGGTTGATCCTGATCAGTCTAGTTTTATCCCAGGTAGAGGGACGGATATCAATAACCACATGTTGTATACCCATTTAGCCCTGGCCACCCTGGACAGCACAGGGGTAGTAGCCTTCCTGGATGCTGAAAAGGCATGACTGACATATTGTTGATGTTGCGGCTGCAATAATGACAACCACATAATTTGGATTTAAATGTCCAAAGCAACCTTTTATTAACAAATCATAAATAACAAAATAACGTATTAATTCCATTCTGCGTAAACAATATATTTATCAACCATAATCTACCTAACTGACTTTTTCATGAGTCTTAGGTTAATGAAGGCATGTTATCACATTGTTGTATAAACCACCACATTGCTATCCCACTCACCAGCCACAGTTACACCAGCTCGGGGACAATTTAATACCAGTTTTTCATCTGATGCAGCCTGATGACCAATAGCCCTTTATTGACGTCACTGAGTAGGAAAAGTACACCCATACCAAGATGGGCCCAGCCCATTACAGTCCACCTACTGTTTTTGACCATGTCCACCTTCAAAAACCTAAGACCCCTGTCTGCTTCTATGAGAAACTCAAACCCATGTGCAAAAAACACCCCAAGCAGCCAACAGCCACTCTACAGCACCCATTACCCCTTTAAGAAAAACAACCATGGGTAAAAAAGCCCTTGCAAAAACTTCAGAAAAATTGAGGGGAGTGAGGGCGAGCATGTGCCTTTGTCGATGATCTGGCTCCCACTGACCCGCTAGCAACTCCCCCCTTTCTGCTAGAGGTTATAACAGGAGTCATCAAACCTGTAAGTAACATCTGAAATTTCCTGTTAGTAATATTCTTGTAACTGGGAAAATGGGGGTTAGCAAGATTGAAGGTTTTGTGCAGTGCACAGTGTGCCACGTGTATGAAACAATGGAGCAACAGCTCCAGGTTGAATACCGCTGCAACAGATCTGAGCAGGTTGCCCTTCTGGAAGCTTGCATTAGAGATCTGGAGGAGCAAACTGCAACACTGGGCAGAACTGACAACCTTGAAAGGGGTTCTCTGCTCGCTGAGCAGGTGACTAGTGGGGTTAATGGGGAGAGTGCAGGGGTAAGTCAGGATTATCAGGTAGGAATATAGGTTAATACAGTTAGAGGGAGTGGTAGGGGCTCACAGAAAAGGAAGGCAAGCCCTGGGTTTGAGCACCCTAACAGATTTGCCAAGTTGGATGAAGATGTGGGGGTATCAAGCTCAGGGCAGGGTGACAGCCCTAGAGGTCACCGCTCCCCCTAAAAGTCGGGAAAGTAGCCCATCTAGTAGGGGTGGTGAGGGGAGTGCAGGTAGGCCTAGACAGTTTGTGGTAATAGGGGACTTTATAATCAGAAGGACTGATAGAATAATTTGTCGCCAGGATCGCCTCAACCAAATGGTTTGCTGTCTCCCTGGTGCCAGGGTTCAGCATGTGGTGGACCAGGTTGATAAATTACTGGAAGGGGTTGGGCATTAGGGATGGGCGGACGGTTCGGCCCGAGCATAATTTCAGACCAAACTTTCGATGTACAGCCGAACAAACGGGTCGTTCAACCGTTTGTTCGCCCCCCCGTACCGACCACAATGCATTGGGGCACTGAACAGTGCATTGCAAGCCCTGATTGGCTGAAGCAGTGAAAGCTTCAGCCAATCAGGGCACAGAGCCCTGTCAGAGTCAAGATTGGACACTGTCATCATGACTTTATCCAATCATGGCTTATTCCTGCCCCACAGTATAAAAGTATTCTTTCAATGTTCAGTGTGATTTTGGAGTGGAGAGAGATAGAACAGGGCTCTGTTCAGTGCTATTAGTTAGTGTGCTATATACTGTGCTATTTTGGTTTAATTGTCAGTGTAATATATTAGTTTAGTGTCAGTCTAGGGATAGTGTGAGTGTAGTGAGGACTATCATTCAGCTTTGCATAGTGTGCAGCTAGAGTAGGGACAGCTCAGATAGTTTCACTGTAGTGTAGTGAGACCGTGTTATCCATACATACATTTGCAATAAAAAGTATGTGAACCCTTTTGGAATGATATGGATTTCTGCACAAATTGATCATAAAATGTGATCTGATCTTCATCTAAGTCACAACAATAGACAATCGCAGTCTGCTTAAACTAATAACACACAAAGAATTAAATGTTACCATGTTTTTATTGAACACACCATGTAAACATTCATAGTGCAGGTGGAAAAAATATGTGAACCCCTAGACTAATGACATCTCCAAGAGCTAATTGGAGTGACGTGTCAGCCAACTGGAGTCCAATCAATGAGATGAGATTGGAGGTGTTGTTTACAGCTGCCCTGCCCTATAAAAAACACACACCAGATCTGGGTTTGCTTTTCACAAGAAGAATTGCCTGATGTGAATGATGCCTCACACAAAAGAGCTCTCAAAAGACCTACGATTAAGAATTGTTGACTTGCATAAAGCTGGAAAGGGTTATAAAAGTATCTCCAAAAGCCTTGCTGTTCATCAGTCCACGGTAAGACAAATTGTCTATAAATGGAGAAAGTTCAGCACTGCTGCTACTCTCCCTAGGAGTGGGCGCCCTGTAAAGATGACTGCAAGAGCACAGCGCAGACTGCTCAATGAGGTGAAGAAGAATCCTAGAGTGTCAGCTAAAGACTTACAAAAGTCTCTGGCATATGCTAACATCCCTGTTAGCGAATCTACGATACGTAAAACACTAAACAAGAATGGATTTCATGGGAAGATACCACAGAGGAAGCCACTGCTGTCCAAAAAAAAACATTGTTGAACGTTTACAGTTTGCACAAGAGCACCTGGATGTTCCACAGCAGTATTGGCTAAATATTCTGTGGACAGATGAAACCAAAGTTGAGTTGTTTGGAAGAAACACACAGCACTATGTGTGGAGAAAAAGAGGCACAGCACACCAACATCAAAACCTCATCCCAACTGTGAAGTATGGTGGTGGGGGCATCATGGTTTGGGGCTGCTTTGCTGCATCAGGGCCTGGACGGATTGCTATCATAGAAGGAAAAATGAATTCCCAAGTTTATCAAGACATTTTGCAGGAGAACTTAAGGCCATCTGTCCTCCAGCTGAAGCTCAACAGAAGATGGGTGTTGCACAGGACAACGACCCAAAGCATAGAAGTAAATCAACAACAGAATGGCTTAAACAGAAGAAAATACGCCTTCTGGAGTGGCCCAGTCAGAGTCCTGACCTCAACCTGATTGAGATGCTGTGGCATGACCTCAAGAAAGTGATTCACACCAGACATCCCAAGAATATTGCTGAACTGAAACAGTTCTGTAAAGAGGAATGGTCAAGAATTACTCCTGACCGTTGTGCACGTCTGATCTGCAACTACAGGAAACGTTTGGTTGAAGTTATTGCTGCCAAGGGAGGTTCAACCAGTTATTAAATCCAAGGGTTCACATACTTTTTCCACCTGCACTGTGAATGTTTACATGGTGTGTTCAATAAAAACATGGTAACATTTAATTCTTTGTGTGTTATTAGTTTAAGCAGACTGTGATTGTCTATTGTGGTCACATGTTATGACCAATTTGTGCAGAAATCCATATAATTCCAAAAGGGTTCACATACTTTTATTGCAACTGTACATTAGTGTAGAGCAGGGACAGCTCATATAGTTTCAGTGAGGTGTAGTGAGACCGTGTCAGTAATCTTTACATTAGTGTATAGCTAGAGTAGGGACAGTTCAGATAGCATCAGTGTAGTGACAGTTGAACACCGTCTATTTGATTGCATTACTGACAGTTTAACGCCATATAGTTTTGTGCGTTACTGCCAGTTTAACGGCATTTACTTCTGTGTGTGTTACTGCCAGTTTAACGCCATATAGTTTTGCGTGCGTTACTGCCAGTTCAACACCATGTAGTTCTGTGTGCATTAATGACAGTTTAACGCCATTTACTTCTGTGTGCATTACTGGCAGTTTAATGCCATATAGTTCTGTGTGTGTTACTGCCAGTTTAACGCTATATAGTTTTGCGTGTGTTACTGCCAGTTTAACGCCATATGGTTCTGTGTGCGTTAATGCCAGTTTAACGCCATATAGTTTTGTGTGGGTTACTGCCAGTTTAACGTCATATAGTTCTGTGCATCCCTGTACGTTTGGCGCATTATATTGCAGTATATTATAGTGTATCCGTGGAGTGTGTCTGTGTAGCGTGAGTACTCAAATGAAAGTGCACCAAACACCTCTTTACACTGATTAAAGTGCATCTACGTACAGATTTCAATTTCTTCTTTACATTTGCTTATAAGCACCGCGCCCTCCCTCCCTCCCAATAATGTCTGGGAGGACAAGGAGAGGCAGACGTTCCCTTGGCACTGTAAGGGAGCCAGCAACAAATGTGTCCACAGGCAAAGGTGGACGTGGTGGTCAGTCCTCAGGCAGGGCATAATTTCCTCTGTTTAGTGAGTTTACCTGTGCTATCCAGCCACAGCATGCAGAAGAGGTGGTGGACTGGCTTACTAAACCTTCCTTATCCTCCTCATCCTCTGTCTCACAAGCAGATACAAGCGTGCAGTCCCCTGCAGTTGCCAGAGTGGATAAACCTGGCTCCTTGTCACATCTCTTCCTGCCATAGCGCCAACATCAGCCACTGAGGAGTCAGCTGAGTTATTTGACCACAGCATCAGCCACTTGCTCCTTGATGATGTCCAGCCATTACTGGATTCAGATGTTGGTTCTGAGGTTGAGGATGAAAGGAACATGAGCCTAGAGAGAGGGAGGAACACTGGTAGACAAATTGGCATTCATGTTCCCCAAGCTGTAGCATATTGCCAAGTTGTCTCCAGTGGCAATGATGAAGATGGAGGAGATGGAGATGATGATGATGATGATGAGGTCACTGATGCGACTTGGGTGCCAGATAGAGCAGAGGAGGAAACTGAAGGTGAGGCGGCACAACCCCAAGGAGCATCAAGAAAGAGTAGAGAGCAGCCACCCTATTCCATCACATTCTGCAGCTGTTATCTCCCAGCCCACTTCCCAAAGCTCAGCTGTTTGGGCCTTTTTAGCACATCTGCAGCAGATCGCACTGTTGCTATCTGAAAACTGTGTCTCAGGCACATCAAACATGGCAAAAACACCAACCATTTGGGTATCACATGCTTAACAAGGCATTTAACGTCAAACCACTCAGCCCGTTGGAAAGAACACCCAAAAGCCACACAAAAGGGACACATATCTGTCCCTCCTCCTCCTCCTTACCCACTTCAGTCTGCCCCTGTGATACCGAATCATTACCTCTCAGCAGCCTCCACTGACAGGGATGACGGTATAGCACAGGGTGTCCCAGGTCCCAGCAGCACATCTGCCAGCAGCACACCACCAGCTGTAGACTGTAGCTGGCAAATTTCTCTGCCCCATCTGCTACAACAGAAAAAAAAATACAGTCCCTACCACCCACATCCAACTTATCCAACTTCTGCCTTTCAGCCTGATGAATTCTGCACCCTTCCTTGAATTCGCAAAATATGCTGTACCACAATGGCAGGTTCCCAGTCGCTACTACTTTTCACGTAAGGCCATTCCATCTCTCTACCATCACGTGGAAGGGAATGTTCTGGCATTGTTGGGCAAGGCAGTCAGCCGTAAAATCCACCTTACTGCTGACAGCAAGCATGGGCAGGGACGATATATTTCATTCACAGCACACTGGGTAACGCTGCTTGCAACTCGAAAGGATGCAGGACAGGGCTTGGTGCTGCAGCTTGTTCTGCCCCCATGTCTCCATACAGCTGGTGGTGATGATGCCAGACCTGGGAGCTCTACCCCCTCCTCCCCCTCTGCCACCTCCATGCCCTCCTCTGCAGAATTGTCCTATGAGCATCAGGTATCCCCTAAGCATTCAAAGGGCTATTCCCAGGGTCAGGCTAAAAGGTGTCATGCAGTGCTTCAGCTGGTGTGTTTAGGGGACAGGAACCACACCGGAGAAGAGATTCTTGCAGCTCTGCAGGGACAGGCCCAGAGGTGGTTCACACCACGCCAGCTGGAGCCAGTAATGGTGGTGGCTCAAAACTCCTGTCCGCCCTTAGACAGGGAAAGTTGACACATGTGCCATGCCTGGCACAGGTCCTCAATTTGGTGGTGCAGTGTTTCCTAAGTACGTACCCAGGGTTGCAAGATGTACTAAAGCAGGCCAGAAGAGTCTGTAGCCATTTCAGGCAGTCATACACAGCCAGTGCTCAGTTGGCTGAAATTCAGCTGGAATTCCACCTGCCCATAAACCGACTGATTTGTGACATGCTCGGGGTCAGGGGGCGTGACCGGATGGATGGGTGTTTGTTGAGCAGCGGCATAATGTGAGAAAGTGAACGCTGTGTGTACTTCCCCCTCCTCTGCCATCCGCTCCCTCTATGGGCCAGATGCTTAATGGGCGATAAAAGTCTGCCTGCCATGGCGGAGATTAAGCTGAGCCATGCCGTGCCATGTGGGGGATGAAGTAAGGAGTGCTGAGGAGTGCTGAGTCGGAGGACGGAGTTTGTGCTTTCTGGATCGGCTCATCCCCACTCACCCACTACCTTTCTGGGTCAGCTGAGAGAACGGAGAAGGGAGAGAGCCGAGGAGCAGTCGGGTGAGCAGCTGGGAGTGACGATACACAACACACGCCACCAAGAGGTACTTGGGAAGTGATAGGAGAGAAACGAGAGAGACAAGTACAGGCTGCTGGCTGCTGGCTGTGTCCTCCATTCATCTACTTACTACTGGGCAAAGAGCTGCAGATGATCCATGACTTTCCGGGAAGGCTAAGTATTGAGATGTCTCATAATTTGGGAAATACTTTGCTGGAATTGCTGAGGGATATATGCTGCTGAGTGATGTATGCTACTGAATAGAACTTTTTTTTTGCAGAGAGCTAGCATTGGGCTTTCAAGCATAGGCTCTTAGGAAACACTGAGAGTTTTCTGTAAAGTTCAATGCTCAAGCTGCTCATTTGTTTAATCTTGCTGAAGCTTCTGTCATTTTTTAAGGCATAATATCCTGATAGAATTGAGTGCAAAAAGGATTGATACAGGTTACTTTTTGTTATTTTTTTTTTTTGTAGGGATATTCTAAGTTAAGCTGTATTTAAATAAGTATCAAAAGGCTGCCTTTGAAGTCGCATCAGCTGAGAGGTTAACAGGGGAGGCATCTTTAATTTCCCTCAATTAATTTCCCTCAATTACTGCAACGGTAAAGGTGTAACTGCAAAGCCTCTAGCTAAAATATATAAGATGCAGAATTCACGCTCAGCCAAGGAAAAAGCTACACAACAAACATTTGCAGCAGCAGCAGCGAAACTGGAGCAATTTGCTCACGTCCCCGCTTCGACCCCACCAAAGAAAGGATCACAGACTAAATCCCAACAAGGGGGCGCATTGGATAGAAGAAGTCAGGGACAGACTCAGGCTCTGACCCAGCTATCTACTGCGACACTGCCAGTTGTGTCAACTAAAATCCATAGTAATAAGGGACAGGGGCCTAATGATCAAAATGTGGCGGTAGACATAACAATTGATCCAACTTTGCCAACATTGCCCCCAGTGAAAGAGCCAACCTTAACGGACGTATTTCTGGCAGTGAATGTGTGCAGCAACTCACTCAAAGAGCTCTGTGAACAGATGAAGGGAGTAAAAGAGGATCTGATATTGGTTAGACAGGACTTACAGAAAACGGCAGAAAGAACTACGGTCCTGGAAGGAAGGGTCAGCCAGTTAGAAGATGATATTTCCCCATTTTTAAAGGATATGAAAAGGATGAAGGAACAGATATCCTTGCAGGCTTCCAAAATGGAGGAAATGGAGAATAGAAGCCGAAGGGACAATGTGAGGCTGGTGGGCTTGCCTGAAAAAAGTGAGGGCTCTAGCCCCACGGAGTTCTTGGAAAAGTGGCTGGTCGAGCTTTTTGGAAGAGAATCTTTCTCATTAATGTTTTCAATTGTAAGAGCACACAGAGTCCCTTTTAGGGCCCCGCCAGCAGGTGGATATCCTAGACCAAAACTAATGAAGTTTCTTAATTATAAGGAAAAAGTGAGGTTGCTACAAAAAACAAGAGAGGCGGGAAATATCTTTTTCAACTATGTTAAAATATCGTTCTATTCTGACTTTTCGCCAGAACAGCAGAGATGTAGAGCGGAGTTCATACAGCCCAAATGCACTCTACAAAAATATAAGTTGACATATGCCCTTCTCTACCCTGCTAAGCTACATGTAACAGCTCTGGGGGGTACTCAGATTTTTGATTCCCATGCAGAGGTGGAGAAGTGGCTAGAGGAAAACAAGGACAAATTTTAAATATTTTGTATAGAAGAAGGAGAGGTGAAATGGGTATTTGATATAATAGGAGGTATTGTTTGTCTGAGGGTTTTTTTTTCTGGTGGGGAGGGGGTAGTTAAGCACAGCTGTTGTATGAGGTGCGGTGAGTGGGAATGAGTCATGTGAGTAAATGTGTGGAACAGGTAGGATGGGATCTGGTCACTAACCAGGTAAACCCTGGGGGTTTACCTGGTTAGGCAGGGGAAGGGGAGGAGGGAGGGTGGGAGGGAGGTGGGGAGGGGGGTAGGGGAAGGGAGGTTTTGGAAGGGAGGTTTTTTCAGTTAGGTGAAGGGAATTGGGATGGGGGAGGGGAGGGGGGAGATACTATAGGCTTTGCTGAGACACTGACAATAGGGAAGGTTGGTTTAAAAGCACCCACAGCAATTAGGAACATTAGAACACTGAAGGGGATCATTTTTGTTGAATTTAGGAGTGCACACAAATTTAGGACCATAGGAAAATATTTGAAACCTACACTGGTTTTGTTGGCCATTTAAAATTATTATCGATATTGGAAACGGAGGGGCCAGGGAATGCCCGGCATAAAATATTATATAAAAGAGGGGTATTAATTTGCCCACACTATTTAAAGCCACCATGGTTTTTAGTAGGAGAAGTGATTTGGAATACAGGAGACAAAATATTGCATAGTAGAGGGGTGTTAAAGTATTATATTTTTTATTAATTTGGTTTCTCTTTCTTTTTGATGGACATATCCTTTAGATTAGTACTTGTTCTCCTCTGATATTCAGATGCAAGCTAAAATGCTAAAAATAGGATCCTGGAATGTCAGGGGATTAGGGACCCCGCTCAAAAAGATGGCAGTTCTGTCCACAATGGAGAGCTGTGGCGTGGAACTGATCTGCCTGCAGGAAACTCATTTAACTAAAAACTCACTGTATCAATTAAAGTCGAAGAAATATCACTGTCAATTCCACGCGGTTCACTCCTCCTATAGTAGGGGGGTAAGCATTACGGTGAAAACAGGGGTGAACTTTTCCTGCAGGAATTCCTGTATTGATGAGTTGGGCCGTTAAATTTTTCTTTATTGCTCAATTGATAGCAGCATGTACGTAGTGGCAAATATATATATTCCTCCCTCCTTTAACTTGAATATAATGTTTAGATTGAATGAATTTCTGTTAGATAAAGAAGGGGTGCCGATTATAGTAGTGGGCGATTTCAATGAGATAGTGGATAGAAGGCTGGATAGATTTCCGCACAGTCTCTTATAGAGCCTATGGTGAAGAGTCGCCTGTGTCAATTCCTGGATGAAGTGGGGCTAGTAGACCTGTGGAGGGTGAGGAACCCTGAAGCCTTGCAATATTCAATGCTATTCTGCCTCGCACTCCGTGCTATCTAGAATAGACCTGGTTCTGGGAAATGATAGAGCATTACAGATCACCGATAAAATTTCATATTGGCCAAGAGGTATATCAGATCACTCTCTGGTTGTGGTGACATTGAAATTAGGAGGGAATAAACTCCGTAAGGAGTGGAAAATTAATCCGTATTGGTTTGAATTAATAAAAAAAAGAACGGGGTTCTCCCTGAGTTGAGTGAATTTATAGAAATCAATGAAGGAACAGTGTCACCTATAGTGCTGTGGGACGCCCTGAAGGCCTTCCTTAGGGGGGTACTAATTCAGCAGGTGGCCAAATTTAGTAAAGAGGCTAGGAATGGGGAAGAAAAAATTCAGAAAGAGGTGTTTGAGGCAGAAAGCAATTATATAATGGATCCGACCCCTGAGAGGGAAAAATCATGGCTAGACAAGCAGCAAGGGTATAAGGTAGTTTTCATGCAGAAAGCGGAGACTAGGTGTCTCCTACAGCAACAGGTCTCTTGGGTTGAGGGAGAAAGAGTGGGAAAGTTGCTGGCGCAGTTGGTGAAGTCCAACTCTGCCCCGTCGACTGTCCTTGCTGTTAGGTCCCCAGGTGGAGATATATTAGCACAGACTTCAAAGATGCAATTATTCAGGCATTACTATAGAAATCTTTTTTCTACCCAGAAAAAAGGAATGGACGGGGTAATGGAGAAGTTTTTGGAGGGCCTGGCAATACCGTCCATCTCACAAGCAGAAAGGGACTTATTGGAAATGCCAATTACACTTGCAGAACTTCAGCAAGCAATAGCCAGTATGGCAAACCAAAAATCTCCCGGCCCTGATGGGCTCCCAATTGAGGCCTATAAACAGTATGGTGAAGTATTAATTCCAGAGCTGCTAAAAGCCCTGGGAGGCGTGATTAGGGGGGGCCATTTGCCAGCGTCAATGTTGGAGGCAACTATCATAATAATTCAGAAAGAGGGGAAGGATCCCCTTGATGTGGCTGCCTATAGGCCAATTTCTCTTTTATGCTCTGACGCCAAGATCTTGGCCAAGGTTTTAGCATCTAGGCTAAATGAAGTTATTTCTAAGCTGGTCCATATAGATCAAGCGGATTTTATAGCCAATAGATCCACAAGCTTGAATATTAGAAGGGCCTTCTTAAACTTACAGTCTCCAATGGATAATGAGGGTTCAAGAGCGATATTGACGTTAGATGTGACTAAAGCATTCGACAGTGTGGAATGGGGTTACATCTGGCGAGTGCTGGAGAAATTTGGCTTTGGCCCCTCTTTTATTGAATGGATTAAAATGCTTTATGATAGACCCAAGGCAAGATTAAAAATTAATAACGACCTATCAGATTGGTTTGAACTAGAGAGGGGAACCAGACAGGGGTGCCCACTATCCCCCCTGCTCTTTGCCTTGGTGATGGAGCCCCTGGCTATTTCTATAAGAGCGAGTTCTGAGATAATCGGTTTCCAGAGAAGGACGGGTGAGGACAAAATCACGTTATACGCGGACGATATCTTGCTTTTTTGGGGGGATACGAGTAAATTACTGTTAAAGGCAATGAGAATGGTGGAGTTATTCGGCAGCTTTTCAGGACTTGAGATAAATTGGGAAAAGTCAGAGTTATTACCCATAGACCCCATAGATTTGATAACAGTGCAAGAAATGCGCCAGTTGGTAATAGTGGACGCATTGAAATATCTGGGAATCGTCATGACAACGAATCCTAACCAATACATTAGTAAAAACCTTTTCCCACTCTTGTCGAAATTTAAACAAAAGATAGGGATATGGAAACGTTTTCCTTTATCAGTGGCAGGAAGCTGCAGTTTGATAAAAATGATTTGGCTTCCACAATTATTGTATGTTTTACACAATTCTCCTGTGTAGATATGCAAGAAGTGGTTCAACAAAATCGAGAGCCTGTTTAGGGAACTGATATGGGAAGAGAAACAAGCCAGAATACGTCTACGGGTACTTCAGCTCCCACTGCAGGAGGGTGGTTTTTGCTCTCCCTCATCCTTAGCGTTACTTTTTATCATCCCAAATGCAGCAGTTAATGGGGTGTGGAGCCCCGGAAGGGGGTACCCCAAATGGTAGAATCTTATTAATAGGTGCCTTACATAACACAATAATAGAAGCCCTAGAAGCAAACTCATTTTACGATGCTTATCCAACAATTATAATGTTAACTAAAGTATGGAAAACAGTCAAGAACCAGTTGAGATACAATGGGTGTAATTAATATAACCCATTTGGAATAACCGAAATTTGCAGGAAATCTATAAGATAGGAAAAGTAAAAGAGTGGGAAGATCGAGGTATTAAAAAGTTAAGACAACTGTATAGCGGTAATACTCTGAAGAAATTTTCAGAGTTGGAAAGTGAATTTAACCTGTCGCAGGGCTCCTTCTATGCGTACCTTCAGTTAGAACATGCTCTCAAAGCTCAATTTAAGAACTATAGTTTAGTGTGGAATGAAACGCCCCTATTTCATAGTATATTGCAGGTAGCCCCTACTAAAGGGTTAATATCCAAGATTTATAATCAATTGAGTAAAGAAGTCAATAGTGAAGACTTACTCGATGATGTAAGAGTCAGGTGGGAAGAGGATGTGGGTGTTATAACACAGGCTCAGTGGAAGAGAATCTTGGAGATGGGATTGTTGATATCAGTCTCCCCCCCGCAGAAGATATCACACCTGATGTTGTTAAATAGAGCTTATTATACACCTAAACATCTCTTTAAGTTTGGAAGAAGATCTAACGATAGTTGCCCTAGATGCCGGGGGACGGGGGACCTCATTCACATGATGTGGAGATGTCCCAAGCTGTTTCGTTACTGGGAGTGGGTGATTGATAGTTTGAGAGATATATTTGGGGTTATACTGGAGAAAGAGGCTAAAGTGTGCATCTTGGGGTATAGACGGATACAGGGGGAAAGGAAGAGTACTACACTGGCAATTCTGAGATGTCTTTTCCAAGCAAGGAAAATGATCGCATTAAGATGGCAATCAAAGGAACCCCCCACAGTAAGAGATTGGATTGTTACATTAAATTAAACCCTTTGTAGGGAAAGAACAGAGTATATTAAGAGAGGTAATCTTAAGGAATTCGATAAAATGTGGAGACCATGGCTGGAGAAGGTGGGAGGCTCTCAATAGGAAGTAAAGAATATAACAGAGTGGGGTTTAATAATAAAAGTCCTAGGCAGTCAGGGATCTGGTCTACCAGTATATAATCTATTGGGTGCTTGTCTCTATCTGACAAATAATAGTTAATAGAAGCTGAGCTTGTTAATCAAATGGGTTGAAAGTCTAACTCTGAGTACCCTACGTAAGGGAGGGGGGTGTTGGGAGGGGAGGGTGAGAGGGTAAGGGGAAAGAATGAAGGATTTAAGGTATATATATTAATCTGGATAATATTGAGAATGGCTATAGGGGCGTGTGCGGGAAGTTCTTTAGTTTTTCTTATCATTGGCTTTGGACTTGATTTACGGTACCCGCATCGCGCCTCTATAGGTCAATATCAATTGGTTGTGAATTAATGTTTAAATTATGATCCCGTGTAATCTCTGCTTAAAGCTCAGGAGATATAGTAAGAGGGGGGGAGAAAAAAAAAAAGGGGGGAGATAAGAAAAATTTGCCACAATGATGTGAATCTAAGAAGGAGTCTGCAAATGAACGTCAAGCTGAATAAGTCTCCAGACAATATTCTCTGTTGTGGTAAAAAAAAAAAAAAAAAAAAAAAAGATTTGTGACATGCTCACTAGGTGGAACTCAACTTTGGGAATGCTGCAGTGGCAGCCGTCAACGAGGGCCGTCAACGAGTACCTGTGCCAGTACGGCATGGCGACAGGCTCAGGCCGCATCTGCTTTTTTTCCCCCACGCCAATGGCTGATCATTAATAATGCATGCA
This sequence comes from Aquarana catesbeiana, assembly GCF_042186555.1. Taxonomy (NCBI): domain Eukaryota; kingdom Metazoa; phylum Chordata; class Amphibia; order Anura; family Ranidae; genus Aquarana; species Aquarana catesbeiana. Next base: position 176,809,278 of record NC_133334.1, on the reverse strand, counting down.
CTGTATTGTCATCATTTGAGGAGGCCACAAGGGTGGTGAGCAGTGACAGTGCATGCATCAGTGACACAATCCCTGTTGTGTTCCTGCTGGAGCAGACTCTGCGTGATATTATGGACAGGGCACTGGAGGCAGAGCAGCAGGAGGAAGAGGAGGACTTCCTTTCCTCTCAAGGCCAACTTTATCCAGACACCATCATTCCTATGTCACAGAACACACAGGAGGAGAGAGGGGAGGAGGATGAGGAGGAGGATTCTGGCACTTTCATAGGCTTCAAAGAAGACGAAGACATGCGTCAATCTGTAAATGATGTCTTTCTAACCCCAGGACCCTAGGGAGTAGTAAGTGGCTGGGAGGAGGAAGTTCCAGATGCTGTCATCCTGAGTGACCCCGTGGAGTCTGCCTCTCAAGCCTCGGCAAATTTGAGGCGCATGGGTAACTTCATGCTTCAAAGCATGAGAAAGGACCCAAGAATACATGGCATAAAGGAGAAGGATGATTACTGGTTGGCAACCCTCCTTGACCACTGTTATAAGGGGCAGATCTCAGAACTCACCCCGTCCCCCACAGAGAGTCAGAAGATAAAATCTCTTGAGGACACGTTAAAGAGGATTTTATTGAATGTTTTCCCTGACTCCAGTAGGTTACAGTGTAATGGAAAATGTAGTTTTGAGTCTTCTGTTGGTCAAGAGAGGAGCGTTGGAGAAGGCGTCCGCCTAAGTGAGGCATTTTGGAATTTTTTTAGTCCTCACCACCCAGGGCTGTCAGCTTCCACATCCCATCGGCAGTGTCTGCATCACATGGTGGACGATTACCTTGGGGCCAAAACAGAGGTGGAGCGCTTTCCAGCTGACGATCCACTGACTTACTGGGTCATGAGAATAGACTACTGGTCAGAACTTTCCCAGTATGCTATTGAGTTGTTGGGCTGCCCTGCATCCAGCGTGCTTTCAGAATGGCATTCAGTGCTGCAGGTTTCATTACTGATCATAGAGTGCGTCTGTCCACAGACTTCGTGGACCATTTGACTTTTATAAAAATGAATCAGTCCTGGATTACCAGCTATGAAGCCCCTGATGCTGATGTCACTGATTAAGTCTTTTTGGGATGTGGAATCTCTGCAGGACTTTGAGGCTGCCTAGCTTTGAGGGTGTTCAATCATTTCATCTGGAAGAATGTTTTTGGTATAGGTTTCATGGGCACAATTAACACCCAAAGACCAATTTTTCTGCACCTGTTTGACAGGTACATATCATTGCAATTTGTTTACAGCAAGGCCAATTCTTGCTTTCATCAAGATTACCTTGATAGGGTTATGGTGGGAAGGCGACACCTACACCCAAATACCAATTTTTACGCACCCGTTACTTCTATACAAAGCCAAAGTGACACCAGAATGTATCCAAAAAATCTTTAATCTTGTTCCCAGTGCATTACTTTGTGGCCTCAGCATTCACACTGGCTCCCCAGCTGTTGCTGAGAAAAATAAAGGCAGCTTGCAGGGAAAATGTCATTTTTTTGGCTTTATAAATGTAATTATTGCTGCAGCAGATTCTAGACATGGTACAAATCTGCCACTTTACAGGTAGACTAAGGAAACCCCTTAGGCACTATATTGGAAGGAATGTTTCATTTGTATCCTTTCACTTTAAAAATAAAAAAATCACTGCTCATTTAAAAATGACATTTTTCACAAACTTTTTTTTTATTGATACATGTCCCCCAAGGCAGGACCCAGCCCCTATAACCATTGTATGCCAAATTACTTTCACATATGCCTTCAAAATGGGCACTTTTGACTTTTGACGTTTGGGTCCTATTGACTTCAATGGGGTTCGTTATTTGGGTTTTGGTGTTTCGAAAGTTCTGGTGTGAACCGAATAGGTGTCTGTTCAGCCCATCCCTACTGGGCATGACTCAGCTGTCTTGGTCCACGTTGGAACCAATAACAGAACAATGGAAGGTGGAGGCTCCTTATGAACCAATTTAAAGAACTAGGCTTCAAGTTGGAGGGAAATACCTCCAAGGTGATATTCTCTGAAATATTGCCTGTGCCATGCTCAACACAGGAAAAGCAGGGGGTGATTAGAGAGCTGAATGCATGGCTGACCTGGTCTAAGGAGGAGGGATTTGGGTTTTTAGAGCACTGTGCTGACCTTTCATTGGGGTGCAACTTATATGCTAAAGATGATTTGCACCAAAATGTAAGGGGATCCAATCTGCTGGGGGGAAGGTTTTAGGGAAGGCTGGAGGAGTATTTAAACTAGGATTGTGTGTGTGTGTGTGGGGGGTGAATTAGATTATAATGGGTCAGACAGCAGGCAGCCCCTATTGGTGGGTGGAATGTGGATAGATGGGGGGAGGGCTATAGCAGATGATATGATGATATGAAGGATCCTATGTTACAAACAACCGTTGGAAATGGTACTATTTGTACTACAATAAAAAAATATGCAACATACCTTTGCAAAATGTGACAATGTATTAAAGTGTTTGTTCACCAGAAGTCTGCCAAGCAAAATAGGTGTCATAAAATATTACAAGCGCGCAGCCACAAGTGATATTATAATAAAGAACCTTGTTATAGGTAACACATAAGTATGCAACTAAGTTGCCAAAATAAATACTGATACAAATCTTTCCTTAATGATAAGTGAATATAAATATTTACCACAAACATGTAACTAATTGTGAAATAAATAGATACAAATCACAAGATCAGCATTCTGACTCCTCGGAGGAAGGTGGAGTGTGTGCAGTTTGCTGCTGCTGTTGCGGTATCAAGACAGACCTGTGTCTGAAAAGCTGTCTGCCCTGTATGAGACGACATCCCTGGGGTTGAACGTCAGGACAGTTTCTGGAGAGAAAACCCTATTAAGGTTACCATTGCTTTCCTCACCTGTGGATCCAAGCTGTGGAATACCTGTCCGCCGGCTGTTAAAATCAGACAAGGATATCCTTCTTTCTTGAGTGAAGTGGAGGTGGAGACCCTTGGTGCCGGCAGGCTAATGCACCTGGTATACATAATCTCTATAATCTAAGGTTCAACATATCTGGTAAGCGGCTAATTTAAACATTTGTGGGCTGAAAGAGCACTGATATTCTCCCAAGCACAGAAGAATTACGGCTGATATATTTTTTCACTACACGTTGGGACTATTGTTTATTTATTTATTTATTTGCTTACTCATGGTTTGTGAACTTTTAAGAATGCTGATCTTGTGATTTGTATCTATTTATTTTACATCACAGTTAGTTACATGTTTGTGGTAAATATTTATATTCACTTATCATTTAGGAAAGATTTGTATCAGTATTTATTTTGGCAACTTAGTTGCATACTTATATGTTACCTATAACAAGGTTCTTTATTACAATATCACTTGTGGATGCGCGCTTGTAATATTTTATGACAGTTTTGGGGTCTTTTGGAATTTGTGGCTTGCACAAGCAGCTGCACTGCATTTTTTGTTCATTTATCTGGTTAGCGCAAAATATACACACTTTTTTGACAAGCAAAATAGGTGAGTTGGAAGCTCTGGTGCACGAGGAGAACTATGATCTAATTGGTATTGCTGAATCTTGGCTTCATTCTTCGCATGACTGGGCTATTAATATTCCTGGCTATGCTCTCTTTCGGAAAGACAGGGTAAAACGGAGGAGTGGTGGTGTCTGTCTCTATGTGAAAAGTGATCTCAAAGCGAGTGTGAAAGAGGACCTAGTTGATGGAGAGTGTGATGAGTCTGAAGCATTATGGGTGGAACTGTGCATGGGTCTGCGTACTACAAAGGTTATCATGGGAGTTTGTTATAGGCCACTCAGTGTTAGTAAGGAGGTGGAGACTCAGCTCCTTGCACAGATGGAAAGGGCTGCAAGGGCTGGGACAGTGATAATAATTGGGGATTTTAATTACTTGTAAATTGACTGGAGTAATGTCACTGCTGGGACAGTTAAAGGGCAAACATTCATAAACCTATTACAAGAAAATTTTATGGTCCAGTTTATTGAGGCCTCGACTAGGAATGGCGCTCTGCTGGACCTGGTAATCTCAAACCATGCAGAGCTTATTACCAATATTCATATTAAAGAATATCTGAGTAGCAGTGACCATAACATCATTTCATTTAATGTTAGCTGTAAACAACAAACACATACGGGTAAGATAAAAACACAACTTTAAGAGAGCAAATTTTCCAAGGATGAGGGCTGCTCTTCAGGACTTGGGAGGGAATATTGGCATTAATGGACACAGAACAAAAATAGGAATTCTTCAAAGTGACTGTTTATGAACTCACTGCAAAGTATATTCCCATGGGCAATACGTTTAAAAGGCTAAAAATAAAATATATGTGGCTCACAGCCAAAGTTAAAATGGCTATAAATAATAAAAAAGAGCTTAAAAAATATAAAAATGAAGGAACACTATCATTTAAATGTTACAAAGAATATAACAGAATATGTAAAAAGGAAATCAAGGATGCAAAAATTCAAAATGAACGACAGATTGCAAAAGATAGTAGGACAAACCCCCAAAAATTCTTCAAATATATTAATAGTAAAAAGGTCAGGTCTGAGCATGTAGGTCGTTTATAAAATAATCTGGAGTGGGTGACTGGGGACAAAGAGAAGGCTAATTTATTAACCACATGCCGACTGGGCCATAGCCGAAAGACTACGCCCTCCCAGAATCTTGCTCCCGCGCACCCCCTGGGACGCGCACCCGGGAACATCCATGACCGCCGGGTCTGGAGGACCTGGTGCATCACGGATCATGGTAAATGGCTGCTGAAAGCGGCCGTTTACCACATAATCGCTCAGTCAAATGATGGAGCAATCACTTCTAAACAAACCGGCATCACGTCTGGTTCCTCTCTCCCCTCCCCGTACCTATTGGTACAGTGCGAGGGTTGAGATCAAGTGCTGCAGCATGTGGGCTGGATGTGTAGTGCCCACAGCGCTGCTCTGTGCCCAATCCAGCCATCCATCCCATCCATGCTCACAAAAGTATTTATCCATACATCCCATCCATGCTCACAGTAGTACTCATCCACCCATACTCACAGAAGTACTCATCCACCCATCCCATCCATGCTCACAGAAGTACTCATCCATCCATGCTCACTGAAGTACTCATCCAAGTACTCCTCCAGACTGGACTACTGTAACGCACTTCTCATTGGGATTCATAGAAAGAGTCTGCAGGGGCTTCAGTACATCCAAAACTCTGCAGCAAGAATCCTGATGAGAGTGTGGAAACATGAGCACATTACCTCCATTCTTCACTCACTGCACTGGCTTCCTGTCTCTGCTAGAATTGAGTACAAGGTTTCTCTCCTCACACACCAATGTATCCATGGATATACCCCTCCCTACCTTAAAGAACTCCTCAAACCATTAAACACATGACGTCCTCTCCGCTTCACTCACGCAAACCTTCTTCATATACCCAGAACTGGACGCAGGACAATGGTAGATAGGGCCTTTTGTGCAGCTGCCCCGCGCCTGTGGAATGCACTACCTGACACCTTGAGGGCTCTTCAATCTACTGACTGTTTTAAAAAAAGTCTTAAGACATTTCTTTTTAGCAAAGCCTTTTGTCCATTTTAGATGTTTGTTTCATTGTATAAATTGTTTAATTTTCTTTTTTGTTTTAATGTTTTAACCTGTAGCACTTTGAGATCATTTGATGAAAAGCACACTATAAATAAAATGTATTATTATTATTATTATCCATGCTCACAGAAGTACTCATCCATCCATGCTCACAGAAGTACTCATCCCATCCATCGCATCCATACTCATCCATGCTCAGAAGTACTCATCCATTCATCCCATCCATACTCATCCATGCTCAGAAGTACTCATCCATCCATCCCATCCATACTCATCCATGCTCAGAAGTACTCATCCATCCCATCCATACTAATCCATTCTCAGAAGTACTCATCCATCCATCCATCCTCATGCATGCTTAAAAATACTCATCCATCCCATCCATACTCATCCATGCTCAGAAGTACTCATCCATCCATACTCATCCATGCTCAGAAGTACTCATCCATCCCATTCATATTCAGAAGTACTCATCCATCCCATCAATACTCATCCATCCATCCCATCCATGCACAGCAATACTCATACATCCATACTCAGCAATAATCATCCATACTCATCCATACTCAGCAATACTCATCCATCCATCCATACTCAGCAATACTCATCCATCCATCCATGCATCCATCCATACTCGGCAATACTCATCCATCCTCAGCAATACTCATCCATCTATCCATGCTCAGCCACCTATAATCAGCCATACTCAGCAATACTCATCCATCCATCCATACTCAGCCATACCCACCCAGCCATACTCAGCCATACCCAGCCATCCCATCTATACTCAGCCATACCTAGCCATCCACATTCATGGCTCAACCATGCTTAGCCATTCCCATCCACAGCTTATCCATGCCACATCAGTTCACATCCATGCTTCTACAGTGCCTCAAAGTGTAATAGGTAGTCAAATTAGATTTGACATTTATGCCCCTAGAACACCCAATGGTGTTCCCTGCATGTTGGGCCTCTGTATGTGACCAGGCACATGTGGTATCGCCGTACTCAGGAGGAGTAGGAGAATCTATTTGGGGTGTAATTTTTGCCATGTACATGCTATGTGTTAGAAATATTGTATAAATGGACAACTTTGTGTAAAAAAAATGCGTTTTCATTTTCTTTCCACATTTTCTAAAAACTGACATGTTCGAAAGACTCAACATGCCTCATAGATTATACATTGGATTGTTTTCTTTCCAAAATGGGGTCATTTTTGGGGCATTTCCATTGTCCTGGTGCTCCAGGACCTTCAAAAGTGTAAGAGGTAGTCAAGAAATTAGATGTGTAATTTATGCCCCTAGAACGCCTGATGGCACTCCCTCAATGTTGGGCCTCTGTATGTGGTCACGCTGTGTAAAAGTCTTACACATGTGGTATCGCCATACTCAGGAGGAGTAGTAGAATGTATTTTGGGGTGTAACATGTGGTATGCATATGCTGTGTGTGAGAAATAACCTGATAATATGATACTTTTGTGAAGAAAAATCTTGATTTTGCAAAGAATTGTGGGAAAAAATTACAACTTCAAAAAACTCACCATGTCTTTTTCTAAATACCTTGGAATGTCTACTTTCCAAAAAGAGGTCATGTTGGGGGTATTTGTATTGTCCTGGCTTGCTAGGGTCTCAAGAAAAAAGAAAGGCCGTCAGTACTGTGATTAATTTTCAGTGATTGGCACCATAGTTTGTAGACTCTATAACTTTCACAAAGACCAAATAATCAAAGTCTTTACCAAGTAACTATAGACCTGTTAGTTTTACTTCAATAGTAGGGAAGGTATGGAGAGTTTAATAAAAGACCACATAGACAAGTTCTTGCTGGAAAATAATATTTTAAGCAACAGACAGCATGGATTCATGAAAAACAGAAGTAGTCAGACAAACCTGATTTCTTTTTATGGGGAGGGAAATAAAACCTTGGACAGAGGGGTGGCTGTGGATGTGGTATACCTGGATTTTGCAAAAGTGTTTGACACAGTTCCCCACACACGGCTCATGTGTAAGGTAAAGTCTACAGGCTTGTAAAGATCAATTTGTAAATGGATAGAAAACTGACTAAAAGACAGAATTCAGAGAGTAGTGATTAATGATTCTTACTTTACTCAACTTTTTAATACCTTTATAAATGATATAGGGTCTGAGATTATAAGTAACATTTCTGTGTTTGCAGATGACACTAAACTATGCAGTGGAATAATGTCCTTACAGGATGTCTCCAATTTACAAGCTGACCTCAATGCACTGTCTAATTGGGCAACTAAATTGATAAATTTAAAGTTATCCACTTGGGGGCTAAGAATATGCATGCATCATACATACTAGAGGGAGTACAACTGGGGGAATCCATAGTGGAGAAGGATCTGGGGGTTTTGGTAGATCACAAGCTCAATAATAGCATGTAATGCCAACCTACGGTTTCCAAAGCGAGCAAAGTCCTTTCTTGTATTAAGAGAGGTATGGACTCCTATGAGCGAGATATCATTTTGCCCCTGTACAAATCATTAGTAGGACCTCATCTGGAATATGCAGTTCAGTTTTGGGCACCAGTTTACAAAAAAGATATCGGGGAACTGGAGGAAGTGCAGAGAAGGGCAATTAAACTAATAAGAGGCATGGGGGAGCTCAGCTATGAGGAAAGATTAAAGGAACTGAATTTATTCCCTCTTGAGAAGAGGAGATTAAGGGGGATATGATCAACATGTACAAATACATAAGTGGTCCATGTAGTGAACCTGGTGTTGAGTTATTCACTTTAACCGCTTGCCGACCAGCCGCCGCAGTTTTTCTGCTGTGCATAATGGCACGGGCAGGCGAATCAACATTATGGTACATCTCTCCTTTGGGCGGCCTCTAGGGGCACGCGCGCGCTGCTCACCCCCGGAGCCGATGTGAGTGCCCGGCAGTCTCGATGACCACCTGGCTACCGCGATCGCTCGTAACAGGGCGAGAACCGGGGCCTCTGTGTGTAAACACAGAGATCCCGGTTCTCTGAGGGGAAAAGTGACAGATCGTCTGTTCATACAAAGTATGAACAGCGATCTGTCATCTCCCCTAGTCAGTCCCCTCCCCCTTCAGTTAGAACACACACTAGGGAACACAATTAACCCCCTGATCGCCCCCTAGTGTTAACCCCTTCCCTGCCAGTGACATTTATACAGTAATCAATGCATTTTTATAGCACGGATCACTGTATAAATGCCAATGGTCCCAAAAATGTGTCAAAATTGTCCGATGTGTCCGCCATAATGTTGCAGTCATGATAAAAATCGCTGCCATTACGAGTAAAAATAAATATATAAATAAATAAAAGCTATAAATCTATCCCCTATTTTGTAGACGCTATAACTTTTGCGCAAACCAATCAATATACGCTTTTTGCAATTTTTATTACCAAAAATATGTAGAAGAATACATATCGACCTAAACTGAGAAAAAAATTTGATTTTTTTTTTTTTTTTTCCATAATAATGTTTATTAACAAAAGTAATTGTACAGCAACTTACACTGAAATAGTGGTATTTTACATTCCTTTTGTACATGTTGATCTCGGTTACATATGTATTACATTTATATAGTTTGGTACAGACATATACAAATTTACACTCTTTAGTTATTGCAATCGTTTGGCACTGTTCGTAACCACGTCTAATCTGCTCAGACGGGGGTTGTAGGAAGCCCCCTGTGGTGGCAGGGAATGTATTTCGTGGGAAAGGTAAAGAAGGGAAAGAAAAGGAGAGAGAGAAAAGAAAAAAGGAGAGAAGAGATACAAAGAAAAAGGTAGTGAGAAGTCCGGTCTGTCCAATCTCCCGACGCGGGACTCCCCCCTCCCTCCAGGTTTCTCAAATTGTAATGATTCTGGAATATGCAGTTATATAATTATTTGACCTCTTGATTAGGCCCTCGTAATTGTCAATGTTGAAGTGTTTTGTATCGCTGGGTTGTTTTGAAGTAAGTCCAGCAAGACCACGTGGTCGTGAACTTTTGAATCCGTTCCTGAGAGATGTGTACTAACTCCTCCATCTCCTCTATCCTGGAGACCCTCCAGAACCATTCCCCTATTGTGGGGATGGAGGTGGATCGCCAATGTGTTGGTATACAGAGCCTAGCCGCATTCACCAAATGCATAGCCAAAGATTTGAAATATTCACTCTTAGTCAGGTGGGTGTGGTGGAGAAGATATTGAGCAGGCGAGTAGGTCAAAGTATATGTTGTGATATGTGAGATAAGGTCGTGTACCTCCTTCCAAAAGGGTTGTAATAGTTCACAGTCCCACCATATGTGTAACATGGTCCCTTTAGCTTTCCTGCACCTCCAGCAGGTGTCTGGAACAGTAGGGCAGAACTTATGTAGAAGTGATGGAGTCCTATACCAACGTGTTTGGATATTGTATCCGTTCTCCTGAATGGCTACATTAGGGGAGCCCTTATGTATGTATTCATTGATCCGTGTCCAGTCCTCTTCTGTCAAGGCCATCTGAAGGTCTGTTTCCCAGGCTTTATGTGCTGTGTCAAGAGAGCATGTGACGCCTTCTGAGAGTGTGTTGTGTATGTGGGAGATGAGATGTCTCTGTGGGGAGGTGCGGGTGCAAATGTCCTCGAATAGAGTAATGCCGCGTACACACGAGCGGACTTTCTATCCTACTTGGTCCGGCACACTTTCCGACGGACTTTGTCTGCCAGGTGCGCCGGACTTTAAAACGGACGGACTTGCCCACACACGCCGGGACTTTCCGGCGGGCTAAGTCCGCCCGTCTTTCCGACGGACTTTCGCCGGAGTTCCGGCGGACTTTCAGAATGAACGGACTTGCCCACACACGGACAAGTCCGTTCATTTTGAACGTGACTCAGGTGCGACGGGACTAGAAAAGGATGTCAATCTTGCCGCTTTTATCGGCGAGATTGACACCTTGCTAGCCCCGTCGCGGGGCATACCAGGCCCTTAGGTCTGGTATGGATTATAAAGGGGAACCCCGCTACGCCGAAAAAACGGCGTGGGGTCCCCCTAAAATCCATACCAGACCCCGATCCGAGCACGCAGCCTGGCCGGTCAGGAAAGGGGGTGGGGACGAGCGAGCGCCCCCCCCCCCTCCTGAACCGTACCAGGCCGCATGCCCTCAACATGGGGGGTGGGTGCTTTGGGGGAGGGGGGCGCCCTGCGCCCCCCCCCCAAAGCACCTTGTCCCCATGTTGATGAGGACAAGGGCCTCTTCCCGACAACCCTGGCCGTTGGTTGTCGGGGTCTGCGGGCGGGGGCTTATCGGAATCTGGGAGCCCCCTTTAATAAGGGGGCCCCCAGATCCCGGCCCCCCACCCTATGTAAATGAGTATGGGGTACATGGTACCCCTACCCATTTACCTAGGAAAAAAGTGTAAGTAATAAAACACACTACACAGGTTTTTAAAATATTTTATTAAACAGCTCCGGGGGGGGGATCTTCCTCCGGCTTCGGGGGTCTTCTTCCGGCTTCGGGGGTCCCTCCGCTTCATCTTCTCCCGGCGTCCGGTTGGTTCTTCTCCGCTCGCCGGCCTCTTCTCCCGGTGTCGCAGGTCTTCGGCCGGCCCCTCCGCTCTCTTCATGTAGCTCTATTGCGAGCGGAGGTCCGGACTTCTGGGCTTCTGGGCTTCTGGGCTTCTGGGCTTCTTGGCTTCTTGGCTTCTTGGCTTCTCTTCTCTTCCCCCAGATGTTGACACGACGCTCTCTCCGGCTGGACTGGTCTCTGAGGGCTGCGTTGTGACTTATATAGGCGGAGACCCCGCCCCCATATGATGTCACAGTCCTTGGGCATGCTGGGACTGTGACGTTTTAGGGGGCGTGGTCGACCACGCCCCCTAAAACGTCACAGTCCCAGCATGCCCAAGGACTGTGACATCATATGGGGGCGGGGTCTCCGCCTATATAAGTCACAACGCAGCCCTCAGAGACCAGTCCAGCCGGAGAGAGCGTCGTGTCAACATCTGGGGGAAGAGAAGAGAAGCCAAGAAGCCCAGAAGCCCAGAAGCCCAGAAGTCCGGACCTCCGCTCGCAATAGAGCTACATGAAGAGAGCGGAGGGGCCGGCCGAAGACCTGCGACACCGGGAGAAGAGGCCGGAGAGCGGAGAAGAACCAACCGGACGCCGGGAGAAGATGAAGCGGAGGGACCCCCGAAGCCGGAAGAAGACCCCCGAAGCCAAGGGAAGATCCCCCCCCCGGAGCTGTTTAATAAAATATTTTAAAAACCTGTGTAGTGTGTTTTATTACTTACACTTTTTTCCTAGGTAAATGGGTAGGGGTACCATGTACCCCATACTCATTTACATAGGGTGGGGGGCCGGGATCTGGGGGCCCCCTTATTAAAGGGGGCTCCCAGATTCCGATAAGCCCCCGCCCGCAGACCCCGACAACCAACGGCCAGGGTTGTCGGGAAGAGGCCCTTGTCCTCATCAACATGGGGACAAGGTGCTTTGGGGGGGGGGGCGCAGGGCGCCCCCCTCCCCCAAAGCACCCACCCCCCATGTTGAGGGCATGCGGCCTGGTACGGTTCAGGAGGGGGGGGCGCTCGCTCGTCCCCACCCCCTTTCCTGACCGGCCAGGCTGCGTGCTTGGATCGGGGTCTGGTATGGATTTTAGGGGGACCCCACGCCGTTTTTTCGGCGTAGCGGGGTTCCCCTTTATAATCCATACCAGACCTAAGGGCCTGGTATGCCCCGCGCTCGCCGCAATAGGAAGATTTGTTTTTCCTATTGCAGCGAGCGCGAGATGCAATACCATCCCCTCGTGTCGTATTTGGTCTGTCGGACCAGCCTACACACGAGCGGGCTTTCCGTCGGACCAGCACACACACGAGCGGACTTTCCGCCCGAAACTGAGTCCGACGGAAAGATTTCAAACATGTTTAAAATCTAGGTCCGGCGGGCTTTTGGGAAGAAGTCCGCCGGAAAAGTCCGCCGCCGCCCACACACGGGCGGATTGTCCGGCACACTCTGGTCCGCCGGACCAAGTATGCCGGAAAGTCCGACCGTGTGTACGCGGCATAAGTTGTCTGGTCCAGGTTGGGATTGATCCTTGAGTAGAAAGGAAATGTCGAAGCTGTCTGTACGTCCAGAAAGGGAAGGATTTGAGCAGAGAAAGGTCGACTAGGTTCTCGTATGATCTAGGTGTTTTGTCAGCAAAAAACTGATGCGCTAGTATTTTATCGTACGGCCAAACTTGTTTAAGGAAGCCCAGGAGCGAAATCAGGGTTTCCCCTCAGGGGAGTTAAGGGGCCTGGTATAGAAGATATGTGAAAGAGTTTGGTTGCTTTTCTAAACGAATTTAGTGAGGCCGATATCAAAGGGTGTGTTGTTGCCTGCTGTGGGACCTGTCCAGGTAGAATCCAAGGTAGAGATTCTAGTGGGAGGTGAGAAAATGATTTCTCCAGAGTGACCCATGTTTTGCCCGGTTCGTGGACATTCCAGTCCACCACCCGAGCCAATTGGCTTGCCAGGAAATATTTATGGAGATCCGGTAGGCCTATGCCTCCCTCAAGTTTTGGTCGCGTGAGTCGAGTGAATTTTATGCGTGGGGGAGAGCCTCGCCACAAAAATTGATTGCACATCTTCCTGTATGTAGCAAAGAAGGCAGCCGGTAAATTGATGGGTATGCATTGGATGAGATAGAGAAATCTTGGTAAAATTATCATTTTTAAGAGGGCTGAGCGACCGAACCATGAAATGTTGAGGGGTCCCCATTCTGTTAAGTCATATTGGGCTTTTTTCAAGGTCTGGAGGAAATTGATCTTGTATAGATCATCTAATTTGGTGGGGATTTGAATGCCTAGATACGTTATTGAACTTTGGCTCCACTGAAAAGGGAAGAAAGATTGACACCGTTCAATTTCCTGTGATATAAGCGTGATATTTAGGGCTTGCGATTTTGCGTAATTGATTTTAAAGTGTGATAGAGTCCCAAAATGTTCAATGTCCTTGAGCAGGTTGGGTATAGAGGTGGTTGGGGAAGACAGGGAGAGCAAAATGTCGTCCGCAAATGCTGAGACTTTGTAGTTTCGCCCTTTGACTGTAATGCCTGCAATGTCGGAATTGGCCCTTAATCTGTTAAGGAAGGGTTCCAGAGATAGTACAAAAATTAAAGGTGATAGGGGGCAGCCTTGGCGTGTGCCATTACTGATGGGGAAGGCGCTCGACAGGTGGCCATTAACCCTTACAGCTGCACTCGGGTTAGAGTACAGCGCCGAGATGTGAGACAGCATGCGCGGGTGGAGGCCGATCCTCTTTAGGACCTCACGCATATAGTCCCAGGCCACTCTGTCGAACGCCTTCTCAGCATCTAAAGACAGGAAAAAGCCATGTGTTTTTGTGGTCGTGAGCCAGTGGTGTAGGTTTAATGCTCTGACAGTGTTGTCCCTAGCTTCTCGGCCTGGGACAAAACCCACCTGGTCTAATGAAATAAGTCCTGGCAGAAGGGTAGACAATCTGTTAGCTAACATTTTTGCGTAGATCTTAATATCTACATTTAATAATGAAATTGGCCTGTAATTTTGTATCTGTGTGGTATCCTTTCCTTCCTTAGGGATTACTGTGACATGTGCCTCCAGCATGTGTCCCATATGTATTGTAGGTTCTGCTAACGAGTTAAAAGCCGTTAACATTTTAGGGGCTAATATCTGGGTAAAGCACTTATAGTATTGTAAGGTAAACCCATCTGGGCCCGGGCTTTTACCTGTTTTCATCTGTCTCAGAGCCAGTTGTAATTCCTCTGTGGAGAGGGGTTCTTCTAGTTCTTCTGCTTGTGTTTGTGTGAGTGGTTTTGGGCTGTACTGGGACAGAAAGTTTTGTATGTCGTCTTCTCTGCCTGGGGCTTGAGCCGGATTCGTATTTGGGGGGGTTAGGTTATATAATTTCTTATAATATTGTTCAAAAGCATGGGCTATATCTTCATTTTTAGACAACAGAGTGCCTTGCCGGGTTCTAATATGGTGAATTGTGTTGGATGGTTTAGAGGCTCTTACTGCTCTGGCTAGCAACCTACCACTTTTGTTGCCTTGTTCATAAAAGACTCGTTCATGGAGGACATATCTACGTCTGACTCGTTTTCCTAGTTCTTCTAAAAGCGTTGTGCGCATACGTGTCAAGGCCTGTAAAGTCTGTTGTGATTGGGACTTTTTGTGTGTGGCTTCAAGTCTTTTAATATTGGTGATCAGGTCGTCTATAATCATCTGGTGGGCTCTTTTGACTTTCGCCGCTTGGGCCATCAGCTCGCCTCTGATCACGCATTTGTGGGCTTCCCACAGAGTGGTGGGGGAAATGTCGGGAGTGGAGTTCTCCTTGAAGTAGGTGTTAATAGTGGCTGTCAGATGAGTAGTGAAAATGTCATCTTTTAATAGAGAGGAATTAAGTCTCCAGGTCTTTGTCTTTGAGGTCAAGTCTGGGAAAGTCAAAGTGACTGATATAGGATGGTGGTCGGATAGGAACATGGGTTCAATTGTGGCTTGCGTAAGGTAAGTCAGGTCAGGTTGGGAGAGGAAGAGATAGTCTAGTCTTGAGTATTTTTGAAAGGGGGTAGAATAAAAAGTGTAGTCTTTGACGGATGGGTACAATGTGCGCCATGTGTCGTGTAGGTCCAGGGCTTGGAGTTGTAGTTTAATTTGTTTCAGGGCTCGGAAGGGTAAAGCTGAGGTGCCTGAGGAAGTGTCTAGGTCTGGGTTGAGGGGAACATTGAAGTCGCCTCCCGTAATAACTATCCCTTCCTTGAAGGATAGCAAAAGATCGCTCACTTTCCTAAAAAATGACACCTGATGTTCGTTTGGGGCATATATGTTAGCTAATGTCAAGGGTCTAGAGGCATAGGTACCCTTAATAAATGCAAATCTTCCTTCTGGATCCAGCAAGGAGTCAATTTGCTTAAATGGGGCGTGTTTAGAAATGAGTATAGACACTCCTTTAGTTTTTGCCAAAGGGTTTGTAGCGTGAAAGGCAGTTTGGAATACGTTGTTGGTCATTTTTGGTATAGAGTCAGATCTAGAGTGGGTTTCCTGAAGAAAAATGAAATGAGCCTTTTGTTTAGTGAGGGAGGATAGGACCTGCGAACGCTTCTCAGGCACGTTGAGGCCTTTGGCGTTTAAGGAGACACATTTCAATGATAGAGGAGTTTGAGAAGGCATTGTGCTACTTAATCGGGTAAGTCGTTTCTGGTATGAAGTTCAAAGTCCAGGAGTTTGTCTGTCCCCTTTTGTGAGAACCAGCTCACTACGGGGCGTACCGGACAGTAGCAATAAAGAGGTATTGATGGAGTGGTTCTTATGTAGAATTTAGGGAGTAAATATTAATCAGTGAGGAGGGAGAGCCCCGCACCAAGAGCGACAGACCGACCCAGAAAAAAAAAGGAAAGTCAGAGAGAGCAAGAGAAGTATAAAGAAGAAAGGAGTACCAGAGGTGAAAAATGGAGATGCCAAGTCACCTATTGGAGCGAAGCTGGATGGTCAGCAGACTAAAATCTAGTGCCACTGCTGGGGGTTGGCAAGAGTGTCTGGAATCCTACTCCGTGTCCACATGGAGGATTTAGTGTAAATAGCAGTGTAATGGGGAGTAGAGCAGCGGGGAAAAGAGCATTATTAATGGTAGTACATTTGGTTTGTGCTGTTGGATACCTAAGATTACACATCCTGCATATCTGTCAGTAGTGAGTAAGTACATTTAATACCCTAAACAACCAGAGATAACTAAAAATTTGAAAAACTTGTGATAAACAATAAAGAAAACATTAATATAGGTACGAGGCCGATTGTCGTAACTCTTGCTTCCGTACGATAGCCTAAACGTTTCGTGAGTGTATGGCGGCTGCCTCACCACAAATGAACGTAATCTAAACCTTTCACATAGACGTATAGAATGGTATGGTTCTAGAATTTTAGCTTTTGCTTATATCTCATGTGTTATATAGAAGTCTTTCTGTAAGGGAATGTATGAGCAAGCCTCTGAACCAGCGGATCTCGCCAATTTTGATATAACGATGGTCCTAGGAGTCCTCAAGGCAGTTTAAATGATGTGTCAAATACGACTGGGAGAATAGTGGACGTTAATAATAGGCAATAGTAAGGGGTGCTATTCCCCAATCTGTTTGGGTGTCTTTGACCTCTATTGTGCAGACCATGAGTAAGCGTCTGCGTCAAAGAAAAAATGGGGGGGGGGTCCGCTTATGACTGCCTTGGTGACTCCAGGTCCCTCATGAGTCCTCCTACTATTCATGGGTTATATCATTTAGGGCAGATGACTCCATTAACAGATTAATGGGATAGCGGAAAAATGAGGGGGGGGGGGAGAGGGAAAGGAAAGGGAAGGCTGGGGGGGCGGAATGAGGAGGAGGGAAGTGGAATGGGTGGGGGACGGTGGGAGAGGGGGGGAAGGGGGGGTAGGAAGGGGAGAGGTGATGAGGAGGAAAAGGAGCAGGGTATAGGGAAGGAGGGAGGTGAGGAGTGGGAGTGGAAGGGCGTAGGAGCAAATCAAGGGAGAATGGGTTAGGGGAAGGTTCAGCGAAGTTGAATGATGACCCAGTTACTACAGTGACATTACTATGGTTATTGTCCTTAACTTAAGAACAGTATGTCTGTTCATCACCTGAAGTGGTCATTGTCGGTAGCTTCAGTAAAAAGAGAATGTTCTGAGAATCATCTGTGTAGGTTGCTTCATCGGTGTTGGTTCTGTAGCCTATTGAACAGTTCCTGTTGCCCATAATGACCAGGCGGTGATCTCGTCTCAAGGTCCTTTGGCTGCTGCGTTTGGTTCCTTGCTCTGGCTGTCTCCTCCTATTCTGTGTCTCCTTGTCATTCTTGGGTGTATGAGATGTGTACCAATCCTCTTAGCGCAGTGGGTTTCTATGTTCGTTTGAGTAAGGCTATTATGTGGCTGGTTAGTAGGTTGTTTTCTGCTACTTATATGACAAGTTGTTAGACTTCCTTGTGAGTAAGCTGAAAACGGTGCACGGGGTGGGCTGGGAAGCAGAGAACGAATCTGGCAAAACAAAAAGTCAATAACTGTAGTGTGAGTCTCTCTGGAAAAACCAGTCTACTTTGGTCGAATCGGGTATTGTGTGTATCAGGCTTCATGGTTGTCCCTCCGGGGGGTTACAGGTTGTCCCACTTCACGGTATGTCGAATCCCGGCGGGATGTGTGAGCACCGGGAGAGGGGGGATCCGATCTTCTTCGTCTGGAGCGGTGCCTCTGTGCTTTAGGCGAAGGATTGTGTGAGAGTGGTCTCCATAGTTCCGACGGAAAATGGAACGAACACCAGTCCGGAAGCTCCGTCAGCGGTAGATCAAGCTGATCACAGAAGGCTGCTAGATCGTCTGGGGATCTCAGGAGTGCCGTGCGGCCCCTAGCGGTGGCGGATAAGCAGAAGGGGAACTTCCAGCGGTATGGTATGTTCCGCGCTCTGAGTTGATCCAACAGAGGGCGCAGTGCCCGTCTATTCTGCAGAGTGGTTGGAGAGAGATCTTGGAAAAGCTTAATCTCAGTGCCATTGTGGTGTATTTGGCCTCTCTCCCTAGCCTTTCTCAAGATTTCCTCTTTCAGCGGAAAGTTCACCACACAGCATATAACATCTCTCGGGGGCTCATTGTCTCGGGGGGGGGGGTCTGAGGGCTCGATGCAGTCTCTCCATCTCAATCGGGGAATCCGGAGGACGATCCAATAGATCGTTAAAAATGGCGCAGACTACTTGGGGCAGTGAGCCCGCTTCCAAGCTCTCCGGGACCCCTCTGAGACGAACGTTATGCCTCCGTCCACTGTTATCGAGGTCTTCGACTTGGCGGTGTAAATCATAAAGATATGATAGTTGGGCATCATATGTATGTTGCACTTGCCTGATAGCTGCCGTGTGGAGCTGCGTGGTTTGCTCCACGTCTGCGATCCGGGCCGCTACGGCTTGGATGTCCATTTTGAGATCTAATATGGCCGCTTTAAGGGTGCCTGTAATGTTATTAGTGATGTCCACCGCAAAATGTTGTAGGTCCGAGAGATTGACCGCTTGGCTGTGTCGGTGGGGTCGCGTGTCCCCGTCAGTCAGCTGCAAGTCCGAGTCATGGCTGGGCGAAATAGAGCCTGAGGCCTGTGATATCTGCAGGGCCTCGTGGTCGCCGGACCGGAGTGTTCGGAAAATCTCCGGGATATTGCGGCTGAGTTGGGTTGTCGGCTCCTTCGGTGTCCGGGAGGCTGAGGTACTTCGGTTAGGTTTCCCCATGGTGGAATATTGCGGCGTTCCCCAATAAAAGGCTGGTTTTAATCCTTGAGTGGCCGGAGCTCCGTCTTCAGGCGGCCATTTCAGACTCCAGGCAAACCACGCCCCCAAAAAATTAGATTTTTTAATAAAAAATGGGGATATTTATTATAGCAAAAATTACAAAATATTGTGTTTTTTTTCAAAATTGTTCTTTTGTTTATAGCGCAAACAATAAAAACCGCAGAGGCGATCAAATACCACCAAAAGAAAGCTCTATTTGTGAGAATAAAAGGACGTCAATTTTGTTTGGGTACAACGTCGCACGACTGCGCAATTGTCAATTAAAATGGCACAGTGCCGAATCGCAAAAAATGGCCTGGTCATTGAGCAGCCAAATCCTCCAGGGCTTAAGCGGTTAAGGTCACTACAGAGGACAAGGGGGCACGCTTTACGTCTAGAGGAAAAAAGATTTCATCTCCAAATATGGAAAGGTTTCTTCACAGTAATGCCGCATACACACGATCGGAATTTCGTCCCCCAAAAGACCAATGAGAGTTTTTCGTCAGAAAATGCGACCATGTGTATGCTCCATCAGACTTTTGCTGGCCGAATTCCAGCCAGCAAAAGATTGTTCTTAATTTTTCGGTCGGGAAAAGTTCCTATCCAAAAATGCGATCGTCTGTGGCAATTCCGACGGGCAAAATCCCTATGCATGCTCGGAAACAATTCGACGCATGCTAGTAAGCATTGATCTTCATTTTCTCAGCTTGTCGTAGTGTTGTACGTCACCGCGTTCTTGACAGTTGTAATTTCTGCGAACTTTGCGTGACTATGCGTATGCAAGACAAACTTGAGCGGACTTCCGTTGGAAAAGTCGTCATATCTTTTTCCTCGAGAAGTCCGATCGTGTGTACGCGGCATAAGAGCTGTGAAAATGTGGAATAGACTCCCTTCAGAGGTGGTTCTGGCCAGCTCAGTTGATTGCTTTAAAAAGGGCCTGGATTCTTTCCTAAATGTACATAATAAAACTGGGTACTAACCTATATAGGCAAAGTTGATCCAGGAAAAATCTGATTGCCTCTCAGAGGATCAGGAAGGAATTTTTTCCCCTGCTGTAGCAAATTGGATATATATAAAAAAACAGGTTGTCCTTATCAAGAACGAAAGGAACCAGAGGACCAAATAAGCGACACAGCATACAATGTATAGGAAAACAGTAAATAATTTGAAGTTTATTAATATATAAAAATAGTTATAAAACTCCTCAATGAGAGATCATAATGGGGATACTGAAAACTTGACAAACAACCAGAGATGCCAGTATCAAGTCATCTCTGGGTGTGGCCACAAACAGCACAGAACAGGGACAATACACACAACAATAAAATACAAATAAACAATTGTCTGAACGCCAAGAATCTATATATGCATGAGCATGCCACAACAATGTCATATAAGGTTAAACACAAATTTGTGTAAATAATAAGGCATTGGCATCCATATAGGGGTCCCTGGAAGGCTCGAGCCCACAGATTAAATAGGAAAAGAAGGGAAAAAAAAGGGGGGGGGGGGGAAGGATGAGCCACGAGAGTGGACTAACTATGATAAAGGGGAACCCTGATAGAGTCAATATCTGCTGATGATGGAAAAAAGGATAGGTGAAAAAATTGTTGCACCAGAAAAACCGTTGCTACTGGGGTGTAGAGAAAAAAAAGTCCTTAGTTATTCCTAATGGGTGGCCAAAGACAAGGTCCTGTGTAAAAATAATGGGGATGACACCCCTATCGTGGCCAAAGGAAAAGGGGTCAGGACCGGACCCTGATGCACCTGGTTATAAAGGATTTTTCAGCAATCTGTGAATACAGTCACTTCCTGGTATTCTCCTGCAATGAGGTCAAACCTTGATACTAATCTTATGAACCAGTGTATAGTATAGACACGTAAAGATCTCAGGTATCTATTAGCAGAGATCCCTTCTGTTTTGCACAGTGTCATAAGCATGTTGGAACATGGTAATCAAGCATACGATAGCCTCCTTTAGTGATGCGGTCTATATCAAGTCTGCATGCAAGGTACTGCCTAATATCTGCCATCCGTGGTGCTTGAAATTGCTGCGGAATACACAATGCAGACGCTATCTGGTGCATGCTTTTCCTCCGAGTATAGACGGTCTTTACGTTAGGCGGCAGCTATCTTGTTCCCCCAGCCTCTCGTGCTGGCCGTGGGTTTGCTTCTGGGACACAGCGGAGGGGAGGCGTCATGTGATGCTGGTGACGTCAATGTGTTTTGCAATACAAATCACGTAACTTCGTCTGGACGGGCGGGCCTCTGACTTTTCCTTATTACGGCTCCACGCCGCAGAAGGTAACCGCCCCATTCAAAATGTTAAAGGAACAACGTGCATTATGTTCGATGTCCTGTGGTGCTTGCTTACCTCCAATTTGAAGTTTTTCTTATACAATAACAAAAAATATGGAGACTAAATATACAAATAAGGGAATAAAAATAAATATAAAGATAAATACAAATAAATGAGAATGCTCGGGGGAGATGGAGAGAAAAGGGTGGGAAAGAGAAGGAAAAACAACAACAAGAGCAATACTGGGTTTTCATTATGACCCACCACACATGTAGACACATTTTAACCCTTCTTTAAGAGTTGTATAGCTACATAAGTTCAGAGCACAATAAAGCTGCTAAAGTCAAAACTGCCTGAAACACATACTAGGTATCCGCGGTGCACACCAAATGGTATGCCACATCAAGGAGGGACGGGTAAAGCCAAAACCCAGTTTCTCTATGTTTGCAGTGTTCAAACGGTTAGAACCTCTGTCATGCTTTTATTGTTTGTATACTTACTGGGCACATGCATATTGAAAACACATGTGTTTTTCTGGAATTAGTACAATGAAAAGACACCCCTGGGATACCGCATAATTCATAGACTATATTCTAATATTCTAGTAACACCATGGACACCGTCCCATGCTCAGATACAATACATACACGGGGCATGGGAACAAACAGATGCAATTACGTGAGGCACAGAACATACCCATAGCCACAGGAGTAGGCCCAAGTATGCCCTATGCCTCAAGGAAAGCCTGTAATTTCAATTCGGTATTCAAACATAATAGAATCAGCGATTTTAGGTGGTAGATCCACCATTTTTCTTTCTGCAATAAAATGCGATTAAAATCGCCTCTTCTTGAAGGTAATTTCAATGTGTAAATTCCTTTCACTGTCTTGCCCTTCAGATTTACATATTTACATAGTCAGGTTGAAAAAAGACACAAGTCCATCCAGTTCAACCTTAAAAACAATAAATAAAATAAAAAATATCGTACAATCCAATATACCCAATTGTATACCCTCAGTTGATCCAGAGGAAGGCACAAAACCCCAGCAGAGCATGCTCCAATTTGCTACAGCAGGGGAAAAAATTCCTTCCTGATCCCCCAAGAGGCAATCGGATTTTCCCTGGATCAACTTTACCTATAAATGTTAGTACCCAGTTATATTATGTACATTTAGGAAAGTATCCAGGCCTTTCTTAAAGCAATCTACTGAGCTGGCCAGAACCACCCCTGTCAGGAGTCTATTCCACATTTTCACAGCTCTTACTGTGAAGAAACCTTTGCGTATTTGGAGATGAAATCTCTTTTCCTCTAGACGTAAAGAGTGCCCCTGTGTCCTCTGGGTTGACCGTAAAGAGAATAACTCAACACCGAGATCACTATATGGACCCCTTATATATTTGAACATGTTGATCATACCTCCCCTTATTCTCCTCTTCTCAAGAGTGAATAAATTCAGTTCCTCTAATCTTTCCTCATAGCTGAGCTCCTCCATGCCTCTTATCAATTTGGTTGCCCTTCTCTGCACTTTCTCCAGTTACCCGATATGCCCAAAACTGAATTGCATATTCCAGATGAGGTCTTACTAATGATTTGTAGAGGGGCAAAATTATATCTCTCTCTCTAGAGTCCATACCTCTCTTAATACAAGAAAGGACTTTGCTCGCTTTGGAAACCGCAGCTTGGCATTGCATGCTATTATTGAGCTTATGATCTACCAAAACCCCCAGATCCTTCTCCACCACGGATTCCCCCAGTTGTACTCCCCCTAGCATGTATGATGCATGCATATTCTTAGCCCCTAAGTGCATAACTTTACATTTATCAACATTAAACCTCATCTGCCACATAGTCGCCCAATCAGACAGTGCATTGAGGTCGGCTTGTAAATTGGAGACATCCTGTAAGGACGTTATTCCACTGCAGAGCTTGGTGTCATCTGCAAAGACAGAAATGTTACTTTTGATCCCAGTCCCTATATCATTTATAAAGGTATTAAAAAGTAAGGGTCCCAGCACTGAACCTTGGGGTACACCACTGATAACCTTAGACCATTCAGAGTAAGAATCATTAACCACTACTCTCTGAATTGTGTCTTTTTGATGTTGGGAAAAGTGCTTAGCCAAAGGCTTTTCAGCATTCTTGGCTTTGATTTCACGCATGTGTTCCCCTATCCTAATTCTTAGGGTGCGTTTCATTTTCCCTATGTACATTTATCTACAGGGGCATGTTATCATGTAGATCGCCCCAGGCGAGGAGCAGTTGATAAGATTCCTTATCTGAAATTCCCTCTCGCCAAGGTTGTCACGTAATAACTCAGACCTGTCCACATAGGGACATATCTGACAGTGTCCATACGAGAACATGCCCCTGCTTCTAGGGAAATCTGAGAGCCATGTGGTTCCTTCATCTTTTCTAAACTCTGATTTTATCAATAAATCACCCAAATTCTTGGCTCATCTAGCAACCATGTTGGGGGAGGGGCCACCAGTTTGGCCAATCCCCGGGTGCTTGTTAGTATACCCCAATGTTTTTGGAGTATACCTAAAACCACCTCCCATTGTGCACCAAACTGGGTAATCACCCTTATAGGGCCCTGAATTTCATACCCCCATTTCCGTGCCTTCATATCTCCAGTTGGAATTGCCAAAAGGTCATCCCTACTCCGCATTGCTACCTTATTTTTTGCTCTCCTAAGTTGGTTATGAGCATAACCCCGTTCCCTGAATCTTTTATAGAAGTCTCTGCTTTCTCTTCTATATTCCGTGGGTTCAGTCCAGTTATGTTTAATGTAGAGAAATTTTCCAACCGGTATGCTGTTCTTAAGCCACCCAGGGTGATAACTATCTGCTTGTAGGAGAGTATTGGCGGAAGTATCCTTCATAAACATACAAGCAGAGACAGTGTGATCAGAAACCGAGATCCATAGATCCAAGAATGAGATTTTTGTCTGATCAAATGTGTAGGTCAGATGGATATTGAAGTCATTAACATTGAGTTGTGCCATGAATTGATGTAATTCGGGGAGAATGCCACTCCATATCAATAGAACATCATCAATGTATCTTAACCAGGTATGTACATGGTCAAGATACATCTGCATGGTAAAAAACCCGTTCCTCCTCTCATAGCCCCAATGGAGGCAAGCATAGGCCGGGGCCCAGGATGCCCCCATTGAGGTCCCCTTGATCTGTTGATAGAATTTTGACAGAAACTGAAAACAATTGTTTCCAAGTGCAAATTCGAGGAGTTCCGAGACAAATTCATTTTGATGGGAACATCCCGGGTAATGCCTGTGTAGAAATTCCTCCACCGCTCTCAAACCACATTGATGCTGTATTGAGGTGTAGAGGGATTCTATATCCACCCCTACAAGCCATACATCTGTTGGGATACGCAAATCCTTAATTTTGGCCAAGACATCTTTCAGTAAAGCGTCAAAATACCTGCCAATCCTATCCATGGGGCCTTTAATGGCTGATACGATGGGTCGACCGGGGGGATGTTTAAGGTCCTTATGTACTTTTGGTATTATATAGAAGAGAGGTTTATTATATTCTTCTATCCATAGATGTTCATATTCTTGCTTACTGAGTAGGCCTGCTTCTTTTGCAAGTTTTAGTTTTTCATTTAATGTTCTCACCATAGTTGGAAAAGAGTTGTTTATAAGTTGTTTATCATAGTCAGTCCACTCTCGAGGCTCAGTATTTTCCCCCTTCCCTTTCCTCCCCTTTCCCCCCCTTTTTTCCCTTCTTTTCCTATTTAATCCGTGGGCTCGAGCCTTCCAGGGACCCCTATATGGATGCCCATGCCTTATTATTTACACAAATTTGTGTTTAACCTTATACGACATTGTTGTGGCATGCTCATGCATATATAGATTCTTGGCGTCCAGACAATTGTTTATTTGTATTTTATTGTTGTGTGTCTTGTCCCTGTCCTGTTTGTGGCCACATTAAGAGATGACTTGATGCTGGCATCTCTGGTTGTTTGTCAAGTTTTCAGTATCCCCATTATTATCTCTCATTGAGGAGTTTTATAACGATTTTTATATATTAATAAACTTAAAATTATTTACTATTTTCCTATACATTGTATGCTGTGTCGCTTATTTGGTCCTCTGGTTCCTTTCGGTCTCGATAAGGACCACCTTTTTTTATATATATGCAGTGTTTGTTGACTAGAGTGACACTACCCACATTGGGTACACAATGTTTTGAGTATATAATAGTGTGTTACCACACACGTATTTAGGCCCTTCTTTTTTCTTTTTTTGTTTATATGTAGCAAATTGGAGCATGCTTTGCTGGGGTTTTTCGCCTTCCTCTGGACCAACTGTGGGTGAAAGATTGTGTATATGGGATTGTGTTTTTTTTTTTTGGTTGAACTAGATGGAATTGTGTCTTTTTTCAAACTGACTATCTATGTAACTATGAATGGAGCTTCCGCTGGGCTGTCCTGGAGAAATTTGGCCTTGGTCCTAGTTTTATCTCCTGGGTACGTTTGCTGTACTCTGCTCCTATGGCTAGGATCCATACTAACAATAATCTCTCCTCCCCCTTCAATCATGGTACATGTTAGAGGTGACCTCTTTCACCTGGGCTTTTTTCCTTCGCTATGAAACCTGGGGGCGCCTGGCGTGCAGGGTATTATTGTGAGTCAGTTGGTGGAGAAGGTGGCTTTGTATGCAGACAATACTCTTTTGTTTTTAAATTACCCTTTTTTTCTCTGCAGGCTGTGCTTCATCTGGCTACCGAATTTGGTGCCTCCTTTGGGATAGGGATTATTTGGGATAAGTCCATTCTTTTCCCCCTTGGACATTGGCCTTCACCGCCGGACACCAACGCTCCTTTATTGTGGGCTACTGAGTTTAAATATTTTAGCAATCAGAATTAGTGGGACTACTCAGACTTAGGTTGGCTTTAAAGAGAAGGTTAAGCCTGGGTGAGAAAAATGAAAAGTCAGCAGCTACAAATATTGTAGCTGCTGACTTTTAATATTAGAGCACTTACCTGTCCAGGGAGCCCGTGATGTTGGCACCCCAGCCGATTTTTGGATCGCCTCCTGGGTGCTGCCGCCACCATTCCTGGTAATGGAACCAGGCAGTGAAGACTTTTCTGCTTCACTCCTGGTTCCCTACTGCACATGCTAAAGCACGCTGCATATTCTACATGGCCCAGTGGCAGGGAACGAGAAGGGGGGCTGACCTTCCGGGATCTCGGGCCACGGCCCCTCTCCAGAAGTGGGGAGGGGCACCTGTCAAAAACAGGTCCCCCGTTCCCCCCTCCACCTGAAAGGTGATAAATGTGGCATCGGAGGGGAGGAGGAAGCATATAAGCTAAAATTCCACTTTAGGATAGAACTCCGCTTTAATTTATTAATATGCAAAGATTAGTGTTGCGCAAACTCAAATATATTATGTGTATCAATAAATCATATTAATTTAATAACCTGTGGTATATATCATAACATATAAAGTGCAGAGCTATAGTGCAGTCCTTTTCAAAAAGTGCAAATATATATCTCACAGTGTGTGACAGTTCATTCTCCAGTGGTGATGTGACTAATCACTTAGCCATCGGGAGTATCATTTAGGCCACATCTGGAGTATTCCGTCCAGTTCTGGTTACCAGTTCTCAGAGTGTATGTGCTGGAGCTGGAGAGAGTCCAAAGAAGAGCAACTAAATTAATAAGGGGATTGGAGGACCTCAATTACGAGGAACGACTACAATCACTAAATGTATTCTCACTGGAGAAGAGACGCTTGAGAGTGATTTACAAATGCCTCAATGGTGATCCCAGGGTAGGAAATAAATATTCAGTCTCAGGGAGTGTAAGAGGACAAGGGGCCACACAATCAGATTGAAGGAGAAGCGGTTTTACCTTAAGTTGAGCAGGCGGTTTTTCACTGTCAGGGCGATAAGGATGTGGATCTCTCTTCCACAATTGGTGGGGTCAGGGGGGAGTATTGATATTTTTAAAAGACTCTTGGACATGCATCTTAACCACTAGCTGCCCGCCCACTGTCATATGACTGCGGGGCGAGGCAGCTCTCGTTCTGGGCGGACGTCATATGACGTGATCGCTCTCCCGAGCCAGTAGGGGGCGTGCGCATGTCCGCAACGTCACTCGGGACCCAATGCGCGTGCCCGGCAGCCTCGATGTCCGCCGGGCACCCGCGATTCCCGGGTAACAGAGCAGGACCATGGATCTGTGTGTGTAAACACACAGATCCACGTCCTGTCAGAAGAGAGGAGACCGATGGTGTGTCCCTTGTACATAGGGACACAGATCGGTCACCTCCCCCAGTCAATCCCCTCCCCCACAGTTAGAATCACCTCCATAGGACACAGATTTAACTCCTCGATCACCCTCTAGTGTTAACCCCTTCCCTGCCAGTCACATTTACACAGTAATCAATGCTCGCTGTATAAATGTGAATGGTCCCAAAAATATGTCAGAAGTGTCCAATATGTCTGCCGCAATATCGCAGTCACAATAAAAATCGCAGATCGCCGCCATTACTAGTAAAAAAAAAATTAAAATACTAAAAATGCTATAAATCTATCCCCTATTTTGTAGACGCTATAACTTTTGCGCAAACCAATCAATATACGCTTATTGCGATTATTTTTACCAAAAATATGTAGAAGAATATATATTGGCCTAAACTGAGAAAAAAAAAAAAAAAAAAAAATTGGAAATCTATTAATAGCAAAAAGTAAAAAATATTGTGTTTTTTCAAATTTGTCCCTATTCTTTTGTTTATAGCGCAATAAATAAAAAAATGCAGAGGTGATCAAATACCACCAAAAGAAAGCTCTATTTGTGGGGAAAAAATGATAAAAATTTCATTAGGGTGCAGTCTTGCATGACCGCGCAATTGTCATTCAAAGTATGACAGCACTGAAAACTGAAAAATGGCTTGGGCAGGAAGGGGGTGAAAGTGCCCAGTATTGAGGTGGTTAAAGAACACAACATACAGGGACATGGGAAATGATTATCGACACTGACAAACGTACACCTACACAGGTTGAACTGGATGGACTATTGTCTTTATTCAACTTTACCTACTATGTAACTATCAGGGCAGCCTGATGAAGTCACATGCCGTGATGTAATGTGTAGGGCATCCTGGAATGGAAGTGATGTCAGAAACCTTTATGCTGCTTTGTGTTTGCACATAACCAAGCGTTTTTTACCAATTTGAATGTAACAGTTAACCACTTACGGACCGCCCGCCGTCGTTATATGTTGCTACTTTGAAGAGGAGTATCGTTGTTATGACAGCAGCTAGCATGGAGACGAGTGAGGGGAAGATGGCCCCCACTCGTCTCCATATCATTGCAGAGCGGAAGCGACGTCAAAACGTCACTTCCGCCCATAGCTCTTAAAGGGCCTTTTTTTTTTCAAATGACAACATTTATTTTTTTTTATTGCAGTTTAGTGTAAATATGAGATCTGAGGTCTTTTTGACCCCAGATCTCATATTTTATAGGTCTTGTCATACTTTTTTTCTATTACAAGGAATGTTTACATTCCTTGTAATAGGAATAAAAGTGACACATTTTTTTTTTAAAAAGAACAGTGCAAAAATAAAAAGTAATATAAATAAAAAAAAATTTTAAACGCACCCCGTCCCGCCGAGCTCGCGTGCAGAAGCGAACGCATATGTGAGTAGCACCCGTATATGAAAACGGTGTTCAAACCACACATGTGAGGTATCACCGCTTTCAGTAGAGCGAGAGCAATAATTCTAGCCCTAGACCTCCTCTGTAACTCAAAACATGCAACCTGTAGAATTTTTTAAACGTCACCTATGGAGATTTTTAAGGGTAAAAGTTTGTCGCCATTCCAAGAGCGAGCGCAATTTTGAAGCGTGACATGTTGGGTATCAATTTACTTGGCGTAACATTATCATTCACAGTATAAAAAAATTGGGCTAACTTTACTGTTGTCTTATTTTTTTAATTCAAAAAATTTTATTTTTTCCAAAAAAAAGTGCGCTTGTAAGACCGCTGCGCAAATACGGTGTGACAGAAAGTGTTGAAACGACTGGCATTTTATTCTCTAGGGTGTTAGAAAAAAATATATGATGTTTGGGGGTTCTAAGTAATTTTCTAGCAAAAAAAAATTTTTTCAACTTGTAAACAACAAATCTCAGAAAGAGGCTCGGTCGTTAAATGGTTTTATATATATATATATATATATATATATATATATATATATATATATATATATATATACACATACACACACACACACATACACACCCATGGTATTTTTTTTATCTTTTAGTTTCAAGAACACAACAAAAAACAATACACATACAACGTAGGAAGGTGCACGTTGGTGAAACCCTCGCAGAGGATGTATCCTTAAGGTCATTACATAAGCAATTCAACAGGAGTAAGTGAGGGTGACATTGACATGAGAAATGGTACGTCTCCTTACAGCAACAGGCACCACAGTGAGTATATTAAGCCATTGTAGAGCAGAAATATAACATGGCATCAACATCATACAAAAAAACAGGGAAAAGGAAAGGGAAAGAGGGGCGTGGTTTGGCTCCACTCTGAGATGGCCGCCTAAACAGAGCTCTCCTGCACCATGGAGCTTTCTCTCGCTAAAAAAGGGAACAAACAAGCTGCAAACACTTCCAAAACCATGGGGAAGAACGACCACAAACCCACGGCTCACCGAAGCCTTAAAGATCCACTCTTGCAATCAGCGGGGAGCATACCGGCGATGTTTCAAATGGCTATGGTAGAAGGCCGTGCGGCCTCAAAGACAGAACAGACCTGCCCAACCATCTCCCACGCAGCAACACAGCAAGATGGCGGAGGCCTGACTATGGCATCCACTAACTCCTTATGCCTAACAGATCTCCAGGCGGTGGCTTCAGACATCAAAGCTACCCTGTCGGCTGCAATCATGGACTTGAAAATGGATCTCCACTCCATAGCTGCACGGATGGGAACAATGGAGCAGTCAGTGACCCGCCATGCAGATGCTATCAGGCAAGTCCAGCGCTCATCAGACACCAATCTCTCCCACATACTGGAAATCCACAGACATCTGGAGGATCTCGACAATCGTTGCCGTTGCCACAATATTCGTATCAGAGGGATCCCAGAGTCTGTGGACCAACAGCACATAGAACAAACCGTCAATGGCATATTCAATGATTTGTTAGATAGGCCGGCTGACTCCCCCATAGAGTATGAAAGAATGCATAGAGCACTCAGACCAAAGGGAGGAGAAAATGAACCCCCCAGGGACATATGTTGCATGGTAAATTTCCCAATAAAGGAAGCAATCCTCAGGAAAGCTAGAGAGCGCAATCGAGTTTTGCTGAATGGAACTGAGATAAAACTTTTTCAAGACCTATCCACCATTACTCTCCAGCATAGGAGAGCCCTGCGCTCTCTGCTGGATCAACTCAGCACAAGAGGTATTCCATACAAATGGAAATTCCCCTTCTGTCTGTCTGCCACGTGGAGAAGTCACACAGCCCTTCTCTGCACACCAGATGAATTACAAGCATTCTGTGATTCACTGAATTTCCCACTAACTGAGGTTCCGGAATGGTACAGCTCCTTTTCCATCTCAGAAACATGGATTGAAGTTTCCAACAAGTGCACCCCAAGAGCACAAAGACAGAGGGACCGTAGAAACAGGAACAACTCCACATCTTCAAACCATACCCCAAATCGCAGAGGAGAAGACCCCAGGAGCCCAGGTCACTCACCCCCAAGGAGGAGAGATCATATGAATACCTTAGAACTCATAGTTATCCCTCGCAGACCATCCTTACTCACCTGAAACGAACTAAGGGTAAAGTCTTTGCTATACACAAAAGCTTCAACCACTAACTAAATTTCTCTCCTAACCACAACTTTTTCCCTCCTCTCCGTTCTGCACTTTCTTGAATAAAGACGCTAATAAGTTTTTATTTACCCAGCTAATCTTCCACGATGCGTGCAAGAGAATAATTCTTCAAGAAGAACAGAACAATCCTCCTTGAACCACAAAGTAACCAACACACCTTCTTAACCACCCAGAACTGTGTCCTCCGCATCCACAGCAAGTATACACCTGGTATCATTGCTCTCTATAGTTTACTGCCAGTAACTGTTACACAAACTGCCCACATAGCTGATATATATCAGATGTCCTCCCTTTTTTTTTTTTTTGACGGGAAACCCAGCCTTCACATGTAGAGACTTGCTGGTTAATCGCTCAGACGAGAATTATCCATGATACATGCTATTGTTATATTACAATATTTGACGGTCATTCTCACAGTACAGAATTAACTACTGCCAGTCATAGATATAAGAGTGCAACTTTTTTGATGTTTAGTATCCCTCGGTTACATAGGGTTTCTTCAAATTTTTATTATTTAGAGTCACCCCACCAGGTTCTCTCCAACAGAAGATATTAGTTACAAGCAAAACTATTCCCTACACGTCTTCTTGGGTCACATCGCAAAGATCAAATTCTATGTGTCGGTCCATTAAAACCTGCTATACTAATTAATTTAGTAAAATAAGTCATGGGTAACACAATTGGTAAATAGAGAAACGATAAGGTGTCTATTGCTTATTTATCAGGCCTAACTTATCATTTCTGTGTTCTAAACGTCAATCATTATGACAACACTCTGCAGCACCCAAAAGATTAGAGCAAAGGTGTAGATCAGAGTAAAGGGAGAAAAATGGAAAGGGGGAAAGGGAAAGGGGAAAGGAAAAGGGGAAGGAAAAGGGGGAAAGGAAAAGGGGAAAAGGAAAATGGAAGAGGAGAAAGAAAAAAAAAGAAAAGAAGAAAAAAGTGTAAAATGAAGAGGAGAAACTATATATGTAACAAACGGTTCTTGAACTTACGAAAGAACAAGTGGAGAGGCGCCTCTGGGTGCAGTCGTTTTTTTTTTAAATTACAGCTTTAATAACAAATAGGTACAACTCACATTTGTAAGAAGATAACAAGCATGGAATCAAATGTCATGATGATGCTCCCAAAAACTGTGCCATATGCGATCCGTGCTGTGAGTGATGACAGTGTCTCTTCCAAACGATGTTAGAGCCAGCTCCGGAAGGCAGCCTCAAACCGAGGCTTGGAACACAGAGGACTGCCGGCCACAGGGGGATGGCGTAATAGGAGGTGGACGCATTTCGTGAGCATGCGCACTTGGATGTCCTGCAAGTCGCGCTCCTTTCTCAACAGACATAGTCTGATTACCATGTAAGGTGATTAAATAAGGAATGGGGAGGAAAAACGGGGGTGGAGCCAAAAGGAATGAAAGTAAAATGTGCGCTGCTCTGGGCATATATACACAACTAAGGACAAATGGAACGGGCATGTACACAAGAAGGGGACATATAAATTAACAATGAGCAGAATCCAATGAAATAATATGAACTATATTGAAGTAAGGTTAGTTATTATTAATAATAATAAATAGCTATTGAAAAGGGGAGAGTTGGACTTGCAGACCACTAATGCGCATTCGTGGGAAGCCCTCACTCTCATGAATGTCATCTAAGAGTATCTAGAGAATTGTATAGACATATATATGGGCATATGACATAAGCATAAAAAGCATACATAGGTTCCCAAATAATACTGATACTAAAAAACAGTGACATACAAAACATGATGGATAAAAAAGAAGGATACTTAGCATATTTATGTGCGATAGTGGAAACCATATGGATAATAAATATATATGTAGAACAAAAAATATGGCATATAGTACAAGTAAAGATATATATTTCTAAGAAGAATGGTATAGAAAAAAGTAGAAAAATATCAACATATAAATAAATAAAAATTTATATATATAAAAATATATGTATAAATGAATATGAATATTAAAAACAGGGTAAAGTGAATGCTGACGGGATATGTATAAGACACTATATTATAGAATGGTGGAGATCTCTATTCCTTCATTCATACCACCGGGTGAAAGAACATCTAATTTGTAAATCCAGAACATTTCTCTGACGCAGAGCTTTTTAAAACGTTCTGTGGCTGGGAGAGATCTGGAAATTTGTTCGATCACCCAAACTGGCAGCCCTTCCATGGATTGTTGGTGGGCTTGGAAAAAATGTTTGGGCATGCTGTGTGCCACTTTTGAAGGATCAATACCACCCTCAATCGATCTCCGATGTTCTCCAAACCTGGTCCTGAGGGTTTGTATCGTGCGGCCTACATATAGTAGGCCACAGGGACAGCTGAGTCCATAAACCACAAAATCAGAGGAACAGTTGTAAAAGTCCTTCAATGTGTGGGTGACCCCCTTAGTGGTAAATGACTTTTGGCCGTGTTAGACATATTTGCACGTTTTACATAAAGGTTTACGGCACTGGAACATCCCAACTAGGGGAATGAGTACAGGCTTATCGGGAGAAGTGCATCTGGGTCGAATTTTGCTTGGAGCTATTTTCATTTTAAGATTAGGCGCTCTACGATATGTGACCTTCGGTCTTTCTGGAATGAAGGGTTTGAGGAGTGGATCCTGTAGTAGTATACTTCAATGGTCTGCCAGGATTTTTTCCATTCTTCTGAATTGATAATGAAAAGTGGTGGTAAATCGAACAGTGTGATTGTCTGCTTCACGTGATTGCTTCGGGGTTTTTTCTTTTAGATAATATTGAAAAGCTTGGTCAATAAGAGCTGGGGAATAATCTTTGTCCCTAAACTTATTTTTGAGTAAGGTACTTTGGTCGACATAATTGCATTCTCTCGTACAGTTCTGTCTAAGTCAACAGAACTATCCCTTAGGGATATTGTCGATCCATTTGGGAAGGTGACAGCTGTTGCGGTGCAGATATGAGTTACCCGCAATGGGTTTAACCTAATTTTTAGAGATAATGGCAGAGGTGGCTGCATCGTGGCCCAACTCAAGATCAAGGAAAGGTAACATATCAGTACTGGTGACAAAAGTGAAGGACAAACCATATTGATTGCCGTTGCAATATTCAACAAAATTGTTAATGACATCGACGGGGCCATCCCAAATTATGATAATGTCGTCAATGTAACGGCCGAAGAAACAATATTGCATGCATATGGGCTATTGTGGAGAATATACAAATTCTCCCAGTAGCCCATAGCTAGGTTGGCATAGGAGGGTGCAAATTTTGCCCCCAAAGCCGTTCCTTGTATTTGTACGTAGAAGTCCCCATCAAACTGAAAATAATTGTGTGTCAAACAGAAGGAAGTGGCATCCAAGATAAAGGATGCCTGACGGGGGTTGATAAGAGGATCTTTGGCCAGGAAATATTCCAATGCCAGTAGGTCAAACGAATGGGGAATGAATGTATACAATGAATTCACATCAAGTGAGAGCCAGACATATGTCTGCTCCCACTTGTATGCAGAAAGAAGTTCTAATAGATGGGTCCCATCCCTGATGTAAGACTGCAGCTGGTGAAAAATGGGCTGGAGGAAATGATCGATGTATAAACTGAGCCCTGTAGTAACACTGTTCATGGCAGCTACTATTTGTCTGCCGGGAGGGTTGTCCAAGTTTTTATGAACTTTGGGGAGGTGGTAGAAATAAGGGATTTGATAGAAGTCTTTGAGAAGAAAATACTTCTCAAATTTATTGAGGATATTGTTATGAAAGGCTGTAGACACCAAGGTGTTGATTTCTTTGGCAAATTCAGAAGTCGGGTCTTTACTAATTTTCTGGTAAGTGGTGGTATCTGAAAGCAATCTTCTTGCCTCTTCGATATAATCACTCTTGTCTTGTAAGACAATTCCACCACCCCTATCCGCCGATTTGATAACCAAATCATCTGCTTCCATCAGAGATTTGAGTGCTCTAATCTCTATGGGTGATAAATTGTTCGTTGTGGTGGTATTGGAGGACTGGCATAACTTTTGGAAATCTGCAAACACGACCCTATAGAAACTCTCTATATAAGGGCCTTTAGCTTGTCAAGGGTAAAAGATGGACTTGGGCTTAAAGGTGGTATGAATTACTGGAGGAGAGGTAGCAGTGTATAGGGTGAGAAGATGAATCAACTCGGTATCGAACAATGAGTCATCCATGTCCTCAACAGAACTGGTGTCAAATGTAAACACCTCTGATGGAAAAGGAGAAGGTGATGTGGGAGGAATAGTATTGACCTGAATGTTCTTTTTTTCTTTAATGTGGTAGTATTGCTTCAAGGCAAGAATCCGTATGTATCTGTTCAGATCCTTAAATAACATGAAGGGATTGGATTTGTTTAAAGGTGCCGGAAATGCATTATGAGAATGATTTTTCCTGAGAAGGAACTCTAGGATTTTGCCCCAATTGATGTCATGTAGTAATGACCGTAGTTCAGAAAAATTGGCTCGTTTGAAATTTAGTGTTCTTGTGTTTCCCTTGTGCCTCCTTTTTCTATGTTTTACGTTAAATGTGACCATCCCATGTCCCGTATTTCCACATCTAAGATCTGGCTAGGATCATCTGTAATTAATAAATCTAGCAGGGTATTCTTTCTAGCTGGGGAATCCACCGACTGGGACATTAAGTTGTCCTGCAAGACATTCAAAATGAAATGATGGGCCTTTAATGAGTGGGCTGTCCCCTCTGCCCAGTCAATATCGGGATAATTGGAGTTTCCCATTATGACAACATTTTCCTGCCTCGCTGCCAATTTCTAACTGTGATAGTATGTCCTGCTCCTCCTTCAGTTTGGGGGGCCTATACCATACCCCCACTATTAATTTCGCACTTACTTCTTCTCTTTGAAGTTCTACCCATACAAATTCAAACCCCTCCCCCCTCATCCCATTCACAATGTCGCTCCTCTCTACCATCCTTGCATCATTTTTTACATATAGATACACCCCCCCACCCCCCTTCTACTTTCCCTGTCTTTCCAATTCAAGGTCAAGGGTGGAGCTCTGCTTTAATAAAAACGCTTCTGTTATTAAAAAAAAAAAACTGTAAAAAAAAAAAAACAGTTATGAGGGAGCAGACTTGGACCTGGGAAGTGGATTAGATTGATGGCCTGAAAGTAACAGTACAATTGAGTTGGGGCAATTGATGTTTTAGCAGATGTGGCCATTGTCTTAACTCTGATAGTTTCAGTGTGGAGGTGCAGAACTGATGACATGCACCAACCCTTGGTGGGGAGACAGAAAGTAAATGGTTCTGGTACAATAATTTGTATTGAAAATTGAAAGAAAATACAATGCAAAGTCAACCAAACTGGGGGCCTTATACAGACATGTATAGATGAAAACCACATACACCTTCAAACAGAAATTGCCAAAAAAGATATGTGCGTGAGTGGCAGTATAATGAACAATATTTTAAGGATTGAACCACTAGGCCGCATGGCGCAGACTGTCTGCCTAAACAACTGGCTGAGTCTAAAGACCCAGGTATAAGAACATGTGAGAAAGTATTGAGTAGGAACCAGAAGGGAAAGTAGTGAAGATGTAAGCCAGAAAGCGAGAGAAAGCAAGACACAAAGAAAAAAAAAGGGGGGGAGTTGGGAAATCCCACAGGCCCTGGTATTACTCCACCAGAAAGTTAGTGTACCATAACTGGCTGGGCGCGGTGTGGGGAAATGTAAGATAGTCTAGGTTTCAATTAGGGATGAGCCAAAACCCCCAGGTTCAGTTTGTACCAGAACATGCGAACAGGCAAAATATTTGTGTGAGCCCTATTAAAGTCTATGGAACACGAACATGAAAAATCAAAAGTGCTAATTTTAAAGGCTTATATGCAACTTATTGCCATAAAAAGTGTATGGGGACCCGAATACTGCCCTAGGGGACATGTATCAATGCAAAAAAAAGTTTTTAAAATGTCAGTTTTTTCAGGAGCAGTGATTTTAATAATGCTTAAAGTGAAACAATAAAAATGAAATATTCCTTTAAATATTATGCCTGGGGGGGGGGGGTCCCCTTAGTCTGCCTGTAAAGTGGCGCATCTGTCTGATGTGTTTTACAGTGCCACAGCAAAATGACATTTCTAATGGAAATAATGTCATTTAAAATTGCTTGCGGCTGTAATGTATTGCCGACTCCCAGCAATATAGATAAAAATCAAGGGGAAAAAAATCAGTGTGGATGTCTCCCCCCCCCCCCAGTCCATACCAGGCTCTTTGAGTCTGGTATGGATATTAAGGGGAACGCCGCGCCAAAATTTTAAAAAAAGAACAGCGTGGGGAACCCCAAAATCCATACCAGGCCCTTTGGGTCTGGTATGGATTTTAAGGGTTTTAAGGGGAACTCCATGCCAAAATTGAAAAAAAAAATTGGGGCCCATTCAAATCCATACCGACCCTTATCTGAGTATGCAGCCTGGAGGACAGATAGGGGGTGCCCCACCCGAACCATACCAGACCACATGCCCTCTACAAGGGGAGGGTGCTTTGGGGCCTCGTTCCCACAACCCTTGCCTGATGGTTGTGGGGGTCAGCGGGCGGGGGCTTATCAGAATCTGGAAGCCCCCTTTAACAAGGGGGGCCCCCAGATCACGCCCCCCCATGTGAATGGGTATGGGGTATATTGTACTCCTACCCATTCACCAAAAAGTGTCAAAAAAGTAAAAACCACAAAGGACAGTTTTTGACAATTCCTTTATTAAAAAAGTGCCCCGCGATGTCTATCCATCTTCAATCACGCCGCCTGACAGACCAGAAAAATAGAAATAAAAACCAAAAATACTCTGCCTCCATGGGAGGCGTCCCGCCAACTGCTGTTTTTTCACTGTGACAGCTGTTATATAGGCAAGGGTGTTTTTTTCTAATTTTCTGGTCCGTCGGGTGGCATGATTGAAGATGGATGGACATCGCGGGACACTTTTTTTTCTTTTTTAATAAAGGAATTGTCAAAAACTGTCTTTTGTGGTTTTTACTTTTTGGCACTTTTTAGGTGAATGGGTAGGGGTACAATGTACCCCATAACTATTCACATAGGGGGGTGGGATCTGGGGGCCCCCTTGTTAAAGGGAGTTTCCAGATTCTGATAAGCCCCCACCCGCAGACCTCCACAACCACCGGGCAAGGGTTGTGGGGATGTAAAATGTCAGTTTTTTCAGGAGCAGTGATTTTAATAATGCTTAAAGTGAAACAATAAAAATGAAATATTCCTTTAAATATTATGCCTGGGGGGGGGTCCCCTTAGTCTGCCTGTAAAGTGGCGCATCTGTCTGATGTGTTTTACAGTGCCACAGCAAAATTAAATTTCTAAAGGAAATAATGTCATTTAAAATTGCTTGCGGCTGTAATGTATTACAGACTCCCAGCAATATAGATAAAAATCAAGGGAAAAAAAATCAGTGTGGATGTCTTCCCCCCCCCCAGTCCATATCAGGCTCTTTGAGTCTGGTATGGATATTAAGGGGAACTCCGCACCAAAATTTTAAAAAAAGAACAGCGTGGGGACCCCCCAAAATCCATACCAGGCCCTTTGGGTCTGGTATGAATTTTAAGGGTTTTAAAGGGAACTCCATGCCAAAATTGAAAAAAAAAATTGGGGTCCATTCAAAGCCATACCGATCCTTATCTGAGTATGCAGCCTGGAGGACAGATAGGGGGTGCCCCACCCGAACCATACCAGGCCACATGCCCTCTACAAGGGGAGGGTGCTTTGGGGCCTCGTTCCCACAACCCTTGCCCGATGGTTGTGGGGGTCAGCGGGCGGGGGCTTATCAGAATCTGGAAGCCTCCTTTAACAAGGGGGGCCTCCAGATCACGCCCCCCCATGTGAATGGGTATGGGGTATATTGTACTCCTACCCATTCACCAAAAAGTGTCAAAAAAGTAAAAACCACAAAGGACAGTTTTTGACAATTCCTTTATTAAAAAAGAAAAAAGTGCCCCGCGATGTCCATCCATCTTCAATCACGCCGCCTGACAGACCAGAAAAATAGAAAAAAAACCCGAAAATACTCTGCCTCCATGGGAGGCGTCCCTCCAACTGCTGTCTTTTCACTGTGACAGCTGTTATATAGGCAAGGGTGTTTTTTTCTAATTTTCTGGTCCGTCGGGTGGCGTGATTGAAGATGGATGGACATCGCGGGACACTTTTTTTTTCTGTTTTAATAAAGGAATTGTCAAAAACTGTCTTTTGTGGTTTTTACTTTTTGGCACTTTTTAGGTGAATGGGTAGGGGTACAATGTACCCCATAACTATTCACATAGGGGGGTGAGATCTGGGGGCCCCCTTGTTAAAGGGAGTTTCCAGATTCTGATAAGCCCCCACCCGCAGACCCCCACAACCACCGGGCAGGGTTGTAAGGGATGAGCACCCTCCCTATGTTGGGGGCATGTGGCCTGGTATGGTCCTCCAGGCTGCATGCATGGATTTTGGGGGGCCCCCACACCATTTTTTTTTTATTTCGGTGTGAAGTTCCCCTTATAATTCATACCAGACCTGAAGGGCCTAGTATGGATTTTAGCGGGGATCCACGCTGTGTTTTTCTTTAAAATTTTGCATGGAGTTCCCCTTACTATCCATACCAGACCCGAAGGGGGAGGGGGCCATCCCGTTTTTTTTCTTAATTCTGTCATAGGGTTCTCTTTCACTACACAGTATTATATACTGTACACTGACTACACTGTGTATATATATATCACACACAGTATTTCACAAGGTGAGTACACCTCTCACATTTTTGTAAATATTCTATTGTATCTTTTCATGTGACAACACTGAAGAAATGACACTTCGCTACAATGTAAAGTAGTGAGTGTACAGCTTTATACAGCGGTTTAACTGGACAGGCTCCACTCAGAACAGGCCTCGCCATGGTCGACCAAGGAAGTTGAGTGCATGTGCTCAGCGTCATATCCAGAGGTTGTCTTTGGTAAATGGATGTATAAGTGCTGCCAGCATTGCTGCAGAGGTTGAAGGGGTGGGGGGTCAGCCTGTCAGTGCTCAGACCATACACTGCAAACTGCATCAAATTGGTCTGCATGGCTTTCATCCCAGAAGGAAGCCTCTTCTAAAGATGTACAAGAAAGCCTGCAAACAGTTTGCTAAAGACAAGCAGACTAAGGACATTACTGGACATTACTGGACCCATGTCCTGTGATCTGATGAGACCAGGATAAACTTATTTGGTTCAGATGGTGTCAAGCGTGTGTGGTGGAAACTAGGTGAGGAGTACAAAGACAAGTGTGTCTTGCCTACAGTCAAGCATGGTGGTGGGAGTGTCATAGTCTGGGGCTGCATGAGTGCTGCCAGCACTAAGGAGCTATAGCTCATTGAGGGAACCATGAATGCCAACATGTACTGTGACATACTGAAGCAGAGTATGATCCCCTCCCTTTGGAAGACTGGGCCACAGGGCAGTATTCCAACATGATAACGACCCCAAACACACCTCCAAGATGACCACTGCCTTGCTAAAGAAACCGAGGGTAAAGGTGATGGACTGGCCAAGCATGTCACCAGACCTAAATCCTATTGAGCATCTGTGGGGGATCCTCAAACGGAAGGTGTAGGAGCGCAAGGTCTCTAACATTCACCAACTCTGATGTCATCATGGAGGACCTGTGAAGCTCTGGTGCACTCCATGCCCAAGAGGGTTAAGGCAGTGCTGGAAAATAATGGTGGGCAGTCATTTTTTCATCTTTTCATCTATTAAATCCTCTGCCCTTGTTGTTTTAACTTTGGATAGTAATACATTTTTTTCTGCCAGTAAATACCTTATACAGCCCACTTCCCGTTTCTTGTCTGCTAAAAAGCCTAGGCTTATGGCATCCTGTACATTTCTCTCTCACTCTTGTGAGAGTTTCCCAGGAAGGGAGGGGGGCTGAGTCGTAAGAGGACCAATGAAAGCTGAAGAGCTGGAGGTGTGCATCTGTGTGTCTGAACAGGCAGCAGCTTCAGCTGCCCACAGTTAAAATGGTTGCAGCCAAATTCAGTGGAGGGAGATTTTTGCAGCATATTTGGCAAGTACAGAGTCACAGTATATATAAAATAATATGCAAAGTGGTTGGAGGGAAACTTCAGAATGGCAAAGATGGTTTTATTACAAATTATGTGAGCAGACTGCAGTTCCTCTTTAAACACTGTAGGAATTCAAGAAGTCTCTCCAAAAGAGAGAACATATCCAGTGAGGGTGGACAAGGAGAGAGTAGTGTATGTATTCAAGACATGTTAATCACTGTTTGGTACGCACCAATCTCTCCCTGACTCTGTCCGCTGAAATTGAAGTAATGCAGAAAGTTGACATGGTCTCTGTTGTTCCATTGGTTGGTCTAGTCAGTTAGTCCTTTGTATCATGTCCACCTCCAGGAACTGGAAGAGATCTGGTAGTCGCTTTGAAGTGTGTAATACAAAGGGCATCTTTTTTTCTGATCTGGATGTGGAATGGGTTGACACCATTTATAAGTGGGGCCAGTCCACTGAATCAGCTTTAAAAGAGGTTTAACCCCCATGTGATTGACAAGAGGTCAGGCAGCAGAAGAACTGAGACTCCATCAAAGCCTACTGGCTTTGTACTGTATATTAGAGACAAATATATTTTTATTGTGTATAACAATGAAATAACAATAGAGGGAAATCCTCACATCAGATATCAAAAAACGTAGCATTGACAAAAGGTACAACAATATTGCATGTTTTAGACCGTTGAGGGTCGTAAACGCAGATGCAAAGAAATACATCATGTATTAAATATATTAACAGTTAAAATGTGAGGACAGAACACATAGGTGTCAGTGTTGGGTTCAGCCCTTCCTTCTCAAAGCTGGCCACTCAGCTGTCAGCTAATTGCCAGCTCCTATCTCTCCACAGTGACTCACCTGCCTACTTAAGCCCTCCAGTCCAGATGATCTCTGCCTTCCCCTTGGTCACATCTCTAGAGATGCTCTCCTGTGTTCCTGTTTAGGACTTGCTTGGCTGACATTCCTTCTGGCTCCAGATCCTGCCTGCTTTTCTACTCTGCTCATCTCTGGCTCCCTAACATTTTGGCTTGTCTGACTATCCGTTACGGTTCCTGAACTCTGGCTATGTTTTGACTAAGTTTACTTTGTTTACCTTTTTTTTATTATTATTATTATTAAACAAGTGTGATTTAACTGTACTTCTGTCTCAGTCTGATTCATGGTTTCTGACAGTAGGCGAAGGCCATGAATTCAGAAGATGCAGTCAATCCACTTGTTGGTAATATTTTTTCCAGATTGGATGAGCAGGATCACTGCATGGATAAGTTTGCCATGGTGTAACAAATGCTCCTGAGTCGCACGGCTCACCTGGAATCTCCCACTGTGGCTGCCCTGGTACAACCTGTTCTGCAGGCCGTCCCTGCTGCTATTTCAGTCTCTGTGCAGGCACCCGCCTCGAGTATTACCTCTATAAGAGGTGTGTCTGGTTCCACTCCGCGTCCCCAGCGATTTGGGGGCAATCCAATCCAATGCAGAGGGTTTCTCAACTAGGTTGAGATATACTTTGAGATGCTGCCCCAGGCATTTCCCACAGACGGAAGCAAAGTAGGTTTCGTGATATCTTTGCTTTCTGAGAGAGCCTTGGCCTGGGCAAACCCTCTATGGGAGATGCAAAAACCTGTTGTCTTGAGTTACCCTAAGCTTGTGACTTCTTTTAAAAGGGTATCTGACGTTCCCGCAAACTCCGCTTCTGCTGCCAAGTGCCTCATGTCCATCAAACAGGGTACAAGAACTGTTGCCGATTACACCATTGAATTCTGTACTCTGGCAGCAGAGGTTGCTTGGAACAATGAGGCCCTCATGGCTGCTTTTTCTCATGGTTTCTCGGATACCATCGAGGATGAGATAGGAGCCCGAGATATACCCACTGAGCTGGAGAGGTTGATCATGTTTGCCATCCTCAGTGACTCCAGACTCAGAGAAAGACTCCCTTTTAAGGAGCCCTTGCGGAAGCCTCCTGTACATTTGTCTCCGAACTTTGTAGTTCCCACTCTTGCCTCCCTCATCTCCCATGCCTCCTGGTACAGAGTTGGTCTGTGAAGATGAACCCATGCACTTGGGCTTCACGCGTCTCTCTGCGGAGCAGAGAATCCTTAGGAGGAGGGAGAGATTGTGCCTTTATTGTGGTCAGGCAGGTCACTATTTAAAGTCTTGTCCTAGCCATCCAGGGAATGCCCGATCCTTGAGGTCCTGTCAGGGACAGACTTTAGATGGCGTTGTTTCATCTCCAGTTATCCAGAAAGATAAGCCCCTGGTTTTGGTTACCCTTTCTTGGGCTGAGTCGTCCGTTGAGATACAGGCTCTAATCGACTCTGGGGCTGCTGGCCTGTTCATTGATGCTGCTTTTGTATCGAAGCACTTGATTCCACTGAAGCTGCATGACACTCCACTTGCCACTGAGGCTCTTGACGGAAGACATCTACAGCCTGCCCATGTGACTCACGAGACTGTTCCATTGTGCGTGGCTGTAGAGGCTCTTCACCATGAGATAATCCAATTCCAGGTTATTTCCTCACCTAAGTTTCCGCTGGTTATTGGTTATCCTTGGTTACAGTGGCACAATCCCTCTTTTAATTGGCTCCGTGCTCAGGTTTTCTCCTGGTTGCCACAATGCAGTAGGACATGCTTCCAGAAGGTAGCCAAGGTCCTGTGCACCTCTTCACTCTCCTACCGCAATTTTAGCGATGTCTTTGACAAAGGTCAAGCTGGTAGTTTGCCTCCACACCAGTCGTATGATTGCTCAATTGACCTTCAACCCGGTGCCATACCCCCACGTGGCCTTGTTCACACTTTGTCGGTCTTGGAGGATAAAGGCCATAGAGGAGTATGTTGCAGACGCACTTTCTTAAGGTTTCATCTGCAAATCCTCGTCTCCTGCTGGTGCTGGTTTCTTCTTTATTCAGAAGAAGAGTGGTGAACTGAGACCTTGTATTGATTATAGGGGTCTCAATCATTTCACGATTAAGAATGCCTATTTGATTATGTTGATTACAGAGTTATTTGACCGACTCAAGGGAGCAACGGTTTTCACAAAGCTTGATTTTAGAGGGGCATACAATCTCGTGAGGATTAAGGAGGGCGACGAGTGGAAAACTGCATTTAATACCAGAACAGGCCATTATGAGTACCTCGTAATGCCTTTTGGCCTTTGTAATGCCTTTTGGCCTTTGCAACGTCCCAGCAGTTTTCCAGGAATTTATTAACAATGTCCTCCGAGATTTGTTGCAGTTATATGTGGTGGTTTATCTCGATGATATCCTCATTTTTTCCAAGTCCCTGGAGAGCCACCACACAGATGTCTGTCGTGTGCTTCTCTATTGTAAATTGGAGAAGTGCGAATTCCATTGTGAACAGGTTAAATTCCTGGGTTGTCATTTCCACTGCTGGTTTTTCAATGGACCCAGAGAAACTTTCAGCAGTCTTACAGTGGCCCTGACCCATGGGTTTATGTTCTCTGCAGCGTTTTCTTTGCTTTGCCAACTATTATCGGAAGTTTATTTGTAACTTCTCGTCTCTGGTCAAGCCCCTA
Organism: Aquarana catesbeiana; assembly: GCF_042186555.1. NCBI lineage: Eukaryota > Metazoa > Chordata > Amphibia > Anura > Ranidae > Aquarana > Aquarana catesbeiana. The sequence goes on along the minus strand of NC_133334.1, from coordinate 176,764,678 downwards.
AATGATATGACCAGAAAGGACGGTAACCCACAGAGTTGGTCTCCAGAGTCCATTAATTCCTTTGAGAGTCTCAAAGCTGCCTTTGTTTCTGCTCCTGTGTTGGCACATCCTGATCCTACGTTATATTTTATCCTTGAGGTTGATGCTTCTGAGACTGGACTTGGCGCCCTTCTGTGTCAACGTCCTACTTCTGAGAGCACCATGCATCCTTGTGGCTACTTTTCCAAGAAATTGTCACCTGCGGAGTGCAATTACAAGATTGGTGACAGAGAGCTGTTAGCGATCATTTTAGCCCTGAAAGAATGGAGACATCCCCTCGAAGGTACCACTGTGACGGTTCTCATTCTTACTGACCATAAGAATCTCACATTCTTGTCTGAGGCTAAATGCCTCTCTCCCAGAAGGGTGTAATGGGCTCTTTTCTTGTCTAGTTTCAATTACATTGTCTAATTCTTATCCGGAACTAAGAATGTAAGGGCTGACGCTTTGTCACGACAATTTTCCTCCACTTCCAAGATGGATTAGGTTCGGCAAAGCAGGGAAGCAAGAACCATGAATGTAAACTAAGTGGATAATCCTCACCATTGGTCGATGGTAACACATGTACACATACTCTTGTACCATCTGGGGCTAGGCGTGAAAAACAAAAACCATAACAAAAGCAAAAAAAAAAAGTGATGCTAAGGGGGTGATAAGCACTGTGTTAGAACAGTGAAGGAATAGATGGTCAGTGAAAAGTGAAAAAAAAAATGAAAACAATGTATGGTAGCAATGTGACAGAAATCTGTGATAGTGAGACTGTGTTGGAAGCAATGAGCAAGCTCCAACGTAGTGAACACTAACATTAAAAAGTGAAAGAAAAAAGAAGAGAGAAAAACATAGTCGCCAGCGTGACGTTGGCGGCCACATGAGGCTGCAGCAAGGCAAACATTTTTCAGTAGCACAGATATCAACACACGTACACAGGGGTTGCCGAATTGGGAATACCATGTACCAAGTGAAGCGCACTCTCTATTCAATACATTCAGGTAACATATTCAGCACACATCTTTTTTTCTTCTTTTTTTCAACATTCTTTTGGCTCACAGCTTTCTCACTCTCAATGATAGTGTTTACTATGTTGGAGTATCTTTATTGTTTGTAACGCAATTTCACTATCACACATTCGAGTCTTCTTACCTCTAAAAGATAACGTTCTCTATGTTGGAGCATTTTCATTGCTTCCAACACGCTTTCACTGTCATACATTCCTTTTCCTTTCTTTTCCTCTTTTTCCCTTTTTTTCTTTTCTTTTCTCCCTTTTCTCTTCCTTTTTTTTTCTTTCTTCTCTTTTTTTTCTTTTTCTCTATTCTTTTTTCTTTCACTTTTTAATGTTGGTTTTCACTAAGTTGAAGCATTCTCATTGCTTCCAACACAGTCTCACTATCACAGATTTCTGTCACATTGCTACCACACATTGTTTTCATTTGTTTTTTTTTTTCACTTTTCACTGACCATCTATTCCTTCACTGTTCTAACACAGTGCTTATCACCCCCTTAACATCACTTTTTTTTGCTTTTGTTCTGGTTTTTGTTTTTCACGCCTAGCCCCAGATGGTACAAGAGTCTTTGTACACGTGTTACCATCGATCGATGGTGAGGATTATCCACTTAGTTCACATTCATGTTTCTTGCTTCCCTGCTTTGCCGCATGTTGTGCCGCCTCAGCTCCCGTGCCAGATCCTGTTCCCGGCTGCCCACCCAACCACTGCCACGCCCTTCCCATCACTTTACCTGTACATATGGGTGGTTGATTCAAGCATATTCCTTTTACGTTTACTCTTTATATACAAGCCTGACTCACTGTTTGGTATAATACTTTCATTTTATAGACATCCAATTTAGATCAGCTCCTGATGAGTGGCAAGATAGCCAGGAAACACGTCGAGCTTCAGATGCCATAAATTCAACAATCATGCAATTTTGTAATATATTCTGTATATACTGTTTTACCTATTTACTTGAACCTTTTATGTGTAATATGTTAATGTAGGAATCAATCAATCATGATGGATGATACAATATGAACCACTGCTTTTGATGCATTTTACCATGTAATATTTAATAAATTTAACATTATCGGACTCATTAGCTCATTTTTGCTTCCAAATCCGCATGCTTCATGCAAAGGAACATATGAATGACACTACAAATACTAATGCTAAAAATATCTCAAATGTGTCAATACATTTCCGGGAATTCCATCATGGTAATCTTGACACTTTTTCCTTTTTTGGTGCTGAACAGGTTAAAAAACCCCCAAGAGGAGGTGACACTCATCATATTTTGCTCAAGCGTGAAGTATGGTGGATACATTCCCTCAATACTAGAAAACCGTATGGTTTGAACGATAGGATGGATATAAATCTTTTTTTAACATAATCGCATTTTTCAACATAGTTGCATTGTTTGATACATTTATCGCACCATTTTGATTATGCTTTATTTGTTTATGATATGTTTCTCATATGCCTGCTGTGCTTCTCTTTCTTTTCTCCATGTGTTTTTAATTGTTTTGATTGCTCTGATTAGGATACACCCGCCCTATTTGGAGTGCTTACTCTGTTATAAATATCAGTTTTTAAATCAAACATAAAATAAATATCCCCTTCATAGGGGTACTCACATAATATAGGTGCGTGAGTGCACCATCCTATTCAGGGCTCTGTATTATGAACCAAATCGTTGGTACGGCGTGCGGTGCGGTGTGTCTATCTCGTCACACTACCTCTGCTGACAGCTCCGTCCTGGCCCCTCCCCTGACGCGTCTTCGGCACAGGGATCACGTGCCTTCTTCAGGGGGATCCCCCTGAAGAAGGCACGTGATCCCTGTGCCGAAGACGCGTCAGGGGAGGGGCCAGGACGGAGCTGTCAGCAGAGGTAGTGAGACGAGATAGACACACCGCACCGCACACCGTACCAACGATTTGGTTCATGATAGAGAGCCCTGAATAGGATGGTGCACTCACGCACCTATATTATGTGAGTACCCCTATGAAGGGGATATTTATTTTTATTTTTAATAAAGTCCTTACAATATTACCCTATGGAGCTTTTTCTCTTTTATCCATGATCTGGAATACTACTGATTGAGGGAGTTGGATTTCATCACCTGTATATCGTTAGAGCCCAGGAGTGGCTCCCAAGCGTGTTTTGGCATAGTTTAAGTACTGTGTCACACGCTCTGAGATGAGCGCATAGGCTTTTGGGGAACACTGGAAGAGCACTGAAGCATGCTATAAGTTCTGCACTGGTTTTAAGGAGCATGATGAAAAGCACTTTATATGAACACTGGATTTATGCACTAGAGATTTTAATTTTGATGAACGTTCATGGTTTTTATTAATCAATCTGGTGAAGGAGTGGACATTTTATCTTAAATTTGCACCTGTATTTTAATATTTTTCACATGTTGCACCTTATGAGTTGTATCACAACATTAATGTTACACGGATTATAATAGATTTCTGAATATATTCCCTTTTGATAGTTAAGCACTTTATATTAATATATATATACATGTAAATAATTTTTATATTTTTTTTTTCCTAGCGCAAATGCAATTTTATTTTAATTCATGAGTGTACCTACACGAATATGAAACGTGTTTAGCGTTTGCAGCTTGGTTACGATACGCGCTCACTTTTATAGTATTGTTCCATTGTTGGCTTGCAAGATCTATTTTATTATTCTTTAAATCAAACATGTATGCTTTGATGAAGGCTTCTTAGCCAAAACGAGTCAGCGTAGCCTGTACCCGTGTACCCATGTAACCCAATAAAGGACTTTTATTCAAGAGCATCCGAGTTGCCAGCCCTTTTCTAATTCAAGTACTGCATTTTGGGGCCTGAATGTCCTGGCTAGAGCACCAGATCACAGTTCATAGATCATCATATTGGCAGTGGAGCTGGGGTATCATTTTGCTTCTCTTCATGCAAAGTCCCAACTTTTCCTCTCTTTTAGTCTACATGCTGATGTAACCACCTTCGTAGCTGCCTGTTCCATGTGTGCTCAGAGTAAGACTCCACGACACCTTCCAGTGGGCCTCCTACAACCCATACCCAATGGAGAGAGGCCCTGGACCCACCTGTCTATGGATTTCATTGAGATTTCAACTCCCAGGGCAACACAGTTATCCTTATGGTGGTTGACCGGTTCTCGAAAAATGTCCCATTGTATTCCACTTAAGAAGTTGCCCACTTCTAAGGAACTGGCTTCGGGAGATCTTTCAATTACATGGGCTACCCAAGGTGATTGTCTCGGACAGGGGTAGTCAGTTTGTGTCCCGGTTCTGGCGAGCTTTTTGTGCACAGTTGGGAATTCAGCTTGCTTTCTCCTCTGCATATCACCCGCAGTCTAATGGGGCCTCAGAACAAGCCAATCAGTCCTTGGAGCAATTTCTACGTTGCTATATTTCTGACCATCATAATAACTGGTCAGACCTCTTACCATGGGCGTAGTTTGCTCACAATAGTGCCTTGAATTCTGCTTCCTGATTGTCCCCATTTTATGGTAAACTATGGTAAACTATCCATACCTTCCATGTTGCCTGACTCATTTGTTCTGCAGAGTATTCCTGCGTTAGAGGAGCATCTCCGTGGTCTTCATTCCACTTGGGCACAAGTCCAGGAGGCTTTGCGACATGCTAATGATAGGTATAGACTCCATGCTGACCGCAGACACCTGCCTGCGCCTTCCTACCAGGTTGGGAACAGGGTCTGGCTGTTATCTTGCAACTTACTCTGTTTACTTTTTTTATTATTATTAAACAAGTGTGATTTAACTGTACTTCTGTCTCAGTCTGATTCATGGTTTCTGAAAATAGGCTTCATAAAGCACCAGGAAGGGAAGGGGGTTACAGATGAAAAGGAGAAGGCAGCTGTGTTAAATGCTTTCTTCTCAGTCTTCACACAAGAAAAGGAGGGGTATACCGACCACGACAGTATTATTAGTAACACGCCACAGGATCTACCTTTGTGGCTAACAGAGGCCAGAGTCCCGAAAGGATTAGAGAAGCTTGACATAAATAAGTCATCGGGACCAGAAGGCTTACACCCAAGAGTCCTGAAAGAACTCAGGTTATAGCCAGACCACTATTGCTAATCTACAGCATACTGACCGGATTGGTACCAGCTATTTGGCGAAAAGCCCACATAGTACCGATATTCAAAAAAAGGGCAGAGATCTATTCCTGGGAACTATAGGCCTGTCAGTCTAATGTTGGTAGTTTGCAAACTATTTGAGGGGATGATAAGGGACCATATCTAAGTTTTTGCTGATGGAAACAGTATAATTAGCAGTAATCGGCACAGGTTTACGAAAGGTCGCTCTTGCCAAACCAACCTATTAACATTCTACAAGGAAGTGAGCTGCCATCTGGACAAAGGTAGGCCGGTGGATTTTGCGAAAGCATTTGATACAGTCCCCCACAAACGCTTAATCTACAAGCTGAGGTCTGTAGGTATGGACCATAGGGTATGTACCTGGATAGAAAATGTCCAAAAGGTGGTAATAAATAATGTATACACAGAATGGTCTAAAGTGGTTAGTGGGGTACCCCAGGGCTCTGTCTTGGGACCAATTCTGTTTAATTTATTTTTAAATGATGTAGAGGATGTGATAAATAGCTCAATCTCAGTTTGCTGACGACACAAAAATATGCAGGGCAATAACACCACAGTAGGATATAGAAACTTTACAAGAGGACCTGAATAAATGAATGGAGTGGGCTACTCCATGGCAAATGAAGTTTATTACTAGTAAATAGGGATGAGCCGAACACCCCCTTGTTCGGTTCACACCAGAACTTGCGAACAGGCAAAAAATTTGCTCGAACACGCGAACACCGTTAAAGTCTATGGGACACGAACATGAATAATCAAAATAATCAAAAGTGCTCATTTTAAAGGCTTATATGCAAGTTATTGTCATAAAAAGTGTTTGGGGACCTGGGTCCTGCCCCAGGGGACATGGATCAATGCAAAAAAAAGTTTTAAAAACGGACGTTTTTTCAGGAGCAGTGATTTTAGTAATGCTTAAAGTGAAACAATAAAAGTGTAATATTCCTTTAAATTTCGTACCTGCGGGGTGTCCATAGTATGCCTGTAAAGGGGCGCATGTTTCCCGTGTTTAGAACAGTCTGACAGCAAAATGACATTTCAAAGGAAAAAAAGTCATTTAAAACTACTCATGGCTATTAATGAATTGCTGGTCCGACAATACACATAAAAGTTCATTGATAAAAATGGCATGGGAATTCCCCACAGGGGAACCCCGAACCAAAATTTTTAAAAAAATGACGTGGGGGTCCCCCTAAATTCCATACTAGGCCCTTCAGGTCTGGTATGGATATTAAGGGGAACCCCGGTCAAAATTTTTTTAAAATGGTGTGGGGTCCCCCTCAAAATCTATACCAGACCCTTCAGGTCTGGTATGGATTTTAAGGGGAACCCCGTGCCAAAATGTAAAAAAAAATTGGCGTAGGGTCCCCCCAAAAATCCATACCAGACCCTTATCCGAGCACGCAACCTGGCAGGCCGCAGGAAAAGGGGGGGGATGAGAGAGCGCCCCCCTCCTGAACCGTACCAGGCCACATGCCCTCAACATTGGGAGGGTGCTTTGGGGTAGCCCCCCAAAACACCTTGTCCCCATGTTGATGGGGACAAGGGCCTCATCCCCACAACCCTTGCCCGGTGGTTGTGGGGGTCTGCGGGCAGGGGGCTTATCGGAATCTGGAAGCCCCCTTTAACAAGGTGACCCCCAGATCCGGCCCTCCCCCCTGTGTGAAATGGTAAGGGGTTACTACCATTTCACAAAAAAACTGTCAAAAATGTTCTTCTTTCTTCTATCTTCTTTCTTCTATCTTCTATCTTCTATCTTCCTTTCGGTTTCTTCCTCCATGTTCTTCTTCTGGTTCTTTCTGGTTCTTCCTGCGGTCTTCTTCTCTTCATCTTCTTCTCCGGGCCGCTGTAGGGAATTCCCATGCCATTTTTATCAATGAACTTTTATGTGTATTGTCGGACCGACAATTCAACAATAGCCGTGAGTAGTTTTAAATGACTTTTTTTCCTTTGAAATGTCATTTTGCTGTCAGACTGTTCTAAACACGGGAAACATGCACCCCTTTACAGGCATACTATAGACACCCCCAGGTACGAAATTGAAAGGAATATTTCACTTTTATTGTTTCACTTTAAGCATTATTAAAATCACTGCTCCCGAAAAAACTGACTTTTTTTGACAATACCATGCATATAAGCCTTTAAAATTAGCACTTTTGATTTCTCCCATAGACTTTTAAAGGGTGTTCTGCGGCTTTCGAATTTGCCGCGAACACCCCAAATTGTTCACTGTTCGGCGAACTGGCGAACAGCCGATGGTCGACTCGAACCCTAAGCTCATCCCTACTGGTAAATGTAAGGTAATGCACTTGGGGGGTAAAAATATAAACGCAAGATACTCTTTAGGGGGAGAACCTCTAGGGGCTTCCAGGATGGAGAAGGATCTATGGGTCCTAGTAGAAGACAGACAGCAATAGCATGCAGTTTCAAGCTGCAGCTTTCAAAGCTAGCAGAATATTAGCATGCATTAAAAAGGGTATTTACTCCAGAGATAAAACGATTTTTCTGCCACTTTATAAAACTCTGGTTCGGCCGCATCTGGATTATTCTGTCCAGTTCTGGTCACCAATCCTTTTCAGTCCCAGGGAGTGTCAGAGAACACGGGCCACAGGATGAGACTGGAAGGGAAGCAGTTTAACCTTAAGCTGCGTAGGGGGTTTTTCTTTGTCAGGGTGGTAAGAATGTTGAACTCAGTTCCACAATCGGTGGTGTCAGCAGGAAGTAAAAGATTCTTGGACATGCATCTTAATGTAAACAATTTAAGGGGATATGGTAAATTATTTTTCTACACACACACACCTACACAGGTTGAACTGGATGGACTGTTGTCTTTATTCAACCTTACCAACTATGTTACTATGTTACTAAAAAAAGGCAACAATAGGGTTTAGTGAGAGAAGAGTGAAGAAAGATTAAGAAGAAGAGGAGGGAGAGAGAAAGAGAAGTAGGCCCCAGAAGGCCTGTAGAGGAAGGGTAAAGGGAAACTTGAGCAAATTCCTTGGACCAGACAGTGGGGGGGTGTGGTCTCGGTGTGATTCCTGACCGATCACTAGGTAATAGCATGCGTTTCAAGGTATCCGAAGTAGAGAAGTCGAGCCAGACATGCCATAGAATCTTGTATTTCTCAAACGTATCATTATCCAAGGCTGACATCCCTTCCATACATATAATCTAATTTATAGTAGAAACCCAAGGATAAAGGAGGGGTAACAGCTGTTTTCCAAAACAAAGGGATTGATTGTCTTGCAGCTGAGAAGAAAAAACATAATAGGCTCAGATTCTGCAATGCTATTGAGCCCAGGAGTATGAACAGGAGTGCTATGTCCCGAGTAGGTGTCAAGGACTCATCACAGAGTTTACTATAGATAGAAAAAATTTGAGACCAAAATGGTTGAATCCCAGTGCACTCCCACCAGCGGTGGAGATAAGAACCCTCAGCTGAGCCACATCTTCAACAGGTGGCTGATACTGATGGGAATATCTTATGTAGGGAAAGGGTCCCTGTACCACATGGAGAGTAGTTTAAAGTTCTTTTCTTGTGCATAGCAAGAGATCATAGATTTATGGGTGATATGAAATTAACTCTGCCATTCAGCAGTCATGGGCTCTTTCCCCAGATCCGCAGACCACAGCCTGGTGTACTTTGGTAGTTAATCATGTAGTAGAGTATGTAACAATTTATAATTTGAAGAGAGTAGATGTCTGGGTGTCAAAAAGAGAGAACACAGTTGTTCATACTCAGTCAGAGGTCTATGAGTTTGGATGGAGGTAAACAAATCCATATAAAAGGAAGACAAATGGAGGATAGTAAGCCAATTTCCATGTCCCACAGGGATGATGGGCTTTCCGGTGCTAGGGTGAACAAAATAACGTGCCACTGGCCAGGTAGAATGTGTGAACGTGCCCAAAACAGAGGAGCCTATTCCCTGAGGTAATGCAGCGTTATCAAATAAAGTAGTAAGAGGAACAGATCAAAAGACAAGAAATTACAAAGGCCTCTTTTATACCACAAATGTATAGGAGTGATTGTCAAAGGGGATAGAGAATGGAGTCCATGGATATCTTATCCTGTTTATGACCCCAAAGAAGGTCCCACAGATTGAGCAAAGACAGGTTCTGTTTGACTGTAGTGGACGCTTTGGGGAAGGTATGAGGAAACCACTCTAGCACCCAGGCCAATAAAGCTGCTCTATGATAAAGTCCATAATCTGGTAGGCCTGCGCCTCCCTGAAGTTTGGATAGGTGAGTAATTTATAACAAATATACGGGGAAGGCCCCGGTTCCATACAAAACGAATCAATAAGGAACTTAGAGAAGTGAAAAAGTGTTTAGGGACAGTTATGGAGACCATCTGGAAGAGGTATAGTAATTTTGGGAAAGTGTCCATTTTAAGTGTATTTATGTGACGGAACCAAGGTAACAGAGATGAATTCCAGGAATCCAGGTCCTTCCGAATACGAGCTAAAAGGAGAACGTAGTTCAGAGTATAAAGGCCTGAAAGACTAGAAGAAATTGTGATCCCTAGATAGGATATAACTTTAGTGCTCCATTGAAAGGAAAAGTTAGAGCATAGTTGGGCAAGGGTGTTCGCTGATAGAGATATATTAAGAGCTTTGGTCTTGGACATGTTTAACTTAAAGTTATTAAATTCCCTGAACCTATGGAAAACTTGTACTGTAGTAGAGAAGGTAACGAAGTGTGAGGCTATTGTACGTACACTAGCACAAGTCAACGCATAAAGAGAAAGTTTGTGATGAAAAGAGGTGGGCTGAATTCCAACAATAGTCATTCTGTCTTAAAGCATGGGCCAGGTGTTCAATTACGAAGGACAAAGAGTAGGGGAGACAAGGGACAACCCTGCTGAGTCCCGTTTGAGATGAGGAATTGTTCAAAAGATGAACCAATAACTAGCACAGACGCTGAGAGCTGAGAGTATAACGACATGATCTTAGAGACAAAGACGCTACCAAGACCTAGCTGTTCCAGGGAAAGACACAGGAACAACCAATTCCCCCATTTAAATTCTTTCTCAGCGTCAAATGAAAGAAGGCATGAAAGAAAGCAGTTTAGGTCTATGGTTATAGGAAATGAGGTTAATGATTTTTGTGGTGTTTTCCCTGGCCTCCCGTCCAGGAACAAAGTCCACCTGATCCTTCTGTGTAACCACGGTTAAGAGGGGGGACAACCTATTGGCCAACACTTTTGCAAACATTTTAATGTCTAGATTAAGAAAAGAGGGTAGTAACTACTGCATTGGGAAGGATCTTTGCCTGGTTTAGGAAGACTAGAAACATTAGCAGATAAAAGATCTTTAGAGGGAGAATGAGCATTGTCAACTGAATTAAACGTCGTTGTCAATAATAGGGAGATGAGTGGAGCAAAGGACTTATAAAACCTAGGTGAGAACCCATTTGGGTCAGGACATTTGCTGGATTTCAAACCTATGATGGCTCCAAGGAATTTCGGCTCTGACAAAGGTTTGTCTAAGTCTAAGGCATCCTGAGGATTTACGGTTGGTAGCGCCATCTCCGATATAAAATTCGCCATGTTAGTGGGTGAGAAACCAGTCAAACTATCTCCCGATCGTGGGGGTAAATTATATGATTGAGAATAGTATTGCTGTAAGGCTACTGAAATGCCCTGGGTATTACATATCCGTTGTTTATTAGTGTTATGAATAAGTTGTATAGAGTGATGTGGTGGGTGCAGATGGAGGGCCCTTGCTAGGTGTTGACAGCATTTGTTAGCTAAAGAATAGTGGTGGTTACGTGCTTTGTCTCTGGCTATTTTAAGAGCATGAGAATCAAGCAACTGGAGTAAGTCACGCCATGCATTAGAAAGGTCCACATAAACGGAAGGGTTCAAATCCCGCCTATGTGTGGGTTCAGTAGTGGCTATAGTGAAGAGTAAACGGGTAATTTCTAAAGTTCTGTCTTTTTTCAACCAGGAGCCATGTTGAATAAGGATCCTATGGATAACACACTTCAAGGCTTCCCATTGAACTAGGGGGCTGGTTTCATCAGACCTATGATCCGGGACAAAGTTCTGAATGGCCTGTTTAACCGCTGTAATGGTAAAGGCATGTCTTTAAGTAGTCATTTAAAAGCTGTAGTCTCTCTCCAAGGGGTGCTGCATATGCCAGAGATCTACCAACTGAGCTAAGTGTTTGAATTTAAGTGTTGGTGACCCCCCTGACATGCCACATTTGGTATGTCATTTTTTTGTGGGTTTTTACAGGCACCCAGCTCCCACTTCCTCCCCTGGCAGCGCGGCGCTGGAAGGAAGATCACCTCTCTCCCCTCCCTCCCTGAAACCTTCTGAAAAAGTAAACTAAATAAAATAGTATAGTGCAGCGCTAATGCAATGAAAAAAAACAGTGAAGATATCCCAATGAGAAATTGTGGTATATATAAGTGCAAATACAATAATATTATTAAACCACATATTGTTGAAGTGTAGATCAACAGTGATAGTGTATATAAAGTGCATATAGTCCATATATGACATCAAAATGGTGACTATAAATAAATGTGAACTGGTTGTCTGTAGATAATCCACCACTGGAAGGAAAGAGGCTTACCAGACAGGTTGAACCCAACAAGGCGTATGCCTGATGAGTCAACCAAGCTTTTTGGTGTAACACACCCAAGGAGGTACAGCAATCATGACTTCCAATCTAGACCGAATCGGATGTAGATCCGTGATGATTGTGACATGAGTGAGTATCCACCATATGAATAGCAACCGGAATTCGTGAGCAGTTCCTCTCAGTGTGACATAGGCAAAAGGAGAAAAAATTGGGCCACATAGTGTGATTCCATTTAGATGTAAAACATTTATTGAAAGTGCTAAAATGGTCACTCACATTTGAGAAGACATTAAAAGCATTTGGATAAAATCAAAGCAACGCAGTGGCATCAGCAGAGCCCGTCCCGACGTTTCGTCCTAATAAGGCATCCATAAGATTGCCCGGCCAATCACAGCGCGGCTCGCACATGCTCAGTGCACGCCTGGCTATGAATCCACAGCCAGGCACCCACAGTTAGAATGCCGGTGCTGCGGAGAGGAGGGGGAGAGGAACCGGGCTTTATGTGCCCACATCGCTGGACCATGGGACAGGTAAGTGTCTGATTATTAAAGCTCAGCAGCTACACTTTTTGTCACTGCTGACTTTAAAATGGGTAGGATGTGAAATAGATGACAGAAGATGTGTCCATGGATGGGGACAGAGCAATGTTAAAATCTCCACCCATGAAGAAACAGGGGCCACCAAAAGAAGCCAATCTGTTGAGAACCGCAGATAGGAAACAATCTTGGTTTTGATTCGGCCATATACATTTGCCACTGTAAAAATAGAGGATTGGTATTTTAGCTTGAGAAAAATAAAATGACCAGAGGGGTCTATTAATGGGTCCAGGACTTCCGGATCAAAGGATTTATGGAAAGCTATAGAAACCCCCTTTGAGTTAGCCTGTGGGTTGGTACTGTGTTACCATGTATGGTAATAGTGGTTAGGGAGGATAGGAATATTATCACCCTGAAAATGTGTTTCCTGAAGAAGTAAGATTTTAGTCTCTGCTCTATGTATCTGGCTCCTCTTCTCCGAGGGTATTAAAACCCCACAGTTAAAAGAAGACAATGTTAAAGCACTATGGATCATCATAGCAAGGGTAAAAAAATAAAAATGTAAGAATCTGAACAGAAACCCACAAAATACAATGGCTGGTTACAGAAAGAGGGACAGAAACAGTAAAGAGAAAGGATAGAACAGGGAAGGAAAGAAAAAAGAAGAGAAACAGCAAAAAGTTAATCGAATTCTCCATCTCCCAGCCTTAGCAATAAACTGAACCATAAGAGCCACCAACAACTAAAAAATGACAGGCCACTAGGTGCCACCAAAATGGTGAAAAGCAGATACTGTAAATCCCCCAAAAATCACAAATTTGTCTGTGAAATAAACAGTGCATGGATAAACACTGAAGGGCCTGGGGAGGGGGATAAAATGTACACAGGGCAACTCCCAGTCCCAGCAGCCCATGGGAAACAATAAAACAATATATCATAAAATCCCCAAACCAAGTGAACAGCAAAAAAAAGTACAGACGTTGAGTCCAAAATTAACTGAAAAAATAAATAAAATTACCCGACAGGGCCAACAATGAAAACCTGAAGGTCAGACCCCAAAGGATCACAAGAGTAGGGCATGAGCCCTAATTTGAGGCAAGAAGCGTTCTTGACCTAACAAAAATTGAGGGAAAGAGGATATGTTGTACGGAGGAGTCAATCATCCGGTGATCTCTGAGATGAAGATCTGGAACACTTCTTGTCCTTGCCACTGTGGGAGGAAAGGAAGACCTGGTGTCATCTGGGAAAAAGGCCAATCTGGCAGGGATACTTGTGGTAATTCCAGCATGCTGAGAAAGATCAGTAAGTCACCTAATGTACAGAATTGTTTAGCCCTCGTGGTGGACCCAGGGTTGAAAGGAGAACCTCCATTGGTATTTAAAACTTTGTTCCTGCAGAAGCTGCGTGAGTGGTTTCAAGGCTTGTCTCATAGCCAATGTTTGGCAAGACAGGTTCGGTAAGAGCATAACAGGAGTCTCGTTCAGCAGGATGGAGTCCTGCGTGCTGGCCACCCGCATGATTTCCCCCTTGACCTTGTAGTGCACCCTGCACAATGTGTCATGAACAAAGGAGGAGTCAGGATTTCTCAGGCCCAAAGTCCTATGTGCTCTATCAAGCTCAAGAGAGGCCTCCTTAGGCTTCTGTAATAACTGATTAAAGATGGCAGTAACTGCTGCTGCCAGATCTTTATGCTCAACAGATTCTGAAATGCCCCCAAATCCTTATGTTATTGCAATGGCTCCTGTTTTAATGTTGTCTTGCTGGTTACATAGTTACAGAGTAGGTGAGGTTGAAAAAAGACACAAGTCCATCAAGTCCAACCTATGAGTGTGATTAATATGTCAGTATTACATTGTAATACTGACATACTGTATATTATAATAGTTTTTTGAAACTATCGATGCCCCCCCGCTGAAACCCCCGCCTGTGGAAGAGAATTACACATCCTTGCCGATCTTACAGTAAAGAACCCTCTACGCAGTTTAAGGTTAACTGCTTGCCGACCACCAGCTGTCAATTGACGGCCAGGCGGCGCAGCTCTCGTTGCGGGAGGGCGTCATATGACGCCCTCAATTTCCCGGCCCACAAGGGGGCGGGCGCGCGGCGCTGCCGGCAATCACGCGCGCCCGCCATGTCACTGGGCACCCGGTGCGTGTGCCCGGCGGCCGGGATGTCCGCCGGGCACCCGCGATGTCCGCCGGGCACCCGCGATTGCCCGATAACACAGCAGGACCGTGGATCTGTGTGTGTAAACACACAGATCCACGTCCTGTCAGGTGAGAGGAGACCGATGGTGTGTTCCCAGTACAGAGGAACACCGATCGGTCTCCTCCCCTTGTGAGTCCCCACCCGCTACAGTTAGAAACACTCCCTAGGAACATAATTAACCCCTCGATCACCCCCCTAGTGTTAACCCCTTCCCTGCCAGTCACATTTATACAGTAATCAATGCATTTTTATAGCACGGATTGCTGTATAAATGTGAATGGTCCCAAAAATGTGTCAAAAGTGTCAGATTTGTCCGCCGCAATATCGCAGTCATGATAAAAATCGCAGATCGCCGCCATTACAAGTAAAAAAAAAAATAATAAAAATGCTATAAATCTATCCCCTATTTTGTAGACGCTATAACTTTTGCGCAAACCAATCAATATACGCTTATTGCGATTTTTTTTTAACAAAAATATGTAGAAGAATACGTATCAGCCTAAACTGAGGAAAAAAATTGTTTTAAAGAAAAAAAAATGGATATTTATTATAGCAAAAAGTTAAAAATATTGTGTTTTTTTCAAACTTGTCACTCTTCTTTTCTTTATAGCGCAAAAAATAAAAAACGCAGAGGTGATCAAATACCACCAAAAGAAAGCTCTATTTGTGAGGAAAAAATGATAACAATTTCATCTGGGTACAGTGTTGTATGACTGCGCAATTGTCATTCAAATTGTGACAGCGCTGAAAACTGAAAAAATTACTTGGGCAGGAAGGGGGTGAAAATGCACTGTACTGAGGTGGTTAAACCTATTTTCTTCTAATTTTAATGAGTGGCCATGTGTCTTATTAAACTCCCTTCCGCAAAAAAGTTTTATCCCTATTGTGGGCTCACCAGTATGGTATTTGTAAATTGAAATCATATCCCCTCTCAAGCGTCTCTTCTCCAGAGAGAATGAGTTCAGTGCTCACAACCTTTCAGCATAGCTACTATCCTCCAGACCCTTTATTAGCTTTGTTGCCCTCTGTACTCGCTCCATTTCCAGCACATCTTTCCTGAGGACTGGTGCCCAGAACTGGACAGCATACTCCAGATGAGGCTGGACCAAAGTCTTGTAGAGTGGGAGAATTATCGCTTTATCCCTGGAGTTAATCCCCTTTAATGCATGCGAATATTCTGTTTGCTTTGTTAGCGGCAGCTTGGCATTGCATGCCATTGCTGGGCCTATCATCTACTATGACCCCCATGTCCTTTTCAATCCTAAATTCCCCCAGAGGTTCACCCCCTAGTAAATAGATTGCATTCATATTGTTGCCACCCAAATGCATTATTTTACATTTTTCTACAATAAGCCTCATTTGCCATGTAGTTGTCCACCTCATTAATTTGTTCAGATCTTCTTGCAAGGTTTCCACATCCTGCGGAGAAATTATTGCCCTGCTTAGCTTAGTGTTGTCGGCAAATACAGGGATTGAACTGTTTACCCCATCCTCCAGGTTGTTTATGAACAAATTAAATAGGATTGGTCCCAGCACAGAACCCTGGAGGACCCCACTACCCACCCCTGACAATGGTATTCCCCATTTATCACCACCCTCTGAACTCGCCCTTGTAGCCAGTTTTCAATCCATGTACTCACCCTATGGTCCATTACCAACGGACCTTACTTTGTACAGTAAACGTTTATAAGGAACTGTGTCAAATGCTTTTGCAAAATCCACCACGTCTATGGGCCTTCCTTTAGATGGCAGCTCACCTCCTCATAGAAGGTTAATAGATTGGTTTGGTAAGAATGATTCTACATGAATCCATGCTGATTACTGCTAATGATACCATTTCCATTACTAAAATCTTGTATATAGTCCATTATCATCCCCTTCAAGAGCTTGCATACTATTGATGTTAAGCTAATTGGTCTGTAATTCCCAGGGATGTATTTTGGCCCTTTTTTAAATATTGGTGCTACATTGGCTTTTCTCCAGTCAGCTGGCACCATTCCAGTCAGTAGACTGTCAGTAAAAATTAGGAACAATGGTCTGGCAATTACTTGACTGAGTTCCCTAAGTACCCATGGGTGCAAGCCATCTGGTCCCGGTGATTTATTAATCTTAAGTTTCCCAAGTCTATTTCTAATTATAATAAATTCAATACCTTCGAAATTTCCCCATCCTTTGTAACAAGATGTCCTTCCTCATTCTTTATGGGGCCAATATGGTCTGTCCTCCCTTTTTTACTGTTTACAGACTTTAAGAATTTCTTAGGATTTTTTTGCTCTCCTCCGCTATGTGTCTTTTGTGTTCTATCTTAGCCACCCTAACTGTACCCTTACATATCTTGTTGCATTCTTTGTAAAGTCTGAATGCTGATGATGATCCCTCAGCCTTGTATTTTTTTGTAGGCCTTCTCCTTTGCTTTTATATGCATTTTTACATCTGAGTTAAGCCATCCAGGACTTTTGTTCGCTCTTTTAAATTTATTTCCCAATGGGATGCACTGGCTAATGATCTTATTTAATATGCTCTTAAAGCAAACCCATCTCTCCTCCGTGTTCTTTGTTTCTAAGATTTTATCCCAATTTATATCTTCTAGCAAGGTTTGTAGTTTAAGGAAGTTGGCTCATTTGAAATTCAGTGTTTTTGTTTTCCCCTTGTTTTCCTATTTGTGTGATTTATACTGAAGCCAATTGACCTCACCAAACCTTTGGGGTGTACCACTATGCTTAAATGTTAATTTTTCTCTTTTAAGTATATAGTTAAGTTTCTCAACCCATTGTTTATGGGTTGGAGGGACAGTGGATATCCATTTTTGTAGAATAACTTTTTGTGCTAAATATAGGGATCTTCTCCACATAGTATGCATATCTGCTGGTAGTGCTCCATTAACACCTTGTTTCTAGTTGGTGTACCTACCATCTGACCCATGAAATTGTCCTGCAAGACATTTAGGAACTGGCGAGCCTTAGATGAATGTGTGGTTCCCTCCACCCAGTCTATGTCTGGATAATTAAAATCCCCCATTATAACACTTCCCATCCTTGCTGCTAATCCAAATTGTGATAGGAGGTCCATCTCCCCCTCCTCCCTCAGGTTAGGGGGCCTATAGCAGTATTATTTTCCCCTTAGCTTCATCCCTTTGAAGCTCTACCCATAAGGATTCTACCTCCTCCCTAGCTCCCTTTTTGATGTCATCTCTCACATTCACTTGTACTTTATTCTTGATATATAGGCATACCTGTTAGAAGTCAACATGGTTTAATATCATACTTCTGGTATTTAATTTCCTGGTTGATACAGCCAGGTGGCCTAAGTTGGAATGTAACCAGTTACACATCAAAGCTTTGTAGCATATCAGAATAACAAGGGCTTGGCTCAAGCCCACCTGCTGTGATATGTGTGATTACAGGCTTCAAAGAGAATAAGGGCTAGCTAAGATGGCCCAGGGCTAATAGAGATGATTCATGGACAAACGCTGCCCCCTAGTGGACAATACAGCATGCTTCCTGGAAAATGGGCAGATATTTGAAGGACTACCTCTTGGCAATCTCTATTGGATGGAAGGCAAATGGGGGTGGCTACAAGCGAGCGTGTATGTTTTAGTAAAAAGAGCACACACAGGCAATTTGTCCCTTTTCCCTTTGGATCATGGCTTGGGCCTAAGCCCCATGGCTCTGGCCCTCTCTTCAACATCTGAGCATAGCTGATGATGCAAAGCCTCGCAGAGAGCCTTGTGATAAGTATCCTTGATGTTCTTGTATTATATGTTCTAATTGTAAGCTTTGTAATATTGTAATATCTTTTTAATACTTTCATGTTAGAGTTTCTTGTCTTCTTGGGAAATAAATAAGTTTTATGAAGCCGTGTGCTTGATTTCATAGCTAACCTTGTATTATAGTGATATCATCAGTAACATGTGGTCAGAGTTTTATTAGACTAACTATAGGGATTAGACAAATGAATGTACAGGTACAATAATATTTATTGTATCATTTTTATTTCAATTGGCACCCCAGAAGGCATGTGGAATTTATTTCTGCACAGAATCCAAACCCTAATGTATTTATAAGCTAAGGAATCAACTAGAACGGAAGGCCTGCTCTACTGTGGACAAAGATTTGCGCTGGTTCGTTAATTCGGAAGCCCTGCTTGAATGGTCCTGAAAGTTCTATGAAATATTTCATCAGTGAGCAGACACACAAAATCTGGTGTTCAATGTGGCCTGCGATCTAAGAGGGCTAAAAATCAGTGGTAACAAGGAGATAGTTGCTTGTCTCCTGGTTGAGGGACTACAGGTAAAAAGTTAGCTTTTAAACAGTTTTATCTGTGTCTGTGTGTTTTGTATCTGTCTGCCTCTGTGTGCATTGTGTAAGCTGTTGTTTATACTGGTTGAGCAAATTCAGTGTAGGTAGGCTAATTAGCATATCAATGGAAGTCATTGAAGGTTTCATTAAGAAGCACGACTTTTTTTTCGATTCAAGTCTATACAAGAGAATGATTTAACACACCAATTCAGTGACCTTTTGAGACAATGTAATACTCATAATGATCTGATAAATAAAAAGTCTTTGAAAAAAGGCAGGAAATCCAAGATGGCCAATGTTGTATGCAAGTTGTTGAAGATGAAACACGTCGCGGAAAAAAAACAAGTCCAATGGTGTGCTGAGAAAAAGCAATTCTTGGAGCAGGTACAAAGTGTAACTGAGAATATAGTAGCAATGGTTGCAAAGGCAGATGCAAATGTTGCTGATCGCATTGAACAATTATGGACTGAGAAATGTGTATTGGAACAGAGATTGGATGAATTAGAGGAAACGTGTAAATTAAGAGGAAGTTTTATTGCCTCTTTGAATCAAAGAGAGGCTGAGAATTTGCATGTTATCATATTGCTTAGGGAGAAATTACAGGGTGCACAGGCAGCCATAATGGAGTTATCCTCCAAACATGCAAAAGCTGAACAGTCGCAGTGCTCAGCAAAGATAGAGGCTCTAGAACAACAATTTGGTAAACCAGATGCTATTGTTGCTGCGAGTGATGTTACTATGATAGGAATCAAAGTTGGAGATTTAAATTAAAGTGCCGTAACTGCGCTTGAAATGGATTCAGGAGTTGAAACAGTGGAAACTTCTGATGACTCCTCAGATGATGAAAGTGTAAAGTCTATTCATTTCAATCATAGTAATCATAGTAATGTAATAAAGCAATGTGAGTTTCCAGCACCATATGCAGGGAGACCAGCAAGGGCCTATGCAGGGAGACTAGCGCTCAAGTGCTTTTTGTGTAAAAGGGGTCACATAGCTAA
This sequence comes from Aquarana catesbeiana, assembly GCF_042186555.1. Taxonomy (NCBI): domain Eukaryota; kingdom Metazoa; phylum Chordata; class Amphibia; order Anura; family Ranidae; genus Aquarana; species Aquarana catesbeiana. The sequence continues at coordinate 176,744,890 of NC_133334.1, read as the reverse complement.
GTATTGTTTGATGCCTAAGAATGAGATGCAAAGGAAATACCCTAAACTACACCAAGGCATTATGAAGTTTATTCTGCGAGATGGGGTAGCAATCCAAGACATAGTGATCAAACCCGTTTCCCTTTTAAGACCCAAATGCGGAGACTACAAACCTAAAATATTCGATTAAGACAGGAAAAGCATAAATATGTAGAACATTTGCATAAAGTCAAAATGGAGGTAGCCGCATGGTCATTTAAATATAGCATTGGGGGAAACAATGTTAGCAATAGGGATGAGCCGAACACCCCCCGTTTGGTTCGCAGCAGAACTTGCAAACAGGCAAAAAATTTGTTCGAACAGGCGAACACCGTTAAACTCTATGGGACATGAACATGAATAATCAAAAGTTCTCATTTTAAAGGCTTATATGCAAGTTATTGTCATAAAAAGTGTTTGGGGGACCTGGGTCCTGCCCCAGGGGACATGTATCAATGCAAAAAGAATTTTTTAAAACGGCTGTTTTTTCGGGAGCAGGGATTTTAATAATGCTTAAAGTGAAACAATAAAAGTGTAATATTCCTTTAAATTTCGTACCTGAGGGGTGTCTATAGTATGCCTGTAAAGGGGCGCATGTTTCCCGTGCTTAGAACAGTCTGACAGCAAAATGACATTTCAAAGAAAAAAAAAGTCATTTAAAACTACTCGCGGCTATTAATGAATTGTCGGTCCGATGATACACATAAAAGTTCATTGATAAAAACTGCATGGGATTTCCCCACAGGGGAACCCCGACCCAAAATGAAAAAAAAATGACGTGGGGGTCCCCCTAAATTGCATACCAGGCCCTTCAGGTCTGGTATGGATATGAAGGGGAACCCCGCGCCAAAATTTAAAAAAAAAATAGCTTGGGGGTCCCCCTCAAAATCCATACCAGACCCTTCAGGTCTGGTATGGATTTTAAGGGGAACCCCACGCCAAAATGTAAAAAAAAATTGGCGTGGGGTCCCCCCAAAAATCCATACCAGACCCTTATCCGAGCACGCAACCTGGCAGGGTGCAGGAAAAGAGGGGGTTGAGAGAGCGCCCCCCCCCGAAACGTACCAGGCCACATGCCCTCAACATTGGGAGGATGCTTTGAGGTAGCCCCCCCAAACCACCTTGTCCCCATGTTGATGGATGGGGTGAAGGGCCTCATCCCCACAACCCTTGGCCGGTGGTTGTGGGGGTCTGCGGGCAGGGGGATTATTGGAATCTGGAAGCCCCCTTTAACAAGGGGACCCCCAGATCCCGGCCCCCCCTGTGTGAATTGGTAATGGGGTACAAATGTACCCCTACCATTTCACAAAAAAGTGTCAAAAAGTTTAAAAAAACACAAGAGACGGTCTTTGACAGGTCCTTTATTAATTTCATCTTCTTCCTCCATCTTCTTCTTCATCTTCTTCTTCTCCATCTTCTTCTTCTTCCGCTCTTCTCATCCTGCATCTTCCTCCAGGCTTCTTCTCCGCTCCGTCCACACGATCCGCCTCCGTGGGAGTCTTCAGCCGTGTGACGCTTGGCTTCTTCTGACATTTCTTATACAACGGAGGGCAGGACCACCTGGTGACCCCGCCCTCCTCTGACACACAGGGAATTCACGGGATTCCCTGTGGCTTTCTCCGTGTTGTCAGAGGGGGGCGGGGTCACCCGGCGGTGACCTCACTCCCCTCTGACAACACGGGGAAAGCCACGGTCCAAGGGTTGTGGGGATGAGGCCCTAATCTCCATCAACATGGGGTCAAGGTGCTTTGGAGGGCTACCTCAAAGCACCCTCCCAATGTTGAGGGTATGTGGCCTGGTACGGTTCAGGAGGGGGGGCACTCTCTCATCCCCCCTCTTTTCCTGCAGCCTGCCAGGTTGCGTTCTTGGATAAGGGTCTGGCATGGATTTTTGGGGGGACCCCACGCCATTTTTTTTAAATTTTGGCGTGGGATTCCCCTAAAAATCCATACCAGACCTGAAGGGTCTGGTATGGATTTTAAGGGAGCCCCTACGCCATTTTTTTTTTTAATTTTGGCACGGGGTTCCCCTTAATATCCATACCAGACCTAAAGGGCCTGTTATGGAATTTAGGGGGACCCCTACGCCATTTTTTTTTAAATTTTGGTTCGGGGTTCCCTGTGGGGAAATCCCATGCCGTTTTTATGAATGGACCTCTGAACTAACAGGTCATTCATGCAATCCCTTAACAAGGGTAATAGTAACAGTTGAGAGGGCTGACTTCCTGTATGGTCCTTCAGTCGATCTCCTCGATCTCCACATTCGTTCGATAACCAAAAGTCACACTCTTAGGCATGCATTGTTCATGTAAAATTCAAACTTCTATGTGTATTGTCGGACTGACAATTCATTATAGCCGCGAGTAGTTTTAAACGACTTTTTTCCTTTGAAATGTCATTTTGCTGTCAGACTGTTCTAAACACGGGAAACATGCGCCCCTTTACAGGCATACTAAAGACACCCCCCCAGGTATGAAATTTAAAGGAATATTATACTTTTATTGTTTCACTTTAAGCATTATTAAAATCACTGCTCCTGAAAAAACGGACGTTTTTAAAAATGATCTTTGCATTGATACATGTCCCCTGGGGCAGGACCCAGGTCCCCAAACATTTTTTATGACAATATCATGCATATAAGCCTTTAAAATTAGCACTTTTGATTTCTCCCATAGACTTTTAAAGGGTGTTCCGCGGCTTTCGAATTTGCCGCGAACACCTCAAATTGTTCGCTGTTCGGCGAACTGGCGAACAGCCGATGTTCGAGTCGAACATGAGTTCGACTCGAACTCGAAGCTCATCCCTAGTTAGCAACACTTAGTGAGCATGGTAAGAATTTTCTGGTCAATGTTTCCTTGCTATGAATAAGATTTAGATGTGAGTTTTTATGTTTGGAATATGATAGAGGACCTTGATATATTTTTAGTGTTTTCAAGGATAAGCCTCTGAATTGTTATTTTTTTCTAAAAACATTTTTCTGTTATGATTATTGTTTTTTTCTCTTCTCTTATTTTAATTTTATTATTACATTTTTGTTTTTAATTAAAAAAAAAAATGTTTTTTTAATTTTTGTTAATTTTTAATTTTTTTTAAACGGTAAAAAAGAATCAGACAGCGCAAAACTAATACTAACAGTATGTAGCTGAACACTGAAAGTCAATATAAAACAATACTTAAAGCAGATAGATAAAAGATAAAAAAGCAGTGCAGCGCTCAGATGAAACTACTGCTAAAACACAGAACCACAGAAAGCTCAGTGTGTGAAGTTTCTTGAAGCAGAAAGGTGTCATCAGCTGATAAACCAACAGGAAGAAAGAAGACTCCTTAATAGTGAACAGGGTGCTTGAAAACAGTGTTAACCACTGTGTATCCACTTAAGTGTTGTCCACCAACAAAGGTACAGGCCGCTCACCTTAATGAATGGACCTCTGAACTAACAGATAGGTCATTCATGCAATCCCTTAACAAGGGTAATAGTAACAGTTGAGAGGGCTGACTTCCTGTATGGTCCTTCAGTCGATCTCAACATTTGTTCGATAACCAAAAGTCACACACTTAGGCATGCGTTGTTCATGTAAAATTCAAATAAAAGAAATATAGTGCTCTCTGTTTGTATAAATTCAGATGACTGAATGATGACCGTGAGACATTCTCTGGGTCATTTGGCAACCAAGCTTTTATTTGTATATTATATCATTCTGGTTTTAGTCGCTGTTTTATGTATTGCAGTGTTATTCTGATGACGCAGACTAGGAGGGCAGGTCTGATTGTCAGACCAGCACCGCTATTTGTTACCATGGCAGCTAGTTTACTGGAGGTTCCCATATACTGGTCTCATCACATGTTACATGATCCTGTTCTCTGACTGACGTAGGTGCCTTGGGCGGGACGGACCGGCCCGTCCTGCGGTGTTGACAGTTACCATGACAGGAGGATGTGTGGGTATCATAACCTGGAAGTGACTGCTGTGGATCCTCTGCTAGCCTATCATGCTGCGCACCACAACCCGGAAGTGATTGGAGGGCTGGGCATGTTTCGATGGCCAATCATGCTGTTTGTTACTTTTTGACACATCTTTCAGCTGCCAATAGCGTCATCCCAGACAGACGTCTCACCACTGCTGGTTAGGCAGGGTTTCTGATTGCATTTTACACAAACCAGGATTAGAGCATTTATAAAAAGAAACTGACACACGGGTCCCCAACTTATTCGCTGAGGAAGTCCTTACCCATGGACGATACACTTGCGGGGGACTATGTGGCGTCAGTACAGCCACCTACCTGGTTCTATATGCACTTTACATGTCTTGTATCCAAGCACTGGGACTCAGTGCTGTGTTTGTGAGTAATATATTTATTAATTAAATTAGTGTTTTTTATACAGACGGAGAGCACTATATTTCTTTTGTTTGAATTTTACATGAACAATGCATGCCTAAGAGTGTGACTTTTGGTTATCGAACGAACGTGGAGATCGACTGAAGGATCATACAGGAAGTCAGCCCTCTCAACTGTTACTATTACCCTTGTTAAGGGATTGCATGAATGACCTGTTAGTTCAGAGGTCCATTCATTAAGGTGAGCGGCCTGTACCTTTGGTGGTGGACAACACTGAAGTGGATGCACAGTGGTTAATACTGTTTTTAAACACCCTGTTCACTATCAAGGAGTCTTCTTTCTTCCTGTTGGTTTATCAGCTGATGACACCTTTCTGCTTCAAGAAACTTCACACTCTGAGACTTTCTGTGGTTCTGTGTTTTAGTAGTAGTTTCATCTGAGTGCTGCACTTCTTTTTTATCTTAATTTTTTTTTAGATTTTTTTTTCTTACTTTTTTAAAAAATTTTTTATTTATTTATTTTTTAATTTTTTAAAATTTTGTTATTTTTTTTCTGACTTTTGTTATTTGTTTATTCATTTATTTTATTTTTGTTTTGTTCAGGTGGAAAATGATTATATTTAGTCCACCTGAAAGGGGGGTAATTGGCTATGCCCTCAACTAGCAGCTGAATAGATGGTCATGGGATATGTCCTCCAGCTGGATACATTTTGTTTAAGGCTGGGTTCACACTGGTCCGACAAACGCTCTGACATTGGGAGCTCATGTCGCATGACGTGTGAAATTCAATGTTTCCCTATGGGAGCCTTCCTAACTGGTCTGACACAAGTCGTTCCGACTTTAGAAATGCCCCCTGTACTACTTTGGTCCGACTTTGATCCTACTTCAGCCCATTGACTATCATTGAAGTCGGATCTTTAATAAGGGGGCCCCCAGATCCCGGCCCCCCACCCTATGTGAATGAGTATGGCGTACATCGTACCCCTACCCATTCACCTAGGAAAAAAAGTGTCAATAAAAAAAAACACACTAGACAGGTTTTTAAAGTAATTTATTAGGCAGCTCCAGGGGTCTTCTTCTGACTTCAGGGGTCTCTTCCTTCTTCTCCGCGGTCTCTTCCTTCTTCTGCGCGCTCTCTGGCTTCTTCTCCGTGCTCTCTGGTTCTTCTCCCACTCTCCAGTATCTTCTGCCAGGCTCTTCCGCTATCTTCTGCTCTTTTGCTGGCTCTTTTGCTAGCTCTGGCCCGGTCTTCTCCGCCGTCTTCATTCCTCTTCTCTTCTTCCGATGTTGACACAACGCTCTCCCACTGTAATGCCGTGTGTGGGGTCCGCAGCCACTTATATAGAGATGGGGCATGGTCACTGGGTGATGTCACCGGTGACCCCGCCCCTTATTACATCACAGTCCCGGGGCATGATGGGACTGTGACGTAATAAGGGGCGGGGTCACTTGTGACATCACCCAGTGACCACGCCCCATAGGGGTACAGGTAGGGGTACGGTGTACCCCATACTCATTCACATAGGGTGGGGGGGCCGGGATCTGGGGGCCCCCTTATTAAAGGGGCTCCCGGATTCCGATAAGCCCTCCGCCCGCAGACCCTGACAACCAACGGCCGGATTTGTCAGGAAGAGGCCCTTGTCCTCATCAACATGGAGACAAGGTGCTTTGGGGTAGGGGGGCCGCAGGGCGCCCCCCTGCCCCGAAGCACCCACCCCCCCATGTTGAGGGCATGCGGCCTTGTACGGTTCAGGAGGGGGTCCCCACCCCCTTTCCTGACCGGCCGGGCTGCGTGCTCAGATAAGGTTCTGGTATGGATTTGGGGGGGACCCCCGCGCCGTTTTTTCAGCATAGGGGGGTTCCCCTTAAAATCCATACCAGACCCAAGGGCCTGGTATGCTCTTGGAGGGGGAACCCATGCCGTTTTTTTATTTAAAATTTGGCGCGGAGTTCCCCCTCAAGTCGGATCTTGGGTGTTCTAAAGATTGCAAATAGAACTCACTATACTTACCTCGGGTTTATGTGCTTTGGTCAACCTACTACTAATGCCCCCAATACTACCCTCTGGAATATGTTCATTGCTGACTATCTCTACCTCTGGTCCCCCTCCGTCGCCTAGTTTGAAAACCCCTCTAACTTTTTGGCCATCTTCACTCCCAGCAGATCTGCACCCTCCTCATTTAGGTGCAGTCCGTCCCTTCTATTGAATTGGTGAACGACTGAAAAGTATATAAGCTGTTGCAATAAAACAGTGTGGGAGTTTAAAGTCTCCTCATGAGACCGGATAGCATTATAAAGACCATCTGTGGTATTTTCAATGTCCTCCATGCAGACCCCCAGATCTTTATTGAGCTCATTAATCTCCTGCCTATATGTCTTCTCAATGCGCTTAACATAATGTTCACTTTAGTAGGCAGAGATTTCATGTATAAGTGGAGGGAGCGCATTTGTGTTTTCATGTCCCATCCATCCCACAATAAGGCTTGTGAAAGGTTCTGGGAACAGCGTGTGAGCTGGTCAGTGAAGTCAGGGGAGGAGGAACGACTCCGTGTGCTCACCTGCATGACGCCAGCAGACTCAGACCGGTCCGGAGAGGAAAGTGCCGGCACCATCTTGGATTTCAGCTTGTGCTGCGATGTGGCCAAGGATAGTGTAAAGAAGTGTCCCAGATCACCTCCTGTGTGACCCCCTCCAGACTTCTTAGAGTCCTTATGTTGGTTCTAACCCATCTGTGTGGTTTTGAAGTAGATGTACAGTAGCTATAATGGAGCCCCGTAGGAGCCTTGAGGACTGGGAGCTGCAGAGGAACACATCCTCCATGCACCAAACCATGCCCCCTCATACTGTATATTAGACCCGCCGCATGATCTCTTCTTTATTAGAGAAAAAATGAACTCTACAGAGTACATCTTTGGGGCAGTCAGTCATCCCATCTCTGAGTTCCACAACTTGGTACACTAGGGCCTCCATGAGAGGCTTTCAAAGAACCATGTTTAAGATAGCTATGACTTAGGAGTGAAGTTTTAACACCAGTCTAGCCTTTGAATACCACGAAGCCTAATGTTATTCATAAAGGAACAGTTCTTGCCATCTTCCACTTTCAACCCCAGAGCACCTAGATTTCTTTGGTTTTGGGAATGAGCTTGATCTAATGCCAAAATGTGGATCTCATAATGATCTGATGTTTGCTGTAGCTTCCTGTCTGTGTCGGCAGTCTATTGTTCTATATCATGTGGTCCTTACTGTCTCCTATGTTTAGGCATATGTGGCTAGCTCTGATAAAAATATGCTGTATGTTAAATTAATCACTTAGGTAGCCTGGAGCGCCTTCACATGCGTCTGCTCTCCTCCATAGCTAGCCATGCCCTAAGAGCTACTTTTTAATGCTTGACCATTCAAGCCAATCAGCGGGTCCGGCGATCGTTCGTAGAGAGGCAGAACAGCAGTCTGCCTATGTAAACAAGACAGACCACTGTTATGCCAGAAAGGAAAATGGAGATCCTGTTTTACTTTAGTCAAAGCACTCCCCCTACAGTTAGAAAGCACACATAGGGAACACATGTAACACTTTGATTGCTCTTGATGTTAATCTCTTCCCTGCCAGTGTCATTTATACAGTGATAGTGCATTTTTTTAGCACTGATTGTTGTTATTGTATCGGTGTCACTGGTCCCCCAAAAAGTGTCACTTAGTTTCAGATTTGTCCGCCGCAAATCCAGTCCTGCTAAAAATCGCTGATTGTCGCCATTACTAGTAAAAAAAAAATAAAAAAAATAAAAAGTCCCTAAATCTATCCCATAGTTTGTAGACGCTATAACTTTTGCGCAAACCAATCAATATACGCTTATTGCTTTTTTTTACCAGAAAATATGTAGCAGAATACATATCGCCCTAATTTTTTGTATTCAATCTCTGTTTATTAATTTTATACACAATTTATACAAAAAATACATATACATTCATATACCTTACTATAAATAATATCCTGTGTCCCTGACAAAGGGCAATAATTCCTTATATTGGGATCCATCTTCCCTTTCTATATCCTTCCATCTTTCCTTTATCACCTACACAGGACCTCATGCATTGTTTCCTATTCCAATCATCCTACAACTTTAAAAAAAAAAAAAAAAAAAAAAAAGTAAAAAAGAAAAACTCCCATCTCCATGGGGTGGTATGTTCCCTTTCATAAATATTGTATCATGTTTGTTGAGAACCGAAACTCTTCCCATTGTTGCCATATTTTTGTCATTTGATTCCTTACATTCTCTTCTCTCCTTATCTATTCCTCCATATGTTGTATTTCTTTAATTTCACAGACCCATTCCGCTATTGTAGGACTTTTTGTTTTTCGCCACCTTCGGGCTATTATTGTCCTGGCAGCTGTTATCATATGGTGAAGAATATCCGTCTTTATAGATTTCATTGACCCTGGTATTATGGATAGTATTGATATATTACTATTTGGATGTATCTCAATTCCTGACACCAACTGGTGCATTTCAAATATTTTATACCAGAAATCCTTCATCATATGACATCCATACCAGATATGTGTCATTGTTCCTTTGTCCTTAAGACACCTCCAACAAATCTCTGTATTGTCTTTATTTATGGACTGGACTACAGTACCACTTCATCATGATTTTATAATTTCTTTCTTGATGTTTAACTGCTACCGATAATTTATGTATTAATGAAAATACCTTGTCCCATTTTATTAATGGAATCGGACTTTCTATTTCGTTTTCCCATTTTCTCATACATGCTAATTTATTGAGGGGTCTGGAGGGAAGTAAAAGTTTATATACAAAGTACAATTTATGGGTCAGTCTTCGTTCCTCTAATGCCCCGTACACACGGTCGGATTTTCCAATGGAAAATGTCCGATCGGAGCGTGTTGTCGGAAATTCCGACCGTGTGTGGGCTCCATCGGACATTTTCCATCGGATTTTCCGACACACAAAGTTTGAGAGCAAGATATAAAATTTTCCGACAACAAAATCCGATCGCGTCAATTCCGACCGTGTGTGGCCTGTTCCGACACACAAAGTGCCACGCATGCTCAAAAGAAATCCCGACATGGAACAGCTCGGTCTGGTAAAATTAGCGTTCGCAATGGATACAGCACTTTCGTCACGCTGCAATGTTAAAAATGGTTTAATACAGCGCACTCTCTTCTTCTTTATAATGTGACAAGAATTAAGTAGTTTTGCTGCTCATATTCACACACACTTCTCACAAACTTATTTTTTTTTTTCCTTGGGATTCCCTGAATATATTGTTATTTGTCACATCATACAAAATTTTTTTAATTTTTTTTGTTTTGATTTAAAGCCATTTTTTCTTTTCGATTTTATGTTTGTTTGTATTTTTTCAAAGGCTGATCTTTGTTTAATGTTATTTTTAGTTTTACTCCAGACTATTTTTGTGTGTGTTTTGTGTGTCAAGTTACCACAACACCATTATTATCTTTTATTATTTAATCTCAAGGAGATTGTTTGTTTGTTGTTGGTGTCCCTTTGTATTTTTGAAATGTACCTGAATCCTCACAAACAAACTGTCCTTTTTGAAGTAAAACACACATAGGCAAGTATATTTCAAACCAAAAATCCCTTATTAAGGGCTCAGAACCAAACAAAGAGGGAGGCAAGGCTGGATAAACAGGAGAAAATAGCGAAGCCTGGGACCCCCAGGGCAGACATCAATTCTTGAACATCAAAATTGGTGACCTGAGGAGTCCATATGTAAGGGAGGGCAGTCTGGTCCAGAAGTCCCAGAGATCCGGAAAGCAGCAGATGACATCTGTGTCCCCAGGCTGTGGTACCACAAGAGGCTGCATCTTTTGGCCGACCAGACTGAACCCAGGGTCCTCACTTTCTGGTCTTCCTTCCACGCTTCATTCTGGGCTGTGGCTCTGCTGTTGGAGATGTGGCAGGAGGAGGAGTAGGACCTGGAGGAGGAGGAGGACTAGGAGGACCTGGAGGAGAATAAGAAGGAGGAGGAGGACCTGCAGGAGGAGGAGGAGGACCATGTGTGAGTTCACAAAGGTGTGTATCAGATGTAATTTGGGCCCTCATCCCCTTATTAAGAGCCTCCAATATTAACGAATCACACATGAGTTGTTGTCCCTCCTCCATTCTCTGCATTTTAGAGGCAATGATGGCAGCGAAGTCCTCCTCCACGGTGTGTGGTGCTCCCAGGGCCTCTGTAGCCCTCCAAAAGAGGCCTATGGCAGCCTCCTCTAGGGCACTCCTCCTCCTGCCACTTTCTCTTTCCAGGTGTTGGGGAGGGACCTGCAGATCAGGCAGCCGGCTCGGCCCGGCCACCTCCTGGCTGAGACTTCCCTGTGTATGAAAAAGGGACATAGTTTTAGTTTTTGCATCATCAATCACAATCAGAAATTAGTACTCCAAACTAACATCTAGTTAACATCATTGATTGGACAACCAGCAATATTTAGAGGAATGCTATACCTGGCTCAATCTGGGCTCCTCCACATGTTGCTGCCTGGAAGGTCCAGGTTGGGCGTCAGAAGCCTCAGCTGGAGGGGAAGGAAGCGTGGAAGGAAGACTGGAGAGTGATGACCTGTGTTCAGTCTGACCTTCCAGAAAATGCAGCCTGTCATAGCACCACATCCTGGGGACATAGACGTCATCTGCTGCTCCGGATCTCTGCGAATTCTGGACTTTCTGGCGCTCCCTTACATATGTGCTCCTCAGGCCACCAATTAAGATCTTCAAATATGTGATGTCTGCCGTGGGGATCACCTGCTTCACAATTTCCAACAATTGATCCAGCACTGCCTTCCTCTTTGTTTGGTTCCTGTAATGTGGGTGGTTGATCTCCCACAGACAAGGCAGCTCCCCGAACATGTCAATGAATATTGCCATGAAGTCATTATCTTGTAAGATATCCATTTTCACTGCAAGACACAACACAAGACAAACCCTAATGTCAGGCCAAACTCTACTAATCTTGTTACAATATAGGCCTCAATGTAGAAGCAGTATAGGCACAAGTATGTCTCTTAACTTCGTTCTTACGATCGGCGCCTCCAATGCTCCTTCCTCCGCTCACAGATCGTACGTAATACGCACGTGTGTTACGCTTTATACACACTGTGTATGCGTGTAACTCCGCCCGCCCCTGACATTCTTTCTAGTCTATTCCCCGCCCCTTTTCTTTTGGCGCAGTGGGTGAAGAGCACATGGCGGAGTCAGAGCAGGTGCGTGCTAATTACAGGAACGAGGAGGAGGGGGAGGAAAGCCCGGATCCGGACACGTCCCGATCCAAAAGGAGAAGATTTAAGGCCACAAATATATCCTTTGGGGAGATGTTGGAGATGGTCGACATCCTGAAGAAGGCCGGCTAGGATGGAAAGTATGGACCTTACCCCAACCCCAATATCAGAAAGGCCAAGATCATTGCGAAAGTGGTCAAAAGTCTGCACCGGAATTTCAGGGTACGACGATCGAAAGATCAGCTCAGGAAGCGGTGGTCGGACCTGAAATTAAGAGAGCCCGAGCAGTACAGAGAGATCCGGAGAGTGCTGCAAAAAAAGTAAGTAGTTGTGCTGTGTTCCTATTCTTTTTGTCTTTATTACGTTCGTGCTGCTCCATATGCTTTTCTTAAGTGTTGTACAGTTTAAAATGTCAATTTTAATGTTCATGGGCCCATTATTCGTTCGTATCAAACATTTTTTTTCGGCCTCTAAAACACCATTGTTTAGGCCATATGCATTTTCCTACATTTTTTAGGGCCTACTTGGATGCAAAATATTTGGTTGTATAGATGGCTTTGTTACTAGAATGAAATGCAAACTAGATTCTGTTTAAGGAGAGGACACTGAGCAGCTGTTTTCACATCTGGACACTGGAGCACTAGTGTGGGACACAAGAACACCCTTTTTATTAGGGGGGGCACACAGGTGCTCCAGAGTATACTATGGGGGGGGCTCCATCTGTGAAGCTTGTACAAAACAGGTAAAGTATTGCAGGTTGACAAAGGACACTAAAAAAGCTACATCTTGGAACTCTGCTAAAATTTAAAATTGTACCCCACTTCCAAGCAATGTTTCCTATCTATAGTTCTGCCATCAACTATCTGTGTGCTAATTATACCATTTTTGTTTTACATAGGGGAGAAAAGACTCGGAGGACACCCCTCATCCGAGGAGACCAGAGACCCCCCACCTCTGGAAGAAGGTAAAATACCCCCCACACAAGCTGAGCAGGAGGAGGAAGAAGATGTGGCGGAAATTGGCACCACAACATGTGAGTGTCTGCGACCACAGACTCAAGTAAGAGATGGATGCTGGTAGTTTTTTGATACCTGTTTTTGTTTGGTTTCTCTCTTTTTAGGTAATCGTGATGTTATGGATCGAGATCCTTTCACATCAGAAAGTGCCCAGATCCTGATCGGGGAGATCATGGGGTGTAATTTAGAATTGCAAAACCCCAAAAAACATCATTGATGTTTTGGGGCGAATTTAAAACCCCACAAAATCACTATCTTTTTTTGTGTGCTACAATCTTTTAAATTTTTGAGCAATGTTTTGAAAACCCAAATTTGGAGGATGCACACAGTGTGCCAACATGTGCTATCTGCCATCACGGGAGATCAATGGATGCGTTTTGGGGGTGCAACCCCTTCCTCAATAATAAAGTAGCTATGAGGAAGGGGTTGCTCCCCCAAAACACGTCCCTTGATCCCCCATGATGGCAGCTAGCACATGTTGACATTCGTAAATTGGTGTGCATCTTCCAAATTTGGCTTTTCAAGGGGTGACTTCACCCCATCTGAACGCAATATCAAACACAGTTCCTAAATACTCATGTCTGATATTGCCTTCAAATTTTACCATATGTGAACTTTGTAAGTTCAAGTTTTTTGTGTTTCTTGTTGGTTTTACACAGGCCTGTTTTATCATAAATGGACATTTCTATTTTTGATAATGCCACCCCAAAAATTGTTATACAACAAACATGTTGGTTTGTTTTAAAAACCGTTTCTAAATGCACATGTGATTGTGCAGGTATTAAAAAGTTTGTTAATCAAGAATGTGTGCATTATTGTCTCAACGCTACAACACTTTTGTGGTGATGTAATTGCTGTTTTCTGAGAAAATGGTGGTTATTTCCTAAGGGCAAATCCTCTTTGCACTACAAGTGCAGTTTCAGTGCAGTTTCAGTGCAGTTTCAGTGCAGTTTCAAGTGCACTTGTAGTATAAAAAGTGTATACGCCTTTAGTAAATAACAGCCAACAGTGCTTTGTATAAGGTTACACAATCACGCCATTTTCAGGACTCCACACATTGCTGTCAGCTAAAACAAACACAAGCAGTAAATGTCACCAAAGATTAAATTTTTTTTTTATTTGATAAATGCTTCACAAATTGTCTGGCATATTGATGGCCCCCCTACCCGCAAAGAACTCAAGGTATCTTAACCGGACATCATGGGCACTCAGGGAGGGCAAGCCAGGATGGCCACCGTCAGGGTTGCATCATGTAGATTTCCGGCCTCAGGCCCAACTGAGCCAGCATAGTTGGCAGAATGTTGGTGTAAAAAGTTATGGAGAACACAGCACGCCAGGATTAGATGATTAAGTTTATACTCCGCCATATGGATGGGTGTCAGAAATAGGCGGAACCGGCTGGCCATGATTCCAAATGTGTTCTCCACCACTCTTCTGGCTCTGGCCAGCCGGTAATTAAAAACCCTCTGTTCCGGGGTGAGGGTCCTCATCGGGAATGGCAGCATAAGATGGTCCCCCAGCGCAAATGCTTCATCCGCAACAAAGACGAATGGGAGTCCTTCCACATTGTCCTCTGGAGGTGGCAAGTCCAAGCTGCCATTCTGGAGACGCCTGTAGAACTCCGTCTGGGCGATAACTCCACCATCGGACATCCGGCCATTCTTCCCCACATCCACATACAAGAAGTCGTAATTAGCCGACACCACCGCCAACATCACAATACTATTTAACCCCTTATAATTGAAATAGTATGACCCCCAGTTGGGTGGTGGGACGATGTGGACGTGTTTCCCATCAATTGCCCCTCCGCAGTTAGGAAAGTCCCACCGCTGGGCAAAGTGGGAGGCCACAGTCTGCCATTCCTGTGGCGTGGAAGAAACTGTTGAGGAAAACAAAAATAAATTACTATTTTTGCACATAAACATGGCAAGCAGATTAGGCACAAACATTCTTGGCCAACCTCCAGATAGCATTTATTAAGGGAAAATTAACACCAAAGTATAAGGTACACCTATCATATCCCCCCCCCCCCTCATGGGCCATTTCTAACATTATGGGGGGGGGATCTTGGACAGGTAACCCTCTTCACTTCATTGAGAGATGAATGCCTAAATACAGGGTATTACTTGGAACAGCCCCTCCTTAGTTACACTATTGGCAGCCCACTGGACAGGTAAGAAGTGTCATAATACAAAGATATAAATACACACTGTACACATTTGAGGACATTTGGACATTATGATATTACCTATCAAGATAATAATAGAATACAAAAACTTTAAACACTACCACTGGAAAGTATACAGGCAGGCCCTTGCACTACATGCTTTGGGGAATTCATCCATAAATCTGACCACAAAAGAGGTGGGTATAGTGTGTATGGGTTTGGCAAAGTCAGCGGATAGATGGTTGAGGATAGATAGAGAATTGGGATCAGCTGACTTAGCAGTTGGGGGGAGGGAGGGTTACTAAAAATGATTTGAGGACACCACAAAAAAAAAGCCTCTGGCACTCTGCCTGAATTAAAAGCACAAATCACATGTAAAAAACATTTTAGGGGGTGTTTGGGGTAAAGCACTACTATGGAGCTGATAAAATACATTGTTAAGTGACTACATGAGGTGACTATAGGGGCAGGAGAGCATGTTGGGGAGGTAAGTGAAGGCAGATATGTATGAAGGAGTAAAAAAATAATTACCTAAAAATCTGCATTAACCACTTCCCGCCCGCCCTATAGCGGATTGACTTCCGGGAAGTGGTTCTGTTATCCTGACTGGACGTCATATGACGTCCAGCAGGATAACATGCCGCAGCGCGCCCCCAGGGGCGCGCATGGCGGCGATCAGTGGAGCGATGTGTCAGTCTGACACACCGCTACACTGATCTTGGTAAAAAGCCTCTGGCGGAGGCTCTTTACCACATCATCAGCCGTGTCCAATCACAGCTGATCACGCTGTCAATAGGAAGAGCCGTTGATCGGCTCTTCCTCACTCGCGTCTGACAGACGCGATTAGAGGAGAGCCGATCGGCGGCTCTCCTGGCAGGGGGGGTCTGCGCTGATTGTTTATCAGCGCAGCCCCCCCCGCAGATCACCACACTGGACCACCAGGGATCGCCACTAGGACCACCAGGGAAGGGGCAACATGTGGATGGCCAGGTATGTACCCCATGGCCATCAACATGTGCCCAGTGTGCCAAATCTGTGCCAATCAGTGCCCACAAATGGGCACTGATTGGCACCATTATGTTGCAGTGATGCCCAGCAATGCCACCCTTAGGGGCATCACTGCAAACAAGCAGTGCCATCAGTGCCACCCATCAGTGTCCATTCATGCCACCTGTCAGTGCCCATCCGTGCCCATCAGTGCCCATCTATCAGTGCCCATCCATGCCCATCTGTGCCAACTATCAGTGCCACCCATAAGTAACCATCAATGCCACCTATGAGTGCCCATCAATGCCACCTATGAGTGCCCATCTGTGCCACCTATGAGTGCCCATCAGTGCCGCATACCAGTGCCGCCTATCAGTGCCCATCAGTGCCGCCTATCAGTGCCCATCAGTGCCGCCTATCAGTGCCCATCATCAGTGCCCGTCAGTGCCACCTTATCAGTGCCACTTCATTGGTGCCACCTCATCGGTGCCCATCAGTGCCACCGTATCAGTGCCCGTCAGTGCCCGTCAGTGCAGCCATATCAGTGCCCGTCAATGAAGAAGAAAACGTACTTATTTACAAAAAAGTTTTAACAGAAACAAAGAAAAACTTGTTTTTTTTTCAAAATTTTCGGTCTTTTTTTATTTGTTGTGCAAAAAATAAAAACCGCAGAGGTGATCAAATACCACCAAAAGAAAGCTCTATTTGTGGGAACAAAATGATAAAAAATTTGTTTGGGTACAGTGTAGCATGACCGCGCAATTGTCATTCAAATTGCGACAGCGCTGAAAGCCGAAAATTGGTCTGGGCGGGAAGGTGTCTAAGTGCCTGGTATTGAAGTGGTTAATGAGGACAAAGGGGACATTAACAGCATATTCCAATCATGGTAATTAGGGAATGAGGAAAGATATACAATATCTTAGCAAACATTCAATACAATAAAATGTGATATTAAAGGATAATAATCTTACCTTTATATACTCCTTCTGCAGGACCTGGATGATGGCAGAACAGGTCTCTGGGATAATGACACCCAGAGCCTGGGGGGAGATGCCTGTCGAGAACTTGAGGTCCTGCAGGCTTCTCCCTGTCGCCAAGTACCGAAGGGTAGCGACGATCCTCTGCTCCGGAGTGATGGCTTGCCTCATGCAAGTATCCTGCCTGCTGATATAGGGGGTCAGCAAAGCCAACAAACGGTGAAATACGGGGTCCGTCATCCGAAGAAAGTTCCTGAAATCATCAGGATTATTCTCACGGAGCAAAGGCATATGAGAGAACTGGTCACACTGAAGCAACCAATTCTTGGTCCATGAACTCCTCCCCACCCTGTTCATGGACTGGACTTGTGTCAAGGTCAGGACCCCAACACCAAGCCCCCGCACAGCACGAACTCTACGAGGAGTACGTACATGAAACATGGCTAGAAAACGGTCGGCTGCTCAGAACGAAGTAACAGAACGCACTGAAGAACAGCAAGGCCTGTGAAGAGCGACCTGAAAAACAGTAACGAACGAACAAGAACACAATGACTACTTAAAGTCACGCGGAACTTGCTTGCACGCACTAAAGAGCAGATACAAACCCACAAGCACAAACTGAACCGCAGAAAACGATCTGAAAGCCACGAGTCTGAAAAAGCGCGAATCGTCTCTCACCAAACTTTTACTAACACAAGATTAGCAAAAGGAGCCCAAAGGGTGCCGCGCTTGGTTCTGAACTGGCCTTTTCTAGTCTCGTCGTACGTGCTTGACGTCACCGCGTTGTTGGCGATCGGAAATTCTGACAACTTTGTGCGACCGTGTGTACGCAAAACAAGTTTGAGCCAACATCCGTCGGAAAAAATCCTAGGATTTTGTTGTTGGAACGTCCGAACAAAGTCCGACCGTGTGTACGGGGCATAACAGTTGTTCAAAACTAGTTAGTGGTCTATCAATCAAAAACAATTGTGTCTTTGATCAAATATATGCATTTAGTTGATAATACTGCATCCATTTAGTTGATAATACTGCATCCAAGATTAGCAAAAGGAGCCCAAAAGGGTGCCGCGCTTGGTTCTGAACTGGCCTTTTCTAATCTCGTCGTACGTGCTTGACGTCACCGCGTTGTTGGCGATCGGAAATTCCGACAACTTTGTGCGACCGTGTGTACGCAAAACAAGTTTGAGCCAACATCCGTCGGAAAAAATCCTAGGATTTTGTTGTTGGAACGTCCGAACAAAGTCCGACCGTGTGTACGGGGCATAACAGTTGTTCAAAACTAGTTAGTGGTCTATCAATCAAAAACAACTGTGTCTTTGATCAAATATATGCATTTAGTTGATAATACTGCATCCATTTGCTTTTATGTTCAGGCCCCATGTCAAGCAATCATGGAAGTTTGCCATCTTCTAGGCTCTGAAATATCCTTATGTTCTCCAACCTGTTCCATTTAATTAAATTTGTAGCTACTAATGCTGGTGGAAATTCAGGATTGGAGAACAACGGGGTCATTGGCCCAATCATTGTGGAGAGTCCTCCCTTTTTCAATACTGCATCCTATATTTTTAAAGTTGCTGACACAAAGATCGTTAATTCATTTTCCTCAGTCCAAAGCTGAAGTTTAATCCATGGGTGGGATTTAATTTGTAGGCCTATAATATCTTACTCTAATTCCGCTTACACACGACCGGTCTAGCCGTCATAATAAACTCCGACGGTTTCTCCAACGGAACTCCAACGTAACTCCGACGGAATTCCATTCAAGCAGTCTTGCCTGGTCAACCCAAAGTCCGACCAAAGTCCGACCAAAGTCCGACCGTCCAGAATGCGGTGACGTACAACACTTACGACGCGACTAGAAAAAGGAAGTTCAATAGCCAGTTAGCTAATAGCTTCCGTCTCGTACTTGCTTCAGAGCATGCGTCTTTTTTGGTCCGTCAGACCAGCATACAGACGATTGGTTTTCCCGATAGGAATTGGGTTCGTCGGAAAGATTTAGAACATGTTCCATTTCTAGAAAAAAGGATAAAAAGTCCTGGAAACCACAATAAACCTAATGCTTAATGGATATCACTATTCAGCTGCGTTAAACACGTCTCATATATCGTGCAAGTGGTTAATATAAAAGAAAAATACGATGCGCTAGAGTGTGCTATTTTGTGCTGGTCAGTATTATAGCATACCAAAATTTGGGTGTAATTACAAACGCATGTAAAAAAACATAAATACATACATGTAATCTATACCCCCACAGGGTAAATACCAAATGTGGTAAAGTAATAAATAATAAAGTGCTCCTAAATAATAAAATATACAAAAATGTTATATACAAACAACAATAAAGTGCAAAATGTACTTATATATAAATCTGCATGGTATAATCAAACAAACATGCTGGAGTGCACATATAAAAGTGTTAAATAAATAAGTTCCAAAAAGTGCTTAGTGCCACACAGTTCATGTAAAAAAACAGTCCTTATTGAAATAAATCTTATAGGTGATTTGTGGAATCCTGTAGATAGATATTTAAGAAAGTGCTTACGCGTGATGTCCACTGGTGTTTTTTGGCATGCTCATAACTTTCTTTGTGCCACAGATCATGCTTTGGTGCAATCCGGTGACCCACTAGGTAATATGCTGACCTCAAAGTGTGTGACTCAGCTGTTACACTAAGTCAAATCACGCTTTTGAACCACCCCAGGGCTCTGTGTAGATTACCGGATCCCAGGCTCCAATGCGGTATCCAAAGATATATGAGAGAAAAAACTCGATGGTGTGATATCGTTTTAAAATTTATTAAATAAATAAATACACTCCCCAAATGGGGTACTCACAATCGTAAGGTGCTTCAGTGCACCGCTCTAAACGTACGATCAATGAATCGGTAAAGGGGTATGGTATGTGTCTCATCAATGGCAGATTCACTACCTCTCGCTCCATCCCTAGGGGAGGGGCTAGGACGGAGCGAGAGTCACATGCTCTGAGGTGAGCATATTACCTAGGGGGTCACCGGATTGCACCAAAGCATGATCTGCGGCATAAAGAAAGTTATGAGCATGCCAAAAAATAACACCAGTGGACATCACGCTTAAGCACTTTCTTAAATATCTATCTACAGGATTCCACAAAGAACCTATAAGATTTATTTCAATAAGGACTGTTTTTTTACATGAACTGTGTGGCACTAAGCACTTTTTTGGAATGTATTTATTTAACGCTTTTATATATGCACTCCAGCATGTTTGTTTGATTAGACCATGCAGATTTATATATAAGTACATTTTGCACTTTATTATTGTTTGTATATAACATTTTTTTTTATATTTTATTATTTAGGAGCACTTTATTATTTATTACTTTACCACATTTGGTATTTACCCAGTGAGGGTATAGATTACATGTATGTATGTATGGTTTTTTACATGCGTTTGTAATTACACACAAATTTTGGTATGCTATAATACTGACCAGCACAAAATAGCACACTCTAGCGCAGCGTATTTTTCTTTTATATGTTCCATTTCTAGGTCCGTCTGATTTTTCAAAAAAAAAAGTCCGATGAGGCCTACATACGATCGCTATATACGAAGAAAAGCTTCCGTCTGACCTTTTCTGTCGGACATTCCGCTCGTGTGTACGCGACATAAGGTTACCCATTGCTTATATTTTACATTGTGATACCAATCTATTATCCTTTTCAAGGATGCAGCTTGTAGATATATTGTAAAATTGGGAAGTGCAAGACCTCCGTTCTTTTTTGTTCTAATTAAGATTTCTCTTTTTATTCGTGGTGTTTTTTGGGCCCCCAAAAAAACTTCCTATGGCTTTACGTAGTTGTGCCATTAAACTTTTTGGAGGAGTCAAGGGTATGGCTTGAAATACATATAATAATTTTGGTAGTATATCCATTTTCACTACGTTAATTCTTCCCATCCAAGAATGTATATTTTATCATACATTTGGAGCGATTTTATAGTTTTTCAAATTATTAGAGAATATTTTAATTCCTGCAAATTAATCAAGTCACTTGGGATATATATCCCTAGATACTTAATTGCCTCATTTTGCCATTTAAATATAAAATCCTTCTGAAGAAGTACCTGAACCTTTTCTGTTAATGACACATTCAACATTTCTGATTCTTTTCCTTTAACATTTATGCCTTGAATAGCCCCATTTCTCCTTATTGCTGTAGTAAGATGTTCCATCACTATCACCTCCTAATTTTTTGAAGAAATAAAATTTTTTACATTTTTTTATTGGATAGATTTTATAGCAGAAAGCAAAAAATATAGTTTTTTTTTATAGCGCAAAAAATAAAAACAGCAGCGGTGATCAAACACCACCAAAATAAAGCTCTATTTGTGGGAAAAAAAGGACATCAATTTTATTTGGGTACAGTGTTGTACAACCACGTAAATGTCTGTTAAAGTAACGTTGTGCCGTATTGCAAAGATGGCCTGGTCAGATAGGGGGGTAAAACCTTCCAGAGCTGAAGGGGTTAAATATATTCTGCAGTCATATTTTCCATTAAAAGCTACCTATACTTAAATGTATGTTGATTTACTAAAGGCAAATAGACTGTGCATTTTTGCAAGTGCAGTTACACTATGCAAGTGCAGTTGCTCCAGAGCTTAGTAACTGAGGGAGAGCTCTGCTGACTTCCTTTATCAAATCATGTGCAAGCAAAAATGCATTTTTTAAAAATTTTCCTTGCATGTGATCGGGTATTCTTTGTAAAGTGAAGTATCTTCCACGATGCAAACAAGACGTTTGCCTTGGGTGGCATTTTTCAGGGTGGCCGCCCCTCCCCCCCAGGCAGAAGGGACATGGTCATGCCCAGTAGTAGATGACGTCATTGTCCTTTTCCGCAGACAGTTGGTGGATCTGGCTGAAGATGTGTCCATCCACTTGGTCCAGTTGATTGGGGATGGGGATGTTGCTGGGCTCGGTGCCCCACAGCACGGGAGAGGTGGGGAAGTATTTGCGGTGCTCGGTGTTGGGCCGGTCCCTGGGCTCCCAGCTCCGGAGGATCCCCCTGCAGGAAAAGCACTATCCCGCCCCTCTATACAAGGATCTGTCAATCTATTTGGAGGTCCTGCACCTCCATAGCGTAGATTCCGCCCAACTGTTCAGAGGTCTCTCGCCTCCATGTGAAGGTTCCACCAAACTATGCGGAGGCTCCGACCCTTTATTCCTATATCATGGGTGTGAAAGTCCTGCCCCTCTGTCCCACTCCTCTCCCCCATAGAGGATGATTAGGTGTAACTCTGAGCTCCCTGTGACCGGTACAATGTGATCAGTGAGTTCTTGCAGATTTCCCTCCTCCTGATTGGTGCTGACAATGAGCCCTGCCCCCTATTAATCCTGTACCCCCTGTATTGGTGGGTGGTGGAGCCAGAGATCCAGAGAGGGTAAATCTCCTTAACGTGGGGGGGGGGACAGACAGCAATAACAGTTGACAGTTGTTCTAATCCCTCTCCACTCCATCCAAAACTAAAAAAAACCTTTTGCCTTTAGTTATACTTTAAAGCATCTACATATACAGTACACATGAATAACAGCTGAATTATAGCTTTCACTTGTCTAATTTGTAAGTGTTAATAATTGGTGTAATTACTGAGTAAATGTACAATATGTAAAGTATTGGTAAATTGTTAGTGCTTTATAAATGCCTGTAATAAATAAACAAATAATTATGTAGCATGCTGAAACATTACAAGGCTAGGGTCACCCAGTAAGGTTATTTCATTTACTGTGCAATATTTTCTAGAAATTTCTGGATTCATGTGGAATATAGCCAAATGTATCAGGCCTATAAATGTCTTCTTCTTCAAAAAAGTGGATTTAGAGCATTTCTTATGTGGTAGGCTTACTTAAAAATATACGAAAAGAGGTGGGAACAAATATAAATTCCCAAAGAATTCTTCAAATAGCCGGTATTAAAAGTAAAAAATTATTTTTATTTAGAAAACATCACATAACACTAGTAGGGATGAGCTTCGAGTTCGAGTTGAACCTATGTTCAACTCGAACATCGCCTGTTCGACCGTTCATCGAATTGCGAACGATATGGGCCGTTCGCGCCAAATTCGAGTGGCGCGTCACGGCCCATAATTCACTGCGGCATCGCAGTGCATTGCTGGCTGATGATTGACCAAGCATGCACTATGACCCGCATGCTTGGCCAATCACAGCGCCGTGTGTACAGAGAGCCATAATTGGCCAATGCCAGGGTGGCTTTGTCCAATTATGGCTCAGGGGGTTTAGTACATGCCCCACACTATATAAGGCCACCTGCGTGGGGGCCTTGTGTAGTGTGTTGCGGTGGCAGAGAGAGATACTGTAGATAGACAGGGACACACTGTCATTTGATTTAAGTTAGATAGAGTAGGCAGGTCGAGTCAGTTAGCTGCACTTACAGTGTATTATGTATATATATGCATCCCAGGTGTTGCATATATATATATATATATATATATATATATATATATATATATATATACATACATACACACTGTATTCAGTTTAGCTAGATCCGTTCCTGTTATTCTCTTCCTAGTATACTGACAGGCAGGTGTTCTTACAGTATTTACAGTTTGTGTACTGTGTACCCTGCAGAGTTGCACCTACAGTATAGCTACCTGAAAACAAGTGCTTGTGTTCTTCTCATCCTATTAATAGCACAGGCAGGCTCTTGAAGTATTTACAGTTAGTGTACTGTGTACCCTGCACAGCTGCACCTATAGCTACCTGAAGACAAGTGCTTATGTGTTTCTTCTGATCCTATTAATAGCACAGGCAGGCTCTTGAAATGCTCTTGAAGCATTTCCGTCAGTCATATAATGCCAGTGCTCAGCTGGCTGACCTCCAAAAGGAATACAACCTGCCCAAGAACCACCTAATCTGTGACATGCCCACCAGGTGGAACTCAACGTTGGCCATGCTGCAGCGGCTGCAGCGGCTGTACACGCAGCAGAGGGCCATCAATGAGTACCTGTGCGACTATGGCACCACAGGCTCAGGGGAGCTTGTTTTTTTTTTCCCACGCCAGTGGACCATGATCAGGGATGCATGCACTGTCCTGTCACCATTTGAGGAGGCCACGAGGATTGTGAGCAGTGACAGTGCATGCATCAGTGACACTATCCCCCTTGTCCACCTGTTGGAGCACACGCTACATGGAATAATGGACAGGGCACTTGAGGCAGAACAGAGGCAGCAAGAGGAGGACTTCCTTACCTCTCAAGACCCCCTTTATCCAGACAGTGTTCCTGCGTGCTCGCTGATCACACAGGAAGAGGAGGATTGTGTCAGCATGGAGATGGAGCCTGACACTCAGCATCAGCAGCAGTCTTTAAGGGATCATTTACAGTCCCAAGAAACCCATGGACTTGTACGTGGCTGGGAGGAGGTGGCTGCGGATCATGTCGTCCTTAGTGACCCAGAAAACTCCGGACCGAATGCCTCAGCAAACCTACACTGCATGGCCTCCCTGATCCTGCAAAGCCTGCAGAAGGATCCTCATATTCGTGGTATCAAGGAGAGGGATCATTAGTGGCTGGCAACCCTCCTTGATCCACGTTACAAGGGTAAGGTTGCGGAACTTATCTTGCCGTCACAGAGGGAGCAGAGGATGAAACATCTTCGGGAGGCCTTGCAGAAAGGTCTGTGCAACGCGTTCCCAGAAACTGGGAGGTTACAAACTCCTGTTCCTGGACAATGTGTTGCTGAGGCTTCGGTCAGTCAAAGAAGGAGCAGTGGAGAAGGTGGCCGTCTGACCGATGCGTTCAGACAATTTTTTAGTCCGCAGCCCCAAGGTATGATAGGTTCCAGCAACCATCGCCAGCGTCTGTTTTACATGGTGCAGGAATACCTAGGGGCAAGATTTGACTTGGACACCTTTCCCACCGAAAATCCTCTGGGTTACTGGGTCTTGAGGATGGATCACTGGCCAGAACTTGCACAGTATGCAGTTGAGCTACTGGCCTGTCCTGCATCCAGCGTTCTTTCGGAACACACATTCAGTGCTGCTGGAGGCTTTGTAACCGATCACAGGGTGCGTCTGTCCACCGACTCGGTTGATCGACTGACCTTCATAAAAATGAATCAGTCTTGGATCACCACCAGCTACCAAGCACCTAATGCTGATGTAACCGAATAATTTTTTTTGAAATGTCAGATCCCTTCAAGACTGCCTATGCTGATGCTGAGTGACTATCCTGTTATGCTGAGTGACTATCATCTTCCTCCTCAATGATCATGCTGATAGCTTGTAAGAATATTTTTGGTTCTGGGCGCCACCACCAGTGGCTAAGGCCCAATTTTTCAGCCCCTGTTTAACAGAGGCGTGTAATTAAAATTTTTGATGCATTTCTTTGCAAGGAGGGTTCGTTGCTGTGCTCAACTAGAGTATTTGTGAAGGGTTGCAGTGTTGTGGCACCAGCACCAGTGCCTAAGGCCCAATTTTTTCAGCCCCTGTTTAACAGGGGCGTGTAATTACAATTTTTGATGCAATACTTTGCAGCAGGGCTCGTTCCTGCGCTCCAACTAGAGTATCTGTGAGGGGTTGCAGTGTTGTGGCACCAGTGCCTAAGGCCCAATTTTTCTGCCCCTATTCATGCTGTCCAGTTCTGGGCACCAGTCCTCAGGAAGGATGTCCTGGAAATGGAGTGAGTACAAAGAAGGGCAACAAAGCTAATAAAGGGTCTGGAGGATCTTATTTATGAGGAAAGGCTGCGAGCACTGAACTTATTCTCTCTGGAGAAGAGACGCTTGAGAGGGGATATGATTTCAATTCACAAATACCGTACTGGTGACCCCACAGAAGAGTTAAACTACGTAGAGGGTTCTTTACTGTAAGAGCGGCAAGGATGTGGAATTCCCTTCCACAGGCGGTGGTCTCAGCGGGGAGCATTGATAGCTTCAAGAAACTATTAGATAAGCACCTGAATGATCACAACATACAAGGATATATAATGTAATACTGACACAAAATCACACACATAGGTTGGACTTGATGGACTTTCTGTCTTTTTTCAACCTCACCTACTATGTAACTATGTAACAGGGACATGTAATTACAATTCTTGATCTAATATTTCACAGCAGGGCCCATTCCTGCGCCCAACAAGAGTAACTGTGAGGGCTTACAGTGTTGTGGCAACACCAACACCTAAGGCCCCAATTTCTGCAGAGTATATAGGGCAGGACCCTACTTTCAAACGACTCCTACTTGCAAACGGAAGGAGACAACAGGAAGTGAGATGAAATTTATCCCTAGGGAGGGGCGTGGCGTCCGAGCCCGAAGATGGCTGCTTAGCTCCCGAGCTCCGCCACTCCACCGGGGGAATCCACTGCCATCGGAGCGATCGATAGTGCCATCCGCCGCCATCCGACCCATCAGAGTCCCGTACACACGCAGGGATGCCGCGGAGACGAAAAGACCCTCCGCCGCAGCTCAGCAAGCTGCCGGAGTATTTCTCCGCATCAGCACGGCCTATCCAAAATGGCGCCCAGCCAAACCGAAAGCAACAGCAGGCCGCATCCACGAGCTGTCCGCCCGGCCTAAACAGCGCCGATCCACGGACCCAGCACAGCGGATCGTCTTCAGCGGCTTCCACCCCCACTACAAGAAGCCCTGTTAAATCCAAGCAGAGGACGGCCTCTCCACAGGGGAATCAACAACAACAAGCTATGGAGGTGAGAACACATACCCCCTCACATGCCCAGGCCTCAGCCGCCTCAGATCCTATAGAGGGATTCCCCACCACAGGACAACCTATATCAGACACTGTCCTTAAAGAGATGCTAATGTCCCTGAGGTCATCCCTGCATCAAGACATGCTGATGACAACAACAGTGTCAAGCTGAAGTACAGGCTCTAGGAGGGAGGGTAGATCACATTGAGAATGCCCTAGCCTCCCATGGGTCCTCTTTCAACAAAATGGTGGATGCTCACACCATTCACTCTGATGACATTTCCTGGATCAAAGATAAATTATCTGACCTTGAAGACCGATCCAGGAGAAATAACCTCAAAATAAGAGGCATTCCTGAATCTATCCCTGCGCTGCAATTACCGCAATATGTCCAAGAACTGTTCGTGGCACTGCTCCCTGCAACATCTGCATTAGAGCTCACGGTAGACAGGGTACATAGAATACCGAAACCGTCCTTTTTACCCGATGATGTACCCAGAGATGTTCTACTGAGGCTCCACTTCTATAAAACGAAAGAAACCATTTTGGCTTCATTCCGCAACCCTGATCAGCACCCGCCTCAATATGCATCTCTTCAGCTACTCCCTGATTTGTCATGGCATACCCTCCAGAAACGCCGTAATTCAGCCACCATTACTAAGGCGCTCCGTAACCATCGCATTCTACACAGGTGGAAATACCCGGCTACGCTCTCAATCACCCATAACGGCACGACCACCACGGTCTCCACTATGGAAGAAGGTCTGCATATCCTCAGGCAATGGGGAATCTTGATGGAAGCATCCCCACCTCCTATACAGGTTCACCCTCCCCAACACATGCAGGCAGAATGGCAGGTGGTGAAAAGAAAAAAAAGCGACAAGAAACACGCTTACAGTAAATGTATGATCGCTCCTACTCATTTCACTAAATCTTTACGTCTACACTCCCCCAGTGCAGGCACACTTGGAAATTTTTCCTAAACCCCTCAACCTTATTGAACAGTGCTTATGGATCAAGAATCCCCCTGTGGATTCTCCTATCACCCTGTAACCTCTCTTTTTTTTCCCTTTAACTTGTTTTGTTCTTTGTTTTTTGCTGTTTTTATGGATCAACAACCTTCTACAGAACCATGCCCATCTGCGACATCATGGAAAGTAACCTACAACATCTGCATTCCAACTGTCCGCTTCAAGGGATATTCTAGAGGCAAAACCAGCCTGGCACCGCAGTCATTCATCGGCCGTGAGTACTGTAAATCCTTGACGTTTCACATTCTCTCCAACTTGCCTCATGCCAGTTAAAATATTTTCCATCAATGCCCATGGCTTAAACCATCCAGCCAAAAGAGCGTCTCTTTGGAAAGAAGTTGACTCTTCCCAATGTGATATTCTATGTGTTCAAGAGACACACTTCCATCAAGAAGCCCCACCTTACTGCTCTCACAGAAACTTCCAACACTACTTCTTCTCCAGTATGAAAGCGAAAAAGAGAGGAGTTATGGTGGCCATTAAAGACTCTATATCATTTCAACTTCACTCCGAAATATCTGATGAAGCGGGCCGATACCTCATACTTGTATGCGATATCAATTCCACCCGCTACACTCTGGTGAATGTGTATGTTCCTAATACCAAACAAATTCACTTTCTCAATAATTTGATGAAAAAGGTTAAAAAAATTCAACAAGGTTCATTTATAATTTGTGGAGACTTTAATATTACTCCCGACCCACACATGGACTCTACCTCGTCCTGTTCACAAAAATCTCCTTCTCTACATGCTTTCCTACGATCGCATGATTTATTCGATTGCTGGCGATGTATGCATGCTAGTGAACGAGATTTCACATTTTATTCTCATAGACATTGTGTTTACTCGAGGATTGATCTGGTCTTGCTGGATAAGTGGTTGCTACAAAAAGTATCTCAAATTCAAATAAATAACATTACGTGGTCGGATGACGCCTCTATTCTCCTGACACTTGGGGATAACTACCCTACTAATGGAGCATACCTCTGGCGCGCAAACCCCCAAGTAATACATTCACCAACCACCAAAAAAATATTAGAGAACCACTTGTCTGATTATTTCCAGATCAAGCACTCTTCCACTAATGACCCGTTTGTTTTATGGAATGCTCACAAGGCATACATTAGAGGAATATTTATTCAATTGGCCTCGAAACTTAAGAGACAGAGACAGCAACGGCTTGACACCATACTTGCAGATATCAAATCCCTAGAGGAACTAGATAAAAAACATCCTACACACCAGAATAGTAAACGACTAATTACTCTCCGACATGATCTCAGACTAGAACTACTCCACTCCTTTGAGCAAAAAGAACGACGACTCAAAATGTCATACTATTCGACCAGTAACAAAGCTGGAAAGGCATTGGCTCGCAAATTACAAGGCCAACGCTACAAAAATAAAATACCCTACATCCTAAGCCCCTCCTCCAAACAAAAAGTGATTGACCCTCAAAGCTTCGCCAATGCTTTTAGTGAATACTACAGTTCCCTATACAATTTAAATCAAGACAATCTTCTCAACCAACCGTCACAAAACGCCATAAATGATTTCCTAAAACACATTGACCTACCGAGTCTATCCACTTCACAAATCCAAGCCTTGAATTCCCCCTTCACATTATCTGAGTTACTGAAAGTTATTGACACCCTACCTGCTAATAAATCACCAGGACCGGATGGCCTGACAGAGGAATATTATAGGAATTTCAAACAATGTTTAGGTCCTCATCTCCTCAGGGTGTTTGAGGCCGCTGCTGTCTCATCTTCTTTTCCTTCTGAGATGTTGGAGGCTTTAATAGTAACACTGCCTAAACCAGGGAAGACACCGGATGTTCCTCAAAACTTTAGACCGATTTCATTACTGAATACTGACCTGAAGCTTTATGCTAAAATGATAGCGTTAAGGCTCATTGACATTCTCCCCACTATAATTGACCCTGACCAATGTGGATTCACTAAAGGCAGACAAACATCTGACGCTACCAGAAGATTGATAGATGTGATTCATGTGGCCAGGAAGACAGGGACGCCTTCTCTGCTTCTCGCTCTGGATGCAGAGAAGGCGTTCGACAGAGTACATTGGACATATCTCGCAAGCACTTTGGAAAAGTTTGGTTTTAGGGGTCATATACTATCTGCCATACTATCCCTCTACTCTAAACCATCAGCCAGAGTATACACCTCAGGTATGCTATCTAAACCTTGTAAAATAACAAATGGCACCCGCCAGGGATGTCCCCTCTCCCCACTCATTTTCAACCTCTTAATGGAACCACTAGCGTCCAGCATCAGACAAAATCCTAATATACAAGGCTTTCCTATTAATCATCGCAAACATGTCATCAGTCTCTTCGCAGACTATGTAATCCTTATGTTAACAAATCCGGTGTCTTCTCTGCAACACGTGTCTCAATTACTACACGAATATGGTTTAATATCGTATTACAAAGTGAACGAAACCAAATCTTACATATTGGATCTTGGTGTAAAGGCAAACGATAAATTACTTTTGCAAAATAGATACCCGTATATCTGGGAATCCCATGAAATAACTTATCTAGGTATTAAACTAACGTCCCACCCTTCGCAATTATTTCATGCTAACTACCTTCCTTTGATACGCTCTTTAAATACGAACCTACAATCCATAAGCAAACACACATTGTCTTGGTCCGGTAGGTTGGCTGCCTTTAAGATGCAACTTCTGCCACAAATACTCTATATATTTCGTACGGTTCCTATTCCAGTTCCTCAACAGCACTTTAAAACTTTACAATCCACACTTTCTAGATACTTATGGGAAGGTAAAAAAGCCAGAAGCGCGCTCATCAATCTCCGTAAAACAAAAACAGCAGGAGGCGTTGGCCTACCGATTTTTGCCGACTACCATTTAGCTGCAATCCTGGCACAATTAAGAGGGTGGTTTCCCCACCACCAACCACCGCTTTGGTGCGCTATTGAACAATCCACAATACCAGGTGGCAACCTTTATGATTATTTGTTGGCTTTTGTGCATCTTAAATCCAAACCTTCTGACCTCTCTCTCCCGATTCTAGCGACACTCAGCTCATGGAAGACATTGATAACCACCAAATCTAGATCATCCCCCACCATATCCCTGTCAATCCCTCTATCAACACTGGCTCTATTAATCCCAGATATACCCGTGGCTAAATGGATAGAGAAAGGTATACAATGGGTTTCAGATGTACACTCTGGCCTTAATGCTAGATCGTTTGATGATCTACAAAAATCCTATGACCTACCTACTTCAGACAGATTTCATCACTTCAGAATTGCCTCTTATCTCAAAACACATGACATCCAATACAAAATATTCTGGCAAATTCATGTGTACCTAAATGCCAAGCTACCTCGTAAGGGAGGTATTTCATTATTTTATACTTATCTTCATGATAAAAATATATTTACCAAAACAAACTCCATGTTAGCATGGGAAAGAGATCTCAATGACTCCTTTTCCCCACAACAATGGCACAAGGCTTTACAACACCTCCATTCAGCCACCAAAAGCACCAACCTCTGGGAACTCTCACATAAGATCACACAACGATGGTATTTAACACCCTATAGATTGGCTAAGTTTGACAGCTCCACACCTTCCACTTGTTGGAGGAATTGTGGGCAACCAGGCACTATCTACCACATCCTATGGGATTGTAAACACCTGACCTCATATTGGTCCCACGTCTTCAACATTTTACGTCAAACTACAAACCTCAACATAACTAACACCTCTTCATTGGCCATCCTAAATATAGGCATAGAACACATACCACCACTGCATAGACAATTTACTACCCACTTATTCCTAGCTGCTAAATTAGTGATCCTAAGAAAATGGAGATCGTTGGATCTACCGGACATAGAAGAAACGGTAAATACCTTATCTTTGCATTACACTTATGAAAGGATGTTAGCATCAATTAGTGGAAAATACGATATTTTTCTCCCACGCTGGCAACACTGGATTAATTGGTACAACACCCATCGCAATCCAACATGACACTACTCACTACTACTAGAGTGCATAACATCAACCTTTTTTTTGGCTCACCTATAACCTTAGCTTTCCCTTTCCATATGGTTTCTGAATTGATCCTGTATAATTTACATAAGAGTTACTTTTATCTAGTTATGAGCTATACGCTCTGGTTATACAAATACTAACAGATATAAAAGGATTAACACTGATGTGGACATGTAGACATGAAGGGGCTATGCCTCTGCTGAGCCACAGATAGTTCCCATTGGGGTGGCTGGCGGAGTCACATGGCCTCTCCTGCCTTGATCTATTCCTCATAATTAACTTACGGTACTGAACAACAAACTACATGTATCTGTTAACCTCTATTTTTTGGTTTTATTTCCTATTATTTTCTTATTCTCTTTTATTAACCCAGTTTACGATATCTCCTGCAACTTGTAAACAAGATGTATATCTTTGTAAACTGACAAAATTCTGAATAAAAACTATTTAAAAAAAAAAAAAAAAAAAAAGAAATTTATCCCTAGGAAGGGAAATTATCTCCTGTAAGAGTTAATATGGGAAAAACGTCTCTCCTCTTCACTGATGCTTTATCACCAAACCTTGTTTCACTAAAAAACCCAAATTTTCAAAAAACATTTGTCATTGGGACAGAAAGTGAGGTGAAATCTTCTGAAGAGGTGCACAGACAGCAAAACAAATGTTACAGGGGTGATAACCCTTCCCTATGTTTTCCAAAAAGCTTAAAAATAGATTTTTCTTGGCTGGAGCTACACTTTAAAAATGTACCAGTTCAAAATTACAACCAGATTCTACTTAACAACAAACCTACAGTCCCTGTCTTGTTTGCACCGCCTGTATACTGCTGTTCATAGTATATAGGGCCTGGGGGCCCCACGCCTTTCCTTTTTTTAATTTGGGTGCGGTGTTCCCCTTAATATACATACAAGATCCAAAGGGCCTGGTAATGGACTGGGGGGGGTACCCATGCCGTTTGTCTCACTGATTTTCATCCATATTGCCGGGACCCGACATTACATTAAAGCCGCAAGCAGTTTTAAATGCCTTTTATTCCTTTAAAAATGTCAGTTTGTGCAGGGACTGTTCTAAGCACGGGAAACACGCACCACTTTACAGGCATACTATAGACACCCCCCAGATACGATATTTAAAGGAATATTTCACTTTTTTTCACTTTAAGCATCATTAAAATCACTGCTCCCAAAAAAATGTCTGTTTTTAAAACTTTTTTTTGCATTGATACATGTCCCCTGGGGCAGGACCCTGGTCCCCAAACCCTTTTTAGGACAATACCATGCAAATCAGCCTTTAAAATTAGCACTTTTGATTTCGAACGTTCGAGTCCCATAGACTTCAATGGGGTTCTAAAGTTTGCGCAAATTTTCGGTCCGTTCGCAAGTTCTGGTGCGCACCGAACCGGGGGGGTTGTTCGGCTCATCCCTAAACACTAGCAATTAATTAATATAATAGTACTACTAACCTCCACCATGTACATCTAAAAAATAGACAATTGTCTTAAGGACGCAGGTGGCCACCACAATCAGACATACAGGCCTCACAGACACCACACACCGTTAATTTCTCAAAGTTGGGTCCTATTAATAAAGGAGATAATAGTAGCATGGCAGTTTCACTGAACAGTTAAAGCTGAATATAATAGAATGCACATAGTCTAAACTTGTGGACTCCAAATTAGGAGACTTGCAGGGTTAATGATACCCACTTGACAACACAAAGTGCATGGAGTTCATCCAGGGTTAGATTCATATCAATTAAATGTTCAGTGAGAGTGGGATGATTCCCTTTGAGAGATGACAGGCAATGTGTATAGTCCCAAAGGTGCATATGTTTCTCCCAGGATTAAATTCATTAAACAGGATGCTCAATGAACATGGTGTGGTTCCCTCTAGGGAGTAACACAATATATATATACCGCCTATTTGATGATAACAGCTAAAGACGGGCTATTGGATTCTATTCACTGCAGGTGAGTGTATAAATATTGAATTCACTTTGCAAATAGAATAGATACATCTCACCGCTTCCACCGGCATGAGAGGAACACTTCCTGCAATAATCAGGGTGTCCGGAAGGTACACAGTGCCGTGTATAGTTGCTATTTTGCTGCCGGGTTGTTCTCTGAGGTGTCGCGAGGTATTTGAAGAGTCTCCAGCGAGGAGCGGATCGGCATCTGGAGGCTTGTCTAGTGGGTGGATAGACCGTGTCCTCGCATCACAGAGCGTGATGGTGTCATGCTAATGCGTTTCACTCGTCACACGAGTTTCATCAGAGCATGCGCGGACATCTGCCCCACGTCTTTAAGTATCGTCAGTGAGATCCAATAGTTGGAGTCACCGGGCGGTTTGCGCAGGCATCCGCTTCTAGATTAAACAGCCATCCACATAGAAAGACAACAAAACAAAGGACGGGCAGCCCTGGGGTGCAAGCATGCCACGATCAATCATAAAACATATCAAGAAATAATAATAATAAAAATAAAAGTGCACTTAACAAAAATGAAAATTAGATACA
The DNA here is from genome assembly GCF_042186555.1 of Aquarana catesbeiana. Lineage (NCBI taxonomy): Eukaryota > Metazoa > Chordata > Amphibia > Anura > Ranidae > Aquarana > Aquarana catesbeiana. The sequence continues at coordinate 176,710,847 of NC_133334.1, read as the reverse complement.
TAAATAAAAAACAAGCAATGAACATGTCTCCACTAGGGGGTAAATCGGAGCCAGCAAGGTACTTAAATGTTATTCACTAACTATTTATTAAATATACCAACTTATATATTTCTCAATGCTGGAGGAAATATCACATACCTTATTATACACAGCAAGAAGTGGGAAGTATTAGCCACATTTCTCACCGTAAACTGACCACTGTGGCCACTACATACAACCCAAACAGTATATCCACTGTCTTGGCATTGGTGTAGGTATGTCATTTCACCGAAAATTATGCATTGCTCACTGTGGTCCTGCTTCAGCAGGTATACATTAAATAACCCCTTGCTCAGCTACAGTTAGTATATGAAATACCCTGTCAGTGAGGAAAAAAAGCAAAGAAGGAAGGAAGGAGGGGAAGGGGAGGGGAGAAAAAGGGGAAGGGGAACAAAAGGAAAAAAACGGGGGAGAAAAAATATATAGGGAAAGATAGCAAAAGGGGGGGACAAGAGTAAGGGAGGAGAGGGGGGATTGGAGGGAAGGGGAAGAAGAAAATAGAGAATAAAATAAAATAATGTAGTGCAGCCAGAAGGACAAAAAACAACAAAGATCAAAAAATAATAATCAGAAACACCCCTATCAGAGGGTAGGAGAATACAGGAAATCTTAGGGTTCGAAAATGCTGACAAGTTACATTCTGTATTGAGCCCCAGGGGTTGCATATTATTCAAATTGTAAATACACATTTTTTCTTTCTGGTAGAAGATTCTGTCAAAGTCTCCTCTTTGTGGTGGTAAGTTGAGTTTATTGATTCCTTTGAAAAGGAAGCCCTTTATGCATTATGCATTATGAAATGTAATGAAGTGAAGAGCAAGAAGACGTTCATCGTCCTTTTTGAGGATGCTTTGAATGTGTTCGCCAACTCTGACTTTGAGTGGCCTCTTTGTCTTGCCAACGTAGGCTTTGCCACACGGGCACGTTAACATGTAGACAACACGCATAGTAGAACAATTGTTAAAATTATTCATTTTGAAATTCTTTTTGCCATCAGAGCTGGCGAACACATCAGTCCTATCCGCAAATTTACATTAATTTACAGATGTCCGCGCATGCTCTGATGAAACTCGTGTGACAAGTGAAACGCGTCAACATGACGCCATCACGCTCTGTAATGTGAGGACATGGTCTATCCACCCACTAGACAAACCTCCAGACGCCACTACGCTCCTTGCTGGAGACTCTGCAAATACTGCGACACCTCAGAGAACAACCCGGCAGCAAAATAGCAACTATACACGGCACTGTGTATATTCCGGACACGCTGATTGATGCAGGAAGTGTTCCTCTCAAGCCCTATGGCTTGGAATGAGATGATTGTACCATCTGCCTCTGATCCAGGACTTGGACAAGATCGATTCAGCATGACGGTGGAAACAGTAAGATGTACCTGTTCTATTTGCGAAGTGAATTAAATATTTATGCACTCACCTGCAGTGGATAGAATCCACTAACCCGTCTTTAGCTGTTATCATCAAATAGGGTGTGTGTGTATATATATATATATATATATATATATATATATATATATATATATATATATATATATACCATCCCGTGTTCATTGAGTTTCCTGTTTACTTTTGCTCTGTTAGAAAAAGGGGCATGTTCAATTTACATGGTGTTGAGGTGTTCTGCCAGCCCTTTAAAAATAAATGGCCTGCCCTAAGGCTGTGCACTCTCGCTCACAGTAACCCGTTACATTAACACAATCCATAGTCTGAATGGTTCCTCTTATGCCTAGTACACACTATGGACTGTCCTCCCTGCCAGAACACACCAGTCAACGCTCGCATACATTGGTTTGCGAGTGATGGTCAGATGCCGATTGGACAGATGTTTTTCTGGCACGCCTATTCTACAGAAGCCAGAAGTTTGGCTGGCTTCTGTAGGACAGGCTGCCATACACAACACTCTGTTGAATCGGCCAATATTCGGCCTGTGTCTTCCAGACCTAAGACACCAAATGGTAACAGATTATTAGATTGGTAAATACACAAGTTTAATGCTAACTGTGCTTCAATAACTGTTGTTGCCTTTCGCAGATAATCAATTACGTAAACACCAGACCTTTCTCTGCCAGAGAAACACGGTAGTTCTCCAGGAATATAAATTTAAGCCTGTCTCCAACAGCAGGATCATTGTTGATAACATCACCCACAGAAGTGATTAATTTGATGATCATCTTGGCCACGTGGTACCCAGGAGCAGCCTATCAATGAGACAAAGACAATGAAAACTACAAGAATGAAAAGGGAAAGTATAGAGATAGAGAAAGGCAGAAAGATTTGCTGCATGAGAAAGAAAGTGTAAACACTGAAGAACATCAATAAAAATGTGCATATCTATAACTGTACCCATCCATGCATTATCATATGTCAATATTACTGAGACAATAAACGTATACAAATATGCACTGTTTGAGGTACAGAAAAGGGCTTGGGCTGACTTAATGCATCCCAATATGTGCAAGTCAAGCATCTTATCTGGGAATGCATTGTGAAATAAAACAAAACTATACTTAACACAGAACTATTGTTTACTCTTGCGCTGTCATATACTTCTTGCAACCTTGCTAATTTTTCCCACCAACACAAACAATAATTTGGAGTCCACAAATGAGCAATAACAAGTACTGTAGTTGGACCAAATTCTGTCTCATAGATTATAGAAATCTTACAGTATACTTGAAATCAGTGGCGTCACTAGGGGGTGGCTATTGGGGCTATAGCCCTGAATCTGGGGACCATAGCCCTGAGTCTCTTACTGGGTGCAGCAGTCGGGCTGCATGTGTCATGGCTGCGTGAGTCTGACATTCTCACAGCCCAGACAGTGCAGTCCCGCCCCCAACCCCTCCGCAAAAACAGGAGCTCAGGAAGCCTTGATCTATTCCTGCTCCTGCCCCTCCCCCTCACTCCAATTCCCTTGGCTGTGTTATGAACATGAAGAGGATGTGTGGGCGGGAACTTTAAAACAGCAGCTATCTCCTCTTCATGAACAGTCAGCCTGAGCCTCCGGGGATAAGCCTGTGTGTAAAAACTGTGACTGAGCTCTCCCCCCTCCTCCACCCTTCCTTCTGTCTCCCAAATCTCTCACCCTCACTCCTTTTTATTTTGTGCTTCAGAAGTCTTGCTTTTTTATTTTTTTGCCAAAGTTTCTGGGTTTTTTTTTGTAATGTGTTCCAGTGTGTTTTTGATGTGTTTTGCCACATTCCAGTGCAGTTCCATACAGAAAAAATGCAGCATATTCTACTTTTGTTGGCTGCACTGGAACGCATTGCACAGGTGGGAACTTGGACCATTGGAATCAATGTAACTAGTGTCCATGCGTTTTTGATGCAGAATAAAAAAGCACAGGACTGCATCTGGTGTGAACCGGTCCTTGATCATCTGCATCATCAAAAACAGCAGCAGAATGCTCTCACTGAAGTAGAAACTCTTACAATGTCTGGTTGTGAATCTCAGAATTGTAGGGTGACAGCAGACAGCTTAGACAAAAAAGACCATGCTTGAACAAGGACACTCTTAATCAGACACTCGCTGACTTTAAACAGCACACAATGCAATGCACACATTTGCAGTATGCTGTTGCAGGGTTTTAGGGGTTTAAAACTTGCTGTTATAGGGTAACAGCCCTCTATTCCTGTCTCGCAATGCTGCTGTTGTGTTTTCATCTTCACCTTTCACATGGGCTTCCAACGGAGGCTACGGGTACATTCACATGGGCGTTTAGCCATGATGCAGTTTCTAGTAGCAGAAATCTATAGAATCCTTCTGCAGGATTTGACAACTGGTAGCTGCAGCCACCAAGCCCATACAATGCAATGACAGGCTGCCAGTGGCCAAAGCTATTCATGGCTGTTCGCACAGCCAGCAATTACCTGCGACGATCACAGCTGGACACAATGGGGTTGATTTTGCTAAAGGCAAGTAGACTGTGTACTTTGCTCCAGGGCTTAATAAATGAGTTAAGGCTTCACTTTGCAAAGAATACCCAATCGCGCGCGAGAAAAATAAAAAAAGTGCATTTTTGGTTGCACATGATTGGATGATGAAAGTCAGCAGAGCTTTTGCTCATTTACTAAGCTCTGGAGCAACTGTTATTCTGACTTTCTTTACTTCGCTGCTATGGGCTCTAACCCAAGATCTTTTGTAGACCTAGCAATGCCCCTACTTGAAATGGAAATGTTCATTCTCACCTTTGCCTAAACAATGTTACTGTGCTTGTCTATTTCTTTGCTCACCTTTCCTCCAATCATCACGGTTCTGGGTACATATTGTTTGCTGGGATCTTTCTTTATACCTGAAAAGGATGGTTATGTACAATTAGACCTCAGTTAGACCTTGTTTATTGCATTACATTATATGTATCTTGATTATTAATTGACAGCTAGATAACAGCTTCAACTAGATAACTTTGAATGTGTAAATAGCTTCTCACTTTGATACAGTATGCGAATGCCATAAGTGAATTAACAGCTTTGCACATCATTAGGAATTAATTATTCCGCAATGATTTGTTTGTCAATTACATTAATGTGGGTTTTTAATAGTTATTTAGGTTATTGATTTACAAGAAACTTAGTAATAGTTTTATGTTAGTGTAATCACTTCTATCTATATACAACATGCTTAATGCACAGGACATCTGCTTCATAATGCTGTGGGAAGTTGGGAACCTTTGACCTTTTCTTTTCAATGGTATTGTTCAAACCAGTTTTAGCTATTGTTTGCCCTGCTGTATATACAGTGGGGACGGAAAGTATTCAGACCCACTTAAATGTTACACTCTTTGTTTTATTGCAGCCATTTGTTAAAATCATTTAAGTTCATTTTTTTCCTCATTAATGTACACACAGCACCCCATATTGACAGAAAAACACAGAATTGATGACATTTTTGCAGATTTATTAAAAAAGAAAAACTGAAATATCACATGATCCTAAGTATTCAGACCCTTTGCTGTGACACTCATATATTTAACTCAGGTGCTGTCCATTTCTTCTGATCATCTTTAAGATTGTTCTCCGCCTTCATTTGAGTCCAGCTGTGTTTGATTATACTGATTGGACTTGATTAGGAAAGCCACACACCTGTCTATATAAGACCTTACAGCTCACAGTGCATGTCAGAGCAAATGAGAATCATGAGGTCAAAGGAACTGCCTGAAGAGCTCAGAGACAGAATTGTGGCAAGGCACAGATCTGTCAAAGGTAACAGAAACATTTCTGCTGCACTTAAGGTTCCTAAGAGCACAGTGGCCTCCATAATCCTTAAATGGAAGACGTTTGGGATGACCAGAACCCTTGCTAGAGCTGGCCGTCCGGCCAAACTGAGTGGGGGAGAAGAGCCTTGGTGAGAGAGGTAAAGAAGAACCCAAAGATCACTGTGGCTGAGTTCCAGAGATGCAGTCGGGAGATGGGACAAAGTTGTAGAAAGTCAACCATCACTGCAGCCCTCCACCAGTCGGGGCTTTATGGCAGAGTGGCCCGACGGAAGCCTCTCCTCAGTGCAAGACACATGAAAGCCCGCATGGAGTTTGCTAAAAAACACCTGAAGGACTCCAAGATGGTGAGAAATAAGATTCTTTGGTCTGATGAGACCAAGATAGAACTTTTTGGCCTTAATTCTAAGCGGTATGTGTGGAGAAAACCAGGCACTGCTCATCACCTGTCAAATACAGTCCCAACAGTGATGCATGGTGGTGGCAGCATCATGCTATGGGAGTGTTTTTCAGCTGCAGGGACAGGACGACTGGTTGCAATTGAGGGAAAGATGAATTTGGCCAAGTACAGGGATATCCTGGACGAAAATCTTCTCCAGAGTGCTCAGGACCTCAGACTGGGCCGAAGGTTTACCTTCCAACAAGACAATGACCCTAAGCACACAGCTAAAATAATGAAGGAGTGGCTTCACAACAACTCCGTGACTGTTCTTGAATGGCCCAGCCAGAGCCCTGACTTAAACCCAATTGAGCATCTCTGGAGAGACCTAAAAATGGCAGTCCACCAACGTTTACCCTCCAACCTGACAGAACTGGAGAGGATCTGCAAGGAGGAATGGCAGAGGATCCCCAAGTCCAGGTGTGAAAAACTTGTTGCATCTTTCCCAAAAAGACTCATGGCTGTATTAGATCAAAAGGGTGCTTCTACTAAATACTGAGCAAAGGGTCTGAATACTTAGGACCATGTGATATTTCAGTTTTTCTTTTTTAATAAATCTGCAAAAATGTCAACAATTCTGTGTTTTTCTGTCAATATGGGGTGCTGTGTGTACATTAATGAGGAAAAAAATGAACTTAAATGATTTTAGCAAATCGCTGCAATATAACAAAGAGTGAAAAATCTAAGGGGGTCTGAATACTTTCTGTCCCCACTGTAGTAGTGTCTGAGTAAAGATGAAAGCAAGAAAGAGGGCCGGGAGCAGACCAAAGTCTCTCGAACAGTATTAGCTGATGTGGTCTCAAAAAATAAATAAAAAAATAAATAAATAAACCTTCCCCCTCTCCATTCCAGTATAAATTCAGTTCAACTCTTGGGACAGCTTGCGAGGGTAGGCTGGCCACTTCTTGCGCAAAGTGCCATTTGCACTTTCAATGCAGGAACACTACATCATCATCATCCCCTCATCATGTCTTCTCTGCTCTTTTAGGTAACTGACTCCACTCTTCCCTGCAACATTAAAGTGGATGTAAACCCTCACATTGACCCAGTGAAGTGAACAGCTTCAGATGATACACAGAGATTAAACAAATCTCCCTACATAAATTTTACATGTATATCTGCTGTCTTCATTTTTATATATTCTTTAGAAAGTTCAGATCTTGCTAGAGATTTTCTCTTCCTGTTCAACACTGAGTGTGAAGTTGGGCGTACAGTCAAGACAGCTGATTGGAGGAAAAGCACACACCCCCTCTCCACATAAGCAAAGGAAGGAAGGAATGTGCAGAGCTGTGCTCTAACTAGTCAGGCTGTCTGCTAATCTATTTATAGCAACCTCCCACAACACAAATTTCAGGCTGGTTTTATCTCCTGTGTCGGAGAACTTGTCAGAAGTTATCATGCTGATAACAGAACAATGGAGCAGGAAAAAGCCACGGGGCTTAGTGCTTTGAAGAGAGATAAGAAAACACTGCAGATGTATATGCCCAGCTCAAACTTCATGAATTGGGTTTACATCCACTTTAACTACTTTAGCCCCGGAAGGATTTGCCCCTTTAATGACCAGGGCGTTTTTTTGCGATATGGCACTGCGTCGCTTTAACTGACATTTGCATCGTCGTGCGACGTTGTACCCAAACAAAATTGATTTCATTTTTTTCCCACAAATAGAGCTTTCTTTTGTTGGTATTTGATCACCTCTGTGGTTATTATTTTTTGCGCTAAAAACAAAGAGCGACAATTTTGAAAAAAAAAAACAATTAACTTTTTGCTATAATACATATCCAAAAAAAAATATAAAAAAACAAATTTATTCATCAGTTTAGGCCGATATATATTCTTCTACATATTTTTGTTAAAAAAAAAAAAAAATATCACAATAGGTGTATATTGATTGGTTTGTGCAAAAGTTTTGGCGTCTACAAAATAGGGGATAGATTTATGGAATTTTTATTATTATTATTTTTTTTTACTAGTAATTACATAGTTACATAGTAGGTGAGACACAAGTCCATCAAGTCCAACCTATGTGTGTGATTATATGTCAGTATTACATTGTATATCCCTGTATGTTGCGGTCGTTCAGGTGCTTATCTAATTGTTTCTTGAAACTATCGATGCCCCCCTGCTGAGATCACCGCTTGTGGAAGGGAATTCCACATCCTTGCCGCTCTTACAATAAAGAACCCTCTATGTAGTTTAAGATTAAACCTCTTTTCTTCTAATTTTAATGAGTGGCCACAAGTCTTGTTAAACTCCCTTCCGCAAAAAAAGTTTTATCCCTATTGTGGGGTCACCAGTATTTGTATATTGAAATCATATCCCCTCTCAAGCGTCTCTTCTCCAGAGAGAATAAGTTCAGTGCTCGCAACCTTTCCTCATAACTAATATCCTCCAGACCCTTTATTAGTTTTGTTGCTCTTATTTGTACTTGATCCATTTCCAGTACATCCTTCCTGAGGACTGGTGCCCAGCACTGGACAGCATACTCTAGGTGAGGCTTGGTCCAGAGTCTTGTAGAGCGGGAGAATTGTCATTTTATCTCTGGAATTAATCCCCTTTTTTAATGCATGCCAATATTCTGTTTGCTTTGTTAGCAGCAGCTTGGCATTGCATGCCATTGCTGAGCCTATCATCTACTAGGACACGCAGGTCCTTTTCCATCCTAGATTCCCCCAGAGGTTGTCCCCCCAGTGTATAGATTGCATTCATATTTTTGTGGAGAAGTTATTGCCCTGCTTAGCTTAGTATAGTCAGCAAATACAGAGATTGAACTGTTTACCCCCTCCTCCAGGTCATTTATGAACAAATTAAAACAGGATTGGTCCCAGCACAGAACCCTGGGGGACCCCACTACCCACACCTGACCATTCCGAGTACTCCCCATTTATCACCACCCTCTGAACTCGCCCTTGTAGCCAGTTTTCAATCCATGTACTCACCCTATGGTCCATGCCATCTGACCTTATTTTGTACAGTAAACGTTTATGGGGAACTGTGTTAAATGCTTTTGCAAAATCCAGATACACCATGTCTACGGGCCTTCCTTTATCTAGATGGCAACTCACCTCCTCATAGAAGGTTAATAGATTGGTTTGGCAAGAACGATTCTTCATAAATCCATGCTGAGTACTGCTAATGATACCGTTCTCATTACTAAAATCTTGTATATAGTCCCTTATCATCCCCTCCAAGAGTTTACATACTATTGGTATGTAATGGTGGAGATCTGTGATTTTTAGCGGGACTGCAACATTGCGGTGGACAGATCGGACACTTTTGACACTTTTTTGGGACCATTCCCTAAGTGTGTTCTAACTGTAGGCAGGGTGGGCTTACTGGAACATGACAGAGATCACTGTTCCAGATCACTGGGAACAGTAGATCCCTGTCATGTCACCTGTCAGAACAAGGAATCGCTTTGTTTACAAAGGCAGTTCCCCATTCTGCCTCTGTAATAGACGATCGGGGGTCGCCGGTGGACATCGAGTCCACCCAACCCGTGGGCACGCTCCCGCAGAGTGCACGAGTGCTCGCCACCGTACAACTTAGGGCGATTTGCACAGAAGAGGCCACCTGCCGCCGTATAACAACGGTGGCTGGTCGGCAAGCGGATAAGCCACTTTGCATTGGTAACTGAATAAACTCTTCCCTGCAAAATTAAGCCACTTTGATTGCCTGCTATCCACACCTGCCTCGCTGTAACCATCAGTAACTTACTCCACTCTTCCCTGCAACATTAGGTCAATTTGCATGCCTGCAATCCACACCTGCCTCACTGTAACCATCGGTAACTGACTCCACTCTTCCTTGCAATATTAAGCCACTTTGCATGCCTGCAATCCACACTTGCCTTGCTGTAACCATCGGTAACTGACTCGACTCTTCTCTGAAGCACTGGGCTACTTTGCATGGCTGAAATCCACATTTACCCTGCTAAGTCTTTTCAAACTGTTTAAACTTGTGTTTATTGAGTAAAGCCCCATACACACGATAGGACTTTGTACAAACAAAGGGCGTTGGCCAGAAGTTTGTCTTGCATACAGACGGCAGGACTTTTCCAGTCAACTTTCACCAAATCACGTGGTTTTTCAGCTCTTTACCTCCACCCTTTGGTCAACTTCTGTATTGTTGTCTGATAATGAGTCAATCTCACCACTTTTATTGACTTTGATTTTTGACTTTTATTGACTTTTATGACACCTTATGAGCCGGGTTCACACTGGTGCGGGGATCCGACTTGGATCCCCGCCAATGCCAGGCACTGTGTTTGGTATGAATCTTGAGGGGGAACTCCACGCCAAATTTTAAATAAAAAACCAGCATGGGTTCCCCTCCAGGGGCATACCAGGCCCTTAGATCTGGTATGGATTTTAAGGGGACCCCCTACGCTGAAAGAACAGCGTGGGGGTCTCCCCAAAATCATACCAGACCCTTATCCGAGCATGCAGCCTAGCCGGTCAAGAAAGGGGGAGGGGACGAGCGAGCGCCCCTCCTCCTGAGCCTTACCAGGCCGCATGCCCTCAACATGGGGGGGCGGGTGCTTTGGCGGAGGGGGCGCCCTGCGCCCCCCCACCTCAAAGCACCTTGTCCCCATGTTGATGAGGACAAGGGCCTCTTCCCGACAACCCTGGCTATTGGTTGTCGGGGTCTGCGGGCGAGGGGCTTATTGGAATCCGGAAGCCCCCTTTAATAAGGTGGCCCCCAGATCCCGGCCCCCCATCCTTTGTGAATGAGTATGGGGTACATCGTACGCCTACCCATTCACCTAGCGAAAAAAGTGTCAAGAAAAAAACACAGTACACAGGTTTTTAAAGTAATTTATTAGGCCGCTCGGGGGGTCTTCTTCCGACTTCGGGGGTCTTCTTCCGACTCCAGGGGTCTGGATCTTCTGCCGGCTCCTCCGCTATCTTTTGCTAGCGGTGGCCCGGACATCTGGATCGTCTTCTTCCCTCTTCTCTTCCAGAGATGTTGACACGACGCTCTTTCCATCTGTAATGTTGTCTGTACACTCTGCTATGACTTATATAGGCAGTGGCCCCACCTCCTATGAAATCACAGTCCCGGGGCATGCTGGGACTGTGAGGTCATAAGGGGGCGTGGTCATAGGATGACATGACCATGCCCCCTTATGACCTCACAGTCCCAGCATGCCCCGGGACTGTGATGTCATAGGGGGCGGGGTCACAGTCATAGCAGAGCGCACAGACAGCATTACAGACGGAGAGAGCATCATGTCAACATCTCTGGAAGAGAAGAGGGAAGAAGACATCTTAAAAGACCGGGCTCCTCCGCTACCCCACCATGTTGAGGGCATGCGGCCTGGTATGACTCAGGAGGGGGGCAGCTCGCGCGTCCCCACCCCCCCTTCCTGACCGGCCGGGCTGCGTGCTCGGATAAGGGTCTGGTATGGATTTTGGGGGGAGCCCCATGCCGTTTTTTCGGTGTAGGGGGTTCCCCTTAAAATCCATACCAGACCTAAGGGCCTGGTATGCCCCCAGAGGGGAATTCCCTCTCGCTCTCGCCGCAATAGGAAAATGTGTTTTTCCTATTGCAGCCAGCGCGAGATGTACAGTACCCTTTCGCCGAGAACCAGCGCGATAAGTTCGCGCTGGAAACACTATCACGGCCGCGTACTGTAGTTTGTACAAAAGACTGATGCTTTTGTGTACACACGATCGGACTTTGCTCCATCGGACTTTTGTTGCCGGAAAGTTTGTCCGTTCGCACAGCCAACAAAAGTCCGATGGAAACAGAAAAAGTTTGTCCGATGGCGCATACACACGGTCGGATGTTGCTCCAAAACAGCTAATTTGCATGTTTATTGTCAAAAAGTCCGATCGTGTGTACGGGCCTTTACACTTACTTTTCATGGTGCCTTGACCAAGGTCAAACACCCAGCCTTATCCTGTCTCCATCCTGGTTTGCAATCTGTTTAGGGCAGAAAATCTCCGCTTTCACCACTGTCTGCTATATTAGCTCTTAATTGATTAAATTGTTTAACCTCCCCATACACCATTCCAGTATAAATTCAGCTGTATCTGCTTTATTAGCTCTTAATTGATTAATTGTTTAACCTCACCCTACTCCAACCCTGTATAAATCGAGTTTGCAAGGGTAGGCTGGCTATTTCTTGCACAAAGTGCCATTTCTGCGCTAAGTGCCTGGCACTTCCAACATGGAAACACATTATCATCCTTTCATCATGTCTTATCTGCTTTACTCTTTTAGGCAACTGATGACACTCTTCCCTGCAAAATAAAGCCACTTTGAATGTCAGCAATCCACACCTACCTCACTGTAACCATAGGTAACTGGCTCCACTCTTCCCTGCAACACCACTTTGTATGCTTGCAATCCACACCTGCCTTGCTCTAACCATCGGTAACTGACTCCACATTTCTCTGAAACACTGAGCTACTTTGCATGGCTGGTATCAACATTTACCTTGATAAGACTTTTCAAAAGGTAGTTTACACTTGTCTGTATTGAGTTACACTTACTTTTTATGGTGCCTTGACCAAGATTAAACCCCTAGCCTTATCTTGCCGTCTCCATCCTGCTTTGCAATCTGTTTAGGGCAGACAACCTCCACTTTCAAAGAAACATAGAAAAGTGACATCAGAAAAAGACTGAGTAGTCCATCGAGTCCATTTTATTTATTTTTGTCTTGTTTTTGTTTTTTTCATTAACCTTGTTGTCTGACAGTAGAGTGAAATAAGTTACCGATGGTTACAGCGAGGTAGGTGTAGATTGAAGGCATGCAATGTGGCTTAATTTGCAGGGAAAAAGTGGAGTCAGTTACCTGAAAGAGCAGAACAGAGAAAACATAATGAGAGGATGATGATGATGTGTTCTCGTGTTGAAAGTGCCAGGCACTTAGTGCAGAAATGGCACTTTACGCAAGAAGTGGCCAGCCTACCCTCGCAAGCCGTCCCAACAGTTGAACTGAATTTATACTGGAATGGAGTATGGGGAGGTTAAACAAATAGGAGCTAATAAAACAGACACATGGTGAAACTAACTGGAGGAAAGCGCATAACAAATCTTAGAATGTATTATTTTACTGAAAGTTGATGATTGGAATAAACTACCAACAGAGGTAGTGAGAAAGTCAAGAGTAAATGGCTTCAAACATGCTTGGGATAAATATAGCTCTATAGTCAGACCAGGGGTGTAGATAGGGGGGGTCAAAACCCCCCCCAGAACAATTGTCAGTGGCACAGTGACAGCAGCTAGGCTAGTGGAGCTGTGGGACTACCAGCCCTGGGAGCCACACAGCCTGTTTCCTGTCACTACCACTTTCATAACAAAACAAGCATGCCGCCGCCCACCGGGCATCGGGGAATCCCAGGTGATGAGAGGAGGCAGGGACTTTTGAGGAAGCATCAGCTACCTATTGGCTGAGGAGGCAGCAGGGGGCAGTGTAGCCTATACAGGCTGCACTGTCCCCTGCTGCCTCCCCAGCCAATAGCCAATAGGTAGCTGACACTTCCTCAAACATGCCTAAATTGCCTGCTATGAAGTTCCTCCACTGATCAAGGTGAGAGAGGAGAGAAATGTTTTGCCCAGTAGAAATGATGGAAACACAGAGAGCTTTTAGAAGTGCCTGTACCTTCGCCACTTTAATTACCGCCATTTTAATGCCACCCATATTCTAGTCCTTTTTAACAGTGTAAAAGTAACCTGACACCTGTGCAACATGTCAGCTTATTGTCACTATGTTAACCACTTGCCGACCAGACACCTCATTATAATGCAGGAGGTTGGCTCCTTCCCATGAATCCCTGTAGCTGTGCGTTGACTCCTTTGAGAGCCATAGCAGGCACGCGCACGCTGCCAGCTGCCCTAGCGTCGGTTTTTGTCCATCGAACTAGCATACAGACGAGCGGATTTCTGGGTCCTTCGGAGTTACGACGTAAAGATTTGAAGCAAGTTCCAAATCTAAAGTCCGTCAGATTTGCGACTGGAAAAGTCCGTTGAAAGTTCAGGGAAGCCCTCACACGATCGGATTGTCCACCGGATTTGGTCCGTCGGCGTCCGTCGGACTTTTGTAGCCGAAAAGTCTGACCGTGTGTATGCCCCTTTAGTGATTAGTAACAGCGATCTCTCTCCTCCTTCAGTCAGTCCTGTCCCCTCACAGTTAGAAAACACCTCCCAGGGAACACATTTAACCCCTTGATCGCCCCCTAGTGTTAACCTCTTCCCTGTCAGTGACATTGCTGTATAAATGTCAATGGACCCAAAAAAGTGTCCAATCTGTCTGCTGCAATGTCGCAGTCCGGCTAAAAATCACAGATCGCCGCCATTACTAGTAAAAAAAATTATACTAAAAATGCCATAAATCTATCCCCTACTTTGTAGACGCTATAACTTTTGCACAAACCAAGAAATTAGTTTTTTTACATTTTTTTGCGATATTCATTATAGCAAAAAGTAAAAAATATTGTTTTTGTTTTTCAAAATTGTCGCTCTTTTTTTGTTTATAGCGCAAAAAATAAAAACCGCAGAGGTGATCAAATACAACCAAGAGAAATCCATAATTGTGGGGAAAAAAGGACCTCAATTTTGTTGGGTACAACGTCGCACGACCGCGCAATTGTCAGTTAAAATGATGCAGGGCCATATCGCAAAAAATGGCCTGGTCATTAAGGGGGAAAATCTTCCGGTCCTTAAGTGGTTAAAAGGACAGGGCCAGGTACAATAGGTGGGGGCCAGAGCATTGCTGACTACTTCTGGCTTGGTTAGGACAGAGTAAGGGAGATTGATCACCATCAGGAGGTCATATCTGAAACATTGGTGTGGTGCGAGGCCTTTGCTCACCCTTTTTTGTTTCATACAATGTTTGCTGACCCCTGTAATATTTATGCTATAATGTACAGAGTACAGTAGTTACTGTTAATGAAGTTCTTCTTCAAGGTAGGCTGTATATAGGAAAGCATATGCAATGGGAAAATTTTACAAACCAATATGTTGAAGTCTGTTAGACTCCTGGCACAGTAATTAAAGCATATTTTTGGGTACAAATGATATATGCTATTGTATACACAGCTATTAGGGTTTTAATCACAATTTTTCCACACCGATAATTCTTACCGTGTAGCAGGCTCACTAATTATTGTCTCCTGGATACCCATGGCGAACCCCCCCCCCCCCCCCCCCGGAGAAAAATGCATATTCAGCCCTGCTCTTCCCTGCAACACCAAGTCACTTTGCATGCCTGCAACCCACCCCAGCCTCACTGTAACCATCGGTAACTGACTCCACTCTTCCCTGAAACATCATGTACTATGCGTGCTGTGGGAGATTAGCTTCAAGCAAAGAGTTCTCAGAAAGGTAATCCAGCCGTATGCAAGGTTAAGGGCTTCCTGCCCGTGTTTATTTGGTCAGCAAATAAAGCAAACAGAAAAGGTTTCCCGCGCAGAAAACAGTCCCAAAGCAAATTCTATCAAACGACTATAAGCCTCCTGGCTAACATATAGACCTCACTGGGTCTGCTCCAGTCCTGCAGGCATGTTCCCTCACAGCCTGCTTCTCCTCTCTCAGCAACACCCATTTACCTTAAGAATCTCAAGACTCCATGTGGCAAATGTACTTCATCAATAACTGACAGGGGCTGTTTGTCACATACCTCCCCCCTCTGTTTGAACCCGTGGGTTCGAACACCAGCTATTAAACAGTGGGTTCTAGAAAGGGCATCCACATTTTTCTGGTTGCAACCAGCCCTGTGGTCCACTTTAAAAGAAAAATCTTGGAGTGCCAGGAACCAACGGGTAACCCTTGCATTACGATCCTTAGCCTGGGCCCTCCATTTCAAGGGAGCATGTTCTGTTATGAGTCAGAAATGGCGCCCCAGCAAGTAGTACTGTAGAGCCTCCAAGGCCTAATTAATGGCCAAGCATTCTTGCTCCACAATACTATAGTTTCCCTCTGCCAGGGTCAGCTTCCGACTCAAATAGACCACCGGGTGTTCTTCTCCGCCTGCCACTTGTCACAAAACAGCCCCCAGACCTATACTTGAGGCATCAGTCTGGACCACAAAGTTCTTGCTAAAGTCTGGGGCCACCAACACAGCCTTTTTACACAGCGCCTCCTTCAGACTATGGAAAGCTGCCTCAGCCTCGGGATTTCACTTAATTGCTACAGAGGAGCTTTTGCCCCTGGTGAGGTCAGTTAAGGGTGCTGCCATCATGGCAAAGTTTGGGATGAACCTTTAATAATACCCAACAATGCCTAGGAAGGTTCTTGTTTCTTGGTGGCTGGAGCAGGCCAGTCTCTAATGGCTTTTACCTTATGGACTTAGGATTTGATTAGGCCCCATCGTCCAATAGTGTATCCCAGATACCGTGCCTCGTCTAAACCTATGGCACACTTCTTTGGGTTTGCGTTTCTAATGGAAATAATGACAGCTTGGACTTTGGGTAGGTGACTTTCCCAGTCTGTGCTACAAATAACCACATCATCTAGACTGGCTGAAGAACAGCGTTGATGTGGGCTAAGGATCTCATCCAACATCTGCTGGAGTTTAGCAGGAGATCCATTTAACCCAAAGGGCATCCACACAAACTGCCATAAGTCCTCCGGAGTCCAAATGAGTTTTCTCTTTTGCTTCCTCTGTCAGGGGAACCTGCCAATACTCTCTAGTGACATCAAGAGTCGTTATATACCTGGCAGGGCCCAACTTCTCCACTAATTCATCAACACAGGGCACGGGATAGGTGTCAAATTTTGACACTTCGTTCAGTTTCCGGAAGTCATTACAAAATCTTAAGGACCCATCTGGTATGGGAACCAAGATTTTGGGACTACAGCTCTCACTTTTGGACTTCTCTATCACCCCGAGGTCAAAAATCCTCTGTACTCCCTCTGCTACTGCCTGTCTGCGAGCCTCTGGAATATGATAAGGCTTAAGCTGCACCCAAACCTTGGAGTCAGTGACAATGTCATGTTTAATTATATTTGTGCAGCCTGGTAACTGAGCAGAAATCTTTATTACACTGTAGAAACTTTCTTACCTCCTGCTGTTGTGACACCGACATAGACCGATATCTGAACTTCACTTATGCCTTACTCTATCTTTAGTGGCTGATCACTAGGGATGGGCTGAACAGACCCCTGTTTGGTTTGCACCAGAACTTCCGAACACCGCGAAAGTTCGGACCCGAATAACAAACCCCACTAAATTCAATGGGACCCGAACATCAAAAATCAAAAGTGCCCATTTTAAGAGCTTATATGCAAGTAATTGGGCATACAATGGTTATAGGGGTCAGGGTCCTGCAATGGTGGACATGCATCAATAAAAAAAAGTTTGTAAAATACTTCATTTTTAAATGAGCAGTGATTTTTTTGATTTTTAAAGTGAAAGCATAAAAATAAAAAAATCCTTCCAATATAGTGCCTGGGGGGTCCCCTTAGTCTACCTGTAATGTGGCAGATCTGTTCCATGTCTAGAATCTGCTGTAGCAATAATAGCATTTATAAAGCCAAAATAAAATGACAGGCAGGCAAGCTGCCTTTATTTATTTTGCTCAGCAACAGCTGGGAGCCAGTGTGAATGATGAGGCCACAATGTAGTGCACTGGGAACAAGATTAGAGATTTTTTGGATACATTCTGGTGTCACTTTGACTTTGGATAGAAGTAACGGGTACGTAAAAATTGGTCTTTGGGTGTCGGTGGCACCTTCCCACCGTAACCCTATAGAGGTAATCTTGATGAAAGCAAGAATTGGCCTTGCTGTAAAAAATTGCAATGATATGCACCTGTCAAACAGGTGCAGAAAAATTGGTCTTTGGGTGTTATTTGTGCCCATGAAAACTATACCAAACATTCTTCAAGATGAAATGATTGAACACCCTCAAAGCTAGGCAGCCTCGAAGTCCTGCAGAGATTCCACATCCCAAAAAGACTTAATCACTGACATCAGCATCAGGGGCTTCATAGCTGGTAATCCAGGACTGATTCATTTTTATAAAAACGGTCCACGGAGTCTGTGGACAGATGCTTTCTTTGATCAATAACAAAACCTCCTGCAGCACGGAATGCCCATTCTGAAAGCTTGTTGGATGCAGGGCAGCCCAATAACTCAATAGAATACTGGGCAAGTTCTGGCCAGTGGACTATTCTCATGACCCAGTAAGTTAGTGGATCGTCAGCTGGGAAGCTCTCCATCTCTTTTTTTGCCCCGAGGTAACCGTCCACTATGTGATGCAGACGCTCCCGATGGGATGTGGAAGCTGACAGCCCTGGGCGGTGAGGACTTAAAAAATTCTGAAATGCCTCACTTAGGCAGACGACTTCTCCAACAGAAGAATCAAAACAACGTTTTCCACCACACTGTAACCTACTGGAGTCAGGAAAAATGTTCAATAAAATCCTCTTTAACGTGTCCTCAAGAGATTTTATCTTCTGCACTCCCTGTGGGGATGGGATGAGTTCTGAGACCTTCCCCTGATAACGGTGGTCAAGGAGGGTTGCCAACCAGTAATCATCCTTCTCCTTTATGCCACATATTCTTGGGTCCTTTAGCAGACTTTGAAGCATGAGGTTGCCCATGCGACTCCTCAGGTATATTCAGGATGACAGCGTCTGGAACTTCCTCCTCCCAGCCACTTACTACTCCCAAGGGTCCTGGGATTGGAAAGCCATCGCTTACAGATTGACGCATGTCTTCCTCTTCTTCAAAGCCTATGAAAGTGCCAGATTTCTCTTCCTCATCCTCCTCCCTTCTCTCCTCCTGTGTGTTCTGTGACATAGGAATGATGGTGTCTGGATAAAGTGGACCTTGAGAGGAAAGGAAGTCTCTTCCTCCTGCTGCTCTGCCTCCAGTGCCCTGTCCATAATGCCATGCAGAGTCTGCTCCAGCAGGAACACAACAGGGATTGTGTCACTGATGCATGCACTGTCATTGCTCACCATCCTTGTGGCCTCCTCAAATGGTGACAATACAGTGCATGCATCCTTAATGATCAGCCATTGGCGTAGGGAAAAAAAGCTGAGGCGGCCTGAGCCTGTCGTTGTGCCGTACTGGCATAGGTGCTCATTGACGGCACTCTGCTGCATGTATAGCCGCTGCAGCATTCCCAAAGTTGAATTCCACTCGGTGAGCATGTCACAAATCAGACAGTTTACGGGAGAGTGGAATTCCCGCTGAATTTCAGCCAACCGAGCACTGGCTGTGTATGACCGCCTGAAATGGCTACAGACTCTTCTGGCCTGTTTTAGTACATCTTGCAACCCTGGGTACGTACTTAGGAAACGCTGCACCACCAAATTGAGGACATGTGCCAGGCATGACACATGTGTCAACTTTCCCTGTCTAAGGGCTGACAGGAGGTTTGAGCCATTATCGGACACCACCATTCCTGGCTCCAGCTGGCATGGTATGAACCACCTCTGGGCCTGTCCCTGCAGAGCTGCAAGAATCTCTGCTGCGGTGTGGTTCCTGTCCCCTGAACACACCAGCTGAAGCACATCATGGCACCTTGTAGCCTGACTCTGGGAATAGCCCTTTGAACACTTAGGGGGTACCTGATGTTTATAGGACAATTCTGCAGAGGAGGGCATGGAGGAGGAGGGGGAGGGGGTAGAGTTCACAGGTCTGGTATCATCACCACTAACTGTATGGAGATGTGGGGGCACAACAAGCTGCAGCACCCAGCCCTGTCCTGCATCCTTTCGAGTTGCAAGCAGTGTTACCCAGTGTGCTGTGAACAAAATATATTGTCCCTGCCCATGCTTGCTGGACCACGTCTCAGCAGTAAGGTTACAGCTGACTGCCATGCCCAACGATGCCAGAACATTCCCTTCCATGTGATGGTAGAGAGATGGAACGGCCTTACGTGAAAAGTAGTGCCACTGGGAACCTGCCATTGTGGTACAGCATATTGTGCGATTTCACAAAAGGGGGTAGAATCCACCAGGGTGAAAGGCAGAAGTTGGAGAGCCAACAGCTTTGACAAGCTTTCATTTAGATGCTGCACATGTGGGTGGCAGGGACTATATATTTTTTCCGCTGCAGCAGATGGGCAGAGGAATTTGCCAGCTACAGTCTACAGCTGGTGGTGTGCTGCTGGCAGATGTGCTACTAGGACATGTGACACCCTGTGCTATACCATCATCCCTGTCAGTGGAGGCTGCTAAGAGGTAATGACTTGGTATAGCAGGAGCAGACTGAAGTGGGTAAGGAGGAGGTACAGATTTGTGTCCCTTTTGTGTGGCTTTTAGGTGCTCTTCATCATCATCTCCATCTTCTCCATCTTCATCATTACCACTGGAGACAACTTGGCAATATGCTGCAGCTTAGGAAACATGAATGTCAATTTGTCTACCAGTGTTCCTTCCTCTCTCTAGGCTCATGTTCCTGTCATCCTCAACCTCAGAGACAACATCTGAATCCAGTAATGGCTGGGCATCATCAAGGAACAAGTGGCTGATGCTGTGGTCAAATAACTCAGCTGATTCCTCAATGGCTGATGTTGGGGCTATGGCAGGAATAGATGTGAACAAGGTGGCAGGTTTATCTACTCTGGCAATTGCAGGGGACTGCACACTTGTCTCTGCTTGCGTGACAGAAGATGAGGAGGATAAGGAAGATTTGGTAATCCAGTCCACCACCTCCTCTGCATGCTGTGGCTGGATAGCACGGGCAAACTCACTAAACAGAGGAAATGATGCCCTGCCTGAGGACTGACCACCACGTCCACCTTTGCCTGTGGACACATTTGTTGTTGGCCCCCTTACAGTGCCAAGGGAACATCTGCCTCTCCTTGTCCTCCCAGACATTACTGGGATAGAGGGGGCGGTGCTTATAAGCAAATGTAAAGAAGTTGAAATCTGTACATAGTTGCACTTTAATCAATGTAAAGAGGTGTTTCGTGCACTTTAATTTGAGTACTTAAGCTACACAGACACACTCCACGGATACACTATAATAATCTGCAATATAATGCACCAAACGTACAGTGACGCACAGAACTATATGGCGTTAAACTGTCAGTAACGCACACAGAACTATATGGCGTTAAACTGGCAGTAATACACGCAAAACGATATGGTGTTAAACTGGCAGTAATGCACAGAGAACTATATGGCGTTAAACTGGAGGTAACGCACGCAAAATTATATGGCATTAAACTGGCAGTAATACACACAAAACGATATGGCGTTAAACTGGCAGTAATGCACACAGAACTATATGGCGTTAAACTGTCAGTAATGCACGCAAAATGATATGGTGTTAAACTGGCAGTAGCGCACACAGAACTATATGGTGTTAAACTGGCAGTAACGTACAGGGGTGGGGTGGGTAGTGGGGTTCCCCAGGGTTCTGTGCTGGGACCAATCCTATTTAATTTGTTCATAAACGACCTGGAGGATGGGATAAACAGTTCAATCTCTGTATTTGCAGACGATACTAAGCTAAGCAGGGCAATAACTTCTCCGCAGGATGTGGAAATCTTGCAAAAAGACCTGAACAAATTAATGGGGTGGGCGACTACATGGCAAATGAGGTTCAATGTAGAAAAATGTAAAATAATGCATTTGGGTGGCAAAAATATGAATGCAATCTATACACTGGGGGGAGAACCTCTGGGGGAATCTAGGATGGAAAAGGACCTGGGGGTCCTAGTGGATGATAGGCTCAGCAATGGCATGCAATGCCAAGCTGCTGCTAATAAAGCAAACAGAATATTGGCATGCATTAAAAGGGGGATCAACTGCAGAGATAAAACGATAATTCTCCCGCTCTACAAGACTCTGGTCCGCCCGCACCTGGAGTATGCTGTCCAGTTCTGGGCACCAGTCCTCAGGAGGGACGTACTGGAAATGGAGCGAGTACAAAGAAGGGCAACAAAGCTAATAAAGGGTCTGGAGGATCTTAGTTATGAGGAAAGGTTGAGAGCACTGAACTTATTCTCTCTGGAGAAGAGACGCTTGAGAGGGGATATGATTTCAATTTACAAATACTGTACTGGTGACCCCACAATAGGGATAAAACTTTTTCGCAGAAGAGAGTTTAATAAGACTCGTGGCCACTCATTACAATTAGAAGAAAAGAGGTTTAACCTTAAACTATGTAGAGGGTTCTTTACTGTAAGAGCGGCAAGGATGTGGAATTCCCTTCCACAGGCGGTGGTCTCAGCGGGGAGCATTGATAGCTTCAAGAAACTATTAGATAATCACCTGAATGACCGCAATATACAGGGATATGTAATGTAATACTGACACATAATCACACACATAGGTTGGACTTGATGGACTTGTGTCTTTTTTCAACCTCACCTACTATGTAACTATGTAACTATGTACACAGAAGTAAATGGAATTAAACTGGCATTAACGCACACAGAAGTAAATGGCATTAAATAGACATGTGCATTAGTTTCCGTCCGAATTTTGGGTATTTTCGTTATTGCTTTAATAAACGATAACAAACGTGCAGAATCCGAAAACCGAAAGATCCGGCATAAACAAATGCTTTATTTTCATTTTCGTTGCGACAACAGTTCGATATAGATAGGAGATTCGACATGACGCTGACAATAGCGATCTGTGTCCATCGAACCTGTGATCGAATGTGCCTAACCTTAGCTCTATTAGTCCAAGATTATTCTACATAGAGAGAAAAGATTCGACAGAGAGAAAAGATTCGACATTATAGAGACAATAGCAAAAAAGGTCAAATGTGCCTAACCTAACTCTATTAGTCCAAGATTATTCGAAATAGAGAGAAAAGATTGGACATGAAGATTCGATGAAGCAGTCACCGCGAGCGGACATTTATGTTCAAATGCTCCGCCCATAGGCTATAGAAGAATTCTAATGTTGGTTGACTAGTAATAATAATTAATAAATATAATTATTACTAGTGTCATACAACATTAGAATTCTACTATAGCTTGTAGGCGGAACATTCGACCGGAAATGTACGATTGCGGCGTCGTACAGTTTAGCTGCTCCGTCTAATCTTCTTAGAACATTCGACAGACACCATAAGCCTTCAATGACAGATTCGACCTTAATTATTTTGGATTTTCGGACGAATGCATTTTTTAGCAAAATTAAATAAATAAAACCGAATTTCGGGAGTAACTAAATAAATTTATTTTTCGGACGAAAACAAAATTCCGAAACGAAATATTTCAGTGTGAACATGTCTAGCGTTAAACTGGCAGTAACGCAATCAAATAGACAGTGTTCAACTACACTGACGCTATCTGAACTGTCCCTATTCTAGCTATACACTAATGATTATTGACACGGTCTCACTACAGTAGACTGAAACTATATGAGTTGTCCCTACTCCACACCAATGTATGTATGAATTACACGGTCTCACTACACTACAGTGAAACTATCTGAGCTGTCCCTAATCTAGTTGCACACTATGCAAAGCTGAATGATGGTCCTCTTCACTACACTCACGCTATCCCTAGACTAACACTAAACTAATATTCTACACTGAAAATTGAAGCAAAATAGCACAGTATAGCACACTGAGTGATAGCCCTGAACAGAGCCCTGTTCTAACTCTCCATGCCGAAATCACACTGAAAATGGCTGCCATTGAAAGAATACTTTTATACTGTGGGAATGAGCCATGATTGGATAAAGTCATGATGACAGTGTCCAATCATGCCTCTGACAGTGCTCTGTGCCCTGATTGGCTGAAGCTTTCACTGCTTCAGTCAATCAGGGCTTGCAATGCACTGTTCAGCACCACAATGCATTGTGGTCGGTTCGGGGGCCGAACACACGGTCAAACTACTTGTTTTTTCGGCTGTTCGTCGAACGTCCGAACAGCTAAAGTTCGTCCCAAACTTATGCTCGGGCCAAACTGTTTACCCATCCCTACTGATCACCCAGGGCTAGGAGAGCTTCCCTGACTTGGCTTCCATGCTTTAATTAAATTTACATGAGAGATCTGCTCTTTCTTACACCTGTCTGGTTGGCATACCTTAGTTTACCTCCCCAAACTTTTCCAGTATTTCATACGGTCCTTGCCACTTAGTTAGGAACTTACTTTCCACCATAGGGACTAAAACAAGTACGTGATCCCCCGGATTGAAAGTTTGAAAATTCGCCAATCTATTGTACACTCGTGCTTCCTGGGCTTGCTGCATGTGTTCTTGAACAAGAGGAATTGCTGAGGAAAAACTATCCTGCATGACTGAGATATGCTCAATGACACTCCAGTAGGGAGTAGTTTCAGTCTCCAAGGTTTCTTTAGCAATATCCAGCAACCCTCGGGGATGCCTCCCATACTGGATTTCAAAGGCTGAGAACCCCCATGGAAGACTGTGGGACCTCTCTAATGGCAAACTACAGGTATGGCAGTAGACAATCCCAGTCTCTCCCATCTTTAGCCACCACCTTCTTTAGCACACTCTTGAGGGTTTTATTAAACCGTTCTACTAAACCATCAGTCTGAGGGTGGAAAACCGAAGTATGCAGATGCTTAATATTGAACAATTTGCACAGCTCTCTCGTTACCTTTGATATAAAGTAAGTCCCTTGGTCAGTTAGAACCTCTTTTGGGACCCCAGTATGGGTAAACATGTGAAACAACTCTTTGGCGATTGTCTTGGAGGAAGTTATTCTTAATGGAACAGCCTAGGGAGACTGGGTGGCATAGTCTATAAACACTAGGATATACTGATAGCCTCTAGCAGACTTAACTACTGGCCCTATCAGATCCATGGAAATTCAGTCAAAGGAAACCTCAATCACAGGCAATGGTACCAGTGGGCTATGGTAATGGGGCATAGGGGCTGCCTTTTGACACTCAGGGCATGATTCACAATAGTTTCTGACATCAGCATGTATCCCAGGCCAAAAGAAACGCTGTAAAATACTTTCTTTGGTCTTTTCATAGGCTAGGTGACCCCCCAGGGTATGTTTATGAGCCAGGTTCAACACTGTCCTCCTATAAGGGCCAGGCACCACGAGTTGTTCCACAACCTCACCCCGAATTGTGTCAACCTGATACAACATGTCATGGTTAACCGCCATATGAGGAAACACAGTTTCCAACCCTGGGGCCCCCCGGGGTCCAATTGTTTACCTTCACATTTTTCCAGCTTTGTACAAGAGTAGGATCCTGTAACTGGGCGGTCCCGAAGTTGTCTTGAGAGACCTCTAGCTTCGGCACACCGGGCAACTCTAGGGTCTCAGGGGTCACTTCTGGTTCACCCGCATAGACTGCTAGGGGAAAAGACACATTTTCATCAGGGGTCACCCCTACAGCATTTTCATGAACCTTTGGTTCAAAGGGGTCGGGGCTCCCCCCTGCAGTCCCATTAGAAAGTCCAGGCTCAGGACAGTGGGAAGCCTCTCACCAGTGTTACACTCTGCAATAGGATAGGGGACACAGCCACTTCATGGCAAACAGGTCTTGAGCTGGTTTCAAAGATCACCAGCGCTGTGGGGTACTTTTTACAGTCACCATGTGCACATAATACTCCTACCTGATGCCGGGTCAGCTGTTCAGGGTCCACAAGCTGGGTATGGACCAGGGTGACCATGCTTCCAGGGTCCAGGAGGGCATGCACACTGTTTTTTATCTTTACCACAGAGCTCGGTATGTCAGGATCAGCAACTAGGCCCAGGCAGGCAAACAGGGACATGCGTTGGACTATGCCACACTCCATAGGCTCAGGGTTCAAGGCACACTTGGCAGTGATGTGACCCCACTCACTGCACCGTCAACACTAGGGATGCCCACTGGTTGCTCTGGGGCTTCCTAGATGGAGTCTTTCAACAGAGGGTGACCCTCAAATCACTCGTCAGCCTCTTAGGGCATTCCCCTTTTGACTTGACCAGCTGTGATACTGCGGTTGATCGGGTGGCCACAGGAGAGGGTCTTTTGACCATTAGGGATCTTGAAACTGCAGATCCAGAAACCAGATACTCTGCCGCAAAGTAGCGTTCCACTGATAGGGTTGAAATAATGACTTAGAGTTCCACTTTAATTGTTTCTGTTTTTTCTTACCTGTGTACGTATCAATTGTTCTATTTAAATTGTTTGTGCTCCTTTCTTCCCTGTGTACGTATCAATTGTTCTATTTAAATTGTTTGTGCTCCTTTCTTACCTATGTACGTATCAATTGTTCTATCAATCTGTATCTAGATGGAATTTGGAACTGCTGAATAATCATTACATGTTCGCTGATGAGAAACTCTTTGTACCTTAACCTCATTTGGTAATGCCGATAAGATTACTGCTTTTGGAACTGCCTATAAAAGAAGTAAAGGGAGCAGTCCTTTTGGGATGCTCAGAACTGTGATACAGACATACCTGACTCCGTGTCATTATTCTTATAGAAGCAATAATTTGGCAAAGCAATATAAACTTAAGCAACTTGTTTAAAAGTTGAACCTAACATTTTGGCGCCCGAAACAGGGACTCACCGATGATACTACAAGAGGTGGACGAACGCGGCTGACGGAACAAAAAGACAGGCATTCCGGGAACCACAGATCAAAAAAAAACCTGCGCAGGTAAGAAAAAGCTTTATTTTTCTTATATTCTGTGCTCCCCTGATTTGTGCCTATCCGTTCTGTCAGTTACGGTTCTCCTGGTTTTAAAACACCAGCCTCTGTAGTGGTGAGTCTAGAATTACTGGATATTTTAGTTTATATTGCTGGAATTATTTGTTTGTTTTGTCTGTCTTGTCTGTCTTGTCTGTCTTGTTGAGAAAGTGAATGAGCCTTGTCAAGGATGGTATGAGTTAGAAGGGGATTGCCGAACTAAGCAACGGAATGCGCCTTACCTCACACGATTGGGAACCTGAGGGCTTGTGAGCTTGGGGGTCTGACGCTTATGCTTAACCTCACATCTAACTCATAAACCATAGACGGGTTGAGAGTATAAGCCCTGTCTGCTCCATAAAGCAGGGATAAGAGTGTATGAGAGGGATTCCCAGATACGGGGAGGGAATAAGGTCTCAACAAAGTCCCGAGATCTAGTCGGATACCTGGCCACTTAAAGGAATGCTTGTATATGTTGTAGCCGCATTTTTGTATATGTTGTAGCCGCATTCTGGTTTGTTATTGGGCTAGCATATAAAGTAATTATTTATTATTGGGCTAGCATATAAAGTAATTTGGTTTCAGAAATCTCATTCCGGAGAGGTTTCTAGAATTCTAGCACCCTAGGAGGAAGGCAACGAGGAACTAGTGTAACTTAGCTGGTTTGCTATTGGGCTAGCATATAAAGTAATTATTCATTCTTGTATATGTTGTAGCCGCATTATATTGTACACTAAGTGTCCCACACGCTACCTAGGCAGGACTGTTAGAATGGGCCAGAGGAACACAAAACCCCGTCAGGGAATTGTGGCGCACTATACGGTGCCACAGATAATTAAGAACATTTATGGGAAAACCGAAGCACAGGACTTAAAGGATGTCCTTCGTAAATTTAAGGTGAAAGGAGCAGCGGGCTTAGACCCGGATGTATGGAGTGAAATAAAAAGGGACAGACAAGGAGAGGTGTTAGAGAAGCAATGGATGCGTCAGGTTCAATGCTTAATTAAGGTCTCAAATAGAGCGAAAGAAGAGGGGTGGAAGTATAATCCAGATTGTGATGGTTGGGATATGAAAGATAGAAGAACAAAAAATGTCGAGGCTCCCAGCTCAGCCATCCCACCCCCATACACTGACGTAGAACGCAAACCACACAAGATATATCCGGTACTTGAGGGGAGAGGATGGGTTTGTCAGGATTGTGGAGCACAAAACCCAGAATGGGCAGTAGAATGTGTGCATTGTGGGGCACAAAAACCTCATCCAGAAACTGTAGCTCCCGTACGCACTGATACACGCATTGTTCAGGTAAACAATCCAGAATTTGGACAAGCAGCCCATCCAAATGCCCCGCCTACTGTCACTCGTAGAATGCAAATAAGGACTTGGGCACCATGGTCGGCAGACACCCTTATGGCATTAATACAGAGCGCCCCAGACCCGGTAGCAAAGCCAGCTGCTTTTTGTAGATTTGTGACACAGTTAATGAATACACATGAAGTGACCTGGCAGGATGGGGAGGATCTATGCAGACACAAAATGACTCTGACCCTGTTTAACCAGTTTATGACAGAAATAGGTCCACACAGACCTGCAGGACAAGTTGATGGGGATGGCAATTTAGAGACAGGACATGTCAGACATATAGACTCAAGGGCCCCTTTTATTGCTAGATTAGAAGCTTTTTGTCAGGCAAAACAACAGGAGAGGGGGTCCATATCACCCATGAAGCAAATGCCAGGACAGACTGTATCGGAATTTTACTTATCTATGGAAAGTATGATGGCAGATGAGGGATTGGACTTGGCCCTGCCAGTCACAATCCGAGCCTTCAATAGACAATTTATGGAGGGATTAATTCTACAGATAAGTGAGAGACTGAAAGCCTGCACACCAGAGTGGAGGGCAACTAGAGATAGAGGGACGTTGTTACAAAAAGCGCAAGGCATAGAGGCGAACTTAGCAGAAACCAAAGGGAGGAAATCTCATGCTATCAACGCACTCGGGGGTCCCCAAGAGCAAGGTAGAGGTTCCTTTCGCAAACCCCTTACCTGTCACTACTGTAACAAGATTGGTCACATCAGACGCAACTGTAAGAAAAGAATAAGGGATGAAGGAGAGGAAGGTGTTGATTCTCCAGTTAATCAGAGAAGGAACCAGCCCAGGGACAACAAAAATAGTCATATCAGGCAGCAGGGAGATGGTCCACGAGCATGACTCACCCCGGTTTTAGAAAAATCCAAAACAACAATGCTTAAGACAAATATAACGGTTGGTAATAAGAAAATCTCTTGTTTAGTCGATACAGGAGCTTCACGCTCGTTACTTTCTGACTCTGAACTACTCCCTGGCCAAAAATCACCTGACACTTTACTAATAACTGGATATGATGGCATTTTAGCCGACGCCCCGCTTACAAAACCTCTGAAAGTTAAAGTAGGAAACCACATGTTCCTTTCACGCTTTCTGGTATCCAGAGGAGCCCCCACTAATTTGTTAGGAGCTGACATTTTGCAGAAAATAGGAGCTAACATTACCTATCACCCAGATGGCACTGTCACCTTAGCTATAGGGGATAATCAAGAACACATGGAGATGTGTAACCTGATACAATACCTAGAGGAGGAATCGGAATTGTCCGGCACACCTCCTTCAGACTTAGATCAGATTTTGTCGTCCCTTCCAGGAGAACTATGGGAAAAACATCCAGCTGATGTTGGACTTTTGCCCATACCTCCGGTTACCCTACAGCTGATTCCAGGAGCAGTGCTTCCCCAACAAAAGCAGTATCCACTTAGTGCACCTCAAGAGACGGCCATAGAAATGCAGGTCCAATCCTTCTTAAAAAGTGGAGTTCTAAAAGAGGTAAAATCACCGGCAAACACTCCCTTGTACCCGGTTAAAAAGAAATCAGTAGCCGGTAGTCCGGTTAAGTATAGAATGGTCCAAGACCTTAGAGCGGTCAACAAAATACTAGCCCCGATGACACCTTTAGTACCCAATCCACATACATTACTGTCACAAATACCATCAACCAGTATGTACTTTACGGTTATAGATTTAGCGAATGCTTTCTTTTCCGTCCCGCTTGCTGAAGAATGCCAACTTTGGTTCGCATTTTCAATCAAAAATCGGCAACTAACCTGGACACGCCTACCTCAGGGTATGGGGCATTCACCTACCTTGTATTCGCAAGCATTGCAAACGGTGTTGGGAGAATGGGTACCACCAGATTCCTGTGTATTGTTACAATATGTGGATGATTTATTGTTATGCTGCCCTGACAAAGAAACTTGTTTGGCCACCACCCTTAATTTGTTGCGATTTTTGGCAGAAAAAGGTTGCAAGGTTAATAAGAAAAAGTTACAGGTGTGTCAGGAAAAAGTTATCTTTTTGGGACATTGTATATCACAGGGTACGAGACATCTCACTGAGGAGAGGGTTCAAGTGATAAAGGGAATGTTACCCCCACGGAATTTCAAACAATTGCGTATGTTTTTAGGTATCGTGTCATATTGTAGACAGTGGATACCACATGCTAGCGCTTTGATGCAGCCATTATACGATTGTTTGAAAATTGTACCGTATATGCTTACAGAAATAGCTTATGAGTCGTTTATCACTTTGAAAAAGTTGTTGATTTCTGCCCCGGCTATTGGTATACCAGATTACACCAAGATATTTAATCTGTACATTGCTGAGATCACTGGACACGCCACAGGTGTTCTGACACAGGCACATGTAAAACAAAGACCAGTCGCTTACTTTTCAGCAGCATTAGATCCAGTATCTAGAGGTTCACCGTCTTGTGTACGGGCGGTAGCTGCAGTGTCAATTATCATAGATAAGTCATCAGAGATTGTTCTAGACAATCCAGTCGTAGTGCATACCACACATGACATACATGCAATCTTGTCTCAGGTACAGCCCAAACACATTTCAATGGCTAGGCAATTAAGATTACAGTGTACTTTACTCTTACCTCCAAATGTTACTTTTCAGCGCTGTACAACCTTAAATTTGGCCACCTTTTTGCCTCTTCAGTCACCAGATTTGGCAAGGGGGAATGATAGTACTAATAGTACTAGTGAGAAAAGAAATGAGGACACTGACACTCTTTTGTTTAAAGAAGTAGATCAGCACGATTGTTTTCAGCTCATGGAACAGGAGACAATGGGATTCCCACATGTTACAGATACACCGATTTTAAATGCTGAGTACACCTTGTATATAGATGGTAGTAGGTTTGCTGATGACAAGGGTAAATATCACACAGGGTATGCTGTAGTGACTGATACGCAGGTAATTGAAGCACAGCCCTTACCAGCCCACATGTCAGCACAGGAAGCAGAATTAAAAGCTTTAGAACAAGCCCTAGAATACTTAAAAGAACGAGAAGGGAATATTTACACTGACTCTGCCTACGCTTATGGTGTAGCGCACGATTATGGCCACATATGGAGGGCTAGAGGTTATCTGACAGCAGCAGGTACACCTGTAAAACATGGAGAAGGGATTAAGAGAGTCCTGAACAATCTTCAAAAGGTTAAACGAGTAGCCATTATGAAGATAGCGGCACACACGAGCGCAAAAACAATTGAGGCAAAAGGAAATGCATTTGCAGATTTGACTGCAAAACAGGCAGCTCTAGGGGAAGGAAGCCCTGAGACCTTAGCAGCGGTAGAGGTGAGTATCCCAGAACCAACATGGCAGCAGCTGAGTAAATTACAGGAGCAAGCAGGGGAGAGCGAGGAAGATAAGTGGGTCAGGATGGGAGCAGCACCAGACCTTGACAATGTATGGAGGGAAGGAGGCAAAATATGCCTGCCTGCCTCTCTGTACCCAGAAATGGCAGCGGCAGTTCACCTACCCACACACGTCAGTTCCAATTCCATGTATAGGATTGTGAACCAAGGATGGCTCGCCCCTGGATTCAGTAGCACTGCAAGAAACTACTGTGCAGCCTGCCAAATCTGTCTCCTGAATAACCCAGGACAGAAAGTGAAAACCCCACGAAAACACCAGGTCCGGGCCCAATACCCCTTCCAGAGACTGCAAATTGATTACATACAAATGCCTAAGAGCGGCCCTTTTGAATTTGTCCTCGTGTGTATCGATTTATTCTCAGGTTGGCCCGAAAGTTATCCAGTAAAATCGGCTACAGCTAAAGCCACAGCTAAGAAACTGATCACTGAGTTAATACCTAGGTTTGGTCTTCCTGAAACCATAGAATCAGATAGGGGGACACACTTTACAGGAGAAATCATGCAGAATGTGATGACCATGTTAGGGGTTCAACAAAGTTTTCACACCCCTTACCACCCACAGAGTTCAGGATCAGTGGAGAGAGTAAATGGGACAATAAAGCTAAAAATACAAAAAGCCATGCAAGAGTTAAACAAGCCTTGGCCAGAATGCCTGCCTCTGGCTTTATTCTCTATAAGGTACACTCCAACAGGAAAAACAGGATTATCCCCATATGAGATACTTTTTGGGAATGCACCTAGATTGGGTTTATACTTTCCACAGAGTATGCAATTGCAATGTGATAGTTTGACTGCATATGTGATACAATTACAACAACGTCTAACTAAGATCCACAAAAGTGTGTATTCTTCTCTTCCAGACCCTAATTCAATAACAGGTACACATACTCTGCTACCAGGGGATTATGTATATGTGAAGAAACACACCAGAAAGACATTGGAACCCAGGTTTGAAGGTCCTTACCAAGTACTCTTGACCACAGCCACCTCAGTAAAGCTGGAAGGAAAACCTACCTGGATACACGCATCACATTGCAAGAAACAACCCGAGAAAACAACATGATGAAATATCTACTTACATATTTTTTTGTTGAAGATTGTTGTTTTACAAATATATGCATGGACTCCTGGTATTAATGTACTTGAAGTAGAGGAAACAACAACTTTCGAATGGGCTATAGATGATCCTAAAGTAGCAAATTATTATTGACAAAGGTAGACTAGTACATCTTTCCTCACAGATACAACAGGATACTGCACCACATTGGTGGGATATATTTAGTGGAATGTCTTCTACAGCAACCAATACCTTTCACTGGTTGTTAAGTCCAATGGTAATTATTATTCTAATATTAATATCACTTACAATCACGAATATATGTGTATACAGGAAAATAAATAGGAAAATTAGGAGAATAGACAGGGTATACTGATAAATGTGTATTGACATCACCCTACTCCTATAAAACTCCTCTTCTTGAATTTTAAGATGTTGGTAATACCTAGGGGGATGGGTTCTACCCCTCTGACAACTCGCGGTCAGGGAAAGGACTCTGGGGAAAAACTGACTAGAACTTATTCATGAGGACCAAGGGGGAAGGAGAGGATGATTTCAAAGGGGGAAATTGATAGGGTTGAAATAATGACTTAGAGTTCCACTTTAATTGTTTCTGTTTTTTCTTACCTGTGTACGTATCAATTGTTCTATTTAAATTGTTTGTGCTCCTTTCTTCCCTGTGTACGTATCAATTGTTCTATTTAAATTGTTTGTGCTCCTTTCTTACCTATGTACGTATCAATTGTTCTATCAATCTGTATCTAGATGGAATTTGGAACTGCTGAATAATCATTACATGTTCGCTGATGAGAAACTCTTTGTACCTTAACCTCATTTGGTAATGCCGATAAGATTACTGCTTTTGGAACTGCCTATAAAAGAAGTAAAGGGAGCAGTCCTTTTGGGATGCTCAGAACTGTGATACAGACATACCTGACTCCGTGTCATTATTCTTATAGAAGCAATAATTTGGCAAAGCAATATAAACTTAAGCAACTTGTTTAAAAGTTGAACCTAACACCACCAGCTCAACCAAAACATCCTTTAAATTTTGATCAGATTGCCTTACCCACCTCTGCAACTCAGGAGGTAGATCTCTTAGGAACCGGTCCATTGCAACTCTCTCCGCTATTTGGGGCCCTGTGAGTATCTCAGGCTGCAGCCACCATTTGACCAGGTTGACAAGGTCATACATTTTTGGAGTGGGGGATCCATCTGCCTTGAAACTCCAGCTGTGTACTCGCTGCGCTCTCGCTGCATGGTGACCCCCAGAGGCTTCAAGATCTCAGCTTTTAGTTTGTCATAATCTCGGGCATCATCCATGGACAGATCAAAGTAGGCTTTTTGGGAGTCCCCTGCCAACTGTGGTGCCACAAGCGTAGCCCAGTGGCCTTTAGGCCAGGCCTGCCCCTCAGCAGTTCTCTTAAAAGTACATAAGAACATCTCCACATCATCCTGGCATGTCATCTTTTGAAGAAGGTGACTTTTGGTGCCTGGCAGGGTGTCACCGGGAGACCCTGTGGAGACATTTGCAGTCTGGGCTGGAATCATCTGCAGTACTTCAGCTGATACCTGTCGGTCTTTCTCAGCTGCCTGAGCCAAGGCAGCCACTTGAGCCCCAGTTGTCTGTGCCAAAGCAGTCACTTGAGCCTCTGTTGCCTGAGCCAGGGCAGCCACAGCTTGCTGGCTGGTTGATTGGGCTTGCTGCTGTTGAGCAGCCAACATTCTATTAGTTTCTTGTTGTACAGCAGTAGCTTTCTTATAAGCCTGTTGCTGTGCGGCATTACTTTGGAGCAAGGCCAATTACACTGAAGTACACTGTGCCTTTAAGTGGTATAGACACACACTGCTGTCCCTTTAACACCACTGACACAAATTTCACACAACTTATCTCAATGCCGTCTTAACAACAGGTCCACAGTGTAGCCAACAAACTTGCCTTTCAGCGTGGATCAGTATAGGGATTCAAGTGAAGAGTTCTCAGAAAGGTAATCCAGCCGTATGCAAGGTTGAGGGCTTCCTTGTCTCCGCTGCTGTGAGTCTCTGATTGCACAGTGAGTTCCGCTCCTCTGAAAAGCAATCCGCACATTGATTTTTTTTTTCAGAGGTATTTGACAGGTAGTGAGGGGGCCTCCTCACCACCTGTTTTACCTAAATGCTGCATCACCCCCACCACAACCACGTGCATTGCATGCGGTTTTGGGGAAGATGCAGCACAGACCCTTTTATTTTGTTGGGTTGCGTTTGGTGAGCAGTAATGCCCACCAAATGCAACTGTGATATAATTCTTATATAACTCAATATAATTCTTGTTGCAGTCATGAAGAAAAGCATTGTGGCTGCAGCATGTGCACAAGCTCAGCTGCTGCCTTGTCAGCTTCTGGTGTGAATATACCTTTTCCACTTGCCACCCACCCGCACTATTTTTATTAAGCTTGGGTGACACAGGCATGTCAGATGCCAGACAACATACCCATATGTCGCTACTTATTTTCTGAGTTTTTCGGGGCACACATGCATGCCCCCACCAACCCATACTGTGATTGGAGACAGCACTAGCTATTTAACAGGTTTCAGCCAATGATTTTGGCAGAAACCTGCATTTACAAACACACAGGACTCTGTACACAGAACAATGATCTGGCTGTTTCTTCTCCCTGCAAAGCAGGAGAAAAACAACCAGATCTGTAAGTAAAAGCAGTACACATTACACTTGATAGGCACATAGTTAACTCCTTCCCAGACAGTGTCATTAGTACAGTGTTAGTGTACAGTATTAAATCTATACAACTGTAATAGTGTTACCAGTTATGTCAGTTAGTTAGTGTACCCCCTGTGAGGGTCAGTTAGCACACAATCTATGGTCCCTAACTCACATTCATATACAGGGGCTAATCTAGACAGAAGCCAATTAACCTACCAGCGTGTCTTTGGAGTGTGGGAGGAAACTGGAGTATCCAGAGGAAACCCATGCAGGCACAGGGAGAACATGAAAACTCCAGGCAGGTAGTGTCGTGGTTGGGATTTGAACCAGCGACCCTTTTTACTGCTAGATGAGAGTGCTACCTACTACACCACTGTGCCACCCCAGTATATATCCCATAATTTGTAGATATTTTCATAATTTTCATCATTTGCTAACATTTTGCGTTTTAAAACTGTTGTTTACACTTGTCTGTTATGAGTTACACTTACTTTTCATGGTGCCTTGGCCAGGATAAAACACCCAGGGGCTGATTTACAAAGCATTTGCGCCATGACTTGCGGTGCAGGCCAATGAGCAAATGACGTTTTCGTATTTACAAAGCATTTGCGCCGGTAACAGCGCGATCCCCCATTTACTATTCTCTTCCCGCGCACGGGAAGAGGTGATCGGTACGTCACTATAGACATGGCACACGGCATCTTTAACTTATAATTTAAACAAGCTGGAAGTGCCAATATTATGGGGGTGATGTGGGTGATGTGAGGAAGGGTAGTACTAAAAAGTGACTTTCTCTGAACAAGCCGGCAGTGCCAGTAAATACATTTGGAGCTGCGGGAGGTGAATTTATACACTGCACATGCTCAAACGGCATTTGCGCTTGTTCAAATACTTTGGTTCAGTGCGCCGGCAAAATCTTAGTAAATTTCAAGCATTTGCATAGGTTGAATGGGCGTACTTCTAGACTTTTTTTTTTTTTTTACACTGGTTCACTTCGCGCGGCTCTAATGAAATTTCGGTCCAGCAATACATATAAAAGTTCATTGATAAAAAACAGCATTAAGAAAAAAAACAAAATTACTTAAAAAAAATGCGTGGGGTTCCCCCGAAATTCAATACCAGGCCCTTCAGGTCTGGTATGGATATTAAGGTGAACCCCGTGCCAAAAAAAATGTAAAAAATGGCGTGGGGTTGCCACCCAAAATCCATACCAGGCCCTTCAGGTCTGTTATGGATTTTAAGGGGAACCCCGCACCAAAATTATAAAAAAATGGCGTGAGGTCCCCCCAAAAATCCATACCAGACCCTTATCCGAGCAACCTGGCAGGCCGCAGGAAAAGAGGGGGGCACGAAAGAGCCCCCCCCTGAACCGTACCAGGCCACATGCCCCCAACATTGGGAGGGTGCTTTGGGGTCCCCTGCAAAGCACCTTGTCCCCATGTTGATGAGGACAAGGGCCTCATCCCCACAACCCTTGGCCGGTGGTTGTGGGGGTCTGAGGGCGGGGGGCTTATCGGAATCTGAAAGCCCCCTTTAACAAGGGGACCCCCAGATCCC
The DNA here is from genome assembly GCF_042186555.1 of Aquarana catesbeiana. NCBI lineage: Eukaryota > Metazoa > Chordata > Amphibia > Anura > Ranidae > Aquarana > Aquarana catesbeiana. The sequence continues at coordinate 176,674,534 of NC_133334.1, read as the reverse complement.
GCCCCCTGTGTGAAATGGTAAGGGGGTACAAAAGTACCCCTACCATATCACAAAAAAACTGTCAAAAATGTTACGAATGACAAGAGACAGTTTTTGACAATTCCTTTATTTAAATGTTTCTTCTATCTTCCTTCGGTTTCTTCCTCCATCTTCTTCTTCTGGTTCTTCCTCCAGTGTTCTTGTCCGGCATCTTCCTCTGCAGCGTCTTCTTCTCTTCTTCTCCTTGGGCCGCTCTGCATCCATGATGGCATGATGGGAGGCTCCCGCTGTGTGACGCTTCTCGTCTCCTGACACTTCTTAAGTAATGGAGGGTGGGGCCACCCGGTGAACCCACCTCCCTCTGACATCACGGGGAAAGCCATAGGGGAAGATCCCATCAATTCCCTGTGCCTCAAAGGGGGGCGGGGCCACCCAGTAACCCTGCCCACTTTGAAGCACGGTTCTGTTATATAAGTGTCAGAAGACGAAAAGCGTCACACAGCGCAAGCCTCCCATGGATGCGGTGCGGCCCAACAACAAAGCGGGGAAGAAGACGCCGTGGAGGAAGATGCCGGACGAGAACACCGGAGCAAGAAGCTGAGGATCGGAGAAAGAAGCAGAGGAAGAAGATGGAGGAAGAAACCGAAGGATGAAGGAAGGAAGAAGGAAGAAGTCCCAAAGATGGAAAGAAGAAGGCTTTAAATAAAGGAATTGTCAAAAACTGTCTCTTGTCATTTGTAACATTTTTGACACTTTTTTTGTGAAATGGTAGGGGTACTTTTGTACCCCCTTACCATTTCACACAGGAGGGGCTGGGATCTGGGGGTCCCCTTGCTAAAGGGGGCTTCCAGATTCCGATAAACCCCTCTGCCAGCAGACCCCCACAACCACCGGCCAAGGGTTGTGGGGATGAGGCCCTTGTCCTCATCAACATGGGGACAAGGTGCTATGTGGGGGACCCCAAAGCACACTCCCAATGGTTGAGGGCATGTGGCCTGGTACAGTTCAGGGGGGGCGCTCTCTCATCCCCCCTCTTTTCCTGCGGCCTGCCAGGTTGCGTGCTCGGATAAGGGTCTGGTATGGATTTTTAGGGGGACCCCACGCCTTTTTTTTTAAATTTTGGCGTGGGGTTCCCCTTAAAATCCATGCCAGACCTGAAGGGCCTGGTATGGATTTTGAGGGGGACCCCACGCAATTTTTTTTTTTTTATGGCGTGGGGTTCCCCTTAAAATTCATACCAGACCTGCTGTTTTTATCAATGAACTTTTATGTGTATTGCCGGACCGACATTTCATTATAACCGCGAGTAGTTTTAAATAACTTTTATTCCTTAAGGGCCAGTTCACACCACATGCAGTCCAGTGCCTTTTTTTTCTGCATCAAAAACGCACAGAAAGTAGGTTATATGGTTTTCAATGGCATAGTTCACACCAGTGCTTGCAGTTCCAGTGTGTTTCCAGTTCCCGAAAAAAAAATAGAACATGCTGCATATTTTATGCACTGGACTGTACTGAAACGCTGTAAAACACATCAAAAATGCACTGGAGTGTGTTCAAACTATCTGGTAAGCCTCCCCTATACCCTGTGGTGGTTCTTCTCACAACTAGATTCACCCACTGTTTGCAAGATTCATCCTTATACAGACTGGGAATTTATTTACATTTATTACCACTTATGGACACTTTGTTGTATCTGAGTTCCGGTCTGCCTGCTGTATCACATTCCCTGTGATTCCATACTGTTTGCAAGATTCATTCTTATTCAGACTGGGAATTTATTTACATTTATTACCACTTATGGACACTTTTTTGTAATTTTCATATCATTTTATTCTTCATACTATTCACTTAGTGTATTTATATGTTTTTCATTTTAGTGTTGTTCAGATTCACATATGTACATTGCATTAGGCACTTTATCCTTTAGCGCTATACTTTGTTGTTCTTGTGTTTTTTGGGTTAGTAATTTAAGGACATCCTTAACATAGTTACATAGTAAGGTTGAATAAAGACACCAGTCCATCCAGTTCAACCTGAGGCTCAATTCACACCTATGCATGTTGCTTTTGAGCGTTTTTGGAGGTTTTTTTTTCATGCTTGCCACGTTTTTGAGCAGCGTTTTTGCGGCGTTTTTGCCGCGATTTTGCCGCGATTTTGCCGCGATTTGCGTTTTGCGTTTTTTTTTTTTACCGTTTTTTTTTTACAGTCTAAAAAAAAATTTAAAAAAAAAAAAAAACAAAAAAACGGCAAAAACGCATCAAAAACGCACCAAAAACGCTGCAAAAATGCTGCAAAAACGGTGCACTTGCGTTTTTGATGCTTGTCCATTGAATTCTATTACATGCAAAACGCTGCATTTTGCATGAAAAAAAGTCCCTGACCCTTTCCAAAAATGCAGAGAAACAAAAAGGCATTGATGTGAACATGTTCCATAGGAACCCATGTTAAAAAATTCCCGTGCATTTCTGCAAAATGCAAAATGCATCAAAAAACGCGCTAGTGTGAATGGAGCCTGAGTGAGTGTTGGTGTGTGTCTACAATTGTCCCTATCCCTGTACATCCCAAACTCACATCAATCCCTACCCTCAATCCAAGGTGTGTGTGTGTGTGTGTTACATTTGGGTGTCCTTATCGAGTTTCTAACATGTATTTTCTATTTGTATATGTTGTTGGAAAACAGATGTGTTTTTATGCAATTTATTTGTTACTTTGGTTTGTTGTTTTTTTGGGGGGTGGTGGTTATATTACCATGAAATCTTTTTTATGTTGACAATTTTTGTTGTTTTTACGTTGTTCACTTTGATTTAACTGTCTGTGCTACATTATTTTTAAAATTCTTTCTCAAGATGTTGTGCCTAATGTCGTTTTAATCCTTAATAGATGTCCATTTGTGGGTGCACTCCTTTTAACTCCTATTAATTTACACTGCAAAAGGGTCAAACCTATTCTGTTAGTGTCTCAAATTAACATACATGTGTGTATTTTGCTTTCCTTGCTTCTTTTCCAAGTCCTGTTTTTTTTTTTTGGGGACAATAAAATTGTTTCAAATTCTTTTTATGTGTGTTCTTTTCATGCAATGGATTTCCCAGCTGCAGCTTAACTAGGCTGATTGGCATGTCTTAGACAAATCCTTTTTTCATTTTTTTTTTTAGTTTTAAGTTACTTTCCTGGTGCCTTCATGGTAGCACATGCATGGATTGTGCGTATGCTGCCATGGATAGTGACCAGGAAAGTAACATTTCAGAGTGGTAAGTATTCAATTTTCTTTTTGAGCAGTGGTTTTCAGCCTCAGTCCTCAAGTACCCCCCTGACAGGACATGTTTAGGAAATTTTATCTTATCTAAAATAGCTGTCCAAAATACAAAACCATTGACTTTGATTTAAAGCACCTCTGCAAGATGAAGGAAAACCTGCAAACATGGCCTGTTGGGGGGTACTTGAGGACAGGGTTGAGAAGCACTGAACTAAAATCAAGCTGAAGACAATCCTATTCTAATTGTGGACATTTGAGGGAAATCAAGATTTTTTTTTTTTTTAAAGGTTGGGCTTTGTGTCCAACCAGCAGAAGACCAGACCCCCGCTAGCAAAAGAGCTGGTAGAAGATAGTGGGGGAGGCTGGCAGAAGATACCGGACACCGGGAGAAGAGGCCGGACAGCGCGTAGAAGAGGCCGGACACCTGGAGAAGATGCGGAGAAGAGGCTGGAGAGCGTGGAAGACCCCCGAAGTCAGAAGAAGACCCCTGGAGCTGCCTAATAAATTACTTTAAAAACCTGTGTAGTGTGTTTTTTATTGACACTTTTTTCCCCCCCAGGTGAATGGGTAGCGGTACCACTCATTCACATAGGGTGGGGAGCCGGGATCTGGGGGCCCCCTTATTAAAGGGGGCTCCCGGATTCTAATAAACCCCCTGCCCGCAGACCCCGACAACCAACGGCCAGGGTTGTCGGGAAGAGGCCCTTGTCCTCGTCAACATGGGGACAAGGTGCTTTGGGGTGGGGGGGCCGCAGCGCACCCCCCTTCCCCAAAGCACCCATCCCCCATGTTGAGGGCATGCGGCCTGGTACGGTTCAGGAGGGGGGGTGCTCGCTCGTCCCTACCCCTTTCCCGACCGACCGGGCTGCGTGTTCGGATAAGGGTCTGGTATGGATTTGGGGGGACCCCCACGCCGTTTTTTCGGCGTAGGGGGTTCCCCTTAGAATCCATACCAGACCAAAGGGCCTGGCATGCACCTGGAGGGGGGAACCCATGCCGGTTTTTCTCGCGCTGCTTTAAAAGGAAGATGTGTTTTTCCTATTGCAGCGAGCGGGAGATATACCTCGCCGAGAAACAGCGCGATCCTATCGCGCTGGAAACATTCTCGCGTGTAGGTACTCCTGTGTGTGCGCTGGTTTACACGCTGGATTAAGGATCTATCCAGTGCACCAATTAAGGTCTGAACCAGCGCAGTGCATTCATCTTAGTAAATGACCCCCCCAGTCTTATCTTGCTGTTTCCATCCTGCTTTGCAATCTGTTTAGGGCAGAAAACCTCCACTTTCATCATATGTCCGATCTATTAGCTCCTAATTAATGGTTTAACCTCCCCCTACTCCATTCCAGTATAATTTCAGTTTGACTCTTGGGACAGCTTGCTAGGGTAGGCTGGCCACTTCTTGCGCAAAGTGCCATTTCTGCGCTAAGTGCCTGGCACTTTCAACACGGGATACCTCATCATCCTCATCTTCTAATCATGTCTTCTCTGCTCTTTCGGGTAACTGAGTCCCCTCTTCCCTGCTATATTAAGCCACTTTACATGTCTGCAATCCATATCTGCCTCACTGTAACCATCGTTAACTTAGGCTTGGTTCACACCAATGCATTTTTAGTGCTTTTTGCATTTTGCAGTCTAAACAGACCTCTGATGTTTCACTTTTGAGACTCAGAAAGGGAGAACAGAGATTCCCCAGTCCCTTTCTCTGCAGCCTCAGCTGCACTGGACAGTGAACTAATGGGAAGTGCTCTGTGCTGAGCGGCTTCCTCTTCATCCACAAACTGAAGCATAGTAAACATAGCTTCAGTTAAGAATAAACCACAAGAGCAATCGGTACAAATCACCCACTGTGTTCATTCAGAAAAGGAACGGGCTGGTAAATTAATCACTTGCTGACCAGCCGCCGCAGTTGTACTGCGGCAGAATGGCACGGCTGAAAGAAACAACGTTATGTTATGTCGCTTCGCCCTGTGGCCACTAGGGGCGCGCGCCCGCCCGGTGCTCGGCCCTGGAGCCGATGCAAGTGCCTGGCGGTCACAATCACTGGTTCTCTGAGGGGAGAAGAGACAATTGTCTGTTCATACAGAGTATGAACAGTGACCTGTCATCTCCCCTACACAGCCCCCTCCCCCCTTCAGTTAGAACACACACTAGGGAACACAATTAACCCCTTAATCGCCCCCTAGTGTTAACCCCTTCCCTGCCAGTGACATTTTTACAGTAATCAATACGTTTTTATAGCACTGATCGCTGAATAAATGCCAATGGTCCCAAAAATGTGTCAAAATTGTCTGACGTGCCCGCCATAATGTCGCAGTCCCGATAAAAATCGCAGATCGCCGCCATTACTAGTAAAAATAAAATAATAATAAAAATGCCATAAAACTATCCCCTATTTTGTAGACGCTATAACTTTTGTGCAAACCAATCAATATAAGCTTATTGCATTTTTTTACCAAAAATATGTAGAAGAATACATATCGGCCTAAACTGAGGAAAAAAATTGTTTTTTTATATATATTTTTGGGGGATATTTATTACAGCAAAAAGTAAAAAATATTGCGTTTTTTTTTCAAAATTGTCGTTCTTTTTTTGTTTAAAGTGCAAAAAATAAAAACTGCAGAGGGGATCAAATACCACCAAAAGAAAGCTCTATTTGTGGAAAAAAAAGGACATCAATTTTGTTTGGGTGCAACGTTGCACGACTGCGCAATTGTCAGTTAAAGCGATGCAGTGTTGAATCGCAAAAAGTGCTCTGGTCAGGAAGGGGGTAAAATCTTCTGGGGCTGAAGCGGTTAAATATTTACTGTCTCTTTCCCCCGCTCTCCTTCCTGAAACATCCCCCACAGCAGCAGGTGGGTGAGGAGAGGAGGGAAGCTGGTAGCACTGCAGGGAGGAGACTGGGGCGCCAGGAAGCAGGGGACATCGACACTGCACAGGCTGGTTAGGGTGTGCCCAGGCACACCCAACACACCTTGTGTGCACGCCTATGAACTGAACACACTTTCCTGCAACATCAAGCCACTTTGCATGCCCAAAGTCTACATTTGCCTCGCTGTAACCATCAGTAACTTACTCCACTCTTCCCTGCAACATTAAGTCACTTTGTATTGCCTGCAATCCACACCTGACTCTCTGTGACCATCGGTAACTGACTCAACTCTTCCTTGCAACATTAAGCCACTTTTTGGCTTCTGTTGGACCGGCTGCCATACACACGAGCTGAATGTCGGTGGTTTTTTGTTGAACTGGACAATGCCAGATGAAATTTGGCATGTATGTACTAGGCATAACACTTTTCCTTGTCAAAAGAAGTTTATTGAGTATACAATGTTATAAAGATACGTAAAGATACATAAAGTAAGTTTACAAGGATCTATAAAGTAAGCTCATTGTTTTACAGTAGGGTTTATATAGGTAAATATCATGAAATTTCAAATATTAAACATTGGGTTCACGTAAACCTAAATTAAAGATATATATAATTTCCTTAGTTACTTTTGTAGGTATTTAAATGATTTATACCTACTATACATATTGTTTACAAGTAGAGTGTATATAGGTCAAATAAATTCTGATAATGAGCTTTAATCGTAAGGTGGAGAAAAGGAAAGAGAAAGAAGAAAAAGGGTTGAAAGGTAGAGGTATGGTCCACAAGGTTGTCCCGCTCGTCAGTTTATTATTCTTTTTAGTTCTCTTTGAAGCCTTAGAATGGGTGTCTCTGTAAGTCATTTAATCTGTTACCATGGCAACAGGACAGAGTCATTGAAATTTGACAGGAACTGTTGTTTTATCCAAGGATGCCAAAGTTTTTCAAATTTTGGAATTTGATTTTGATCGATGGCTACCATCTTAGCATGGGACATTGTATTATTCATTCTGTGAATTGTTTCTGCTAGTACCAATGTAGGAGATTTCCATGCCTTGGCCACTGTTTGTTTTGCAGCCGTTATTAGTTGGATCATAAGTTTGAATTGAGAGAGTGTTAACCATTCCGGTTTTAGATTAAGTAAAGTTAAATATGGATCTGGTTGTATTATTTTTTTAAATATTTTAGATGCAATCACGAAGACTTCCTTCCAGAAGGTTTGGATTACTGGGCACGTCCACCATATGTGTAAATATGTGCCTATTTCTGGGCATCCTCGAAAACAAAGAGTTGAGGTATTAGGTGAATATTTTGCCACTCTAGCGGGTACAAGGTACCAGCGAGTTAGGACTTTATAATTTGTCTCCAGTGCCAAGATGTTGGGTGAAGATGACTTAGATGTGAGCCATATATTAGACCAGTCCGTGTCTTCTAAAGTTCGTCCCAGGTCCTCCTCCCACCTCTGAACGTAAGAGGGTCTATTAAGATTTGCTACTCCATATAATTGATTATAAAGTGATGAAATTGTACCTTTAGCAAATGGATCTTTTGTACAGATTGATTCAAAAATGGATAATTGGGATAATGGTGTATCCCCCTTTAGGAATGGTGTATAGAAATTTTTGATTTGGAGATATCTAAATATCTCAGAGTTTGGTAGATCATATTTTTCTCTAAGCGATGGGAATGAAAGGAATGATTTAGATGCTATGAAGTCATTTAGTGTCTGAATGCCTGATGTTGTCCAAGCTTTAAAAGAATTTGGGTAGATCCATGCCGGATAAAAGGCCGGATTTCTGATAAAAGAAAGGAGAGGATTGTGTGGAGATTGTAACTGATATTTGGTTTTTAGTTTATCCCAGAGAGATAAGAAGTGTTTAGTTATGGGATTATGAATTTTAAAGCGGTCTTTAGGATCAAGCCATAATAAATTTGATATTAATAGAGGGTCATTTTCTGAAGCCTCTATAAATATCCATAATGGGATTTCCTGTTTTGCATGGTATTTGGACAGACTGGCCAAATGTGCTGCTCTGTAGTAGTTAGTAAAATTAGGGTATCCCAGGCCTCCTTTATTTTTGAGAAGATGTAGTGTGTGTATAGGTATACGTGGTTTAGAAGAGCCCCATATAAACGAAGTTGCTCTTTTTTGTACTATTCTCAAAAAATAGGAAGGAATTGGAATAGGGAGGACTCTGAATAGATAAAGCAATTTGGGTAGAATAGTCATTTTGATTGCATTAATCTTCCCTATCCAGGATAAAGGAAGTTGCGACCATTGTTTTATTAGATTTGTGATCTGTCTTAATACAGGAGGATAATTGGTTGAGAATAAGTCAGAATGAGATGCTGTTAAATGAATTCCAAGATATGGGATTGATTTTTCTGCCCATGTGAATGGGAGTGCAGCCCTAGCCGGGATCAATTCCATGTTTGTGAGTGAAATATTAAGCACTAGGCATTTCTTAGGATTAATCATAAGTAGACATGTGCAGGATGAAAAAATTCGTTTAGTTTAGTTTCGTTTCGATTTGTTATTTAACTTAATTCGTTTAGTTAAATTCGTTGCATTCATTACATTCGTTTTCGGAATTCGTTTCGTTTCGTATTCGAATTCGAAAAAATTCGACCGCATTCGAAAAAATTCGACCGTATTCGAAAAAAACTATCAAATTCGAAAAAATTCTAACACATTCGAAAAAAACTGTCAAATTCGAAAAAATTCTACCACATTCGAAAAAAACTGTCAAATTCGAAAAAATTCTACCACATTCGAAAAAAACTATCAAATTCGAAAAAATTCTACCACATTCGAAAAAAACTGTCAAATTCGAAAAAATTCCATAACATTCGAAAAAAACTATCAAATTCGAAAAAATTCTACCACATTCGAAAAAAACTGTCAAATTCGAAAAAATTCTACCACATTCGAAAAAAACTGTCAAATTCGAAAAAATTCTACCACATTCGAAAAAAACTATCAAATTAAAAAAAAATGTTACTACATTTGAAAAAAATATTAAATTCGAAAAAATTCTACCACATTCGAAAAAAACTGTCAAATTCGAAAAATTTCTACCACATTCGAAAAAAACTATAAAATTCGAAAAAAACAATAACTGAATTTGAAAAAGTAAACTATATATAACCATTTTGCGAAATTTGAAATTCGTATAGAATGAAATCGAATTCCAATAGAAAAGATTAGGATAGAATAGAAAGTATAAAAGAATAGCATAGAAAAACAATAGATCAGAATAGAAAAAAATATAATATATTGTATTCTAAGCTTTTCTATTTGAATTCGAATTCATTCTGTACCAAATTCCAATTTTGGAAGATGGTTAAATATATATATTATATTTTTTTTCTATTCTGTTCCATTGTTTTTCTATGCTATTCTTTTCTATTCTATTCTAAACTTTTCTATTCGAATTTGAATTAATTCTATGCGAAATTCGAATTTCGGAAGATGGCTTCTAAAATTAGAATTTCGTATAGAATGAATTCGAATTTGAATAGAAAAGATTAGAATAGAAATAGAATAGACTAGAAAAACAATAGAACAGAAGAGAATAAAATATAATATATATATATTTTTCTATTCTGTTTCATTGTTTTTCTATGCTATTCTTTTTTATTCTATTCTAAACATTTCTATTCGAATTTGAATTCATTCTATACGAAATTCGAATTTCGGAAGATGGCTTCTGAAATTCGAATTTCGTATAGAATGAATTTGAATAGAAAAGAATAGACTAGAAAAACAATAGAACAGAACAGAATAAAATATAATATATATATTATATCTTATTCTATTCTGTTCTATTGTTTTTCTAGTCTATTCTTTCTACTCTATTTTAATCTTTTCTATTCAAATTAATTTTATACGAAATTCGAATTTTGGAAGATGGTTTTATATATATATATATATATATATATATATATATATATATATATATATATATATATATATATATATAAATATTTTTTCTATTCTGTTCTATTGTTTTTCTATTATTTTCTATTATATTCTGATCTTTTCTATTTGAATTCAAATTCATTCTATACAAAATTCAAATTTCAGAAAATAGTTATATAGAAATAGAATGAAATCAAATTCTAATAGAAAAGAATAGAATAGAAAAACAATAGAACAGAATAGAAAGAAATATTTTATATATATATAAAAATAAATAAAACCATCTTCCGAAATTGGAATTTGGTACAGAATGAATTCGAATAGAAAAGATTAGAATAGAATATTTTATATTTTTTTCTATTCTGTTCTATTGTTTTTCTATGCTATTCTTTTATATTATTTTCTGTTCTATTCTAATCTTTTCTATTTGAATTCATTCTGTACCAAATTCCAATTTCGGAAGATGTGTGTGTATATATATATATATATATATATATATATATATATATATTTTTTTTTTTTTTTCTATTCTGTTCTATTGTTTTTCTGTTCTAGTCTTTTCTATTAGAATTCGATTTCATTCTAATTCATTCTGTTTCTGTATAACCATTTTCAGAAATTCAAATTTCGTATAGAATGATTTCGCATTCAAATAGAAAAGATTAGAATAAAATAGAAAAGAATAGAAAAGAATAGAAAAACAATAGACCAGCATAGAAAAAAAATAAAAATAAAAAAAATATATATAAATATATATACCGTATTTATCGGCATATAACACGCACTTTTTTCCCCTTAAAATCGGGGAAAATCATGGGTGCGTGTTATACGCCGATCCCTTGCGATCCTGAGCTGACAGATCTTCAAAATCGCCGACCGCGATTTGAAAATGGCGCCGAAATACACAGAGCCGGTCCTCGGCTCTTCTCGGCCACTTTCGGCTTCACTCGAGTGCCGCCCGAACCTAGCCGAGTGTACTCAGCTAGGTTCGGATAGCTCCGCTCACAGTCACGCCCATCCCGGGCGGGACTACGAGTGGAGCCGAAAGTGAACGAGAGCCGCCGAGAAGAGCCGAGGACCGGCTCGGTGTATTTTGGCGCCGGCGGCACCATTTTCAAATCGCGGTCGGCGATTTTGAAGCTCAGGATCGCAGGGGATCACAGGATTTTCAAACTGCGAGCTGCAAGGCTGCACTGGGGCAAGGCTGCACTGGGGCAAGGCTGCACTGGGATAAGGCTGCAATGGACACTGGGAAGGCTGCACTGACAAGGCTGCACTGACAAGGCTGCACTGACAAGGCTGCACTGACAAGGCTGCATTGGGGCAAGGCTGCACTGAGAAGGCTGCAATGATGGGCATTTAAATGTAAGTTTTTTTCCCTTAAACTTCCCTCCTAAAAGTTCATTTTTCCTTAAAATTCCCTCCTAAACTTGGGGTGCGTGTTATACGCCGATAAATACGGTAATTTTTTTGTATTATTCTCTTCTATTGTTTTTTTATGCTTTTCTTTTCTATTATTTTATATTCTATAATAGTCTTTTCAATTCAAATTCATTCTATACGAAATTCGAATTTCGGAACATGGCTTCTGAAGTTTGAATTTCTTATAGAATGAATTCGAATTAGAACAGAAAATAATAGAAAAGAATAGACTAGAAAAACAATAGAACAGAATAGAAGAAAATATAATATATATATATATATATATTATATATTATATTTTCTTCTATTCTGTTCTATTGTTTTTCTAGTCTATTCTTTTCTATTATTTTCTATTCTATTCTAATCTTTTATATTCAAATTTGATTTCGGTCTATATGAAATTCGAATTTTGGAAGATGTTTTATACATATATATATATATATATATATATATATATATATATATATATATATATATATATATATATATATCTATATAAAATTTTCTATTCTGTTTCATTGTTTTTCTATGCTATTCTTTTCTATTCTATTCTAAACTTTTCTATTCAAATTTGAATTCATTCTATACGAAATTCGAATTTCGGAAGATGGCTTCTGAAAGTAGAATTTCGTATAGAATGAATTCGAATTTGAATAGAAAAGATTAGAATAGAAAATAATAGACTAGACAAACAATAGAACAGAATAAAATATAATATATATAATTTTTTGTTTTCTGTTCTATTGTTTTTCTAGTCTTTTCTCTTCTACTCTGTTCTAATCTTTTCTATTCAAATTCGAATTCATTTTATAAGAAATTCAAATTTTGGAAGATGGTTTTATATATATATATATATATATATATATATATATATATATATATATATATATATATATATATATATATATATATATATATTATACATATACATATATATATATTATACATATACACACACATATATATATATATATATATATATATATATATATATATATAAAACCATCTTCCGAAATTTGAATTTCTTATAATATGAATTCGAATTTGAATAGAAAAGATTAGAATAGAGTAGAAGAGAAAAGACTAGAAAAACAATAGAACAGAATAGAATAAATTATATATATTATATTTTATTCTGTTCTGTTCTATTGTTTGTCTAGTCTATTATTTTCTATTCTAATCTTTTCTATTCAAATTCGAATTCATTCTATATGAAATTCCACTTTCAGAAGCCATCTTCCGAAATTCGAATTTCGTATAGAATGAATTCAAATTCGAATAGAAAAGTTTAGAATAGAATAGAAAAGAATAGCATAGAAAAACAATGAAACAGAATAGAAAATTATATATATATATATATATATATATATATATATATATATATATATATATATATATATATATATATATATAACATCTTCCAAAATTCAAATTTCATATAGACCGAAATCAAATTTGAATGTAAAAGATTAGAATAGAAAATAATAGAAAAGAATAGACTAGAAAAACAATAGAACAGAATAGAAGAAAATAAAATATATATATTATATTTTCTTCTATTCTGTTCTATTGTTTTTATAGTCTATACTTTTCTATTATTTTCTGTTCTAATCTTTTCTATTCAAATTTGAATTCATTCTATACGAAATTCAAACTTCAGAAGCCATGTTCCGAAATTCGAATTTCGTATAGAATGAATTTGAATTTGAATTGAAAATACTATTATAGAATATAAAATAATAGAAAAGAAAAGCATAAAAAAACATATATATATATATATATATATATATATATATATATATATATATATATATATATATATACATACATATTCTATTGCTTTATTATTTTATATTCTACCTTATTGTTTTCTTTAGAAAAATGTTTTCTATTTTTTTTTAATTTGATTATGTTTTCGAATTCGATTCGAATATGTTTTCGAATATGTTTTCGAATTCGATTCGAATATGTTTTCGAATTCGATTCGAATATGTTTTCGAATTCGATTCGAATATGTTTTCGAATTCGATTCGAATTCGTTCGTTTTTTTTCAGATTCGTTTAAATTCTTTACTTTTGTCATTCGGAAATTCGGATGCATCCGAATTTCCGAATAATGAAAAATTCGTCCGAATTTCCATTCGGAACGAAACGAAATGCACATGCCTAATCATAAGGCCGGATAGGGCTGCAAATCCATCAAGAGCTGGTATTAAGTTAGGACCAGAGACCTGTGGTGATGATAGAAAAAGTAATATATCGTCTGCAAATATACATAATTTGTGTGTAATACCTCCTACTTCAATGCCAGTTATAGTTTGGTTTGTTCTGATGTATTGGGCCATGGGTTCGAGTATAAGGGCAAATAATACGGGAGATAATGGGCAACCCTGTCGGGTACCTCTTTCGATATTAAAGGCTTCAGATTTGTATCCAGCATATTTTATATAGGCTTTGGGTTTATTATATAATGCTTTGATCCATGTTAAAAAGTGGGGTCCAAAACCCCATTTTTGTAATGAATATTGCATATATTGCCAGGATACTGTGTCAAATGCCCTCTTAATATCGAGAGATAGAAAACATAAAGGGATTTTCCGTTTTTTAGCAATATGTGCCAATAACACTGCCCTGCGTATATTATCACCTGCCTGTCTATTTGGCATGAAGCCTACTTGATCTCTATGTATTAATTTTCCTATAATGCTATTGAGGCGTTTTGCTATTATTTTTGCTAATAATTTAATATCGAGGTTTAACAGAGAGATAGGCCGATAATTCACACAGGAAGTATCATCAGAAAGGGGTTTTGGGATCATACAAACAATTGCCATTAGTGTTTCTTGCCGAAAAGAATGTCCATCTAGAAGTTTGTTAAAAGTTTCAGTGAGAATGGGAGAGAGTATTTCTGAGAATGTTTTATAGTATAAAGCCGAGTAGCCGTCTGGGCCTGGTCTTTTGTTAAGTTTTAGGTCTTTTATGGCGTTAGCAACTTCATCTATAGTTATAGGCTCATCCAAACTGCTTTTTTGATTCTGAGATAACTCAGGTAAGGTTATTTTTGAGAAGAAGGATTCAGCTTCTGTAGGATTAAATTCATTGTTTGTCTTGCATAAAGTTGCGAGATGTGAGTGAAATTTATGGACTATTTTAACTGGATTACAAGTGTAAACATTTTTTGATAATTTCAAACGTATTGGTTTGAAAGATTTGTTAGTTGAATTTAATGCCCGAGCCAAATATGTACCTGGTTTGTTTGTATTCATGTAGAAATTGTGTTTGGAGCGTTTGAGGGATTTATCAACTGACTCAGTGAGAAATAGATCGTATTCCAATCTAGATTTTTCCAGATGAGATTTTGTACTCTGAGATGGATTATCTTGAAATGATATGTAGGCTGCATTAAAATTGAGTTCTAGTTTTTTTGCTAGATTTTTGCGTTCCCGTTTAAATAGTGCCATTTGTCTTTGTATTGTACCACGCAAGACAGGCTTATGAGCTTCCCACAGTGTTATTGGGGAGATGTCTGTTGTATTATTAATTGATATGTATTCCTTTAAAGCTTGTTCAATGGCCATCTGATGTAGTGGGTGTTTGAGCATTATGTCCGGTAAGTACCACGTTGGGTCATGTGCTTTTGGTATGGCTGAGGCTATAGTAGTGTATACTGCATTATGGTCAGACCACGGAATCGGAATTATATCTGATGCAATAATTTCTGGTATCATTCCTATTGTTAGAAAAATATGATCTATTCTGGTGAAGGTTTGATGAGGGTGCGAGAAATAAGTGAATTTCTTTTTCATTGGGTTACTTTCTCTCCATGAATCTACCAGATTGTATTTGGAAAGAAGTTGAGAAAAAGGTAATCTAGAGGTTATTTTGGATGGTGTAAAAGGTGATTTATCTAGAAATGGGAGGAGGACCTGGTTCGAATCCCCACACATTATCACTGTTCCTATTTTGTGTGTATTAATCACTTGTAATATATGTGAGAGGAATGGTGTAGGTTGTTTGTTAGGAGCGTAGTAGGAAATCACAGTGATTGCTGTATCCATTATATAACCCATGAGTAACCTTCTGGGTCTTTAATTTCTGATGATAAGGTGAATGGTGTGGATCGGTGAAATGCAATTAGAGTTCCCCTTTGCTTGGTACAGGCAGAAGCCGTGTAAATTTGTTGATAAAAAGGAGAAATATATTTTGGAGTAGAATCTTTGGTGAAGTGTGTTTCTTGGAGGCATACTATGTGAGCCTTCTTGTTATGGAAAGTACGGAAGGCTTTGGTCCTTTTTTGAGGGACATTTATTCCCTGAACATTCAGGGAAAGTATATTCAGTGGTGCCATGGCAATAGATCAAATAGTTTTGACTTACTTTTTGTTATGCAGAGCTGACTGCGCAGATCAACCTGTGTGGACTGAAGAGATGAATAGATAGAAAAGAAACCAGTGAATTCTGGAGTAAAGAGTAAACAAAAAACATATGAGATTAGATGATACATTGTATAAATTATTTTTTGCAAGTAATCACAATTTACCCGTGAAAGAGAATAAATATCTCTCTCAGGGGAATAAGTGCCTTCGTCACACTCCCACATAATATGGTTGGGAGAATGAGGAGGGCTAATGGGGGTACACGGATCTTCCGCTTACAGGAGAGAAGTGCTATGTCAAAAGACATCAAAATGATGTTTCATTAATTGGAGTGCAGAATATAGTTTTTGTTGAAATTATTTATTCCAGGGTGGTTGTATATGGTTACTCTTGCCCTAGGCAAAATAATTCAGTTAGAAAGGTACTGTTAATAACTTTGGTATTGATGAAGATAGTTTGAATTATTTTGGGATTTTAACCCTTTTAGAGTAAACAATTACATATTTTATTCATATGTAACTGTTTAGATATGTTAACTCATAAAATTGAGGTTGTATTGCTTCAGATTAGAATAAACAAAAACATAATTCTAGGAACTAGTTAGGTAATAATATATTTGTTTTAAGAAAAGAAAGAAAAAGCTTCCATTACTTCTGGATTATTGAACATATTTGTCCTAAAAAGTAATAAATCTATTGTTATTACCTGATAATATATAACTGAACAAGAATTTCCTTATTTCACTTATATATTCTAAGGCTATATGAATCAGAAGTAATAAGAAATATAACTGGAATGTAACATGATCCCACACAGTGTGTGACTATCAGAATGCAGTTACATTCAGTTATAAATATAGGTTTTTTATAGAGAACCATCTCTTAGTATAATAAATGAAGAGATATCAGGAATTAGGATGTCAGTCCATTGAATCTTCTTGGTCCATGGATGATGTGGCATAACGGCCTCTTTTGTGAGAATGATGATTCCCATTTTGTTCTGAAATTTTCTGGGTGCTGCCTGAAGGTGAAGATGACGCCATTCTTCTGCGTGTGGGAGTGTTGTTGCTTGTGGGTTCTGTCAGATTTAATTTTAAAAGGGTTTGTTGTAGTTCATCTGCTGATCTGCTTCTGTAAATTGTACCTTGGTAGTTAAATCTGACTGAAAAGGGGAAGCCCCATTGATACATAATGTTGTGGCGTTGCAGTTCCATTAGTTGGGGTTTCATGGATCGTCTTTTAGTAATAGTAAGTTGGGATAGGTCAGCAAAAATTTGATAATTGTGTCCTTGAAAATTAAGTTCCTTTTTTTCTCTTGCAGCAATTAGTATTTGTTCTTTCGTTCTGTAATAATGAAATTTTGTGATTATATCACGTGGGGGTCCATCTTTCTTTTTGGCTGTGAGGGCTCTGTGTACTCTGTCCAGTTCTAAACGTTCAATAGGGATATCTGGCTTTAGTTCTTGTAATAGAGCAGTAATAGTAGATTGCAGGTCTGTCACAGTTTCAGGTATTCCCCTTATGCGCAAGTTTGAACGTCTGGCTCTATTTTCGTAATCTTCGAGCTTAGTTTGAAGTATTAAATTCTCTTTTTTTAATTGTTCCAATTCTGTTATATTTTCTTGGGTTGTAATTTCAATTTCATCCATTTTTATTTCTAAGGCTGCGGTGCGGTTTCCCAGCTCTCTTATTTCTTTGGTTAGGCTTTTCGTTATTTGGTCTGAGGTTTGTTTTAAAGCCTTATAAAGCATCTTTTCAAATTGTAATAATATTACTGGGGATACTGAGGAGGCTTGTGGAGAAGTTTGTGAGAGGATTTGTTCTGTATCTGACTCAAATGGAGAGTCTTGCTGTGACATTTTCTGTCTGTGAGAGCGCCCTGATGCTGTATCTTGTGAGGTGACTGGAGCTGCTTCAGCTGCAGTGAGTGCCTGTGAGCTCTTTGTGAGGTGATTTTTATTTCTGCCACGGTTTCCTCCCAGTACCATATTTCCTGCCCAAACTTTCACAGTTTGTTCCCTGGGGCAAAAAGGTTCAAATGGATACCTTTTGAGCCTGCAGGCTCCGCTTTGTCCTTCTCTTCTCTCCTCAGCGGTGTGGAGCTCTAACAATGCATGTCTGCTCTGCTAGGCTCCGCCTCCTGCCCTCCGGCATAACACTTTTCAAACTGTTACACTTGTATGTATTGAGTTAAGCTTTCTTTTCATGGTGCCTTGTCCAAGATCAAAGCCTTATATTGTTGTCTCAATCCTGCTTTGCAATCTGTTTAGGGTAGAAAACCTCCACTTTCACCATGTATCTGTTTTATTAGCTCTTAATTGCTTAATTGTTTAACCTCCCTATATTCCATTCCAGTATATATTCAGTTCAACTCTCGGGATGGCTTGCAAGGGTGGGCTGGCCACTTCTTGTGCACAGTGCCATTTCTGCACTAAGCGCCTGGCACTGTCAACACAGAATCACGTCATCATCCTCTCATCATGTCTTCTCTGCTCTTTCAGATAACTGATTCCACTCTTCCCTGCAACATTAAGCCACTTTGCATGCCTGAAATTCACACCTACCTCGCTGTACCCATGGGTAACTTACTCCATTCTTCCCTGCAACATCAAGTCACTTTGCATGCATGCAACCCACACCTGCCTTGCTGTAACCATAGGTACCATTGGTAACTGACTCCACTCTTCCCTGCAACATTAAGCCACTTTGTATGCCTGCAATCCACACCTGCCTCACTGTAACCATCAATAACTGACTCCACTCTTCCTTGCAACATTAAGCCACTTTTCATGACTGCAGTCCACACTTTCCTCACTGTAACCATCGGTAACTGACTCCACTCTTTTCTGCAACACTAAGCCACTTTGTCTGTCAGACATGTACGGAGCTGTAATAAAGAGTAAGCGTAGTGCAGACATGACAGGGTGCAAGTAGCTTAGGAACAGGTTAATTTAGGTAGGAGTGGTTTAGGGAATTCTTTTCCCTGTTGGGATTGGGGGATTAGTGCAGAGGGGAGGAGTGTGTAACTTTGGGAAGTAGCTGGGGGGAGTGGAAAGTTCAGTCGTGGGTGAGACAGCTAGGAAGAACGTTCCCTCCCACCCTAAAAAATGTGGTTAAAATGGTTCTTACCAGAAAGTGGGTGGCGTCAGGTCCTTGATGACAGGAGTATATATATGTATATGGATATATGGATATATATGAAAAGGAGTTTTTGAAAAGTTGGGACATATCCCAGGATGGAGTAGTCCGGTTGGTCTAGTGTCAGTTTGTTGGACCAACGGGTACTAAGTGGGGGTCTGTGGTCAGTTAGTGTGCCCTCGAGGCGAGTTAGTGGCTGGGGGCAGATGCTAACAAATGGGGCTACAGGCTCAAAAGTTAAAGAGGGTCGTCAGGGACCAGAAAACCAAAATTACTGGAATTTCGAGTTTAAAATCTTTTTGAATATTTTGAATATGTAAATTCAATTTTAAATATTTGAAATAGAAGTTTTACAGTTTTTTATTGGTTTTTGTTAAATAAAGGCCGTAAAGGCCATTTACATCCATTCAAGTGTCAGCGTAATTAATATAGAGGTAAGATTTACATGTATTGGTGGGGCAGTAAGGTATCTGGCTACCCTAGTCATGCAATCCACATGTGCTTTGCTGTTTATGCTTACAGTATCTGTTTGAAATTATACTTACTTTTTTTTATTATGGTGCCTTGGCCAAGATCAAACACCTAGCCTTATCTTGCAATCTCCCTCTTGCTTTGCACTCTGTTTAGGGCAGAAAACCCCCACTTTCACCATGTGCCTTTTTATTAGCTCTTAATTGAATAATTGTTTAAATTCCTCCTACCCCATTCCAGTATAAATTCAATTCAACTCATTTTAACAAAGGCAAGTACAAACATTAATGCTCCACGCCAAGTTGTCTGGAAGTTCCCTTTCATCTTTTCTTTCCCTCAGCCTTCTTTTTTCCCCTCTCTCCACCCCCCAACATGCTCATACTAATCTCTCTTTGTAATGACCTCTTTCCTTAAACTCTCATTTCTTTATTTCCCACTCTCCACCCCACAGCCTGTATCAAATCTGCCATCTCTATATTACTGCACTTATAACTTCCTACTCTTTCTGAGCCCAGACAATGTCACTACTTCCAATTCACTGCAGCACCTTCCCTCGTATAAATCCCACTCCCACCTTACCGCCCTCACACTCCTACTACTTCTACCTTCTGGGGATATCACCTCAAACCCTGGCCCAGCGCCAACTAACTCTCACCCCCAGAACTGGCAGCAGCCATAACCTTCACTCTCTTATCTCAATTTCCCTGCTTTCAAGAGTCAGATTCCCCCCCTCCGAGTGTGCCCTCTGGAATAACTGATCAGTCGCTAGCAAACTTGCCTCAGTCAATGACCTTTTCCTCTCCAACTCCATAAATCTACTTGCTAATACCAGAACCCTACATAGTTACATAATAGGTAAGATTAAAAAAAGACACACGTCCATCAAGTCCAACCTATGTGTGTGATTATATGTCAGTATTACATTGTATATCCCTGAATGTTGTGGTCATTCAGGTGTTTATCTAATAGTTTTTTTTAAACTATCGATGCTCCCCGCTGAAACCACCGCCTGTGGAAGTGAATTCCACATCCAAAGTTTTATCCCTATTGTGGGGTCACCAGTATGGTATTTGTAAATTAAAATCATATCCCCTCTCAAGCATCTCTTCTCCAGAGAGAATAAGTTCAGTGCTCGTAACCTTTCTTCATAACTAATATCCTCCAGTCCCTTTATCAGCTTTGTTGCCCTTCTCTGTACTTGCTCCATTTCCAGTACATCCTTCCTGAGGACTGGTGCCCAGAACTGGACAGCATACTCCAGGTGAGACAGGACCAGAGTCTTGTACAGTGGAAGAATTATCGCTTTATCTCTTGAGTTAATCCCCTTTTTATGCATGCCAATATTCTGTTTGCTTTGTTAGCAGCAGCTTGGCATTGCATGCCATTGCTGAGCCTATCATTTACTAGGACCCCCAGGTCCTTTTCCATCCTTGATTTCCCCAGAGAGTCTCCCCCCAGTGAGTAGATTTTTTTAGGACTATCATGTTATGCTGCTGTTCTTTTGAATTGCTACCTATATGTATGACCTGTATTGGATGTTAATGATCCTAATAAACTTTGATATTTTTTATACTATCATATTTATTTACTTGTGATCATCATGGATACCTCATTTAAAGTCCCATGGGCGAGCTTTTATTTTTTTTTTTAGTTACATAGTAGGTAAGGTTAAAAAAAGACACAAGTCCATCAAGTCCAACCTATGTGTGTGATTATATGTCAGTATTACATTGTATATCCCTGCATGTTGTGGTCATTCAGGTGTTTATCTAATAGTTTTTTTTAAACTATCGATGCTCCCCGCTGAAACCACCGCCTGTGGAAGTGAATTCCACATCCAAAGTTTTATCCCTATTGTGGGGTCACCAGTATGGTATTTGTAAATTAAAATCATATCCCCTCTCAAGCATCTCTTCTCCAGAGAGAATAAGTTCAGTGCTCGTAACCTTTCTTCATAACTAATATCCTCCAGTCCCTTTATCAGCTTTGTTGCCCTTCTCTGTACTTGCTCCATTTCCAGTACATCCTTCCTGAGGACTGGTGCCCAGAACTGGACAGCATACTCCAGGTGAGACCGGACCAGACTCTTGTACAGTGGAAGAATTATCGCTTTATCTCTTGAGTTAATCCCCTTTTTATGCATGCCAATATTCTGTTTGCTTTGTTAGCAGCAGCTTGGCATTGCATGCCATTGCTGAGCCTATCATCTACTAGGACCCCCAGGTTCTTTTCCATCCTCCACCCCCAGTGAGTAGATTGCATTCATATTTTTGCCACCCAAATGCATTATTTTACATTTTTCCACATTAAACCTTATTTGCCATGTAGCTGCCCACCCCATTAATTTTTTGAGATCTTCTTGCAAGGTTTCTACATCTTGCAGAGAAGTTATTGTCCTGCTTAGCTTAGCATCGTCCGAAAATACATCCCTGGTAATAGAAAAAAAGCATGACAGGACCTCTTAAATATGAAATCTGGGGTCAAAAAGACCTCAGATCTCATATTTACACTAAAATGCAATAAAAAAAAAAATTGTCATTTGAAAAAATAAAAAAAAAAATGTCCCCTTTTAAGAGCTATAGGCGGAAGTGACGTTTTGACGTATTTTTACTAGGGCAGTTGTTTCCAGTGCACTGAATTTGAATTTTTTACACCTTTAGGAACATGTAATGTAATTTTCTAAAATGGTATGGGGCTCAGTATGTATAGGGCTTGGGGCTCAGTATGTATAGGGCTTGCAGTCCAGGTATTCTTGCTGTTGGTCAGTAACAGCAAAAGAGCTACCCTTCCTCCTACCCTGTTGCCAGCACCTTTTTTTTTGTGGTATGTCAGTCTTGAAGCAAGGGTCATCATATTAACAATTGTTGTCTTTTGGGAAAGAGTATGTGCAGCCTGCAATCCAAGGTTTCGCATATTTCCCAGGGCAAAAGTCCTGTATGATAGCTGAAATGGTGAGTCTACTGGATTATCAGCGTTCTTTATGGTTTACATTGTTTCATGGATATTTATCTTGTCAGGGATATCCTGAAACAACTTTAATAGGATACACAAAAGGCTCTTCAGAAATCTTCCTAACAGCATACAGCTCCATGGTCAGTATTTGAAGACACGGTCTGGCTATTTGTAAGCATTTCAAAGAGTTTAGATTTATTCTACCAACTTTGGTATTGCAAATATTAAATCTTATAATACAATAAAAAGTACAGTTTTGGCCATTTTAACTTTGTTGTAGTCAGTAGTTGATTTGGTTTATTTACTTACGGTTGTATAAGGTGATCACATGCAAACAGTTCAAGAGCTGACGCTTGTACTCATGTATTCTCTTCACATGGATATCAAACATTGAGTTTGGGTTGATTTTCACTTTGTATTCAGTCTCCAAATAGCTTGAGAATTTAAGCTTATTTTCCTGCATGAGAGTTATTATCAATTGTACAAATATAAAGGAACCAGATTACAATTTGCATAGTTGTGCTAACACTTTTAAATTGTAATTTTGGGAAAAGGAGAAACAGCACATTATACTGAAAGAAAAAAATGAAGTAGTAGACATTCCTACTCTGATTCATCTCCCAGGTATTGCACTGTATGAGCATCAATACTGTGGGTAACTGCCTTTTACATCTCTTGTCTGGTGCTGTGGATGCTGATACCAATGCCTCTCATGTTCTTTGATACTTCTAGGGAGACACAGTTCTGTACACATGCACTTAAACAGGGCACAGCCCATCATGCCTGCACCTACTTAATTGCTGGTCTCTCAGGGCAATTTTTAACATTTTTCACACACACATTAAAATCTGCAATTTTTACTAGAAATTAATTTAAACCCTAAAAAATAATTCATTTTCTGAAAGCAGAGACCCTGGAGAATGAAATGGTGGCCGGTGCAATTTTTTGTGTCGCACAATATTTTCACAGCTACTGTATTTATTTTTTCTTAATTATTTGTGTTTATGTTAATAAAATGTATCTTTTTTTCTTTAACCTTATTGTTATCACAAAGGGGCTACCAAGCCCCCTTTTTTGATAGCATGGGCAGGTGATAGGTCCTTGCGCTCCACTCCACAGCTAATGGAACAGATTGTGCTTGATGTGTTTGATGATCCCAGAATGGGGGGGCGGGGGGGTTAGAGAATGGATGTTCCCCGATCTCCTTCTGCTCTCACTGTTACAACCATTTACTGGGGTCCTGGGCTCCCCAGAGGAATGGAAGAAGTGCCCGGAAACCACTGCATATATCATCGGTGGGATGTGGGGGAATGGGAGTGCACCTTCAAAGCTCTGTAAAAGTTATCTCTAGAGCTGCCCCAGATCACTTTTACCTGAAGGCCCTTCGCTGGCTCTAAAACTCAATACCAGCTTTAACCTCTAGAATATTAGGAAGCTTCTAAACGTACCTTGGTAAACGAGGGGTTATACCAGCTACTGATGTCTTCTTGTGCAAACTCACACTAACAACATAGTTACATATTTACATAGTTAGTAAGGTTGAATAAAGACACCAGTTCAACAAGAGTGAGTGTGGGTGCGTGTCTACAATTATCCCTATTTATTTTTAAGGTACCCATATAGCGCTGTAAATTTACGCAGCGCTGTAAATTTACGCAGCGCTCCACACGTACATCGCACACTCATATTGGTCCCTACCCTCAAGAAGCCCACAATCCAAGGTCCCCAACTCACATTCATATACTAGGGCCAATTTTGGACAGACGCCAGTTAACCTACCAGCATGTCTTTGGAGTGTGGGAGGAAACCGGAGTACCCGGAGGAAACCCACGCAGGCACAGGGAGAACATGCAAACTTCAAGCAGGTATTGTCGTGGTTGGGATTCAAACCAGCGACCCTTTTTTTTACTGCTAGTCGAGAGTGCTAACCACTATACCCAACCACTAGCACATGATGAAGGGGTGGAGATACAGCCCCCAAAACCAAGAATTTTTACAAACATAACATTACTGGAGTAAAGTGGCGTTTGGACTTATTATATTATATTTAACCACTTGCTGACCGCCTAACTGGGAATTTATGTCATGATTTAGATGTTAACCACTTCAGCTCGGGAAGGTTTTACCCCTTTCCTGACCAGAGCATTTTTTTGCAATTTGGTACTGCACTAGTTTAACTGGTAATTGCGTTGTCATGCAATGCTGTACCCAAACAAACTTTGTATAAATTTTTTTGCACAAATATGGCTTTCTTTTGGTGGTATTTGATCACCACTGGGTTTTTTATTTTTTGCGATATAAACAGAAAAAGACCAAAAATTTTGAAAAAAACTAAACAATATTTTTTACTTTCTGCTGTAAAACATATCAATTAAAAAAATGGAAAAATCTAATTTCTTGATAATTTTTGGACAAAATGTATTCTGCTACATGTCTTTGGTAACAAAAATCCCAATAAGTGTAGATTGATTGGTTTGCATGAAAGTTATAGTGTCTACAAACTATGGTGTATATATATGAATTTTAACTCTTGTATACTACTAATAGCGGTGTTCATCCACTTATAATGGGACTGTGATAATGCGGCAGCAAATCTTACACTAACTGACGCTGGGGGGGGCTGACTAACTGCCACTGACATCACCAGTTAAACTATTACAGTGATCAGTGATAATACTATACACTGTCACTGTACTATAGACACTGGCTGGGAAGGAGTTACCATCTAGGGTATTCAAGGGGTTAAATGTGTGCCTAACAATGCATAATGTGTGCTGATTTTACTAACAGATATCTCTATTTCTTATCCCTGCTTTGCACCTCAAACCAGGAAGCAGGCGGTGACATACCAGTACATCGATTTGCCTGCACTGGCTGACCGTCCACAGTACATTGCAGGCGGGCGGTCCGCAAGTGGATAAAAATAATAATAATTATCATAATAATAATATTATGCACTGTTTTTGTTATTCAATGCCAGACCAAATCTTTGCAGTGCTTGGAGGTATTATCTTTTCTACATTTGTTTTCTCTACAACTGTGCTGTTCATTGAAGAGCATAGCTGAGATATCTAAGGGTTCATGAAACCAGGGCTTTAACAGGCATTGAAAGCCCTTCTCTTTAAAGAAGCCTATCCTGCTTCTAACTAAAACTGTTTACTTCCTCCATCAGCTCATCTCCCACAGCTATTACCTTTTGTATCAATTGACCCTTCCTTTTTAGATTGTAAGCTCTAATGAGCAGGGCCCTCTGATTCCTCTTGTACCAAATTGTAATGTAATTGTAATGTCTGCCCTTATTTTGTTAAGCGCTGGGCAAACTGTTGGCGCTATATAAAACCTGTATAATAATAATAATAATTTTAAATGCCTAACGTACTCTCCTGGTGCTGTTAATGGCTGTGCGTGGCAGTGCTCTCGTAAACGTTGATGCTTCTTTTAATTGGTGTTTACCCACACATGCACATCCAGCATATTTTGCAACTGAAAAACTTGTACATACAGCCATTCACTTGTATGGCAGGCTTTACGTGACACATGCAGCTCCCCAGCCACAGGAAAACATCAGCAAGGTACGCTAGGCATTTAAAATCTTTAAATTGAATCTTGGCAAAAAAATAAAATTACAAACAGAATAATATTATTTTTCAGTACTACTAATGAAAGAAGTGGAGTATTAGAGCTGAAGCATCACAAGGGATAAAAGCAACACTATGGGGGTTATTCACTAAAAGCAAATCCACTTTGCACTACAAGTGCACTGCAAGTGCACTTGAAAGTGCACTGAAAGTACACTTTCAAGTGCAGTCGCTGTGGATCCGAGCGGGACATGCAAGGGAAATAAAAAACAGAATTTTAGCTTGCACATGATTGGATGATAAAATCAGCAGAGCTTCCCCTCATTTCAGATCTACCCCTCAGATTTACAGCGACTGCACTTCCAAGTGCACTTGCAGTGCACCTGTAGTGCAAAGTTTGCCTTTTGTAAATAACCCCCTATAAGCAAATATGGGTAGTTAGTTTATATTTTCAGTTACAGACTGTAAATGTATACATTACAATACCTGTTTGACTTTTGCAACATCTCTGATGAAAGCTTCATCATTCACAAAGCTAAGCAACTTCCTCAGCTGGTCCAGGTTAGTTAAATAATCCTCGCCTATACGCTGTAAGCAAAAACAGTTCATTTTAGCGTATTTGTATTATGAAACAGCATGCATTTATGTGCTTTTGGGGGGAAAAAAAGAAGACAAAAAAGAGGAACATTCTGTCTATGTATCCAACAGTGAGATCTTTGAATTATTTAATAACACTATGACCATGACATTGTCTCTGGCTGAGAACCTGCACACACAGGAATGGCTTTAAGTATACTTCACCTTAACATTCCTGTTCACTCCAACCAAAAAACTCTCCGGGGAAGACTTGGTAGTCCTCCATACTGACTTCCACCCAAATCAAAAATAAGATGACGTGGTATAGGTCGAGTGAAAAAATTTCTGCCATCCTTCTCGATAAATCCCACAAATTTGAAAAAAATTTGGTCTCCTTGGATCTAATCCATTCTTCCAAAAGACTATGATAGGTCCTTGTTATGCATATAAAACAAAGGATTGCTTATACAGTATTAGCATCCACAAGCTCATTCCTCACGTAGATTTGCATGCCTGGTTGCTCCTCCATTTATATTCTTTCTCTTTCCTTCTTTTCTATTCCTTCCTCTTCCATCTCTTTAATTGATCTCACACCAACATTTATACATTTAACTATATTAAAATAGTACTACAATATGTATAAATCCACTATTTATATTTACTTTTAAGCCTTAATTACCATTTCCTGGACCTCCCCATGTCAGCCTACTATGGGTCAGCTCCGCCCCCTCTGACCCCTCCAGGACCACCTTTTTTCGAGCCCATAAAGGCCGGCTATCGGACCAGCCTAGTGTTCTTTTTTCATTGTCGTTCCGGACGCCTTTTTGAAAAAAAAAAATAAATAAAAGTTTTAAAATTATATTGTGAGTGAAGAATGGGTCGAGTGAAATCCTGGTCGGGTTAAGCCTCTCCCGGTACAGAAGATCTTTACAGATGGGCTGTAAATCTCATCTCAACTGTGCTATCGCTGGCAGACAGAAACAGGCAGGTGTGGGGCTGTGTGCAGCTGCTTACCTGGTTTCCCCTGGCACTCTCCTGGGCTCTGTAGTTCGCCCCACGTGTGTCTGAGCGGTGCTGAGCGGGGCGGGTGACGTCACGACGGCTTCCCTTCTAGTGCGGTTGCCTAGCAACTGCCAGGATGCTCCTCTCTAACTCATGCTGCTGCCAGCCTTAAGGGGCGGTGTTTCCAGGCTCTGGCTTCCCTGCATTCCTCCCAGCGCTCCAGCTCGTCAGGCTGCTCTGCGCTAAAGTCCATCTGCCTGCCTGCTTTCTGCCTATTTGCACTGAAGAACCCATGGAAAGGTTTGTACCCATGCTTTTCTTTTATATATATATATATATATATATATATATATATATATATATATATATATATATATATATATATATATATCTATATCTTTTTTTTTTTTTCTATGTGTTTTTTGTACACATATATATTGAGATT
The DNA here is from genome assembly GCF_042186555.1 of Aquarana catesbeiana. NCBI lineage: Eukaryota > Metazoa > Chordata > Amphibia > Anura > Ranidae > Aquarana > Aquarana catesbeiana. Next base: position 176,646,558 of record NC_133334.1, on the reverse strand, counting down.
TTATTTTATAATTTTTTTAATTTTTATTTTTAAATTTTTAAATTTTTTCTTTTTAAAAGAGAGCACCTCTTCTGTCTTTACAGAGAGAAAAGCCCAGTGCGAGCTAAATGCCCGCAAAGAGGCTCTAAGGCTGCTGCATTGCCTCAGAAAAGTAAGAAAAAATCAAGACATGCCAAATCGCAGAGTCGCATGCAGATTTCCTCAAGATCTTGCTATTCCAGATCCCCTTTTCCTGTGCCTCATTGCAGTCGCTCATGCCTGAGCCAAATGGGATTAGGCCATCGAAAAGCATCCGGAAAGACCAGTCGCAAGCACAGGGTGCAGTGTTCATCTTCATCCAGGTCCTCCTCTCCAAGTTATTTGGAGGAAGCAAGCTGTTGGGTCTGTGCGGCTGAAGCCCTTCCTGGGAAAGTTGGTGTGTGCTTCCTGTCTTCAAGAAGCTGCGCAAGACAGAGCATCTGAAGCTCATCAGGTGAAGTCGTGTATTAAATCTTCAGTCAGGGAAGGGCTAAGTGGTGCATCCAAGCAAAGCGCTCAACCAGCATCCTCTACGGCCGATTTGGATTTGGAGGCAGGCTGAGAGTCCGACTCTGATTCCTCAGAGGCCGAAGTAACCCCTGAAATACGCACCTTTGATTTTGCATTAGTCCCCATATTGGTGGAAGCAGTAAAAGATGCATTAAAATGGCAGGAGAAAACTCCTCCACCGAAAAAACAACGGAAATACTACCCAGAACTGAAGAAGTCCTTGCCTTCCTTTCCCCTCATTTTTGAGATCCAGGAAATATTGGAGGATGAATGGGCTAGGCCGGAAAGAAAGTTTAGCATCAATAACAGATTGTCAAAATTGTATCCATTCAGCCAGAACCATGTGGAATGGTGGAACACTAACCCCAGGGTGGATGCCTCACTGCAGCGTTTGGCCCGTCATATCACTTTTCCATTAGAAGATTCGGTCTCTTTCAGAGATCCCATGGATCGCAGAGTGGGCACGGATTTAAAATGATTGTATTCAGCGGTGGGGCTGCGTGCAGGCCGGCATTGGCCCTTACCTCTGTGGCTGCAGCCATCAAAAGTTGGGTATCGGAGTTGGATGGTGGTTCCTCAGAAGAGCTTGGAGCTGGCGGTCCCTCGCCTTTGCAGTTCATTAAAACAGCTGTCAAATTCCTGGCAGAAGTGGCCGTTGACCAGGTCAGAATAATGGTGAAAATCATGGCCCACTCCATGACAGCTCGAAGAGCATTATGGTTAAGGCACTGTCCGGCAGACAATTCTTCAAAACAGAGCCTATGTTCAGTGCCGTTTGATGGTAAACTACTTTTTGGTAAACCTTTGGAGTCAGCGATCCAAAGCATATCCGGGGGTAAATCAGGCCTAATACTGCATGAAAAGAGAAGACAGCGGCAGCCTTTTCGCCCAGTTAGAAGGTCCAGGGAAGTTTAAGGAAGCAAGTTCCTACAGACCTGGCAGGCCATTCTCCAGACAATGGAGACGAGCTGGTTCATCCTTTCCTAAGGCCTCCAAGTCCAAACCCGGCCAAGCCACGAAGGCCTCTGACAAGACCTTTTGAAGGTTTCTCTGCCCAAGACCCTCATGTGGGAGTTCGAGAGGGTTTGAGCGGACGAAATTCAGGACGCATGGGTTTTGGCCATAATTCGAGATAACTATCGTCTCCAATTTGACTCAAGACCACCACAGTCCCTGTTTATGGAAACCGGACTCCCGCTTTCCTCGGAGAAGAGGCTCTGTTTGCAAAATTATATAGACAAATTGCTGACAGCGAAAGCCATCATCCCGGTGCCAATGCGAGAACGGGGTCTAATGCGAGAATAGGAGTCTATTCCCTGTTGTTCCTAGTATCAAAAGCTTCGGGAGGTTTCAGACCCATATTAGATCTGAAGGCTCTAAATTCTTACATGAGGGTTCCGCCTTTCAAAATGAAGTTGTTGGAGACAATAATATCTGTGGTGAAAGAAGGAGACTGGATGGCCTCCATCGACCTGGCGGACGCCTATTTACATGTTCCCATCCATCCTGCTCATCATCGTTTCCTCAGGTTTGCAGTGGAAGACTCTCACTACCAGTTTCGGTGCCTCCCATTTGGCCTTTGCACGGCACCCAGAACCTTTTTGAAGGTGCTCTCAGCCGTCATCGCAACCCTCAGAATCAGAGACGTTCAAATTTTTCACTATTTGGACGATCTGCTACTGCTAGCCTCTTCAGAACATCTTCTCCTTCAGCATGTGGCTCTCACCTGCGAAACATTGGCTTGGTTCGGCTGGCTAGTCAACTACCAGAAGAGCCAAATACAGCCAACCCAGGTTTTAGAATACCTGGGGTTGATATTCGACACAATTCAGGGTCGAGTCTTTCTCCCTCAGAGGAAAATTCGGGACATGCAGATCCAAACCAGGAAAGTAATGACCAGTTCATTCCTTCCAGCGAGCGAATGCATGCGCTACCTCGGAGTATTATCAGCCACGATCCCGGTAGTCCCATGGGCCAGGTGGAGAAGAAGAACTTTTCAGTGCAATTTCCTTCTCCAATGGGATCGTCACTCTCTGAGGCAGAGGATATACATTCCAAGGTCGATAAGTCAATCGCTAATTTGGTGGACAGTCTCACGCAACTTGGCCCGGGGTCTATTTCTTTGGCCCCCGGATCCGGTGGTGCTGACTACCGATGCCAGTCTCCTGGGTTGGGGAGCTCACTGCCTGGGTCAGCAGGCTCAGGGTCGGTGGCCCCCACACATCTCTCAAACTTCCTGGAATTAGAGGCCGTTCGGCATGCTCTTCTAGCCTTCCGACCACTCTTGAAAGATTAAGCGGTAAAAATATTGTCAAATAACAAGACCACTGTCGCGTACGTGTCCCGCCAGGGGGGCACCAGGAGCCGGGTCCTTCTTCAAGTCGCATGCCAGTTGTTCCAGTGGGCAGAGAAGAATCTCATTTCCCTTACAGCAGCCTATCTTCCGGGGGCCGAGAATACCTTGGCAGACCAGTTGAGTCGGAACTTTGTGGATCCCAGCGAATGGGTCTTGAATCCGAAATTTCTGCGAAACATCTTCAGACATTGGGGGTTGCCTGTAATAGATCTCATGGCATCGATAGAGAACGCACAGCTTCCTTGCTTCTTCTCTCGAACATACCATCCACAAGCTTATGGCCAAGATGCTCTATCCAAACCGTGAGACTTCCCCCTGGTGTATGTGTTCCCTAAGCTTCCTTTAATCCTCAAGACCCTGTTGAAGATTTACAGTGAGAGGGTCACAGCCATAGCAGTCCTACAATTCTGGCCATGGTTCCTGCTAGCGTGGAGAATGAAGTTGTGTCAACCAATCCCGCTGCCACCTTGTCGTGAACTCCTGTTCCAAAACGGAATATGTCCCCCAAACCCCAGGAGGTTGAGGTTAATGGCATGGAAATTGAGAGGAGATCTCTCAAGGATTTAGGCCTCTCAGAGCAAGTGTTGAACACCTTGTTACGGTCTCGTAAAAGATCAACAAACTCAACCTATCACCGGGTATGGAAGGCTTTCCGACGCATCGCGGCAGAGAGGGGGTGGCAGCCCAAATCTCCTTTAGTCTCAAACATCTTGGAATTTCTCCAGCAGGGTCTGGACAATGGCCTGGCTTATAATTCTCTGAAGGTCCAGATTTCCGCACTTTTGGCAATGACGAATTCCAGATGGGCATTAGATCCTGTCGTGATCGGTTTCCTGAAGGCAGCCATTAAAATCAGACCTCCCCTGAAGTCCTACTTTCCTAAATGGGACCTGACTCTGGTCTTAAAAGCTTTGTTGGCTCCTCCTTTTGACCCGACGTCATCCTGTTCTTTATTTCATCTAACACTAAGGACGGTGTTCTTGACGGCCATAGCCTCCGCTAGGAGGGTTTCTGAATTATGCGCCTTTTCATCCAGAGAGCCTTTTTGTGTGATTTTTCCCGACAAGATTGTTCTTAGACCAGTTCCTAGCTTTCTACCAAAGGTCTCTACTGCTTTTCACATGAATTGGGAGACTTTTCTGCCAGCCTTCACCGTGGACCAGTTGCAGGATGAGTGGAAGAAGCTAGACTTGGTCTCCTCTATTTCAGCCTACTTGGAGCAGACTGAGGCGTTGCGCAAGCAAGATCAACTGTTCAGCTTCCCTTTGGGACCCAAAAAGGGCATGGCGGCTCCACCTAGAGTTGTCTCATCCTGGATTGTGAAGACCATCCAGATCGCTTACGAGTCTCTGGGCCTTTCCTCTCCTGCAGAGATCAGGGCGCACTCAACCAGGGGCATGGCAGCATCATGGGCAGTCTATGTGAAGGTGTCACCCGAGGCAGTATGCAGAGCAGCGAGTTGGAGCGCACCCAACACATTTATCCAGCATTATAGGCTAAATGTAGCCCTCTCTCCTGCAGAAACGTTTGGTTCTTCTGTTATTTCTGCAGCTGTCGGCCATTAAATTTGTTTAAGCAGCAGTATTATCTCTGACTTGTTTTGTTCTTTCCCTCCCTTATCGAAGGTTGCTTGGTACATCCCATAGTAGGCTGACATGGGGAGGTCCAGGAATAAGGAAAATTGTTTCCCATACTTACCAAAATTTTCCTTTCCTGGATCCTCCCCATGTCAGCCGGGGATTCCCGCCCTATCTTCCATCGCGAGGATGGGTATTTTGAACACTGGGCTGGTCCGACAGCCGCCCTTTATGGGCTAGAAAAAAGGTGGTACTGGAGGGGTCAGAGAGGGCGGAGCTGACCCATAGTAGGCTGACATGGGGAGCATCCAGGAAAGGAAAATTACGGTAAGTATGGGCAACAATTTTCCTTAATATACTGTAAATTGACTCACGATTCATAATAATATATTCATAGCTAATGTTGCATAAATGTCTCTGTATGCATCTTCTTTTTCTGTATTATTGTTTAATATTTTAATAAAAATGTATTGAACCTTGAAAAAAAAATTGATTAAAAAAAATAATTGCTACATTGAAAAAAAAAAGTATACTTCACACTAGAAACAGTATCATACTGAACGACTTGACTCTTCATGACCAGAGCATTTTTTTGCAATTCAGTATAGTGCCACTTTAACTGGCAAAACTGTAAAGCACATGACATTTTTATCATTTTTTTCACACAAGTAGAATTTTTTTGGTGACATTTGGTCTTCACTGGGTTTTTTATTTTTTCAATATAAACCCAAACAACCCCTTTTTGGAATGAAGATACCCCAAGGTATTTGCTGAGAGGCATGTTGAGTCAATGGAAGATTTTATTTTTTGCCACAAGTTTTTGGAAAACTCATGCTTTCAATGGTAGAGGAGAGATCTGGAGTCTTAACCACTTCAATACAGGGCATTTTCACCCCCTTCCTGCCCAGGCCAATTTTCAGTTTTCAGTGCTGTAACACTTTGAATGACAATTGCAACACTGTACCCAAATGAAGTTTTTATCATTTTTTCCCCACAAATAGAGCTTTATTTTGGTTGTATTTGATCACCTCTGTGGTTTTTATTTTTTGCACTATAAACAAAAGAAGAGCGACAAGTTTGAAAAAAAAACACAATTATTTTTTATTTATTTATTTATTAGTAAATATCCCGATTTAAAAAAAAAAAAAAAAAAAAAAAATTTTTCCTCAGTTTATGCCGATATGTATTCTTCTACATATTTTTGGTAAAAAAAATTTGCAATAAGCATATATTGATTGGTTTGCGCAAAAGTTATAGTGTCTACAAAATAGGGGATAGTTTTATGGCGTTTTTATTATTTTATTTTTTTACTAGTAATGGCAGCGATCTGCGATTTTTATCGTGACTGTGAGATTGCGACAGACATATCAGACACTTTTGACACCATTTTGGGACCATTCACATTTATACAGTGATCAGTGCTATAGAAATGCACTGATTACTGTATAAATGTCACTGGCAGGGAAGGGGTTAACACTAGGGGCCGATCAGGGGATAAAAAGTGTTACCTAGGGAGTGATTCTAACTGTAGGGGGAGGGGACTCACAAGGGGAGGAGACCGATCGGTGTTCTTCTGTACTAGGAACACACCATCAGTTTCCTCTCACCTGACAGGAGGTGGATCTGTGTGTTTACACACACAGATCCACGGTCCTGCTCTGTTATTGGGCAATTGCGGGTACCCAGCAGACATCGCGCATCGACTCTCGAGTGATGCGGCGGGCGCACGTGGGCCCCCTAGACAACCGGGAAGCTGAGGACGTCATATGATACCTATAATGCTTTCCCATATACCTGGTATGTTGTGTACTTTAAGATGTACAACTAAAAGTCTTTTAAAGATATCCATACTCCCCACAGCCACCTCCAATTGTGGGAGAGAGTTCCATATCCTTATTGTCCTAACAGTGAAGAACCCCCTACGCAGTTTAAGGTTAAACTGCTTCTTCTTCAGTCTCATTGTGTTGCTCTTTGTCCTTTTACACTCCCTATAACTGAATAGTTTATTTCCTATGCTGGGATCCCATTGATGTATTTGTAGATCGCTATCATATCTCCTCTCAAGTGACTTTTCTCCAGCGAGAATAAATTTAGTGTTTGCAGCCATTCCTTGTAATTGAGTTCCTACAGTCTTCTTATTAGTTACGTTGCCCTTCTTTGGACTCTCCAGCTCCAGCACATCCCATTGGAGGACTGGTGACCAGAACTGGACTGAAAACTCCAGATGAGGCCTAACCAGAGTTTTATAAAGTGGCAGAATTATGGTTTTGTTCCTGGAGTATATGTCTCAATAAAGAGAACCTGTCATGCTTTATTGCTTTTATAAGAGATGTTTACATTTCTTGTGATTGCAATGAAAGTGATAAAAAATAAAGGGAAAATGTAAAAAGAACTATTGTTTAACAAATACATAAAAAAATGTAAAGTACCCCCCCCCCCATGCCCACACACAGAGGCGAACATATACAGTGGGGACGGAAAGTATTCAGACCCCCTTAAATTTTTCACTCTTTGTTATATTGCAGGCATTTGCTAAAATCATTTAAGTTCATTTTTTCCTCATTAATGTACACACAGCACCCCATATCGACAGAAAAACACAGAATTGTTGACATTTTTGCAATTTATTAAAAACGAAAAACTGAAATATCACATGATCCAAAGTATTCAGACCCTTTGCCGTGACACTCATATATTTAACTCAGGTGCTGTCCATTTCTTCTGATCATCCTTGGGATGGTTCTACAGCTTAATTTGAGTCCAGCTGTGTTTGATTATACTGATTGGACTTGGTTAGGAAAGCCACACACCTGTCTAAATAAGACTTTACAGCTCTCAGTGCATGTCAGAGCAAATGAGAATCATGAGGTCAAAGGAACTGCCTGAAGAGCTCAGAGACAGAATTGTGGCAAGGCACAGATCTGACCAAGGTTACAAAAAAATTTCTGCTGTACTTAAGGTTCCTAAGAGCACAGTGGCCTCCATAATCCTTAAATGGAAGACGTTTGGGATGACCAGAACCCTTCCTAGAGTTGGTCATCCAGCCAAACTGAGCTATCGGGGGAGAAGAGCCTTGGTGAGAGGTAAAGAAGAACCCAAAGATCACTGTAGATGAGCTCCAGAGATGCAGTCGGGAGATGGGAGAAAGTTGTAGAAAGTCAACCATCACTGCAGCCCTCCACCAGTCAGTGCTTTATGGCAGAGTAGCCCAACGGAAGCCTCTCCTCAGTGCAAGACACATGAAGGCCCGCATGGAGTTTGCTAAAAAAAACCCTGAAGGACTCCAAGATGGTGAAAAATAAGATTCTCTGGTCTGATGATGTATGTGTGGAAAAAAACAGGCACTGCTCATCACCTGTCCAATACAGTCCCAACAGTGAAGCATGGTGGTGGCAGCATGGTGTTGCTATGCACAAAGCTAAAATAATGAAGGAGTGGCTTCAAAATAACTCTGTGACTGTTCTTGAATGGCCCAGCCATGGCCCAGCCCTGACTTAAACCCAATTGAGCATCTCTGGAGAGACCTAAAAATGGCTGTCCACCAACGTTTTCCATCCAACCTGACAGAACTGGAGAGGATCTGCAAGGAGGAATGGCAGAGGATCCCCAAATCCAGGTGTGAAAAATGTGTTGCATCTTTCCTCCCAAAAAGACTTATGGCTGTATTAGATCAAAAGGGTGCTTCTCCTAAATACTGAGCAAAGGGTCTGAATACTTAGGACCATGTGATATTTCAGCTTTTCTTTTTTAATAAATCTGCAAAAATGTCAACAATTCTGTGTTTTTCTGTCAATATGGGGTGCTGCGTGTACATTAATGAGGAAAAAAAATGAACTAAATGATTTTAGCAAATGGCTGCAATATAACAAAGAGTGAAAAATTTAAGGGGGTATGCATACTTTCCGTCCCCACTGTACTTAGGTCGCGCATGCATATGTAAACGGTGTTTGCACCACACATGTAAGATATTGCCATGTATGTTATAGCGAGAGCAAAAAATCTAGCTCTAGACCTCTTTTGTACCTCAGTACGCACATTTAAAGTTTGACATAATAGGTATCTATTTGACACATTGAAGCACTTTTATGTTTTTGTTCAATAATCAAGCACTTTAAGACACCTGGAGATTAAGTGGAGTCTGGATTATATATGGACTTTATTGTTTAACTTAAGACAAATGTTTATTTGGTATGAATATTGATCTTATACTCATACTGCACAAATATATTAGAGTTGATTATTGATTTTTGTTTATACTGCACAAGTATATCTGTGTTTAAAGATTTATTTGTATGGAGGATTTTATTATTTACCACAAATTCTTGGAAAATGACAAAACAAATATTTTTTTTTTTTACACAAAGTTGTCACTCCACCAAAGGACCAGGCCTATTCTGGCACTTAGGAGAGAAGAAGATCAATATTCATACCAAATAAACATTTGTCATAAGTAAAGGAATAAAGTCCATATATAATCCGGACTCCACTTAATCTCCAGGTGTCTTAAAGTGCTTGATTCTGAATAAAAACTTAAAAAAGCTACAATGTGTCAAAGTGCTTCCCCACATCCAAGCCTCTCACCAGATGGACATGATCTCACAATAAAAGAGATCAAGCATGCTTTTTAAATCCTCAGAAACCAATGTTTCCACTGTGTAGACTCCAGGTGGGTCTGTGACCCCATCAGTGTATTGCAGCAAAGCAATCGCTTCAACAACCCTCAGACTCCAGCCGCCACACAGTTCAGACCAAGGCACATATTAAACCAGAAGAAGAAAGGAAAAGCTTCATACTGCAGGTTTATTAAAAAACATTTATTAAATGACTTTTTCACTTACAGTGTATGAGAAGTAACAAGCTGTGTACAGAGTCACAAAGCGTGGTCATGGGACATGACAGCGTACCAGTGCGTATTGACGTCACTAATCCAGCTCCACCCAACATGTTTCCATGTAATAGGCCTCTTCTGGGAAAGGAGGCTGTTCTGTTGTTATTTCTATATTCTCTCCCCCATATCTATTATATTTTTATGCTTACTTTACTAAATTCAAGCCTCTATTGTTTATATTTTCCATCAAAGCTGTTACCCTTATCTTATCAGTTGCCAAAAACTGTACATCACAGGGTGAAAAAATGGTATTCAAAATGTATCTGGAAATCCTCTGTACTATCATTTGTTTTTACTTTATTCATTTTTAATAAAAAATAAACCTATGAGGCACCTTCAAAGGACGGTATGCTTATGTCATGATTTGAAAAGTGTGTTTTTCTAAGAAATTATCCTTAAAAGTCTTTTCTTAGCATTATACTAAGGACATTGGTTAGGCATGAATATAATAGATTTAAAAAAAAGTTTTATTTATTTAAGAAAATAACTGCTCCAATGCCATTTACACCTAGCGAATACAAGGCACGGATGGTGAAACTAAAAAGAACAATTTATCTGGGGGGGGTTGGGGGGGTGTTTGTGCTTCACAAAGAAGCAGCAATAAGTACATAAGTAGACTGCCAAACAAATGGAAAAAGATGGGTGCAGAATGTAGCCTGATAATGGCGCTGTCTATTTCAAGTACCAGAGCTTCAAGTAAAGTGTTCTGTAATCCCTTCCAGCATTCCCAGGACCTTTACTTTCTAAACCAATGCTATAGACTTGAACATCCATGAAGCAATAACTCAAATTGATGCCTTTCTACCTTTTCTTTCACCGGAAAGAACAATGAACAGGTGATCTGAAGAGCTGATGTTAGCTGTAGCCTCTTTGTAAGACTGAAAATTTCTGACAACGTCCACCTGACTTAATTGGTGACTGTCTGCAGACAATAATGTAGAAAGCACAATTTATTGTTTCAGATGGAAGTTGGTGGTTACTTTAGGAGTGAAACCTAGACCTAACAATATCTATAGCTGCTTTAGTCATAAACACAGAGAGACCACATCATCTCTCACCGCCCACCACACATCACTGCTCTCCTGCCCTCACTCAGGAAACGACCACTGCACAGAGGCCTGCCTCTGTGCTAAATGAACCAGTGCTGCCACCAATGTAGTAACAATTCACATCTGGTGGCACTGGCAGGTGACGTGGCAAGTGACATTTCTCATCTGGTGGCACTGGCAGGCAGCGTGGCAAGTGACAATCTGCATCTGGTGGCAGGCAGCATGGCAAGTGACAATCTGCATCTGGTGGCAGGCAGCGTGGCAAGTGACAATCTGCACCTGGTGGCAGGTGACATGGCAAGTGACCTTCCACATCTGGTGGAAGGCAGCGTGGAAAGTGACATTCCTCAACTGGTGGCACATGCAGGCGACATGGCAAGTGACAGTCCTCATCTGGTGGCACTGGCAGGCAGCGTGGCAAGTGACAATCTGCATCTGGTGGCAGGCAGCATGGCAAGTGACAATCTGCATCTGGTGGCAGGCAGTGTGGCAAGTGACAATCTGCACCTGGTGGCAGGTGACATGGCAAGTGACCTTCCACATCTGGTGGAAGGCAGCGTGGAAAGTGACATTCCTCATCTGGTGGCACATGCAGGCGACATGGCAAGTGACAGTCCTCATCTGGTGGCACTGGCAGGCAGCGTAGCAAGTGACAACCTACATCTGGACAGTCTGCATCTGGTGGCAGGCAGCGTAGCAAGTGACATTTCTCATCTGGTGACAGGCAGTGTGGCAAGTGACAATCTGCATCTGGTGGCAGGCAGCATGGCAAGTGACAATCTGCATCTAGTGGCAGGCAGCGTGGCAAGTGACAATCTGTATCTGGTGGCAGGCGACGTGGCAGGTGACAATCCACATCTGGTGGCAGGCGACGTGGCAAGTGACATTCCGCATCTGGTGGCAGGCGACATGGCAAGTGACATGCTCAGGGCTCCCACTGATTCTGCATTATGGTGAGTTTAACTTTTTTTTATAATACAATGTAAAAATAGAAATAATGCGCTTCAATCATCCTGACACCATATCAACCACAGTGGCATGATGATTGAAGCTCCAACACCAGCCATTGCCCTGACAAATTGCCAGCAAAAAAACGCTCCCCCCCACACCCCCGGGCACAATTTTCCTTCATGCAGCCGGTCCCAGGTACCAAAAAGTTTCGGGACCACTGCTCTATATCATTAATAAACAAATTAAACAGAATTGGTCCCAGGACAGAGCTTTGGAGTAGCCCACTTACAACTCCAGACCATTCAGAACATACACTATTTTATAATAAAATGTTTTTATTATTATTGTAATTAATTTAGTATTAATTTGCTACGTTACATTTGTTTAGATGCTGCATTTGTTATTTCTGATAATTTGTAACTTCGGAAAAATTCGTATTTGTTATGTTCACTAACAGCCAAATTTGAAAAGAAATTACAATACCAATATTTTAATAGCTTAACTAGTTAAGTTATTATTAGTTAGTTATTATTTCAGATTTTCAAATTTTCGGGTTTTCGCATTTCCAATTTTTTTTTGAATTTCTGAATTTCCAATTTCTTTTTCGAATTTCCAATTTTTTTCGAATTTACGATTTTTTTTCTAGTTTACAAATTTTCGAATATTCAAATTTACGTATATATTCTAATATTACGAATATTTGTTAAATGGGTTTTCATTAATTCGGATATTTCCGAATTAACAAATTTGTTGAAATTCATTAAACTAATTCGGAACAAAACTAATTACACATGTCTAGAGTTTATGAGGAAGTGCATTGAATGCTTTGGCAAAATCCAGATACACCACATCCACAGACACTCTTCTATCCAGATTACAGCTTGCTTCCTCATAGAATGTTAACAGATTGGTCTGGCAAGAATGACCCTTTATGAATCCATGCAAGTTACTACTAATCATACCCTTTTCATCAGCAAATTCTTGGATATTATCCCTTCAATAGTTTACATACTGTTGGTTTTAGGCTGACTCGTCTGTAGTTTCCAGGTATGTATCTTGGCCCTTTTTTGAATATTTGTACCACGGTTGCTTGTCACCAAACAGGTTTCAAGTTTCTAAGCTGTCCTTAATGATTATGAATAATGGCTTGGCTATAACATGACTAAGTTCTTTGAGGACTTTCGGATGTTACATTTTTCGAGTCTTTTATAAACACTGGCTTCTGTTAGCCACAAGGGTACATTCTGTGTTGTGTCACTAACCATATAGTCATGTTTGATATACCACCCTTTTCCTTTTTAAAAAGCTTTTGACCCCACAATAGAGATAAAACTTTTTCGCGGAAGGGAGTTTAACCACCTCAATACAGTGCACTTTCTCCCCCTTCCTGCCCAAGCCATTTTTCAGCTTTCAGCACTGTCACACTTTGAATGACAATTGCGCGGTCGTGCGACGTTGTACCCAAATTAAATTATCTTTTTTTTTTTTGCGCTATAAACAAAAGAAGAGCGACAAGTTTGAAAAAAACACATTATTTTTTACTTTTTGCTATAATAAATATCCAATTTTTTTTAAACATTTTTTTTCCTCAGTTTAGGCCGTTATGTATTCTTCTACATATTTTTGGTAAAAAAAAAAAATCGCAATAAGCGTATATTCTGGAAGCTCGCATTAGAGATCTGGAGGAGCAAGTTGCAACACTGAGCAGAAAGGACAACCTTGAAAGTAGCAAGTGGTCAGTAGGGTTGATGTGGAGGGTGGAGGGGCAAGTCAGGGTTATCAGATAGGAAGATGGGTTAATGTAGTTAGAGGGAGTGGAAGGGGCTCGCAGAAAAGGAAGGCCAGTCCTGTATTTGTGCATCAAAACAAATTTGCCAAGTTGGGTGAAGATGTGGAGGTGGCAAACACAGAGGTGGCAGCCCTAGATGTCACTGCTACCCCTAACAGCTGGGAGAGCAGCCCATCTAGTAGAGGTGGTGAGGGGAGTGCAGGTAGGCCTAAACAGTTGGTGGTTATAGGGTAATCTATAATCAGAAGGACTGATAGAATAATTTGTTGCCAGGATCGCCTTAACCAAATGGTTTGCTGTCCCCCTGGTGCTAGGGTTTGACATGTGGTGGACCGGGTGGATAAATTACTGGGAGGGGCTGGGCATGACCTAGCTGTCTTGGTCCACGTTGGAACCAATGACAGTATGCATGGAAGGTGGAGGCTCCTTAAGAATCAATTTAAAGAACTGGGCTGCAAGTTGAAGGGAAGGACCTCCAAGGTGATACAGTGGGGATGAAAAGTAGTCAGACCCCCTTAAATTTTTCACTCTTTGTTATATTGCAGCCATTTGCTAAAATCATTTAAGTTCATTTTTTTCCTCATTAATGTACACACAGCACCCCGTATTGACAGAAAAACACAGAATTGTTTACATTTTTGCAGATTTATTAAAAAAGAAAAACTGAAATATCACATGGTCCTAAGTATTCAGACCCTTTGCTCAGTATTTAGTAGAAGCACCTTTTTGAGCTAATACAGCCATGAGTCTTTTTGGGAAAGATGCAACAAGTTTTTCACACCTGGATTTGGGGATCCTCTGCCATTCCTCCTTGCAGATCCTCTCCAGTTCTGCCAGTTTGGATGGTAAACGTTGGTGGACAGTCATTTTTAGGTCTCTCCAGAGATGCTCATTTGGGTTTAAGTCATGGCTCTGGCTGGGCCATTCAAGAACAGTCACAATGTTGTTGTGAAACCACTCCATCGTTATTTTAGCTGTGTGCTTAGGGTCATTGTCTTGTTGGAAGGAAAAACCTTCGGGCCCAGTCTGAGGCCCTGATCACTCTGGAGAAGGTTTTCATCCAGGATATCCCTGTACTTGGCCGCATTCATCTTTCCCTCGATTGCAACCAGTCGTCCTGTTCCTGCAGCTGAAAAACACTCCCACAGCATGATGCTGCCACCACCATGATTCACTGTTGGGACTGTATTGGACAGGTGATGAGCAGTGCCTGGTTTTCTCCATACATACCGCTTAGAATTAAAAAAAAAAAGTTCTATCTTGGTCTCATCAGACCAAAAAATCTTATTTCTCACCATCTTGGAGTCCTTCAGGTGTTTTTTTAGAAAAATCCATGCGGCGCTTTCATGTGTCTTGTACTGAGGAGAGGCTTCCGCTGGGCCACTCTGCCATAAAGCCCCGGCTGGTGGAGGGCTGCAGTGATGGTTGACTTTCTACAACTTTCTCCCATCTCCCGACTGCATCTCTGGAGCTCAGCCACAGTGATCTTTGGGTTCTTCTTTAACTCTCTGAACAAGGCTCTTCATCCCCGATAGCCCAGTTTGGCCGGACGGCCAGCTCTAGGAAGGGTTCTGGTCATCCCAAACGTCTTCCATTTAAGGATTATGGTGGCCACTGTGCTCTTAGGAACCTTAAGTGCAGCAGAAAGTTTTTTGTAACCTTGGCCAGATCTGTGCCTTGCCACAATTCTGTCTCTGAGCTCTTCAGGCAGTTCCTTTGACCTCATGATTCTCATTTGCTCTGACATGCACTGTGAGCTGTAAGGTCTTATATAGACAGGTGTGTGGCTATCCTAATCAAGTCCAATCAGTATAATCAAACGCAGCTGGACTCAAGTGACGGTGTAAAACCATCTCAGGGATGATCAGAAGAAATGGACAGCACCTGAGTTAAATATATGAGTGTCACAGCAAAGGGTCTGAATACTTAGGACCATGTGATATTTCAGTTTTTCTTTTTTAATAAATCTGCAAAAATGTCAACAATTCTGTGTTTTTCTGTCAATATGGGGTGCTGTGTGTACATTAATGAGGAAAAAAAATGAACTTAAATGATTTCAGCAAATGGCTGCAATATAACAAAGAGTGAAATATTTAAGGGGTTCTGAATACTTTCTGTCTCCACTGTATTCTCTGAAATATTGCCTGTGCCATGCGCAACAAAGGAAAGGCAGGGGGTGATTAGAGAGCTGAATGCATGGCTAAGGACCTGGTGTAGGGAGGAGGGATTTGGGTTTCTAGAGCACTGGGCTGACTTTTCATTGGGGTGCAACCTATATGCTAAAGACGGTTTGCACTTGAATGAAAGGGGGTCTGCTGTGCTGGGGGAGAGGTTTATGGGAAGGCTGGAGGAGTATTTAAACTAGGATTGAGGGGGAAGGATGAACTAGAATTACATCGGACAGACAGGTCAGTTAGGGGTCAGACATTAATGGAGGATGGAATGGGGATAGATAGAGGGAGGGTTATGGCAGGTGACAAGAAATTTCCCATGTTGCAAACAGCCATTGGAAACTATAGTGCCATTTGTACTACTAAAAATGATATGAAAAACACCAGAGCAAAATGTAATAATGCATTAAAGTATTTGTACACCAATGCCAGAAGTCTGCCAAGCAAAATAGGTGAGTTGGAAGCTCTGGTGCATGAGGAGAGCTATGATGTAATCGGTATTTCTGAAACTTGGCTTCAATCCTCACATGACTGGGCTATTAATATTCCTGGCTGTGCACTCTTTCGGAAAGACAGGGTAAAAAGGAAAGGTGGCGGAGTCTGTCTCTATGTGAGAAGTGATCTCAAAGCAAGTGTGAAAGAGGACCTGGTTATAGTGTGATGAGTCTGAAGCATTATGGGTGGAACTACATATAGATGGGCGTAGTTCAAAGTTAATCATTGGAGTTTGTTATAGACCACCCAATGTTAACGAGGAGGTGGAGACTCAGCTCCTTGCATAGATGGAAAGGGCTGCAAGGGCTGGGACAGTGATAATAATGGGGATTTTAACTACCCAGAAATTGACTGGAGTAATGGCACTGCTGGGACAGTTAAAGGGCAAATATGTATAAACCTATTACAGGACAATTTTATGGTCCAGTTTATTGAGGCCCCAACTAGGAATGAAGCTCTGTTGGACCTGGTAATCTCAAATCATGCAGAACTTATTACTAATGTCCAGATAAAGGAACACCTGGGTAGCAGTGATCATAACGTGATTTCATTTGATGTTAGCTGTAAACAAGAAATACATACGGGAAAGGTAAAAACACTTAACTTCAAGAGAGCACATTTTCCAAAGATGAGTGCTGCTCTCCAGGATTTAGACTGGGAGGGAATATTTGCATCGATAAACACAGAACAAAAATGGGAATTCTTCAAAAAGACTGTTTGGGACCTCACTGCAAAGTATATTCCCATGGGCAATAAGTTTAAAAGGCTAAAAATTAAACAAGCTATAAACAGTAAGAAAAGAGCTTTTAAAAAATATAAAAATGAAAGAACACTAGTATCATTTAAATGTTACAAAGAATTTAACAGAGTATGTAAAAAGGAAATCAAGGATGCAAAAATTCAAAACGAACGACAGATTGCAAAAGATAGTAGGACAAACCCCAAAATATTCTTGAAATATATTAATAGTAAAAAGGTCAGGTCTGAGGTCCTTTACAAAATGATCTAGAGTGGGTGACTGGGGACAAAGAGAAGGCTAATTTATTAAATACTTTCTTCAGCTCTGTGTATACAAAAGAGCATGAGGGAGCTCATGTCTATAATGGGGGTGGTAGTGACACAGCCCTGAATGATCCACAATGGCTCAAAAGTGATATGGTCCAGAAATATTAAGACAGAATAAAGGTGGATAAAGCACCTGGACCTGATGGCATCCACCCACGGATCCTAAAAGAATTGAGCTCTGTAATTTCAAAGCCATTGTATCTAATTTTTAGGGACTAATTAATGACGGAAATAGTACCTCTGGATTGGGGCAGGGCGAACGTGGTGCCTATATTTAAAAAGGGATCAAAGTCTTTACCAAGTAACTATAGACCTGTTAGTTTAACTTCTATAGTCGGGAAGATACCGGAGCATTTAATAAAAGACCACATAGACGAGTTCTTGCTGGAAAAAAAACTTAAGGAATGGACAGCATGGATTCATGAAAGACAGAAGTTGTCAGACAAACCTGATTTCTTTTTATGAAGAGGTAAGTATATGGTATACTTGGATTTTGCAAAAGCGTTCGACACAGTTCCCCACACACGGCTCATGTGTAAGGTAAAATCTACAGGCCTGGAAATATCAGTTTGTAACTGGATAGAAAACTGGCTAAAAGACAGAATTCAGAGAGTAGTGGTTAATGATTTTTACTCTGCATGGTCTAAGGTTATAAGTGGTGTACCCCAAGGGACCCTTACTTTTTAATATCTTTATAAATGATATTGGGTCTGGGATCAAAAGTAACATTTCTTCTTTGCAGATGACACCAAGCTATGCAGTGGAATAACATCCTTACAGGATGTCTCCAATTTACGAGCCAACCTCAATGCACTGTCCAATGGGGCGACTGTGTGGCAGATTAGGTTTAATGCTGAGAAATGTAAAGTTATGCACTTGGGGGCTAAGAATATGCATGCATCATACATGCTAGGGGGAGTACAACTGGGGGAATCCGTGGTGGAGAAGGATCTGGGGGTTAGCTCAATAATAGCATGCAATGCCAAGCTGCGGTTTCTTAATACAAGAAAGCAAAGTCCTTTCTTGTATTAAGAGAGGTATACTCCAGAGAGAGAGATATAATTTTGCCCCTGTTCAAATCATTAGTAAGACCTCATCTGGAATATGCAGTTCAGTTTTGGGCACCAGTTCTCAAAAAGGATATCGGGGAACTGGGTAAAGTGCAGAGAAGGGCAACCAAACTGATAAGAGGCATGGAGGAGCTCAGCTATGAGGAAAGATTAGAGAAACTGAATTTATTCTCTCTTGAGAAGAGGAGAATAAGGGGGGATATGATCAACATGTTCAAATATATAAGGGGTCCATATAGTGAACTTGGTGTTGAGTTATTCTCTTTACGGGCAACCCAGAGGACACGGGGGCACTCTTTACATCTAGAGGAAAAGAGATTTCATCTCCAAATATGGAAAGGTTTCTTCACGGTAAGAGCTGTGAAAATGTGGAATAGACTCCCGCCAGAGGTGGTTCTGGCCAGCTCAGTAGATTGCTTTAAGAAAGGCCTGGATACTTTCCTAAATGTACATAATATAACTGGGTACTAACATTTATAAGTAAAGTTGATCCAGGGAAAATCCGATTGCCTCTTGGGGGGATCAGGAAGGAATTTTTTCCCCTGCTGTAGCAAATTGGAGCATGCTCTGCTGGGTTTTTTTGCCTTCCTCTGGATCAACTGTGGGTATAAAATTGGGTATATTGGATTGTACGATTTTTTATTTTTATTAATTGTTTTTAAGGTTGAACTGGATGGACTTGTGTCTTTGTTCAACCTGACTAACTATGTAACTATGTATATTGATTGGTTTGCGCAAAAGTTATAGCGTCTACAAAATAGAGGATAGTTTTATAGCATTTTTATTATTTTTTTTTTTTTTACTAGTAATGGCGGTGATCTGTGATTTTTATCGTGACTGCGATATTGCGGCGGACATATCGGGCACTTTTGACACATTTTAGGGACCATTCACATTTATACAGCGATACGTGCTATAAAAATGCACTGATTACTGTATAAATATGACTGGCAGGGAAGGGGTTAACACTAGGGGGTGATCGAGGGGTTAATTATGTTTCCTAGGGAGTGTTCCTAACTGTAGGTGGAGGGGACTCACAAGGGGAGTAGACCGATCGGTGTTGTTCTGTACTGAGAACACACCGATCGGTCTCCTCTCCTCTGACAGGACGTGGATCTGTGTGTTTACACACACAGATCCACGGTCCTGCCGTGTTACCGGGCAATCGCAGGTGCCCGGCGGACATCGCAGCCACCGGGCACGCGCATCGGCTCCCCAGTAACACGGCGGGAGCGCGCAAGCGCCGTCGGTAGTGCGCGCCCCCTGGTGGCCCGGCAACACGAGGACATCATATGACACCCTCCCAGAATGAGAGCCGCGCCACTTGGCCGTCATTTGACAGCCGGTGGGCGGCAAGTGGTTAATAAGACACTCACTAAAATTAGAAGAAAAGAGGTTTAACCTTAAACTGCTGTAATAGTGAGAGTCCCAGTCCCTATGGAAATGGAGCAAAAAAGTTCACAGAGTTTGCATGTCAGGTGACTGCAAGCAGTCCTGCTGATAGAAATCACGGGGCCCCGTACAGTCTACCTAATGGGGCCCCCTTTAGCCCCACCCTCAACCCCACCCCTGGCTCCATCCCAGACCCCATTTGCGCATGTGCAGTAGGAAGCCGGCTAGTTACAATGATGGTGCCTGCACCTGATCCGATGGATGGATGGATTGGCTTTGGGGTGCCGACATCGCAGGCTACCTGGAAAGGAAGTGTCCTTATTAAAAGTCAGCAGCTACAGTGTACATGTCTTACTTTGTAAACGTACACTGTTTATTTATTTGCATTATATTAGAGCGTGCAGCATAGTCAAGATAAATGCCAGAAGATACAGATACAGTATGTAGGCTCACTCAAGTGTTTTGCTACATGACGGGTCTCTCAAAAAAATCATCATTTACTTAGGACCCCTCCTCCATGCCACAATGCTGCAGTAGAGCATGCAGCATAGTCAATATAACTGCCAGAAGATACAGATACAGTATGTAGGCTCACACAAGTGTTTTGCTACATGACGGGGTCTCTCAAAAAAAATCATCATTTACTTAGGACCCCTCCTCCATGCCACAATGCTGCAGTACAGTTAAAAAAAACTCACATAAACCCGTGGGCAAAACAAATTAGTTTGCTTAAAAAAAATGTATTAAACCTGCAGCTTATATGTGCTCTTCCACACCTGATAAATCTGGTTCCTTCTGCTCCCTAACAAAAATGATTCTAAAAAGAAATTCACGCTAGGTGTACAAACAATTTACTAAGTGAAATATAACAACCTGTGAAGGAATATCCTGCAGCTGAGCACTATAACCTTGATAAAGGGCACTAATAAATAGATGTAACAGAAAGTGCAGCGCTGGATATATGCAAAAACCCAAAATTAGTGATATTGATGAAAATAGATAACTATTATATGTGATCCATAAGTGGTAAAAAATAAATAGAACAAGGCATAAAAACAAATAAGTGCTCCACTGTAGCAATATGTGCGTGGTCAATACTACCACATCCACATATATTAATAAAGTCCAAAATACATGAAATAAATAGTGTCCAAAAGAAGAAATTAATTAGAAGTGATTTTGTTATATGAATCCGTGACTGTCACCGTGATGAACGCCCGTCACCTGGTATAGATTAAAGGCTTACCAGATAGCCTCTGATCTGAGGCATAATAGCACCAGCTTGGGATGTTGTCTCCACAGCAGCCGAATCTTTATCTGGGATGGTAGATGTATGTCAGCCGACGGTCACCATAAGCCTCCAGACAGCAGTCCAGTCAGGAAAGCTCACTCCCACCGATATACAGGTATCAAGAGGAAAGAAAGAAAACTCCAATGGTGTAGAGTGTTTTGACTTTCCTTTATTTAAAATCGCCTCACCGGCATCCATAAAAAACTTTTCCTTGCAAGGAACAAACTCAGCATTGATAACGAAACTCCGCGCATGCGCCGTCGGTACGAGCGTGTCTACTCTACGGCCATTTCGTCAGAAATTACATCATCAGGCGCAAGCCCACACGTCAGCGCATGCGCTTTATATATCCGAACGGCAAAACAAAGAGGTTCAGCCATTGGTTGCGCTAGGAGGATGTTAAAGCTGAGATCAATTAAGATTACAGAGGAAGTGTCAAATGCCCCTAGTGTTGACCATCACAATTAAAGAATGTAAAACTACATAAAATCATTGTGGTGCCATCTTGTGGACAAACACGATATTGCTTCCAAAACAATTATATTATATTGCCATTTAAGAAGCTTTTTTCTAAAAATGTTTTTATTTAAAAAAAAAATTTTATTTAAAATTAAGGAAGGGAAGAGAGCCAATGACTGGAAATCATTCGAATCGCCCTTCAGAAACTAGAATATATAGATACAGGAAACATGTAAATAGACATTGTTCCAATAAAGAAAAACATAATTTCAATAAGAAAAACTGGAGTACAGAGTCTAAATATATATTCTAACCCAGACTTTTGTACATAAAGCTCAGAATACAAAATCTAAATATTATGTCCCAAATCAGATTTTTTCCAGGTTTTTATCATAGAATAATCCCATTAGGGAGAAGGAAGGGTATTATTTTTAAAAAAGAGGGAAAAAGAGGAAAAAAGGCTGAAGGGGAAGGGGAGGCCTGAGGGGACATCAACTGTTATTAATAAAACAATTGATGTCCCACTCAACATTTAGGCCCATGGGTACATGACAGCCCAGACGGTATATCCAGTTGGTCTCACTCCTGGATATACAACGTCTACCATTACTCCCTCGCCAATGTGGTATATATTTTTCTAAGGTGAAAAACGTCGTGCCTGTGGGGTCCCTGTCGTGCTTAAGGTCATAATGTTTCAAAACATTATGTTTATCGAAACCCCACGTATATTGGCGATATGCTCACCTAATCTGACCTGTAACTTCCTGGTAGTGCGCCCCACGTATTCTAACCCGCAAGGGCACCTCAAAAGATATACTACACATCTTGTGGTACAGGTGATGAAAGACTTAATCAGATATGTAATACCCGTCCCAGTTGATGTAAATTCAGTTAATTTTCTTCCTTTAAACTCATTAATTTTACAAATTTGACATTTTTTGCAGGGATAAAAGCCTTTTAGATCACCAAAGAAAGTAGGCCTTATGGGTGGATCCGGGATGTTGGGTGCTATGAGATGCCTAAGGTTTGAGGCACCCCTGAACAATACACAAGGTTTATTCGCCAAAAGAGGCCCCAGAACCCTATCATTTTTTATAATGGGCCAATGTCTCTTAATTATTCGTTTAATGGCCCAGTGCTGACTAGAGTAGGTGGTCAGAAAGGCCAATCCGAAATCCTCTCTGTTCTCTACTTGAGATGATTTATCAACTAGGAGGGACTGGCGATCTCTATTACCCACTTCTGCTATTATTGAATCTAGAGTCTGGCCCTCATAACCCTTGGTCAGGAATCTAGATTTAAGAACCAAAGCTTCTTTTTTGTAATCCTCCAGATTGGTACAATTGCGCCTGAGTCGCAAAAATTGTCCCTTCGGAACTGCTGACAGCCAGGAACGGTGATGGCAAGAATCAAGTGGAATATATCCATTCCTGTCTGTCGTTTTAAAATACGTAGATGTAATAATCCTCCCACTCTCTATGGTTATTTTTAAATCCAGAAAATGAATCTGGAAAGGATTTACCTCACGTTTAAGAATAATGCCCCTATCATTATTGTTCAAAAAGGATAGAAAGGCCATGACAGATTCGATGTCACCGTCCTATATAAAAAGGACATCATCAATGAACCTTTTCCATAGGATAAGCTCATCACGCCTCTCCTTTAAAACCACATCCTCCTCCCATTTGGCCATGAATAAGTTGGCCATGCTGGGAGCAAATATTGCTCCCATGGCTACTCCCTTCTTCTGTAGATAATGAGTACCACTATAACAGAAGTAATTGTGCTTCATCGAGAAGTCCAGTAGCTCCAACACGAATTAGCTTTGCGTGATGGAGATACTGGAGTCCCGATAAAGAAAATGCTGCACCGCCTCATGGCCTAAATGATGCAGCATTTTCTTTATCGGGACTCCAGTATCTCCATCACGCAAAGCAAATTCGTGTTGGAGCTACTGGACTTCTCGATGAAGCACAATTACTTCTGGTATAGTGGTACTCATTATCTTCAGAAGAAGGGAGTAGCCATGGGAGCAAAATTTGCTCCCAGCATGGCCAACTTATTCATGGCCAAATGGGAGGAGGATGTGGTTTTAAAGGAGAGGCGTGATGAGCTTATCCTATGGAAAAGGTTCATTGATGATGTCCTTTTTATATAGGACGGTGATATCGAATCTGTCATGGCCTTTCTATCCTTTTTGAACAATAATGATAGGGGCATTATTCTTAAACATGAGGTAAATCCTTTCCAGATTCATTTTCTGGATTTAAAAATAACCATAGAGAGTGGGAGGATTATTACATCTACGTATTTTAAAACGACAGACAGGAACAGATATATTCCACTTGATTCTTGCCATCACCGTTCCTGGCTGTCAGCAGTTCCGAAGGGACAATTTTTGCGACTCAGGCGCAATTGTACCAATCTGGAGGATTACAAAAAAGAAGCTTTGGTTCTTAAATCTAGATTCCTGACCAAGGGTTATGAGGGCCAGACTCTAGATTCAATAATAGCAGAAGTGGGTAATAGAGATCGGCAGTCCCTCCTAGTTGATAAATCATCTCAAGTAGAGAACAGAGAGGATTTCGGATTGGCCTTTCTGACCACCTACTCTAGTCAGCACTGGGCCATTAAACGAATAATTAAGAGACATTGGCCCATTATAAAAAATGATAGGGTTCTGGGGCCTCTGTTGGCGAATAAACCTTGTGTATTGTTCAGGGGTGCCTCAAACCTTAGGCATCTCAGACCACCCAACGTCCCGGATCCACCCATAAGGCCTACTTTCTTTGGTGATCTAAAAGGCTTTTATCCCTGCAAAAAATGTCAAATTTGTAAAATTAATGAGTTTAAAGGAAGAAAATTAACTGAATTTACATCAACTGGGACGGGTATTACATATCTGATTAAGTCTTTCATCACCTGTACCACAAGATGTGTAGTATATCTTTTGAGGTGCCCTTGCTGGTTAGAATACGTGGGGCGCACTACCAGGAAGTTACAGGTCAGATTAGGTGAGCATATCGCCAATATACGAAGGGGTTTCGATAAACATAATGTTTCGAAACATTATGACCTTAAGCACGACAGGGACCCTACAGGCACGACGTTTTTTGCCTTAGAAAAATATATACCACATTTGCGAGGGAGTAATGGTAGACATTGTATATCCAGGAGTGAGACCAACTGGATATACCGTCTGGGCTGTCATGTACCCATGGGCCTAAATGTTGAGTGGGACATCAATTGTTTTATTAATAACAGTTGATGTCCCCTCAGGCCTCCCCTTCCCCTTCAGCCTTTTTTCCTCTTTTTCCCTCTTTTTTAAAAATAATACCCTTTTTAAAAATAATACCCTTCCTTCTCCCTAATGGGATTATTCTATGATAAAAACCTGGAAAAAATCTGATTTGGGACATAATATTTAGATTTTGTGTTCTGAGCTTTATGTACAAAAGTCTGGGTTAGAATATATATTTAGACTCTGTACTCCAGTTTTTCTTATTGGAATTATGTTTTTCTTTATTGGAACGATGTCTATTTACATGTTTCCTGTATCTATATATTCTAGTTTCTGAAGGGCGATTCGAATGATTTCCAGTCATTGGCTCTCTTCCCTTCCTTAATTTTAAATAAAATTTTTTTTAAAAATAAAAACATTTTTAGAAAAAAGCTTCTTAAATGGCAATATAATATAATTGTTTTGGAAGCAATATCATGTTTGTCCACAAGATGGCACCACAATGATTTTATGTAGTTTTACATTCTTTAATTGTGATGGTCAACACTAGGGGCATTTGACACTTCCCCTGTAATGTTAATTGATCTCAGCTTTAACATCCTCCTAGCGCAACCAATGGCTGAACCTCTTTGTTTTGCTGTTCGGATATATAAAGCGCATGCGCGGACGTGTGGGCGTGCCCCCGATGATGTCATTTCTGATTAAACGGCCGTAGGGTAGACACGCTCGTACCGACGGCGCATGCGCGGAGTTTCGTTATCAATGCTGAGTTTGTTCCTTGCAAGGAAAAGTTTTTTATGGATGCCGGTGAGGCGATTTTAAATAAAGGAAAGTCAAAACGCTCTACACCATTGGAGTTTTCTTTCTTTCCTCTTGATACCTGTATATCGGTGGGAGTGAGCTTTCCTGACTGGACTGCTGTCTGGAGGCTTATGGTGACCGTCGGCTGACATACATCTACCATCCCAGATAAAGATTCGGCTGCTGTGCAGACAACATCCCAAGCTGGTGCTATTATGCCTCAGATCAGAGGCTATTTGGTAAGCCTTTAATCTATACCAGGTGACGGGCGTTCATCACGGTGACAGTCACGGATTCATATAACAAAATCACTTCTAATTAATTTCTTCTTTTGGACACTATTTATTTCATGTATTTTGGACTTTATTAATATATGTGGATGTGGTAGTATTGACCACGCACATATTGCTACAGTGGAGCACTTATTTGTTTTTATGCCTTGTTCTATTTATTTTTTACCACTTATGGATCACATATAATAGTTATCTATTTTCATCAATATCACTAATTTTGGGTTTTTGCATATATCCAGCGCTGCACTTTCTGTTACATCCTTCTGCTCCCTATCAGCTGCTTCTCCCTGCCACCGCCGCCGCTGCAGCTGCCTCTCTCGTTCTTGGCTGCTGAGTGTGGAGCTGAACGAAGGAGTTTCATTCCACCAGAGAAGGTAATAGGCAGCCGGGACTTCACCTGTCAGCAGGTAGAAGACATGCAGATCGGACGCCGGGCGCGGAATAGACATGCGCCAGCAATTAAAAAAAATGTTCCTCAACTGCTCCTCCTCCACCATCAGTGGGTGGACCCTGGAAATCATATTAACACAACACCCCTACGCTAGTAGCAGCGGCTTAGTGGGGGTGTAAATTAGAACTTTTTTTTTTTTTTCTACACTGAACAGTCTGTGTAGCTGCATGGGCCCCCCCTGTTGGCCGGGCCCGGTACAACAGGGCCAGTTGTACTGGCTTATCAGAGGCCCTGTCTGCAAGGCAACAGAGCAGTTATTTTGAGAGCAGAAATCTGCTCTGGCACTTTCTCACAACACCCCTACACTAGTAACAGCGGCTTAGTGGGGGTGTAAATTAGAACGTTTTTTTTTTTTTTTCTACACTGAACAGTCTGTGTAGCTGCATGGGCCCCCCCTGTTGGCTGGGCCCGGTACAACAGGGCCAGTTGTACTGGCTTATCAGCGGCCCTGTCTGCTAGGCAACAGAGCAGTTATTTTGAGAGCAGAAATCTCCTCTGGCACTTTCTCCGGGTTTTGCTAGTTCCGGATGGGACTCTATAATTTGGAGATCCCTAAGAGTTTTGGATGGGATGGGATCTCCAACCCTGTGTCTGGGTCCTGTGGATAGCCAGCAGGTTGTGTGCCCAGGTGCACACAGCCCATATAATGAGGGACTGGTGAGAGCAGCGAGTGTGGAGTGTGAGCAGCTTGCTACTGCTGGTGCTGAGTGAAGACAGACCTGTGTCTGGAGAGTGGTCTGCCCTGTGGGAGACTGCAGCCCGTGTAAGGGGGATTCTTTGCCCAGGGACTGGGAAAGGCTGGCCAGCCTTAAGTCAGGAAGACTACGGAAGCCAGTGAGTCCTGGGGGCTGGAAAGAATCAAGTTTGTTTAGAGCAAGCAGAGGAACTGCTGATGAGAGAGCCAGGTGGTTCGGTATGTTTCATTTGAGTGCTAAATGAAGTTTGAACCCCTGCGTGGGAACCCTGAATGGACCATTTGCTTTTTGTTTTTCCGTGTAATAAACGTGGGCTACCAGGCCCTTAACTATAATGCCTGTCTGACGTGGACTCACTGCACAAAGAATGCATCTACACTTGAGCTAAACACCCCAATATCACAAGTGGTGCCTTGGATGTGGGCATATAGATGGTGAAATCCAGGTCTCAGTGCCAGTGGTGAGTCGTGTCAGGAACTGCTGCTAGCTGTGTGTGGCAACCAGGTGAACAGCATTGCGCAGAAGTTCATTTGATGGACTGTGTTAAATGCAGGTGGTGTACCTTTGGAAGTGAGCTCAGCGTGGCCTGAGAAGATGTCTCCACCTGGGAGTGCCAGTCAAAAGGGGCCAGTGGTGTATGAGACCGTGAGTGAGTGGTTTAATTGGAACCAGAATAAAGAGTGGGGTGCAGTTCAAGGGGCTGAGATCTGTGCCTCTGTTTACATGCAACCCATGCTACCTACAGAGGAGGTTGGGGACTTTATGGAAAAATTTGAAAAAGTCGCTATACGAAGAAAGTGGCCTAGGGACCAGTGGCCAGGATTGCTGCAACCCCTGTTACAGACGGAGTTGCGGTCAATTTACCATTTGATGGATTGGGACCAGGATGACTACCACAAGTTTAAACACAAAATCCTTCTTAGAGGAGCCGTCCAGCGTATCATGGTCTACCAGCAATGCTCCAGGATTGGAGAGGTGTCACCAGGAAGCCAAAGTATCTGAGAGTGTGAGAAATGCAAAGATTTGTGTCATGGCTGCTTAGCGAAAGTGGTCAGCCCAGAAAGGAGGCCGCAACTGTCCTGCGGTTACCCCTAGCAACAAGGATCTTGTGTTACCTGCAGGTGGCGCCAGTGGGTCCAGAAAGGCTGCAGTGTTGCTCCATGACCACATGGGGACGTTAGCCTGTGGAGACACCACAGATGAAGGACATCACACTCAAGTGAAGGCTATGACACCAGCTGCAGGAACTGGTAAGACTATTTCAGTTTATTGAACTGAACCCAGTGAAGTGGGAGTATGTCCAGTGGGGAGATCCGCAGTACCAATGGACATAGACTTCCTGCAGTGTGCTACCCAGAGCAGTGGGGAGGCACAGCGTGAAGCCCAACTGGCCGCAGGGCTAAAGACTGGAAAGGACATGGGGACTCTGCACGTGCCTGCTATAATCCAGCAGATGGCTGGGAAAATTGAGATGGGGTGACCAAAACAGTGCTGGTGCCATGTTCCCTAGTGACAGGTGCTGCAGGGTTGCCCAGGGAAACTTCCAAGGAGCTTGCAGTGACGGAGCAGAGAGTTTCCCAGGTCAGCTATGGAGCTGCCCAAGTAGGTAAGAGTGCCCCTTTACAGAGAGCGGGTGCTCAGAGGTTGTGGTGGCTCATAGACAACTCACAAAAATGGCAGTCATGTCTACATGCAATGAGAATGCTAATGGTCGTGCTGACAAAAGTGTTACTATTGGTAAAGGTGATGTTGATTGTAATTACATTGAAACATGTATTTCTTGTAATGTCATATCTGAGAGTGAGGTTGGTAATGTGTTCACTATCAATGATGGGTGTAGGAGATCTCCCGTGACAGGCAGAAGCACAGGATTGTCTGTGGAAGTCTCATGGGGTCTCCATGTGTTGGAGTCAGAGGCTGTCCAGGATGGCTCTGGTGTTACACTGGAGGAACAAGGGAGGACTGAGGCACACAGTGAGAGTTTGTGTGCGCAGCCCCACAACCCTAAGTATAACCCAGTTGGCAAGGGGTTAATTCAGCCTGCAAAAGCTGAGAGTGCATAGCTAGAGGTGTCTGTAGCGCCAACAGACCAGGGTGGTCAAAATAGGGTATTGCACCTTGCCTTGGTTGAGGATGCAATCTCTCAGTGTGATGTGAGTAAAAAAATATTGTCACAATGTGAGGTAGATAGAAGTGAAAAGTGTGCTGTTTTGGCTAGTGAATCCCAGGTTCCTGTGGGCCTTCTAGAGCAGCTGATGAAGCACTGTGGAGCGCCGGTGATGGAACTACAAGGGACTGGGATGATTGGTGCAAGGAAGCACTTGCGGCACTAGACCAAGTGACAAGGAATTACAAAGCAATGATGTGTAACAAAGGTGTGGACAGAACACCTGCTATGCCCAACAGAGGGATCGCAGAATGGCCGGTGCTCAAGAGTACATCAGCCCCTGCGAAGGCTGATGCCCTCCAGTCTGAAGGACTGGTTCTGGGCACTGGCATGGCAGATGTGGTGTTCATAGCCCAACAACTCAGGTGTCAAGGTGACAATGTGACTAATGCTGACGTGCAGAGGCTCGTTGTTGTTGAGTTAGAGGGGAAGAGGAGACATGCATTTGACAGTGCTCCAGGGGAGCAACAGGCTGTGGTGATGGGTACCTTCAAGGAAGTGGAGGTCTCTTCAAAGGTCTCAACCACTCAAACTACAGTGGATGAGCCCCTCCATGTCTCAGACAAGGGAAAGGTCCCTAAAGAGGTCACACATTTAGACATGGAATGTATAGAAATGACGGAAACTTTCCTTGAAATTCTGCAGTTGGCAAAAACACACTCCCTGTACACTCTGGTGTCTCCACAGTGGTCAGACCAGGTGGTACTGCATATAACCAATGGGTGGAGCCAGGTGGTACAGGCGGTGCTCGGAAACCTTGACCAAGAGTGGAATTGGTGGTACCAATGTTTAACTGTTTTGCACAGGATCTCCAGATTCCCTGTGAGAGTACTTCAAGTTATTGATTGGTACGGAAGGTGCACATGAGAAATGTTGGAGACGTCAGGTGTCTCTCCGCCTGGTCTGGTGAGTAGAAACATGTATGCTGGGGTGGTTCGAGGTGCGGCTGAGCAGTCATCAGTAGAGGGCGTAGATACTGCCTCACCCGCTAGACCTCATGAGAAGGAAGGGCCCAGAATAGACGCAGCAGTAACAGAGATGATTTCTGTCAGTGGCCAAGAGGTACAAGTGAAGGTACCCAGAGACACTGTGGGAGAAAGTGCTAATGTTGGTTGCCATAGCGATGTAATGTGTACAGCAGGAAAAAATGGTTTATGCTTGGATCAGTGTAGTTTGTTAGAACAGGTACCCATGGAGTGTTGAACAACAGGTGAGGTGGAGCTGTGCTATAGTCCCGTGGGATGTAGTCCCTCTCCTGTGTGTGGTCCCTCCTCAGGTCTGGTTCTAACAAGCACTGAGATAGAAAGCACTGATGGTATTAAAAGTTGTGATCTGTTAAAGGTTCATTCTGCAAACAACGATTTGGTTGCTGTGGGTAACCAGAGAAACTGTTTTGAACCTGAAAGACCGATGGTGAAGGGTAAAACGGGTGTTCGTAAGTTGAAAGGAAGGCTCAGGGAAGGCAGAGTTTCCCCAAGAAAAGTGAATAAGCCCAGGGACCCCAAAAGAAGAGGGAGAAGGCTGAGTATAGGGAAATATAGGACCCTGTTAAGATCCAGGGTTGGAAGGACCAGAAAGCGCACCAGGAAAAAGGGTTGGCCCTATGTGGCTGACAGCCAGCACAGAGGTGTCCCAACCATGATGACGGGTGCTGGTGTTCCTCCCTCTGGATCGAAACAAGGGGAGTGGTATGTAATAGTGACAGTCCCGGTCCCTATGGAAATAGAGCAAAAAAGGACAGAGTTTGCATGTCAGGTGACTGCAAGGCAACAGAGCAATTATTTTGAGAGACGAAATCTGCTCTGGCAGCTTTCTCCGGGTTTTGCTGGTTCCGGATGGGACTCTGTAGTTTGGAGATCCCTAAGAGTTTTGGGTGGGATGGGATCTCCAACCCTGTGTCTGGGTCCTGTGGATAGCCAGTAGGTTGTGTGCCCAGGTGCACACAGCCCATATAATGAGGGACTGGTAAGAGCAGTGAGTGGAGGGAGGTGGAGTGTGAACAGCTTGCTACTGCTGGTGCTGAGTGAAGACAGACCTGTGTCTGGAGAGTGGTGTGCCCTACGGGAGACTGCAGCCCGTGTAAGGGAAATTCTTTGCCCAGGGACTGGGAAAGGCTGGCCAGCCTTGAGTCGGGAAGACTACGGAAGACAGTGAGTCTTGGGGGCTGGAAAGAATCAAGTCTGTTGAGAACAAGCAGAGGAACTGAGAGAGCCAGGTGGCATTTGAGTATCATACCCTTTGAAAAAGTCACGTGAACAGTGACGCAACGCGTCAGAGAGAGAGCTGGGTGACGTCACGGCCGAGACCGGAAGTCTTCTGAATACACAGTGCTGTTTGCTTTTAACTTGGAATGAATGTCTGAGTTTCAAATAATACAGCTAGAACAGTGTTCATCCATCAGTGTACAGCGTTTGTCTCCTGGGAGCATGCCATGGAAGGTGCTCTTCATTCATGCTAGCCGGTCACCTGTGAGGGAGGTCCGTGAGATCTCAGCAGTGTTTCTGTTGTTTCTACTAAGCCTGATTTGACCCCCCTGAATAAGGGCTGTCGCAGGCTTTCTGGTAAGCCTCCATTGTTTATTAAAAGGTGACGGGCAACACGAGTGGTGGAAAACATAAACCCAGGGTTTTGCAGTGGGAATTTCTTCCTTTGGATACTTTCACTCATTAACTTTTTATTGTCACATTTTGTGTTTAAATGCACGTATTTTTACTAATGGAGTAATCACATATGGACTATTTTCCACTGGATGTTTTTTTTACTTGATTATGTTCACATATGATACATTATACACTTATTGTACACATTGTAATTATACATATTATACACATTATTGGTTTATTATCCGGCGCTGCACTAAACCCCCTGGGCCAATTATGGCTCAGGGGGTTTAGTACACGCCCCACACTATATAACGCCGCCTGCGTGGCGGCCTTGTGTAGTGTATTGCGGCAGTGGAGAGAGATAGACAGAGAGACAGTGTCATTTGATTTAAGTTAGATAGAGTAGACAGGTGTGTCAGTTAGCTGCACTTATAGTGTATTGTGTATATATATATATATATATATATATATATATATATATATATATACATCCTAGGTGGTGTGTGTGTGTGTGTGTGTGTGTATATATATATATATATATATATATATATATATATATATATATATATACTGTATTTGGTTTAGCTGGATCCGTTCCTGTTACTCTCTTCCTAATATACTGACAGGCAGGCATTTTTACAGTATTTACAGTTAGTGTACTGTGTCCTCTGCACAGTGTGCACCTAAAGCTACCTGAAGAAAATTGCTGGTGTTCTGATCCTATTAATACCACAGGCAGGCAGCTGCAGTATTTACAGTTAGTCTACTGTAATTATTCACTTTCTACTATCTTATAAGTTTGAATAAATTAGTTCAATTTGGCCATATATTTTATATATTTTTTTGATATTTTCTTTATTTTTCTACATTTTTTTCTTTATTTTTTTGTATATATATATATATATTTTTAATTTATATATATATATATATATATATATATATATATTTTCCATTTTTTATTATATATATATATATATATATATATATATATATATATATATATATATATATATATATAGTTATTTTATTTCATTAATTTTAATTTTAGTTTACCATATATAATTTTTATTATGTTCACTTTGTAAGATTTATGCGCCTTTTTATTTTATAATTTTATAAACTTTTTCAACTGGTACATGTTTGTAGTATGCAGTGATCAGGGCAGTACCATGGCTTGGCCATATTGAATGACATACTGGTTATTTTTGCTTTTGAAGCTTGGCACCTATTTTTCCAAATACACTCCGTGATCAACAGACAGAGGGTGTAACACCTTTAATAAAGTTCACTTTTTAGCACTCAGGGTATAACATACCCACATGTGATTTCACACCAGTATTCTACACCGTGTAGATTTATGTTCACTTGTTATAATTTTATGTCCCAATGATTTGGTAAAGGTAGATGGTGGAACACATTAACCTCCTTTTGCCTCTTATTGAAGGGCTTTACCTATAGGATGGTCTTTAAATAGGCCATTATTATCTAGCTCCCACTTTCATACCTATTCATTTAGGCATAGCACCAGGCCCTAACCCTCAATTAATCATCACCATCAACCATCTTTCACTTTCATATATAAATCTCTATTTTATATTTATTTACAACTAGTTCAAATGAGAAGAAGCGCCATGCCTACACCTTTTAG
Source organism: Aquarana catesbeiana (assembly GCF_042186555.1). NCBI lineage: Eukaryota > Metazoa > Chordata > Amphibia > Anura > Ranidae > Aquarana > Aquarana catesbeiana. Next base: position 176,613,578 of record NC_133334.1, on the reverse strand, counting down.
GCAGCTGCAGTATTTACAGTTAGTGTACTGTGTCCTCTGCAGAGTGTGCACCTAAAGCTACTTGAAGACAATTGCTGGTGTTCTGATCCTATTAATAGAACAGGCAGGCAGCTGCAGTATTTACAGTTAGTTTACTGTGTCCTCTGCACAGTGTGCACCTAAAGCTACCTGAAGAAAATTGGTGGTGTTCTTCTGATCCTATTAGTACTACAGGCAGGCAGCTGCAGTATTTACAGTTTACACCTCTCTCCTCCACCCCCTCCTCTTATTCCTCCATGGCCTCTTCCTGTGCTGATTTGTCCTCGGAACCAGTGGTGCTCCGTAGGCGTTCAAGGGACTACGTAAGCACGCAGGCAAAAAGATGCCATGCTGTGCTTGAGCTGGTATGCTTAGGGAACAGGAGCCACACTTGGGCAGAGCTTCTGTCAGCTCTGCAGGGGCAGGTTCAGAGGTGGTTGATGCCACGCCAGCTTAAGCCAGGTATGGTGGTTTGCGAAAATGGCACCAACCTCCTCTCCGCCCTCTGACAGAGACAACTGACCCATGAGACCTGTTTGGCTCACGTCCTTAACTTGGTGGTGCAGTGGTTCTTGTGCAGGTACCTGGGCTTACAGGATGTCCTGAGGCAGGCCAGGAAAGTCTGTGTGTATTTCCGCAGGTCATATAATGCCAGTGCTCGGCTGGCTGACCTCCAAAAGGAATTTAACCTGCCCAAGAACCACCTAATCTGTGACATGTCCACCAGGTGGAACTCAACGTTAGCCATGCTGCAGCGGCTGCACATGCAGCAGAGGGCCATCAATGAGTACCTATGCAACTATGGCACCAGGACAGGGTCAGGGGAGCTTGTTTTTTTTCCCCACGCCAGTGGGCTATGATCAGGCATGCATGCACTGTCCTGTCACCATTTGAGGAGGCCATGAGGATGGTGAGCAGTGACAGTGCATGCATCAGTGACACTGTCCCTCTTGTCCACCTGTTGGAGCACACGCTGCGTGGAATAATGGACAGGGCACTTGAGGCAGAACAGAAGGAGGAAGAGGAGGACTTCCTTACCTCTCAAGGCCCCTTTTATCCAGACAGTGTTCCTGCGTGCCCGCCGATCACACAGGAAGAGGACAAGGAGGAGGAGGAGGTTTGTCTCAGCATGGAGGTGGAGCCTGGCACTCAGCATCAGCAGCAGTGTTCAAGGGATCATTTACAGTCTGAAGAAATCCATGAACTTGTACATGGCTGGGGGGTGGTGGCTGAGGATCATGTTGTCTTTAGTGACCCAGAGGACTCTGGACTGAATGCCTCAGCAAACCTATGCTGCATGGCCTCCCTGATCCTGCAAAGCTTGCGGAAGGATCCTCGTATTCGTGGTATCAAGGGGGGGATCATTACTGGCTGGCAACCCCCCTTGATCCACGTTACAAGGGTAAGGTTGCAGACCTTATCTTGCCCTCGCAGAGGGAGCAGAGGATGAAACATCTTTGGGAGGCCTTGCAGAAAGGTTTGTGCAATGCGTTTCCAGAGCCTGGGAGATTACAATTTCCTCATCCTCCTGGACAACGTGTCGCTGAGGCTTTGGTCAGTCACAGAAGGAGAAGTGGAGAAGGTGGCCGTCTGACCGATGTGTTCAGACAATTTTTTAGTCCGCAGCCCCAAGGTCTGATCGGTTCCAGCAACCATCACCAGCGTCTGATTCACATGGTGCAGGATTACCTAGGGGCAAGATCAGACTTAGACACCTTTCCCACCGAAAATCCTCTGGGTTACTGGGTCTTGAGGATGGATCACTGGCTAGAGCTTGCACAGTATGCAATTGAGCTACTGGCCTGTCCTGCATCCAGCGTTCTTTTGGAACGTACATTCGGTGCTGCTGGGGGCTTTGTAACTGATCACAGGGTGCGCCTGACCACCGAATCGGTCGATCGGCTGACCTTCATAAAAATGAATCAGTCTTGGATCACCAGCAACCAAGCACCTGATGCTGATGTAACTGAATATTTTTTTTTTTAATGTGAGATCCTTTCAAGACTGCCTAGGCTGATGCTGAGTGACTATCCTGTTATGCTGAGTGACAATCCTCTTCCTCCTCAATTTTCATGCTGATAGCTTGTAAGAATATTTTTGGTTTTGGGCACCGCCACCCAAGGCCCAATTTTTCTGCCCCTGTTTAACAGGAGCGTATAATTACAATTTTTGATGCAATACTTTGCAGCAGGGCTCATTCCTGCGCTCCAACTATAGCATCTGTGAGGGGTTGCAGTGTTGTGGCACCAGTGCCTAAGGCCCAATTTTTCTGCCCCTGTTCAATTACAATTCTTGATATAATATTTCACAGCAGGGCCCGTTCCAGCACCCACCAAGAGTAACTGTGAGGACTTATGCCCCGTACACACGGTCGGATTTTCCGATGGAAAATGTGTGATAGGACCTTGTTGTCGGAAAGTCCGACCGTGTGTAGGCTCCATCACACATTTTCCATCGGATTTTCCGACACACAAAGTTTGAGAGCAGGATATAAAATTTTCCGACAACAAAATCGGAATGTCCGAACAAAGTCCGACCGTGTGTACGGGGCATTACAGTGTTGTGGCACCAGCACCACCACCACCAAAGGCCCAATTTTTCTACCACTGTTCAACAATGGCATGTAATTACAATTCTTGATCTAATATTTCACAGCAGGCCCCGTTCCTGTGCCCATCAAGAGTAACTGTGAGGGCTTACAGTGTTGTGGCAACACCAACACCTAAGGCCCCAATTTCTGCAGAGTATATAGGGCAGGCCCTTACTTTCAAACATCCAACTTACAAACGACTCCTACTTGCAAACGGAAGGAGACAACAGGAAGTGAGATGAAATCTACCCCTAGGAAGGGAAATTCTCTCCTGTAAGAGTTAATATGGGAAAAACGTGTCTCCTCTCCACTGATGCTTTATCACCAATCCTGGTTTCACTAAAAACCCCAAATTTTCAAAAAACATTTGTCATTGGGACAGAAAGTAAGGTGAAATCTTCTGAAGAGGTGCACAGACAGCAAAACAAATGTTACAGGGGTGATAACCCTTCCCTATGTTTTCCAAAAAGCTTAAAAATAGATTTTTTGGCTGGAGCTACACTTTAAAAATATACCAGTTCAAAATTACAAACAGATTCTACTTAACAACAAACCTACAGTCCATGTCTTGTTTGCACCGCTTGTATACTGCTATAAGGAGTATATAGGGCCTGGGGGCCCCACGCCTTTCCTTTTTTTAATTTGGGTGCGGGGTTCCCCTTAAACACTTCAATACAGGGCACTTAGACACCTTCCTGCCCAGACCAATTTTCAGCTTTCAGCGCTGTCACAGTTTGAATGACAATTGCACGGTCATACAACACTTGGACACCTTTCCCACCGAAAATCCTCTGGGTTACTGGGTCTTGAGGATGGATCACTGGCTAGAGCTTGTACCCAAACTAAATTTTTATAATTTTGTTCCCATAAATAGAGCTTTCTTTTGGTGTTATTTGATCACCTCTGCGGCTTTTATTTTTTGCTAAACAATTAAAAAAATAAAGTTTTGAAAAAAACAAAAAGTTTTTCTTTTGTTTCTGTTATAAAATTTTGCAAATAAGTAAGTTTTCTCTTTCTCTGATAGGCACTGATAAGGCAGCACTGACAGGCACTGATAAGGCGGCACCGATTAGGTGGCACCAATGAGCGGGCGCTGACAGGCTCTGACTATGGGCACTGATATGAGGCACTGATGGGTGGCACTGATATGCAGCACTGATATGCAGCACTGATGGGCATTGATAGGCAGCACTGATGGGCACTCATGGCTGGCACTGGTGGGCACTTATGGGCACTGACAGGCGACACTGATGGGCACTGAAAGGCTGCAAAGATGGGTTCTTATGGGTTATAAAAAATACCGCACTGCGCTAAAAATTAGGTCCACAACAATTGACATGAAGACAAAAAAGTCCATTGAGAACAGGAAGGGTCATAATACTGCAGTGTGCACACACAAGTAAAGTGCCCAACCACCGTAGCTGTAGATTGAGCTTACCGGACGGCAAGCTTAAAAGGCAGGTGGCTATAGCCCAGCCAAGGCCACTAAGCTTGCTGATGACCACAATAGGAACACAGTATTCAGATGGTGAAGATCACTCACTGGGACCCACGTCCGGTGTCCGCACACTCAGTAAATTGCTCAGAAGAAAAAAGAACTGGCCATAGTGTAATATATTCCAAAATGTTGTAATAAAATCAAGTAATGCACTTACAATTGGGAGGCGATAGCATCGCATATAAGAAGCCGGCCGGCATAAACAAAAACGGAGCCCGTCCTCCTATTCCGATCACGTGGTGATGTCACTACATGCCTTCTCTAGACGCGTTTCGTCATCAGCAGACGTCAATGGGGAACGGGCAGCATAGTGACTCACCACCATAAATAGGGAACCAAGCCTCGTTCTGAGTCACGAGTACCCGGACGCCATATTGGATATGGGCAAAACATCCCTTACTACGAGCGGGGATGTTTACATCCACAACGCCCCGCATAAAACAGATATTAAAAACGTCTATAAAGAAAGCCCCAATATAAATCAGCCAAATGATCTTAATAGTTGGCCAATATAATAGAAAATATTAATACTAAATATATCACCTACCATGTATACTAAAAACCAAAAATAAATGTGTTGATAAAAAATGAAGACGTAAACTTTATAAATAATGAAGATTATAAAGTGAATACATTTAAGTGATATAAACAAAAGTCAACATACTGACAAATAAATATCATATGTTGTATTTTAGAGAAGCAATGTATGTGCTAATATACAGATAATGTATATATATATATATATATATATATATATATATATATATATATATATAAATGAGTGATATGTGGATGAAATTTTCATAAAGTGTATATGAGGAAACAAAAAATGTGTCTAATAAAATGAGTGACAATTATTATGAAAATAATAGTAAAATTATAATAATCAATGTGCATTAATGCATAAATATAGGGATACTATGTAACCAAATGCCCCTAATTAGGTCAGATTTGGCCTTTAATGGACTAGTAGACAGCTAGTCAGAAACTTAGGGTATCACTTATAAAATATAAGGAACCAAACAATATAAATATAAACAAAAAATTATTTTCTTATGGGTGGCACTGATAGGCGACACTGCTGGGCACTAATAGGCGGCACTGCTGGGCACTGATAGGCGACACTGCTGGGCACTGATACGTGGCACTGATGGGCACTGATACGTGGCACTGATAGGCATCCCTGGTGGCACTGGCAGTGGTAGGCATTTGAGTGGGCACTGATTGACAGCTACCTGGGCATTGATTGGCAGCTGCCTGGGCACAGATTGGTATTTCCCTGGGGGTCTAGGGGGGCATACCTTGTGGTCTAGTGGGGATGGCCATCCTCTTGGTCCTGGGTGGCATGATGGTGGTCCTGGGTGGGATCCAAGGGGGGGCTGTGCTGATAAACAATCAGCACAGACTCCCCCGTCAGGAGAGCAGCCGATCGGCTCTCCTCTACTCGTGTTTGTCAGACGCGAATGAGGAAAAAACGATCACCGGCTCTTCCTATTTACATCGTGATCAGCCGTGATTGGACACGGCTGATCACGTGGTAAAGAGTCTCCGTCAGAGACTCTTTACCTAGATTGGAGTTGCGGTGTGTCAGACTGACACACAGCAACAACGATCGCCGCGGTGCACGCCTCAGGGGGCGCGCAGCGGCTTAATATCCTGAGGACGTCATATGATGCCCAGTCAGGATATTGAAACCACTTTGCCGACTTCATTCTGCTATATGGCGGGCGGCAAGTGGTTAATATCCATACAAGACCCAAAGGGCCTGGTAATGGACTGGGGGGGGGTACCCATGTCGTTTGTCTCACTGATTTTCATCCATATTGCCGGGACCCGACATTACATTAAAGCCGCAAGCAGTTTTAAATTACTTTTATTCCTTTACAAATTTCATTTTGTGCAGGGACTGTTCTAAGCACGGGAAACACGCGCCACTTTACAGGCATACTATAGATACCCCCAGGTAGGATATTTAAAGGAATATTTCACTTTTTTTTCACTTTCGGCATCATTAAACTCACTGCTCCTGAAAAAATGGCCGTTTTTAAAACTTTGTTTTGCATTGATACATGTCCCCTGGGGCAGGACCTAGGTCCCCAAAGCCTTTTTAGGACAATAATTTGCATATTAGCCTTTAAAATTAGCACTTTTGATTTCGAACGTTCGAGTCCCATAGACTTTAACGGGGTTCTAAAGTTCGCGCAAGCTTTCGGTCCGTTGCAGGTTCTGGTGCGAACCGAACCGGGGGGTGTTTGGCTCATCCCTATTTAGGAGATATTCCCTTTGCATGTAGCCGCAGATGTCAGCGGCGCATGCACTCTGAATGCCTGGCTGAAGGTCTGGCAGACGCTGCCGGACTTTGCCGGGATGAAGACTCCTGCGCGCATGTGCCGGAGTGACATCATCGCGGCTCCGGCCACTCACAGCGCCAGAGTCGCGAACCCGGAAAAAACGCAGAGGGCAAGATGTCAGCTCCCTCGGCGTGGAACGGGCTGCAATATGGGGGCTTCGATCTAAGCTAAGTATTCATAATGAGCTAGTATGCTGTGCATACTAGCTCATTATGCCTTTGTTTTACAGAGTTCTTTTTTTTTTTCTTTTTTTTTTAGATGTGAGGGCATACAACCACTTTAAGTTAATACAATGCTTAAATTGGCAGTAAACTCCCATGTATGAGGTTTACTTATAGGTAAGCCTATAATAAGGCTTACCTATAGGTAAAGTAAATATCTCCTAAACGTGCACCCAGTGACCTCAACGGTGCATGCTCTCTGAAGGAATGGCATATCCGTGCCGTAAACAGTGACTCCCACGTGCATTGCGCCATTATCGCCGGCTCTGACATTCATATCGCCGAAGCCCACGAAGTGCAGAAATCCAATGGCTACGACAGTGATGGCAAACCTTGGCATTCCAGATGTTTTGGAACTACATCTCAAGTGAGTGTATATTGATTACTAATAAGTTGAACATGTTGACACTTAGAGTAACATGTCTCACATAGTTCAGAAAAGCAAAAATTGTTACATATGCATTTATAGTATACACATAGTCAGGGCAGCCATCAGAAATTTACACAGCTTTTAGGCCATGGTGCCCTGGGCCTGACCATCAACATTCCCCAGGGCCATCCCACAAAGGCCCATCCCATGTCCTCCTGCTTTTCCATCCCACGTCCTCCTTGTCCAGTCTCATCTCCCCATCCCACATTCTCCTGCTTCTCCATCCTATGTCCTCTTCCTCCTCCAGTCCCATCCTACATCCTCCTCCTCCTGCAGTCTCATCTTCTCCATTCCATGTACTCCTACTCCAGTCCCATCTCCTCCATCTCACATCCTCTTCCAGTCCCATCTCCTCCATCCCACATCCTCCGCCTCCTCCAGTCCCATCTCCTTCATCCTACATTCTCATCCAGTCCCATCTCCTCCATCCCATGTACTTCTACTCCAGCCCCATCTCCTCCATCCCACGTCCTCCTCCTCCTCCAGTCCCATCTCCTCCATCCCATGTCCTCCTCCTCCTCCAATCCCATCTCCTCCATCCCACATCCTCCTCCTGTCCCATCTCCTCCATCCCACATCCCTCTCCTCCTCCAGTCCCATTTCGTCCAATGACGAAACGTGTAAGGCTTGGCTACGCTAGTACGTCGTTTCCGGTACAGAAGTAGGGGGCTGGAACGCAGGTGGAGCGCAAGCTGCGAACCAGTGCCCTTACATATTGCCTGTCTCATTGTGCTTATAGGTTTCCCTGCCTAGGGACACTTTGTTTTTGTTTTTTATTTTTATTAAATACTACTTTTGTAAATACTACACAATGGAAGCCCTATCTCTTTCTATGAGGATATAACTATGAACAGCTGACGAATTAACTTTGGGAAAAGTGACCAGGAAGACTCCTTTGGATACCCTTACTGGGTGGAGTGAGCTGCTGAGGCCCTACAGACCACAGATACCACATGCGGACAACGAGGAGAGATACCAGGAACTATCCCAGGCTATCTATACATGCCCATTACCCCTGCAGGGGTGCAGGGAGCTGGTGAGTAGGGACCCATCAGGGGGAGCACAGAAGTCACTTGATTCTCTGAAATCAAGAGTCACTTGAGCACTTTGGACTTTTTTTGTTTTGATTTTTTTTTTTTTTTTTTGTTAATTTGGAACTTCACTAATATTTATATATATATTTTCTTATATATATTTAATATTTTTCATCTTTATGCTGATTTTTTCATTTATGGTTTATGACTACACATATGTGTCACTGGACTTTGCTGTTTTTTGGGTTTTATACATATATATTTTTGCACATTTTATAATGTATAAAATGTATATACATTTTCTATTTTTGGACAATCCTCTGCACAGTGTGCACCTATAACGAGCCCCTCTGCTCGCTCGCTTCCACTCTCCCGACACTCCTCTGCAGCTATTGAATCAGATTGCAACGTCTGATGGTTCGGTAATCCAATGCTCCAGGATTAGAACTTCAGCTATGTGCCATTCTAACCCAGTTGTGATAGCTCAGAACAAACACCAGGCAGGCTGTATGTAAGTTCAACCAGGAATATATATTTATTGACAGGAATACAGTCTTATTTATACAATAAAAGAGGAGGTGCTCATATTACTCTAACAATACAACTGTAACCTAATTAACATGAGGTAATTAACTAATCCCTTTAGACAGCCTAGATGACTCAAAAATGACCTTAAGGCCAGACTGGCCGTCTTGTAGTTCAGAAAATCCAATCAACATGATCACAATAGCAGAGTTATTTAAACACAAACAACAATGGGGATCTAATGACTCTTAGATCCCATACTAGAGACTTATTTACAATACACATATTAGCAGACAACAGACAGGTAGCTGGAATTGATGACATTAGCATTTAACAGTAGGAGTCCCAACGGTATGAATCAGTCACTATTCCAATATGGCAAATCCAGGGTCCCCAGAGTCTGTGTGTCCTGGGGGACCAGGACCCGAATCCACAGTAATACCACCTCAAGGGTCCCCAGGCATACAGCTCACAAAGAGCACCGTTCTCCCAAATGCCAGGGCCCACGATCGATCGGCAAGAGGCTAGCATACAGTCCCCTCCAAAAGTCTCTCTCCCGGCTAGGTCTGTCACATTTCTCCCCTTTTGGCAGGAGACTAACACAGGAGGAGACCCCAGACGGGTTGACTCTGAAGTTAGTCAGTAGTTCCAGTCCTCTAATGCCTGTACCCACACAGTACCCCAAACAAATTGTTCCAAACAGAGTATTACTCACCCAGCCAACCTCTGCCTCTCTTAGAGAACATATCTGCCACTGGGGAGAGGCCTGTAGTGGCCCTTCTCCCTGGAGTCCTCTCTGCCGCTGGAGAGAAGACAGGGTGTCTGGGCTCACTCCGTCATGCTGTTGGGGATCTGGGCCGACTGCCCAGCATCCCTGGGGTATATAGGTGGAGACTGAAGTCCCATCCACCTTCACAGGAAATCCATCCTCTGTAAGTTGAGGACAGAGACCAGCAGTACTCGGCCCTGTTGCCAGCCCTTCTGCTGGAAACCTCACACCATCTGTTCCGGCTAACTGTTGGGGAGGGACGACGAACACCTCCTCTCCCTTCTCCCCCTGTATCCTGATCTGCTGCTAGGAAGTGACCACCTCCTTCTCACCCTGAGCCTCCGGAACTGACGCAGGTGTAGGGCAGAGATCTTGGACCCTCTGTCCGGTTGCCACCGCTTCAGCTGGGGAAGTTCCTTGTAACTTCATGGATACTTCTGTTGGTGCTGGGCAGAGCACAGTGAAGTTTGGCCCTAATAACAGCTCTTCTTCTGCTGGAGGCTCACCAGGTTGTTCTTCCTCAGCAGAAAAATCTATCAAATCCCCTGTCTCTGCAACTGGTGTCTGGGGATAAAGGTTCACCATCTCCTCTCCGTGGAACCCAGAAGATGCTATCAGTGCTGGGCAGAGGTTAACAGAGCTCTGCCCTGTTGTCAGCACTTCAGGTTTGGGGACGGCAATCTTCAGATTTTCCACTGCCGATTCTCTGGCATTCTGCTGGACAGGCACATTCTTCCATCCAAGATCATCCAATGCAGAAACAGGTTCATCAAGGTCAGTCAGCACTTGCTGCATCCGCCATAAGACCTCCGCCTTCATAGCTGTGGGTGCAGGTTGGCAAAGCACACCGTTACTCTGCCACATTGTCAACTCTTCAGCCAGGATTTCAGAGTTGTCAACTGGTATTTCCTGATAGTCCCAGGCAAAGGGAGCACCACCCTGCTGCTGAGCAGAGTCTAACAGCTGTTTGTAGGCGATCTCCAGCTCCCATTCCTGAACGGCCAGAAACTCCAAATCTTCCTGTGCCCAGTGCACTTCTGAGACATTCAGTCTCTGCCCTCTGTGCTCCATTATTTCCTAACAACGCCACTCCCGATCACTCCCAAAGTCAGGGTCCCTGGACAGCCTCCAGTATAACAATCCCAGGCCATCGTAGTCAAAGCCTTCCGTGGGGCTGTCATCCGCTGTCCACGGGCACACTTGGGCTACATACCACTGGAGGGCTCTGTAGCTCTCGTTCAACCGCATTTCTGCCCGGATCAGCCTGCTTAACTCGGCTGTCCACTCCTGGTTCGGCTGTTCCCCCAAAAACAGCATTCGCACCTCATACTGTGACCAGTACCTCACATGGATGGAGGGGAGAACTTTTCCCTGGTGTCGCTGCTCACGAGCTAGCACTTCCTTCCAGAGTTCACAGCGGATAGAATCAAACCATCCTAGCAGGACCTGCTCTGATACTGGTCCTCTGTGCTGTATCTGCTTCTCTCGCAACCTCCTTCTGAATTCCTCATCCATGGTGGCTGGTATCTCTCCTCTCCTGCTATCTGGACCTTGGATGCGGGTGATGGTTTGGATGTGTTCACGGCAAGGAAGCACGATCCCACCATTCCCTCCACGGCTCTCAAGTAAGTCTTTCAGTGTAGCTCTCCTGCAGGCTGGTTTGGAGTGTCCCAGTAACTGGAGAGCAAATCCCACTGCTGCCACCAATGTAACGAGCCCCTCTGCTCACTCGGTTCCACTCTCCCGACACTCCTCTGCAGCTATTGAATCAGATTGCAACGTCTGATGGTCATCCAATGCTCTGGGATTAGAACTTCAGCTATGTGCTGTTCTAACCCAGTTGTGATAGCTCAGAACAAACACCAGGCAGGCTGTATGTAAGTTCAACCAGGAATATATATTTATTGACAGGAATACAGTCTTATTTATACAATAAAAGAGGAGGTGCAGACCTTCTGCTCATATTACTCTAACAATACAGCTGTACCCTAATTAACCTAATTAACATGAGCTAATTAACTAATCCCTTTAGACAGCCTAGATGACTCAGACATGACCTTTAGGCCAGACTGGCCGTCTTGTAGTTCAGAAAATCCAATCAACATTATCACAATAACAGAGTTATTTAAACACAAACAACAATGGGGATCTAATGACTCTTAGATCCCATACTAGAGACTTATTTACAATACACATTTTAGCAGACAACAGACAGGTAGCTGGAATTGATGACATTAGCATTTAACAGTAGGAGTCCCAACAGTATGAATCAGTCACTATTCCAATATGGCAAATCCAGGGTCCCCAGAGTCTGTGTGTCCTGGGGGACCAGGACCCGAATCCACAGTATTACCACCTCAAGGGTCCCCAGGCATACAGCTCACAAAGAGCACCGTTCTCCCAAATGCCAGGGCCCACGATCGATCAGCAAGAGGCTAGCATACAGTCCCCTCCAAAAGTTTCTCTCCCGGCTAGGTCTGTCACAGCACCTAAAGCTACCTGAAGAAAATTGGTGGTGTTCTTCTGATCCTATTAGTACCACAGGCAGGCAGCTGCAGTATTTACAGTTAGCGTACTGTGTCCTCTGCACAATGTACACCTAAAGCTACCTGAAGACACTTGCTGGTGTTCGTCTGATCCTATTAGTACCACAGGCAGGCAGCTGCAGTATTTACAGTTAGTGTACTGTGTCCTCTGCACAGTGTGCACCTAAAGCTACCTGAAGACAATTGCTGTTGTTCTGATCCTATTAGTACCACAGGCAGGCAGCTGCAGTATTTACAGTTAGTGTACTGTGTCCTCTGCACAGTGTGCACCTAAAGCTACCTGAAGAAAATTGGTGGTGTTCTTCTGATCCTATTAGTACCACAGGCAGGCAGCTGCACTATTTGCAGTTAGTGTACTGTGTCCTCTGCACAGTGTGCACCTAAAGCTACCTGAAGACAATTGCTGCTGTTCTGATCCTTTTAATACCACAGGCAGGCAGCTGCAGTATTTACAGTTAGTGTACTGTTTCCTCCGCACAGTGTGCACCTAAAGCTACCAGAAGAAAATTGGTGGTGTTCTGATCCTATTAATACCACAGGCAGGCAGCTGTAGTATTTACAGTTAGTGTACTGTGTCCTCTGCACAGTGTGCGCCTAAAGCTACCTGAAGACAATTGTTGTTGTTCTGATCCTATTATTACCACAGGCAGGCAGCTTCAGTATTTACAGTTAGTGTACTGTGTCCTCTGTACAGTGTGCACCTAAAGCTACCTGAAGACAATTGCTGTTGTTCTGATCCTATTAATACCACAGGCAGGCAGCTGCAGTATTTACAGTTAGTGTACTGTGTCCTCTGCACAGTGTGCACCTAAAGCTACCTGAAGAAAATTGGTGGTGTTCTTCTGATCCTATTAGTACCACAGGCAGGCAGCTGCAGTATTTACAGTTAGTGTACTGTGTCCTCTGCACAGTGTGCACCTAAAGGTACCTGAAGACAATTGCTGCTGTTCTGATCCTATTAATACCACAGGCAGGCAGCTGTAGTATTTACAGTTAGTGTACTGTGTCCTCTGCACAGTGTGCGCCTAAAGCTACCTGAAGACAATTGTTGGTGTTCTTATCCTATTATTATCACAGGCAGGCAGCTGCAGAATTTACAGTTAGTGTAATGTGTCCTCTGCACAGTGTGCACCTAAAGCTACCTGAAGAAAATTGGTGGTGTTCTTCTGATCCTATTAGTACCACAGGCAGGCAGCTGCAGTATTTACAGTTAGTGTACTGCATCCTCTGCACAGTGTGCACCTAAAGCCACCTGAAGACAATTGCTGGTGTTCTTCTGATCCTATTAGTACCACAGGCAGGCAGCTGCAGTATTTACAGTTAGTGCATTGTGTCCTCTGCACAGTGTGCACCTAAAGCTACCTGAAGAAAATTGCTGTTGTTCTGATCCTATTAATACCACAGGCAGGCAGCTGCAGTATTTACAGTTGGTGTACTGTGTCCTCTGCACAGTGTTCACCTAAAGCTACCTGGAGAAAATTAGTGGTGTTCTTTTGAACCTATTAGTACCACAGGCAGGCAGCTACAGTATTTACAGTTAGAGTACTGTGTCCTCTGCACAGTGTGCACCTAAAGCTACTTGAAGACAATTGCTGTTGTTCTGATCCTATTAATACCACAGACAGGCAGCTGCAGTATTTACAGTTAGTGTACTGAGTCCTCTGCACAGTGTGCACCTAAAGCTACCTGAAGACAATTGCTGTTGTTCTGATCCTATTAATAGCACAGGCAGGCAGCTGCAGTATTTACAGTTAGTGTACTGTGTCCTCTGCACAGTGTGCACCTAAACCTACCTGAAGACAATTGCTGGTGTTCTTATACTAATAATACTACAGGCAGGAAGTTGATTCTGCTAGCTGCAGTATCAGTATATATATATATATATATATATACACATCCCAGCTTTGTGCAACTACATCTCACTGCAGACCATTAGTATGTCTGGAAGTCCAACAAGGAGAGGCAGACAGTCACAAACCAATAAAAGAGGGCAAGCAGGCTCTGTGTCTAGAGGCAACAGTGCTGGTCATGGAGACGGTGCATCCTCATCAGCACGTGGCTGTGGGACACGCTTGTCCTTTTTTTTCAGCAGCTGGCCGTGTTGAGCCGCAACATGCGGAAGACTTGGCAGAGTGGATGACCAAGCTGTCCTCATCCTCCTCATCCTCTCTCACCCAGGCTCAGGGTACTTTGGCAAAGCAGCTGCCAAGGCGGCCTCTTCCCTTGGCTCAATTGCATCAGTCACTCCTTTCCTAGCCCCACCATGTCCTCCTGAGGAGTCCTCCAAACTGTTTGCCCAGCATTTTGAAGGCTCCGATGATGGTACCCAGCGAGAGGAAAGCAGCAACGTGAGCCCAGAGAGAGGGGGTGCCCAAGAAGGACAGCAATCTGGTAGTCATGTTCCCCCAGCTGCAGCATACTGCCAGGTTTGCTCCAGTGATGAGGAGGGAGGGGATGATGAGGTCACTGACTCCACGTGAGTGCCTGATAGGAGAGAGGAGGAGGAGGCAGGATGCCCTCCAGGGGCCAGCTTAAGAGCAGCACACCGAATGCATCACACCACAGAGTTCTGCATGTACAGGGCGCTGCTGTCTCTGCGCGTTATTCCAAAAGTTCTTTGGTGTGGGCCTCTGAGACGAGTGCATCAGATCCCAGTGCTGCTATTTGCAACATATGTCTCAAGCATATCTCGCATGGCCAACACATCACCCGCTTGGGCACCACATGCTTGACTAGACATATTTGGACCTGCCATGCAGTTCCTTGGCAAGCGTACCTAAAAGACCCACACCAAAGAACAAAGCGGACCTCTCCTTGCTCCTCATCAGCTTGGATCTCCAACCGCACTATACTTCAGTCCTCTCTGAAACCTGCTCTGAGAGGAATGAAGGTGTAGAATTAGGTGTGTCACAGCCAAGTTCTTGTGGGCAATCTGCTATCGGTACACCAACGTCAGATTGTACCAGGCAAATTTCCCTGCCCCAGCTGCTGCACCGCTGAAAGAAGTTCGCTCCTAGCCATCCACATGCCCAGCAGTTGAATGCTAGCTTGGCTAAATTGCTAGCACTTCAACTGCTGCCTTTTCAGTTGGTAGACTCTGCCCCCTTCTGTGAGTTTGTGGAATGTGCGGTTCCTCAGTGGCAGGTTCCCAAACGCCACTTTTTCTCATGGAAGGCAATTCCGGCTCTCTACCGGCATGTGGAAGGCAATGTCTTGGCCTTGCTGGACAGGGCAGTCAGCGGTAAGGTACCGCTGACTCATGGTCCAGCAGGTATGTACAGGGACGTTACCTATCTTTGACCGCGTACTGGGTGACTCTTCTGGCAACTGGGAAGGATGCAGGACAGGGTGCAATAGTGTTGGAGGTTGTTCCACCACCACGCCTCCAAAATTCTACTAGTGGTGATTCTGCCACACCTCTCTCCTCCACCCCCTCCTCTTCTTCTTCCTCCATGGCTTCTTCCTGTGCTGATTTGTCCTAGGAACCAGCAGTGCTTCGTAGGCGTTCAAGGGGCTACGCAAGCATGCAGGCAAAAAGATGCCATGCGGTGTTTGAGCTGGTGTGCTTGGGGGACATGAGCCACACTGGGGCAGAGATTCTGTCAGCTCTGCAGGGGCAGGTTCAGAGGTGGTTGGAGCCACGCCAGCTTAAGGCAGGTATGGTGGTTTGCGACAATGGCACCAACCTCCTCTCCGCCCTCCGACAGGGACAACTGACCCATCTGCCCTGTTTGGCTTACGTTCTTGGGCAGGTACCCGGGCTTACAGGATGTCCTGATGCAGACCAGGAAAGTCTGTGTGTTTTTCCGTAGGTCATATAATGCCAGTGCTCGGCTGGCTGACCTCCAAAAGGAATTTAACCTGCCCAAGAACCGCCTAATCTGTGACATGCCCACCAGGTGGAACTCAACGTTGACCATGCTGCAGCGGCTGCACACGCAGCAGAGGGCCATCAATGAGTACCTATGCAACTATGGCACCAGGACACAGGGGAGCTTGTTTTTTTTTTCCCCACGCCAGTGGGCTATGATCAGGAATGCATGCACTGTCCTGTCACCATTTGAGGAGGCCACGAGGATGGTGAGCAGTGACAGTGCATGCATCAGTGACCCTGTCCCTCTTGTCCACCTGTTGGAGCACACGCTGTGTGGAATAATGGACAGGGCACTTGAGGCAGAACAGAGGGAGGAAGAGGAGGACTTCCTTACCTCTCAAGGCCCCCTTTATCCAGACAGTGTTCCTGCATGCCCGCCGATCACACAGGAAGAGGAGGAGGAGGAGGATTGTGTCAGCATGGAGGTGGAGCCTGGCATCAGCAGCAGCCTTCAAGGGATCCTTTACAGTCTGAAGAAACCCATGGACTTGTACGTGGCTTGGAAGAGGTGGCTGCGGATCATGTCATCCTTAGTGATCCAGAGGACTCTGGACTGAATGCCTCAGCAAACCTATGCTGCATGGCCTCCCTGATCCTGCAAAGCCTGCGGAAGGATCCTCGTATTCGTGGTATCAAGGGGAAGGATCATTACTGGCTGGCAACCCTCCTTATTCCACATTACAAGGGTAAGGTTGCGGACCTTATCTTGCCATCGCAGAGGGAGCAGAGGATGAAACATCTTCGGGAGGCCTTGCAGAAAGGTTTGTTCAACGTGTTTCCAGAGCCTGGGAGGTTGCAATTTCCTGGTCCTCCTGGACAACGTGTTGCTGAGGCTTCGTTCAGTCACAGAAGGAGCGCTGGAGAAGGTGGCCGTCTGACCGATGCGTTCAGACAATTTTTTAGTCCGCAGCTCCAAGGTCTGATCAGTTCCAGCAACCATCGCCAACGTCTGATTCACATGGTTCAGGATTACCTAGGGGCAAGATCAGACTTAAACACCTTTCCCACCGAAAATCCTCTGGGTTACTGGGTCTTGAGGATGGATCACTGGCCAGAGCTTACACAATATGCAATTGAGTTACTGGCCTGTCCTGCATCCAGCGTTCTTTCGGAACGCACATTCAGTGCTCCTGGGGGCTTTGTAACCGATCACAGGGTGTGCTATCCACCGAATCGGTCGATCGGCTGACCTTCATAAAAATGAATCAGTCTTGGATCACCAGCTACCAAGCACCTGATGCTGATGTAACTGATTGATTTTTTTTTTAATGTGAGATCCCTTCAAGACTGCCTATGCTGATGCTGATTGACTATCCTGTTATGCTGAGTGACAATCCTCTTCCTCCTCAATTTTCATGCTGATAGCTTGTAAGAACATTTTTGATTCTGGCCACCGACACCAGTGGCCAAGGCCCAATTTTTCTGCCCCTGTTTAACAGGGGCGTGTAATTACAATTTTTGATGCAATACTTTGCAGCAGGGCTCATTCTTGCACTTCAACTATAGTATCTGTGAGGGGTTGCAGTGTTGTGGCACCAGTGCCTAAGGCCCAATTTTTCTGCCCCTGTTCAACAAGGACATGTAATTACAATTCTTGATCTAATATTTCACAGCAGGGCCCATTCCTGCGCCCACCAAGACTAACTGTGAGGGCTTACAGTGTTGTGGCAACACCACCACCACCACCAAAGGCCCAATTTTTCTGCCCTTGTTCAACAGGTGCATGTAATTACAATTTTTGATATAATATTTCACAGCAGGGCCCGTTCCAGCACCCACCAAGAGTAACTGTGAGGACTTACAGTGTTGTGGCACCAGCACCACCACCAAAGGCCCGATTTTTCTACCACTGTTCAACAATGGCATATAATTACAATTCTTGATCTAATATTACACAGCAGGGCCTGTTCCTGCACTGTGAGGGCTTACAGTGTTGTGGCAACACCAACACCTAAAAAGAGTTAGAAGAGTTATTGAAAAGCATTGGGCTTTTCCCATATAAGCAATCAATACAATACAGTTGGACATGATGTGGGAATATGAAGACTGAATATATATATATATATATATATATATATATATATATATATATATATATATATATATATTTAGGTTGAATATATGTTTATTCTCCTTTCTTTCTTGGGAGACCATCCAAGAAACACATAACACACCGGCTAGAGAACATTATTGCTTCCTTCAATTGAAACACTGGATTACTGCCTTGCACCACACGTCCACTTACCCATTTCAAAAGACCCTTTTTGAACATGCATGTCGGTATGCCCCTGGGTCCCCCGGCCTCATTTCAGCTATCTATGCATCTTTGAATGGATGTTCGTCATCAGCACCCCTCTCTTATATGACCCAATGTGAAAGGGACCTCCAAGTCCCCCATAGACCTAGAAGACTTCAGTAAGGCCTGGAAAATGGTGCCCAATTGCTCATTTAACACAAACACCCAGGAAGCAGCATATAAGGTCCTATTACGATTGTACTGGGTCCTGGCCCGCACAGCTCATGCTTTCCCGGGAAGTACTGATAGATGTTTCCACAACTGTGGACAGCGGGGGGATGATGTCATACATACCTGGTGGTCCTACCCAAGACTGGTGGGGTTCTGGTCTAGGGTTTTGGCTTACTGCCAAAAACTTACTGCCAAAAAAGCTTACTACCTACAGTCCATAGGGATGCTAAGTTAGCCCTATATCATTGTCCAATACCTGGTTTATTGGCGCCACAGCAGAAGCTGGCCACTTACCTCTTTATAGCGGCTAAATGAACTATAACTCAAGCCTGGAAGACCCAATGCGTAGCTCTCCAAGGGGTGAGGACACGTATCACTGCTATGTTGCTTCAGGAACGAATGTCCAGTATTGTGAATGACTCACAAGCCAAATTTCTCAAAATTTGGGAACCATGGATCTCTTATGAGTTCCCCATACTCCAAGCATCCTGTTTGGGCCTTGTCCGATTCCCTTTCTGTAGGGCTCCCGAGTCTGAGTTCTCCCCTTCCCTTTCCCCCCTCTCCTGTCTATGACCCTCTCTCTCTGCCTTTTCTCTCTTCTCGCTTTCTTTTCTGGTTTCTCACTATCCTGGTTCCTGCCACTACCTCATATGGAGGGGGATTGCTGGAGAAGAGCCTCCCCTTCAGCAACGATTTTGGGGATATGGCATTTTATGCAGTATTCATTTTTTGATACCATCCCCTACTTATGTCATAGGATAATTGTGAACAATATTGATCATTGGTAATTTTTACACATTTCTAGGGTGATTAACGAGCTTGTTTATGAATCTATTGTTTATCCAAAAATTCAATAAACATATTGAAACAGACTATATGTTTATTGAGTTTTAACAAAGATATAGTAAATATGTAAGAATCAAAGGTAACAATTGACAACACCATGTAGTCAGGCAAACCTATATTTGAAATTAGGCATATGGATAACATATGCATAATAGAATCACATAGTAAACATAGGCCCTAAGGCCGGTTGGGTGCCACATGTGGGATATGGAAAAAATGAATTATAAAATGAAAAAAGCCCATTGTGGTTGTATCCTAGAGGTTCAGGGGTATAGTAATAAACTGAGAAAAGGGGGAGAAACAGAAAGAAAAGAGACAGAGAAGAAAAGAAGACGCAAGGAAGGATTGGGCTAAAGATTGGTCCATCAAGATTTGGGTCCAAGCTTGTAGAATCTGAACTAAGGGGAGAAAGGGCATATAGGAATAAGAGTAAAAGGCACATCAGGGTAAGCCCATTGGGGATGCCCAGGCATTCAATGATGCCCTATATAGAAATTGTTTTCATAGAAGGTGTCACAGTCTCATCCGCAGAGGAGGAGACTAAAAACTACAAACTTAAAAGGGACTCAGTGCCAGAGAATCACAAGGGTTTTTATTACCGGAACCAACCTTTAAGCTTTTCAGAGGTTGAATAGTGCATCCAGCTGTACTATAAAGTAGTGAACTTATCCCAGAGGTCTGATTCCCATGCCTGCATCTCCTCCATCAGCATTGTTGTGTCCACCCACCATGTTAAAGGAGGCATTGATTCAGACTTCCAGGATCTGGAAATCAGTTGCCAAGCTGCTGAGAGAAAAAAATTGTAGAAGGAGTGAGAAACTCATCTTATATATATTGTTATAAATTTGAAAAATAGTATTCCAAAGCAGCCGTACCTGCATGCCTGCCCACTATGTATGGAGGTACATACCTCGTTCATTCTGGCAGCACCAGCAACCCTCGAAGGGAAGATATGATGAAGAGTGACCATCTGGAAATTAGTTTATCATTTTTCTTCTGGGCATAGCAGGAGACCGAGGATTTATGCGTATTTCTGTATTTTCAGAATTTTTCCGAATATTCGGAAATTCGAAAATCCGAAAATCCAAAAATAAAAATGAAAATCCAGAAATTAAAAAACCTGAAAATTCAAAAATGTGAAATAATAACTAACTAATAATAACTTAACTATTATTAACTATTGGCTGTTAGTGAACGTAACGAATACGAATTTATCCGAAGTTTCCACACCAGGAAGGGCCAAAAGGGTATCAAGGGTCCAACAATATATCATGTTTCCTATATAGGGAGTTAACAGGAAGAATTACCCGTGACATGAGTAGGTCTAAAAACCAACTCCTTCTAGCAGGCATTAAGGGGAGGACCCCCGCCAGAATAATCCTGGCTTATAAAGTATCAAAATCAAGTCAAGTATCAAAATCAGCTCGTATCGCCAAATTTTAACAACAGTAACTGAAACTTGTAAACGGTCAGTAACGTTAGGAGTATCAGAAGAAAATAAGGCTGCTGCAGTGAACGGCAACAAAAAGAAAGAGGACTGAGAGGTTGTCACTTTTTAGGTGAACCTTTTGCAACCCACCTGGGCGTCAGCCATTGGGGAAATAATGAGTAGAAGATCTGGATCTCTTCTTGTGGGACCAGTGGAAAATGGATGGCCAGGTGTTGCAGCCTTGAGGAGCCAATCTGGTAGAGAGATCTGGGGTACTTCAAATGTTCCAAAAAACATAGGCAGGTCCCCCAGGGTGCAGAAGACCATTGACTTGCCCTCATTAAAAGTCTTTAAGCTGAAACAGAAAATTCCAGCGGTACTTGATGTGCTTAGCCAATAGGGCTTTCATCAGGGGCTTCAAAGCGCATCGCATTGCCAGAGTTTGTTTAGACAAGCCAGGCAGTAACATACCAAGTGTCTCAATAAAATGAATGGTGTCCTGTGTGCAAGCTATCTGCATGATCTCTTCTTTTATCTTGTAAAAGTGCACTCGACAAATGACATCATAGGGGGAATGTAAGGTTAGGATTGTGGGAGCCCAAGGCCCTGTGGATGCAATCAAGCTCCAGGGGTGCATCCTTAGGCTTCTGCAAAAGTTGATTGAAGATCGCCAAGGTCTTTGGTCTAAATAGTCTCAGGAAAGCCGCTTATCCAGATGCTATTGCGGCAGCTGCAGTTCTCCAGGTCATCCTGGTGGTAGAAAAGCTGTTGAATTTGAACAGTGTGCTCCTGCAAAGCTTCCCCCTGCTGGTTAAGTTAAGTTGCAACTTGCTCCATTGACTGTTCCACATCCTCTAGTCTAGAGCTGAAATCCCTCCTTAGGTCTGCAATCTCCTGGTGGTATGTGTGCTCAAGCTGCTTCACATAAATTTCTATGTCCTGGCAGGTGGGGAGAGATTTTTTATAGGATTCCAGGTCCCAGCCAGCCCCAGATCTGTGAGAGGCTTGTGAAGGGCTCTGGGATCTGGGAGAGCCGTAGTCTGAGTCCTGTTGGGACCTAGTGTGGCGTCTCATGTTTGTTGGAGAGGCTGCATAAGAAGCAGGTGAGCGGGCCGGTGCCATCTTGTGTGCCTGGGCCAATCGAGTAAAAAAGCGACCAATTTCAGACGAAGCGGCACCTCTACTCTGGGGGAGGTCCCAACCCATTTGGAATTGGGTACTGACCGTAGTGTAGCACTGTGTGCCGAAGAGAAGCCTTGTTGGAGCTATACATCCTATGCTGCCATGCGCTCCGCCACACCCCCGAAGAGTGAATATATATTTGATGACTGTTTATAAAGATGTATCAGTTACTGTTTTTATGTCAAAATAAAAAATAATATTTTTCATGAAATCTTGTTTGGTGATTAGGTTCTAGGTATATGAAAAGGTTGTTAGTCAACTGATCTAAGTTCAAAAGCCAGGCAGTGCACTAATATTACAAAGAATTCTGTCTGGCAAATGCCCGCATTGATTTGCCAGGACCCTAAATTTTGTATACCCAGGACTTGCCATGGCAGTGGCAAACCTGAACCTCATGCCTAAGTAACAGTATCCAAAGCTCAGAAACTTTAGCTCCTGGGCTTAATGTTTGGACCCCAGAGTCACATTTCAAACCCTTGCAACAGCTGGGAACCACAGATGCTGCTGAATCCTGGAACCATTTTAAATAAAAGTTGCTCTTCCTGCGCTAATTTAAAATGGCAGTAGGGACTAGAATGATTAGATAATAGTCTAATGCAGCACAAAGAAACAGGTTCACTGCTTACCCCCCTATTTCATTCCTACACTGCATATACTCTTTCTCCCTTGCAATCTGGAGAAATACTAGTACCTTCAAGTGTAGAGAAGCATGTGACTATCTCCCCTTTATCCCATAATGAAGCATCCAATGCCTGATCCAGCCCGAGCGTTGTCATCTGGGGCAATGAGAGAGTTCTTACCCCTGTATAAAATAGTTAGATTGTCTTGTACATGTTTTCTTCTCTTCCATGTATATCTAGTTCTTCTAAGAGTTGATTTTGTCAGATACCAAACTAATACAAACTAAAACAAATAAATACATACAATGAAGATGGTTTACCTCTGCTATGACTTCAGCAAGACCTGGGTTACACAGCCGCAGCCAGCGACGGGGAGTAATGCCATTAGTCTTATTCTGAAACTTTTGGGGGTCCATTTCATAGAAATCATGAAAGCTGCAAATACAACAAAATAGTTGAAAGATATGCAGAATTAAAGTTATTGGTGTTCTAGAAACTCTTACTTACACCGTGTCTTTGATAATGTCCGAGTGGATCTGGGCAACACCATTTACAGCATGTGAGCCAACAATGCACAAATGGGCCATATTAATGCGCTTAACTGAACCCTCCTCAACAAGAGACATTCTGCGCAGGCGGTCAGTATCTCCAGGGAACAAGGAAGAGACAAGCTGAAAGACATGCGGGGACACATTTTTTAGTCGTGAGCAGCTGCTTCCAATTTCTTATATTAAGTGGTAGTGCATAGGATTCTATATCTACATGCTGAAAGAGTTACACATTAAAAGTGTACAAATGTAAGTAAACTATGGCAGTAAAGGAATAAAAACGAGTTAAAATAAAATTTATGAAAAAAAGAGCAATACAAAAAGGAAAAGTTAAAGCACAAGCACCCTACAATACAAGAAGTATAATACATGTTTATCATAAAATGGGGGAGGGTGAGGGGAATAAGTGCTTGATACAGGCACTTTGAATGTACTTTTAGGTGTCTTTGATTAATTTCATAGATGATCTCCAGGTGCCTTGGGAGCAGATTTTGCAAGAGATGGACTGGCCAGCGCTCTAATGCTTCCGGCAACACTGTATGATTCGTGTAAGCACATGTGCGGACTGTCAAATCCCATGCCTGAAAGAGACAAAAAGGACATAACAGTGAGCCAAGTTCCAGCAGTATTAGATGTTAAAGTAAATAATCACAAACACAAAATATAAATTATGCTCATATTATCCATTTGTCAGCATTTATTCAACAAGTATAATTATAGACCAACTCCCTAGAAAACAGCTTGCATACCACCTGCTCTCCAACTAATCACAAAGTCATGTGTTCCCCAGAGTTTCCTGCTTCTTTATCATGTGTGACCAGTACCAAAAAGTGTCACAAAAGGAATGTAACATGTCAAAGTTTTGAAAACCCAGATTTAAAAAAAAAAAAAATTTTTGTAATACTATCCTTTTTTTTTATATTACCAATGATTTTTATTAGCGCTTATGATACAAGTAAGATCAGAACATACAATAAAGATTGTATAATATGATTACAGAAAATGGATATCATAGTTCTACACGTCTTTGTTTGTAAAAAAAAAAAAAATACAACATCAGCAATCCCTAGAGGGATGTACAGAGGAAAAATTTCACAGAGAACTCTCAATAAAAAAAGGAAAAAAAATGCACATTGCAGCTTCATTATAAATGTTAGCAAACCCAAAGTATTTCCAGACAGATCGGAAAAGTGTCCTTGACAGATCATAAAAATGTACACTTCACTCCACCTCCATCAAACTCAATGTATTAAAACATCTTAATAAGAGGACCAGTTTTCCCCTTTGTGTTCAAAAAATTGGCATGGTATCCATGGTGGTGTCATAAATTAACTCCATAAGTTATATAACCTTCATCCTTTGCAAAACTTGGGTCCAGGAAACAGTGGAAGAGCACCAGTTCAGAGCTATTGGCCATTGAATTGTGCTTAAAAGGGTGTGGACCAATCTCTGGCAAGGGGGAGATACATCTAGTGATGTTACAACAAAAAAGGCACATTGGCAGGTGAGTGTAAGTTGTACCTCAGTAATATGAGCTGCTTTAGTGGCAGCCTGCCTCTAAAAGGTGTGGAGAAATGTACCCCGATCAGAGCAGCCCCTGAAATAAGTCTACAGAACTGGTGGAAAAATGGCAAGAATCTTAGCAGGAGTAAGATACCATCTTGTATGTAGCCTAACCACTTAAGGACCGAACCTCCTTCTGAGATTTTTTGTTTACAAGTTAAAAACAATTATTTTTTTGCTAGAAAATTACCCCCAAACATTATATATTTCTTTCTAACACCCTAGAGAATAAAATGGCGGTCGTTGCAATACTTTATGTCACACCGTATTTGCGCAGTGGTCTTACAAGCGCAATTTTTTTGGAAAAAATACACTTTTTTGAAATAAAAAATAAGACAACAGAAAAGTTAGCCCAATTTTTTTTTATTTTGTGAAAGATAATGCTACACCGAGTAAATTTATACCCAACATGTCACGCTTCAAAATTGCGCCCGCTCGTGGAATGGCGATGTCATGGAACGTCCCACACTCCGCTTGAGTGCTTCCGTCATATACCACTTCCTCCCAGTCTGTATACAGATATCAGATATTCCAACCTCTCTGAGCAGAAAACAAGGCGACACTTGCTTCACTGCCAACATGGACTGTTTATCATGAATCAAAGTTACAAGACTTTATATGCCGTTGGAACCTCCTCTAACAATACAACTGTAACTTAATTAACATGAGCTAATTATCTAATCCTTTATACAGCCTAGGTGACTGAGACATGACCTTTCGCCCAGACTTGTGGTCACCGAGCTTCACACAGTTAATTAACACAAACAACAATGGGTGAAAAGACTCTTAGAGCCACACTAGACTTATTTACAATAAACCCATTATAGCAGAATTGATGACATTAGCATTTAACAGTACGAGTCCCAACGGTATAAATCAGTCACCATTCTAATATGGCATATAAAGGGTTCCCAGAGTCTGTGTGTTTTTGGGGGGACATGGAGCTGAATCCAAAGTAACACCAACCCCAGGGTCCCCAGGCATACAGCTCACAGAGAGCACCATTCCCCCAAATGCTAGGGCCCATAATCAAAAGGCAACAGGCCCGCACCCAGTCCTCTCCAACAGCCTCTGTCCCGGCCAGGTCCGTCACATTTCTCCCCTTTCGGCAGGAGACTAACACAGGAGGAGACCCCAGATGGGTTGACTCCGAAGTTAGTCAGTAGTTCCAGTCCTCTAATGCCTGTACCCACACAGTACCCCAAATAAATTATTCCAAACAGAGTATTACTCACCCAGCCAACCTCTGCCTCTCTCAGAGAACTTATCTGCCGCTGGGGAGAGGCCTGGACTGGCCCTTCTCCCTGGAGTCCTTTCTGCCGCTGGAGAGAAGACAGGGGGACTGGGCTCACTCCGTCATGCTGTTGGGGATCTGGGCCGACTGCCCACCATCCCTGGAGTATACAGGTGGAGACTGAAGTCCCATCCACCTTCACAGGAAATCCATCTCCTGTTAGTTGAGGGCAGAGTCCAGCAGTACTCGGCCCTGTTGCCAGCCCTCTTGCTGGAAACCCCACACCATCTGCTCTGGCTACCTGTTGGGGAGGGAGGCCGACTGCCCCACCTCCCTGGAACTCTGTAGTTGTTGCAGGTGATGGCCAGAGGTTGGTAGCACTCTGCCCGGTTGCCGGTGCTTCAACTGGGGAAGTTCCCTGTAACTCCACAGATACTGCTGTTGGTGCGGGGCAGAGCACAGTGAAGTTTGGCCCCAATAGCAGCTCTTCTGCTGGAGGCTCATCAGGTTGTTCTTCCTCAGCAGAAAAGTCTATTAAATCCCCTACCTCTATAACTGGTGTCTGTGGATAGAGGTTCACCATCTCCTGTCCATGGAACTCAGAAGATGCCATCAGTGCTGAGCAGAGCGCAATGAAGTTTGGCCCTAATCCCAACTCTTCTGCTGGGGGCTCACTCGATGGTTCTTCCTCAGCAGAAAAGTCTATCAAATCCCCCGTCTCTGCAACTGGTGTCTGGGGATGGAGGTTCACCATCTCCTGTCCATGGAATCCAGAAGATGCTATCAGTGCTGGGCAGAGGTTAGCAGAGCTCTGCCCTGTTGTCAGCACTTCAGGTTTGGGGATGGCAATCTCCAGATTTTCTACTGCAGATTCTCTGGCATGCTGCTGGACAGGCACATTCCTCCATCCAAGATCATCCCATGCAGAAACAGGATCATCAAGGTCAGTCAGCACTTGCTGCATCCGCCATAAGACCTCCGCCTCCATAGCTGCGGGGGCAGGTTGGCAAAGCACACTATTGCTCTGCCACATTGCCGACTCTTCAGCCAGGATTTCAGGGTTGTCAGCTGGTATTTCCTGATAGTCCCAGGCAAAGGGAGCCCAGCCCTGGCACTGAGCAATGTCTAGCAGCCGTCTGTAGGCGATCTCTAGCTCCCATTCCTGAACGGCCAGAAACTCCAAAATTTCCTGTGCCCAGTGCACTTCCGAAATGTTCAGTAGGCCTTCTCTGAAATCCATGATTTCATCCACCCGCCACTCCAAATCACTCCCAAAGTTAGGGTCCCCTGTCAGCTTCACAAACAACAGTCCCAAGCCGCCGTAGCTTAAGCCTTCCTTTGGGCTGTCATCCGCTATCCAGGGACATGCTTGGGATATATGCCACCGGAGGGCTCTGTAGCTCTCATCCAGCTTTATCTCTGCCCAGACCAGCCTGCTTAATTCAGCTGTCTGCTTCTTGTGTGGTTTTTCTCCCAAAAACCGCACCCGCATTCCGTACTGCGACCAGTACCTTTCCTCAATGGAGGGGAGAACTTTTCCCTGGTGTCGCTGCTCACGGGCTAGCGCTTCCTTCCAGCGTTTGCAGCGAATAGAATCACACCATCCCAGCAGGACCTGCTCCGATACTGGTCCTCTGTGCTGTATCTGCATCTCTCGCAACCTCCTTCTGAATTCCTCATCCATTGCGGCTGGTATCTGTACCTCTCCTCTCCTGCTATCTGGACCTTGGATCCAGATGGAAGTTTGGATGTCCCAGACTGTAGGAAGCTTTCCCGCTGCTTGCCACCAATGTCAGGGAACGTCCCACACTCCGCTTGAGTGCTTCCGTCATATACCACTTCCTCCCAGTCTGTATACAGATATCAGATATTCCAACCTCTCTGAGCAGAAAACAAGGCGACACTTGCTTCACTGCTAACATGGACTGTTTATCATGAATCAAAGTTACAAGACTTTATATGCCGTTGGAACCTCCTCTAACAATACAACTGTAACTTAATTAACATGAGCTAATTATCTAATCCTTTATACAGCCTAGGTGACTGAGACATGACCTTTCGCCCAGACTTGTGGTCACCGAGCTTCACACAGTTAATTAACACAAACAACAATGGGTGAAAAGACTCTTAGAGCCACACTAGACTTATTTACAATAAACCCATTATAGCAGAATTGATGACATTAGCATTTAACAGTACGAGTCCCAACGGTATAAATCAGTCACCATTCTAATATGGCATATAAAGGGTTCCCAGAGTCTGTGTGTTTTTGGGGGGACATGGAGCTGAATCCAAAGTAACACCAACCCCAGGGTCCCCAGGCATACAGCTCACAGAGAGCACCATTCCCCCAAATGCTAGGGCCCATAATCAAAAGGCAACAGGCCCGCACCCAGTCCTCTCCAACAGCCTCTGTCCCGGCCAGGTCCCTCACAGGCGACAAACTTTTATGCTTAAAAATCTCCATAGGCGATGTTTAAAAAATTCTAAAGTTTGCATGTTTTGAATTACAGAGGAGGTCTAGGGCTAGAATTATTGCTTTCGCTCTACCGATCGCGGAAAAACCTCAAATGTGTGGTTTGAACACCGTTTTCATACGCGAGCGCTACTCACGTATGCGTTCGCTTCTGCATGCAAGCTCCGCAGAACGGGGCGCGGTTAAAAAATTTTAATTTTTTTTCTTATCTATTTTACCTTTTATTTTTTATTTCTACACTGTTCTTTTTTTTTTTTTAAATTTGTAAACGCCCTTGTAATAGAAAAAAAAAAAGCATGACAGGACCTCTTAAATATGAGATCTGGGGTCAAAAGACCTCAGATCTCATTCTTACACTAAAATGCAATAAAAAAAAAAAAAAAAATTGTCATTTGAAAAAAAAAAAAAAAAAAAGGCCCTTTAAGAGCTATGGGCAGAAGTGATGTTTTGACATCGCTTCCGCCCTGCAATGATATGGAGATGGGTGGGGGCCATCTTCCTCACTCATCTCCATGTCAGGCTAGGGAGAGGATACGATCGTCTCCGCCACTACCGACGGCTCTAGTAAGCAGCGTAGGGCAACGGAGCGTGGCGTGAGGGGGCCCTCACCCACCACCGATAAAAGTGATCTTGCGGCGAATCCACCACAGAGACCACTTTAATCTTGAAGCGGACTGCCTGCTGAAGAAGAGGATACCGGGGTCATGGCAGCTAGCTACTGCCATAACAATGATATTCCTTTTCAAAATACCGACGTATAACGACGGTGGGCGGTCTGGAAGTGGTTAAAGTGGGGGTCCACCTATCTATCGTTTTTTTTTTTTGAGTTCATTCACAAACTTTTCTTCTCAGCATTACATACTCACATATTGTGTGTAATATGTCCGCCTGTGTCAGATTTCGTCGGAAAGAATAACTTATATTATTCACTGCAGGCGGTTTCCATCTTCATTGTGGGCATTTGAAGCCCACAAGCATTTATTTCCTGGATGTGGTGAATGCTGTGCTCCCAGCATTCACCGCTCGTTCCCGCACATGCTCAGTGGCATCCTGGGAAGCCTGAGACTAGCTCTCAGGAGTCTGGGAGAGGCTAGAAACACGCCTACTCCCACGGGAGGAGAACCAGGAAGTGCAAAGAAGAATAGAAAAATAAAAGGTAATTACGGCGATTTAAATTTTTTTAAATGGCATGTCAGCATCTACGCAAGGAAGAGAATACATACAGATATTGTTCAAAATTTGGGTGGAACTCCACTTTAAAGTGATACTAAAGGTTCGTTTGAAAAAACAAAAAAGAAACAAACATGTTATACTTACCACCTTTGTGCAACGGTTTTGCACAGAGTGGCCCCGATCCTCCTCTTCTGGGGTCCCCCAGCAGCATTCCTGGCTCCTCCTCTCCTTTAGTGCCCCCACAGAGAGCCTGCACCCATGTAGGTACGCTCCTGAGTCCTGCTGCTGCATCCATTGACACAGACAGCAGGACTCAGCCCCACCTCCGGCTCCCGTGTCACTGGATTTTATTGACAGCAGTGGGAGCCAATGGTTCCTGCTGCTATCAATCTATCCAATGAGGACCCAAGGCAATGGATAGAGTTGCTGTGCTCATTCTCATCGCTGAAAAGATCGGGTTTGGGTAAGTAAAAGGGGGGTTCTGAGGGGGGGGTGCTGCACTACAGAAGGTTTTTCACCTTTATGCATAGAATGCATTAAGGTGAAAAACACTGAGACTTTACAACCCCAATATGTTTTGTTGGTTTGCTTTAAAACTCCAAAATTAGAATAGCTTTGGGCATTGTTGCTGGTACAGTTGCTGTCTTTAAGACATTAATGGTTATCACTGGATATTATCACTTAACAGTGGTCCCATTTATGGGGCATAGTACCTACCCCCGTCTCTCCCGGATGCATGCAGGCCAGAGCGGTATACTGAGGCAAAAAAAGAGGGAACCCCTGTTTAGAGTAGGTTTAGAGTGTGCCAGCCACGCATCCCAGCATCCAGCGTGTACACACTCCACATTTTGGAGTTTTAAAGCAAACCAACAAAACATATTATATGAATTTCTCTTTTCCACTACATCCCTGAAGAAGGACAAAAACACTGTTTATTCCGAAACGCGTTGGGTGTGAAAAGAGTCCTCGTATAGAATTTTACCGTTTGGTAACAACACTAAACTCGTCGACTGTGTAATATGTTCCGTTGAATTTATTGTACAAAATGTTTTTAATCTATGTTATTTTCAAATAAAAAATCCTTTTATTCTTCATACTTTGTTACACATACTTACCATCTAATATCCTTCTGCAAGTGCCGTTAAAGTCCACATAGGGGAACCCCTTTTTTTCTATATATACTGGGCTCCTAGTGGATGATAGGCTCAGCGATGGCATGCAATGCCAAGCTGCTGCTAACAAAGCAAATATAATATTGTCATGCATTAAAAAGGGGATTAATTCCAGAGATAAAACAATAATTCTCCCGCTCTACAAGACTCTGGTCCGGCCGCACCTAGAGTATGCTGTCCAGTTCTGGGCACCAGTCCTCAGGAAGGATGTATCTAATATCCTTCTGCAAGTGCCGTTAAAGTCCACATAGGGGAACCCCTTTTTTTCAATATATATTTGTATTATTGGATGTGGCACTGCTCTTTTTTAACCTAGGGAAGCAAATCACCCCGTATCTACTACTAGGACCCCAGGTCCTTTTCCATCCTAGATTCCCCCAGAGGTTCTCCCCCCCAGTATAGATTGCATTCATATTTTTGCCACCCAAATGCGTTATTTGACATTTTTCTACATTGAACCTCATTTGCCATGTCCAATGCTGCATCAGGTCCCCCGGCGCCTCCACACTGAGAATCGAGCAAACGAACATCACCGATGGCTCAGTTCTCACAGCTTCCCGAGCAGAGAGATGCTGGCTGTCAATCAGCAGCTCTCTGCTCTGCTCCTCAATGCTCACTGGAGAGCTAAGCTGTGGAGGGGTGGGGAGTGGCCGTCTCAGCTTCCCAGTGGCTTGTGTCAATCCAAGCACCTGGCAGATCCAGACTTTATTGTCGGCATGACGCGGTGCCTGGACTGATAACTGTGACTTCAGTCCGCTCTCTGCTGAAAATGGGTCACAGGAGTGCAAAACCATAGGAGAAGCCCAGCCAAACGAGTTTAGGCTGGACTTTTCCTTTAACATAACTATATAGGGTAGAGATAGTGCCATTATCGCTAGAGGAAGAAAGTCATATACATTTAGAATATGGTCTCCCTAGTCTCAGGGCTTATTGTGAGTTATTGAAGTGTCTGATCTGCAGATATTTATAAATGTGGAAAAACTCATTGTTGTTGAAGGTAGGAAAGTGAGCAAAAGTGAGACTCCTTCATCAATGATTCAAGGGAAACCAGGCCATGCTCAGAAGTTTGATCTGGAAAGATATGCCTCAGGAAGTTTGGGTTCCCCTAAAAAGGAGGCAGGACAATAGAAGAAAATTTATATTTATAACAATATAGTAACCACAGATGTAGTGACTGACATACCACTTTATTCAAGGAAGCTAAATCTCTGGGACCAACATATTTCAACCAGAGTATCCCAGGGAGACAGAATGTATTTACAGATGCAGTTTCAAATCTTAGCCATGGTATATGGGAGGAAGGTGCATGCCATTGTGCCAGCTGGGCGAATCTGGCCAACAGGTAGTAATGCCAGAGATTATGTAGGCTTAATCCTCACTGCGAGTGAGGTCATTATACAAGTGATTTCCCAAAGTGTGGCCTTGCTGTTGGAAAAGTTTTAATGTTTATTGTGTGACTATTGCATCTAAAAGGGAGACTGATTTTTAAAATGGCTTCTAAGGACACATTGCTTTAACTTGATTTTTGTCTATTGTCTCAACTAACTGCCCAAGGCCGGAAAACCACAAGCTTTGCTATATAAGGGAATAGATTGTAAAAAGATGCTGCGATTGGCAATAAAGCTGTTATGCATCATGAGCCACCAGTTAAACTTTTAGCCATTACGATTCTGTCTGTTGATCTTATAAAAAGGTCACACATCCCGCTGTGTGTTTGTGACTTCTGCTTTTCTTCTCAAGCATGTAAGGATCACCCATTTGTACCGGTATCTGAAATAAATCATCTTGCTTTCATAATACTCGGAGTTGTGACTATTATCAGGTGAAGAGTTTTCCTGTCATCTTGGTTCTTCGAGCCGGAACCGACAACTAGATCTGGGGAAAGGGAATTCCGGTCAATAACTCGGTGAGTACTGTTTCTCACATCACCGATATGAAAGACCTCTGGCTAGGATTGCCGTAAACAGAGGCTGACCGCAACAATCCGGTGTACAGTTCTGAACCTGCTAGATCCAGTCCTCCATGGTATCTGAAAGGTAAGATCATTTTCTTTTTCAATTTCCTTTTCTTTTCGGGTCTATGTTTGACTTTTTGGTGGTTTAGAGACTGTTAGTTGAAGTTATTGTTTTAATAAGTGATATACCGATATTGAAATGCTTGTGTAAGATCCAGAGGTTTCAATAGTCGAAGACAGAGCCATTGGGGGTATTGGCTAAGGTAAATAGACACAGCCCGTTGTCTGGGACAAATAAAAAAACTGAGTGGAATGTACAAGTAAGCGGTATACTGATCACTAGAGGAGTAAGCCTGGTAATAGAAGCGCTTAGGGAAGTGGTGAGTGCTCATATAACGAACACGAGAACTACTTCCTCTTTTGTATTGGTGAAGATTTTTTTTTTTATGTCTGGTATTGATAATACTACTTTTACTCTTTTAACCTTTTCTATGGTGAATTCAACCTCTGCGGATCAAGGTTTGAATTGGTTTTTGTGTTTGGTCACCCCGATTATTACATTCTTGACTTTTCTGTTGTTGATTGTATATCATTTTTGTTGTCAAAGACCTAGATTGGAATTACCGGTGTTCTATTCTAGAGTGAAAAAGGAACTTAATTGTGATGGGTAATAACATATGTAAGAGTACAGGATGTGTCTCTTTGTGTTGCTGTTGTGTGCCAGTGACACCTTTAGAAGGAGATAAGAATTTTTTTTGTATACTGATATATATATATATATATGTTTATTAAGATGTGCCCATGACCCAGGGGTCTTCCTTAGACCCAGAGGTCTGTTAAGCCAGTTATATAATGATGGGTGATGCCTAATCTCGCTCAAATTATCGCTATGGTTATGATCAAAGTGGGGAATGAAGTGGCAATGAGGGTCAGTTAATGTGGGGGCAGTGGGGGGCAGTTAACGTGACCATGATACGCGATAATAGGAGTCAGTTTAAAACTAGCTAAAAAATCATTCTTCACATCTCATGTTCTGTGTGCCTGTAAATTTGCGGTTAGACACTGAACTCACTCCCCCCTTCTCTCACAGACATCTGTATGACAGTTCCCCAACTCATTCCCCCTCCTTCCTGAAGCTATAGCCTGCTTGCCGATCAGTAACACAGATAAGGAACCGCAAAGGGAAGAAAGTGCACAGAGGCAAAGCATCCAACACCTTGCTAGCCAATGTATAAAGCAGATAAATATGTAAATTAGGGAATACCAGGTGCAACTTACCATGACAAGTGGCAGAGTTTGGTGTGAATTGTATTTGTATGAATGTAGCAGTGAAGTGAGTTTGGATTCTGTGTGGGTGCATGTCTTAGGCGCGGGTACAGAAGTGTCAAGATATCCAGAACTATGGAGTTTGTGGAGAACTTACAGGTAAAGGTAAAAGAGAAGTTATCAATATTACCGATGAATAGTACATTTAGTTATAAACAGAAGTTTCAGTCTATGGCTGTGGATTTTGAACCAGGGTTGAGAATATTTATGTTTTTACTGATTTAAAAGAGTCAAAAGAGAAAATAAAAAGCGTACAGTATTTTAAAGAGGTTGAAGATTCGGGAAGTAAAAAAAAAAAATATATATATATACATATATATATATATATATTTATTTATTTGAAAATGCCAGAAGCTGTTCAGGATAATAATTTTAATCCTACTTTAGCAGAGTGTCATCCCCAAAATGTCAGTGCTCTGGGATATCATAGAACATTTAGTGCCACACCTCAAGGTTCTATGTTCCTTGATTAAATGACACATACTGAACCCCAAACTTTAGTGGATTCAGGTTACCTACATGTACAACAGTAGACCCTGTAATGAGCCAGGTACCATTCCCCATCCGAGAATAGACTAATTTAATGACAGATTTAAGTGTGTCCATTAAATCCCTGCATCCGAGAATAGATTAGACAAATATGGTTGAATAGCTTCTGGAGAGTTTATAGGCATACAGGAAACTTTTGTAAAGCAAGGCAGCATCCTTTAATCTTAATTTAAAGAAAGAAAAGGTACAATGCCATTTTTGTGTCCCGTTATTGCTTTAAAGAGGAACACCCATGTTAGGATATGTTGTTGTAAGTGACACATTTTTTTGCCAGACAAGTTGTATGGAAATAAATGGTTTGGTTTAAATAATAGAGCCTATGGTTTTCAAACAGGTTATGCTATAGTGGCAAATGCTAGAGTTATCAAAGCCAAACCATTGCCCAAACATTTTTCAGCACAGGTTGCAGAACTTGTGGCATTAACCAGGGCCTGTAAGCTCTCAGTTGGCAAATGGTCAATGTGCATTTTCAACAGTCCATGTATTTGCACAACAAAGGAAGAATAGGGGAATGGTGACCTCTAGTGGAAAACCCATCTCGCATAGCACACATACTGACCCAGTATCCCAAGGAAATCGAAAAGCAGATGAAGCTGCAAAAACAGCAGCTCAACAAAAGATCCTCTTAGAAAACAAGGAAATACCACAGGTAGATTACACAATCCTCAAATACATTCAACATGTAGCACCACCTAGTGAAAAGAAATTATGGCAGACAAAAGGATGTAAATCTGTTGATGACATCTACATGTCTCCTGAAAACAAACATGTATTACCAAAATCTCTGTTCAGATATGCTGCAGTGTTGACACATGGAGTGACTCATGTGTCAAGTGGGGGCAAACTTTTTGCTCTCAGTATATCATATGTGCAAAACACAATGCCCAAGGTGGCATAAAACCATAAAAAGGGAACTTCCCCATGCCACAATATCCATTCCAACACATTTGCATGGATTTTATTGAACTAGACAAATGTGAAAGGAAGAAATATTGTTTGGTAATCATAGACGCCCTGACCAAATGGATGGAATTATTCCCGATAGGAAGTGCGGATGCACAGACTGTGGCCAAAGCATTACTAAGAGACATAATTCCTAGATTTGTAATCCCTGAAAAGATCTACAGTGATAATGGACCACACTTTGTAAATAAAACAATAAATTTATGACAGCTTATGGGGTGGTACAGACAGGGGCAAGGCGCAGACATCATGGCTCTGTCCTGAGTGGCTCTGTCACGAGTGATGCGCGGTTTCACCGACTCAGTTATCAATTCTGATCATGTCTTCTCTGCTCTTTTAAAGGTAATTGTATCCTATCCATCTGTACATCTCTACTGAACTGACTTTGCTGACTTTGCTGTAACATATTTTTGGTAATTGTCTCCTATCCATCTGTACATCTCTACTGAACTGACTTTGCTGTAACATATTTTTGGTAATTGTCTCCTATCCATCTGTACATCTCTACTGAACTGACTTTGCTGACTTTGCTGTAACATATTTTTGGTAATTGTCTCCTGCTGCCATATCTTTAAACTTCCATATTTACTGCTAGCTCTATAACAAACACACTGCAATAGCAATATTACTGGTGATTGATTCTCAACTCCATGTGGCTTGAGTGATCAAGAGAGGTAATTAGCTTTACGGCCCTAGCCTGTGTCTGTAGCTGGTCTGGTACTGGCCATCTCCTCCCCATATTCAGGTGTCTCACATCAGACCCAATAATGACCAACTGAGAAATGCATCCCAGCTTAGTCTCCCTACAAATTTATGGCAGCTTATGGGGTGGCAAAGACAGGGGCAAGTCACAGACATCATGGCTCTGTCCTGAGTGGCTCTGTCACGAGTGATGCGCAGTTTCACCGACGCAGTTTAATGAAAGTAGGATAACTAAAGCCGCATGAACAACAAGAACTCTGCTCCACTCTGCAAGATGACAAGCAAACCAGCTTTGACATTTATTTTATATTAAGTTAGTTTCCCACTCTCTATCCACTAACATGCTCCTTATTCTCTTCCTTCTCACATTGGTGTCTTCTATCCTCAAATTATCTTTACTCTACCCCTCCTCTCTTCCCTGCAGCATGCATATATCACCCTCACTCCTACCCTCTCCCTACTATGGCACCCATCATCTCCTGCATTTGCTGCACCCACATGCTGACATAAACACCAGGGCCACTAGACACATGCGCTCATGCACATCCCACCTTACCTTCCTCGCCCTCCTCCTTCTCCTAGTCTCAGGTGACATTTCCCCTAATCCTGGTCTGCCATTTTCCAAATGCAAGCCACATATCCAATACCCCTCCCCCTCTGGCAACCACTGTAATTCACTCAGTTTAATTTCTATCCCCCTGCTTCCTCAAAGCACCCCACCAATCTCATGCGCCCTTTGGAACGCCCGCTCCATCTGTAACAAGCTAACATCTGTACATGACCTCTTCATCTCTCATGGCTTGAACATACTCACCATAACAGAAACCTGGCTTCAAAATTTTGACTCAGCTTCTCCTGCTGCCCTCTCCCATGGTGGTCTCCATTGGACTCACTCCCCCAGACCCAACAGACAGAAAGGAGGTTGAGTTGGCTTCCTTCTATTCCCACAAAGCACCTTACAAGTCCTTCCTGTCCCTCCCTCTCTATCCCTCTCTTCTTTCGAGATGCACTGTATTCATCTGTTTTCTCCAATTTCTCTGAGGATGGCAGCAATTTATAGGCCTCCAGGACCGATGTTGCGCTTTCTTGATGACTTTGCTGCCTGGCTACCCTACTTTCTCTCCTCTGAAATACCCACCATTATTCTTTGGTGACTTTAACATTCCTGTCAGTGTTAACAGCCCAACTACAGCTAAACTTCTCAACTTAACCTCATCTTTTGACCTAACCCAATGGACACATACTTCCACTCACTCCAATGGTAATACCCTTGACCTTGTATTCTCCCATCTCTGCAACCCTGGCAACCTCACCAACACCCCCTTTCCTCTCTCTGATCACAACCTCATTACTTTCACTGTATCCTTGCCTCCAACCGCCCATCCCTCCAAGCAGCAAACAATTACTTTAAAAACCTTCACCACTTTAACCCTTTTCTTCTCTATTCTCCTACTGACCACCTATATGACATAATCTCTCCCCTGTCCTGTCTAGACCTGGCCACCTCTGTCTACAACAGTTCACTCTCATCATCACTAGATGCGCTTGCTCCTCTAACCACATGCAGAATCAGGCCCCGACCGTTACAACCCTGGCAAACTGACAACACTAGAAATCTCAAGAGACATTGCCGCGCTCTTGAACGATTGTGGCGTAAAACCAAATGCCTGCAAGACTTCACCCTATATAAATCTGCCCTTCTAAAATACAATTCATGCCTCCATGCTGCCAAACAAGCCTACTTTGTCTCTCTTATTAATTCCTTGTCATCCAGTCCCCGTCGGCTCTTCTCAATCTTTAACTCTCTGCTTCGTCCCCCACCCCCTCTACCCACTAACTCACTCACTGCCCAAGAGATTGACAATCACTTCAAAGACAAGATCGATGCAATTTGTGAGGACATCTCCACTGTGCGTACGTCTTCCCCACCCAACATACCTTGCCTAGCAGCACATTCAACACTCTCCTCTTTTGAATTGGCTACTACTGAAGAGGTTACAAAAATTTTCTCGGATGCCCACCTAACCAATTGTCCCTTGGATCCTGTTCCCTCACAACTACTATGGTCTCCCTCTTCTTCTATCCTATGCTCCCTCACCCATATCTTCAATCTCTCCCTCTCTAGTGGCATCTTCCCCTCCCCTCTAAAACATGCGCAGATCACTCCCATTCTTAAAAAGCCCTCACTGGACCCTACAGACCTGAACAACTTAAGACCCATCTCATTGCTCCCATTCACCTCTAAACTTCTAGAACGCTTAGTCTACAACCGTCTTAGCTCCTACCTCAATGAAAATAACCTTCTTGACTCCTTACAGTCTGGCTTTCGCTCGCAGCACTCCACGGAAACTGCCTTACTAAAACTCACTAACGATTTACTAACTGCTAAAACCAACAGCCAGTACTCCATACTCCTACTACTTGACCTCTCTGCGGCCTTTGATACTGTTGATCACCCGCTCCTTCTCAATAAACTACATTCCCTTGGCCTCCGAGATTCTGCTCTATCCTGGTTCTCTGCCTATTTATCACAGCGCTCCTTCAGTGTCACCTACAACTCTGTCTCCTCCTCTCCATTGCCCCTTTCTGTGGGGGTCCCCCAAGGCTCGGTTCTTGGACCCCTTCTCTTCTCTATCTATATCTCCTCTCTTGGTCACTTAATAACTGCACACGGCTTTCAATACCACTTATATGCTGATGACACCCAAATCTATCTGTCTACTCCTCACCTCACTCCTTCAGTCTCCTCTCGCATTACTAACTTACATATCAGCATGGATGTAGCACCACTTCCTTAAACTAAATCTCTCTAAAACTGAGCTATTAATATTT
The DNA here is from genome assembly GCF_042186555.1 of Aquarana catesbeiana. NCBI lineage: Eukaryota > Metazoa > Chordata > Amphibia > Anura > Ranidae > Aquarana > Aquarana catesbeiana. The sequence continues at coordinate 176,574,686 of NC_133334.1, read as the reverse complement.
CCCCCCGCCCGTTCCCCCCTCCATGACTTTTCCATTAAAATCAACAATGCAACCATCAGTCCCTCCCCTCACACCAGGGTACTAGGTGTAATTCTAGACTCTGATTTGTCATTTCAGCCTCAAATCCAATCGTCAAAAGTTTGTAGAATTCACCTCCGTAACATCTCTAAAATTCGCCCCTTTTTAACAAATGAAACCACCAAGCTCCTCATTCACACCCTTGTTATCTCTCGCCTTGACTATTGCAACTCCCTTCACATTGGCTTACCTCTCCATAGGCTATCCCCTCTTCAGTCTATCATGAATGCTGCTGCCAGACTTATCCACCTTACCAACCGCTCAGTGTCTGCCAACCCTCTACTCCAATCCCTACACTGGCTCCCAATCACCCAGCGAATTAAATTCAAAATACTAACCACAACATACAAAGCCATTCACAACTCTGCCCTGAGCTACATCACTAATCTTGTCTCCAAATATCACCCAAATTGACCTCTCCACTCTTCTCAAGACCTCCTGCTTTCAAGCTCTCTCATCTCCTCCTCCCATGCTCATCTCCAGAATTTCTCCGGAGCCTCTCCCATCCTCTGGAACTCGCTACCTCCATCTATCCAGCTATCCCCTACTCTTGCTACCTTCAGGCGATCCCAGAAAACTCATCTCTTCAGGAAAGCCTATCACGTCTCCAACTAATCTCCTACCACTTCCACCAGCTCATTCCCCACAGTTACAACCTTTTGTACCACCTGCCCCACCCTATTAGATTGTAAGCTCTTCTGAGCAGGGCCCTCTTAATCCTCTTGTATTTTATTGTATTATAACTGTATTGTCTCCCTTTTATATTGTGAAGCACTGTGTAAACTGTTCTCGCTATATAAATCCTGTATAATAAAAATAATAATAAAACATCTAACTGAAACTATGGGAATCCAAGTGAAATACCATTGTGCCCATCATCTCCAATCAGCTGGATTGGTGGAAAGGCATAATGGCATTCTAAAAAGCAAATTGAGAAAAGCCATGGAAGTAACAGGAAAAAATTGGATGTACTGTCTACTATTAGCTGTAACTAGCATGCATATCACACCTACAAAAGAAGGATTAAGCCTATTTGAAATGATACATGGTAGACTATATAAGATACCATTATTACCAAATAAAACTCCTACTGAAGAGTCTGAATGTACACTAGCAGAATACATGTCTAGATTGTTGAAACAAAAACATAATAATGATGTCTGTTCTGTTCCAGAAGGTCCAATTCAAGAAGAGGAGAAAGTGCATGTGAGAGATTGGGTCTTGATAAAAGTCATAAAGAAAAAGCATTGGCATTCCCCAAGGTGCGAGGACCCTTTTAAAGTCCTTCTAACCACCCCTACGGCAGTAAGGGCTGCAGAAAGGTCTACCTGGATTCACCAGTCCCATTGTAAGAAGGTCCTACAGGCAGAGCAGGGTCAGCAGGCGACGGAACCCCAGTAAGTCCGGCTACAAAAGGAGGTCCCACACAAGGTGGGATCTGTCTCAAACCGGTGAAAACTCCCTCACCCTGTCCCCTGGAGTTCCGTAGCTAGTTAGGATGAAAGGGTTAGTGATTATCTTGGGAATACTGGTGACTCTAGGGGAGACGTCTATACGAGGGGAGAGAAACTGGAAAGTACAAGAACCTCTAGAGTGGGCAAGTACTGGAAAGGCGTTGAACCTAACATTCATAGAAGGAGTAGCCAGTACCATTTTATTTGATTTCTGCCAGGCTATGGACTGTGGAGACATAACCAAAGCTAGTAAACTCTTATGGGCAGGCAAATATGTTTGTTATCTCCCAGGGAGAACTGTGTGCTCAACATGGGACCAGGTTCTGTGGACCATGGCCCATCAAGATTGGGGGAATAATCTTCCACACATAGGTGGCCTAAAGGAAAGACTGACTATAACGAAAGCAGTTAATTCCCCCTGTACTCATTCAAAAAATTGGAATCAACTATTGATTACTGTGGTAGAACCCAGGCCAACGGACCAGATGCTGTATGCTATCCATGCTTGGATAACGGGTACAGACCCTATGGGTAAATTCTTCTTAGAAGTAGTAAAAAAAAATGACACTCATGAGGATAGAAATAGACTTGAGGAAACTAAAAAGGGAGAAGAGGGTAACCTAAAGGTAGAACATCTAGGAGAAATTGTCCAATTTACTAACCTTACTACTGAAGAAACATTAGCACTGGAGATGGGATATGATGATAAAAACGAATGGTTAGAATGGTTGAGATACACGGTTAAAACTCTAAAAAAGGAAAACTGCTTGGTTTGTGCCGGAGCCAGACCACATTTAGCAATGGTCTCTTTTCCTCTAGATAATAACACAGATCCAGAAGGTTTGAAGTGTATGTTACAGTTGTATAATAGGATTTATAAACCGGAAGCAAATTCTACCTGTCACACATTGAATTTGTTGTTCCCCCAGGTGCAGAGACCTCAGCTACCTCCAGCGGTCACAGCCTATCCTGGTAACTTTACTTGTTTTGCACTCCCAGGGAATGAAAGCGGGATAGACTTGGGGTCACGTCTGGTGGATGTGCGGGGATAAGAAGCTGCGAGCTAGGATCCCAGCCAATGCCCAAGGGGATTGCGCTATGGTCCAGCTAGCTATGCCTCTGAGAATCCTGTCAGAACACCCATGGAGCAATAATCACCGACGATACCGAAGGGACACCTCCCCTAAAGGATCATTTGACTCCCAGGTATACATAGACGAGATTGGAGTTCCACGGGGGGTGCCGAATGAGTTTAAGGCCAGGAACCAAGTGGGAACGGGGTTCAAGTCTCTGTTTTTCTGGTTGGTTACTGTAAATAAAAATGCTGACTGGATTAATTACATTTATTATAACCAACTGCGATTTGTGAATTACACTAGAGATGCTTAGCTGAACAATTAGCCCCCACGTCACTAATGGCATGGCAAATCAGAATGGCTTTAAACATGGTCCTAGCTGAAAGAGGGGGGGTATGCAAAATGTTTGGTAGTCTGTGCTGTACTTTTATTCCCAACAATATAGCTCCTGGAGGGACCATAACCAGAGCTCTGGAAGGACTAACAGCCCTATCGAATGAACTGGCAGAAAATTCAGGTATCAATAACCCACTCACGGACTGGCTTGAAGGTTGGTTCGGGAAATGGACTGGACTTATCACCTCATGTTTGATCTCTATTGCTGTGGATTTAGCCATCTTGGTGACTTGTAGATGATGCAGCATTCTCTGTATTCGAGGACTTTCACAAAAATTGATTGAAACCGCAGTCACAAGAACAATGTATCAAGCCCTTCCTGCCTATGAGGAGACCTGTGTGGACATTGAAGCTCAACTTAATGACATAGTCCGAAAGTGCATATAACACAGGGACTATCATCAAAATGTGTTGAGATAAAATAGCCACAAAAGAGGAGGGAATGCTGGAAAAGTTTTAATGTTTATTGTGTGACTATTGCATCTAAAATGGAGACTGATTTTTAAACCGGCTTCTAAGGACACGTTGCTTTAACTTGTTTTTTGTCTGTTGTCTCAACTAACTGTCTAAGGCCGGAAAACCACAAGCTTTGCTATATATGGGAATAGAGTGTAAAAAGACACTGCGGTCGGCAATACAGCTGTTATGTGTCATGAGCCACCAGTGAAATTTTAGCCAATAAGATTCTGTCTGTTGATCTTCTAAAAAGGTCACACATCCTGCTGTGTGTGTGTGACTAATGCTTTTCTTCTCAAGCGCGTAAGGATCACCCATTTGTACCAGTACATCTGAAATAAATTATCTTGCTTTCATAATACTCAGAGTTGTGACTGATCTCGGGTGAAAAGTTTTCCTGTCACTTGCCACACAAATTTATTCACCTGATTGAGCCATCTCAATAGTGTAACGTGACACATAAATCATGAGGACTCTAAAGAAAAAAATACATTTTGGGACATTTTCACTGCAACCACCCTTTATAAAAACGAAATTCAGTAGGAGGACCACAATTTCAACCATTGTTTAATGAGAGAACACTTGTGACTAATTAGAGGAGTACAAGGCATGAAGACAAGGGGCTAAATGAATACCCAAATATGGGAGTGATCCATCACACCATGAGAAATTGAAACCATCATGGATACTAGGAATTAGAGAGAGATAATTTAGTAAGGCTACACATTTTGAGAGATTAACCCCAAAACCTGTGAGGTCCTGAAATATCCTCAGAGTGGAGATAAGATTAGGGGGAGATACCAGTGGATCACCAAGAACATCAAAACCATCATCAGCATTCATACTTACTTTGTATTCATAGTCCCCTTTAAGGTATTCTTAAATGTCAGGATCTGCAGTAGGCAGCTAGCCTTCATTTTTTTCTTTTTTCGAGTCCGGCGGTGGCAGCGGTCGTTGGATTTACATCGGGGACATTATTTCTAAAAGCCTGTCTACTGTTTTTATTTATTTTTGACACTTTTTTTGGTAAATGGGTAGGGGTACTCATTCACATGGGGGGGCAGGATCTGGATCCCCCTTGTTAAAGGGAGCTTCCAGATTCAGATAAGCCCCCTGCTTGCAGACCCCCACAATCCCAGCCCAGGGTGGCAGGGAAGAGGCCCTTCTACCCCTGCTCTAAAGCACCCACCTCCCATGTTGAGGGCATGTGGCCTGGTATGGTTCAGGGGGGGGGGGGGGGCGATCAACCCCCCCCTTCCTTGCCTGCTGAAAGACCTAGTATGGAATAGAGGGGACCCCACGCCATTTTTTTCTTTTCTTTAGACCATCTCAGAGTTTTTCCTGTTTGCTCTGATAATAAGGTGTCTAGAGTTAATCGCTTTAGGTTGATCTGCCTAAGCAGATTATGAGTCTGCCCATGGAGGTGAAACAGTTATCTAGAACCAAAGTAAGGGAACAAATTTATTTTTAAGATATTTTTATTAAAAAACAATTTTAACAAGTGACTTGAATCAGTACATTGAGTGGCATAGTACAGAAAGGAAAGCAACAAAAACATTGGAGTTTAGCAAAGTAGAGAAGATCACTTTTTCTTCCCAGAGGGACTTTGAACAGTCCAAGTTACACTCTGCAATTGCATTAGAGTTTCAAATTAGTGGTAGGGATGCACCAATATATAGGCTGCTGAAAATTATCGTCCGAAAATAGGGTTATCGGCGTTTTGCCCATATAAAAAAAGTGCCAATAATGGCACGCTGTGTCCCATACACTTCAATGCAAAATCACATCCCACGGACTTGAATGCAAAATCGTCTCCCATTGACTTCAATGCAAAAATGCCCCCTAGTGACTTCAATGCAAAATTGCGTCCCATTAATGTCAATGCAAAAATGCCCCTAGTCACTTCAATGCAAAAACGCTAGCCACATTAATTTAATCACGTCCCATAGACTTTAATGCGAAATCACGTCCAATAAACTTACATGAAAAATTGTGTCCCATTGACTTCAATGCAAATATGCCCCCTAGTGACTTCAATGCAAAATTGCGTCCTGTAGACTTCAATGCAAAAACGCCCCCTACTGACTTTAATACAAAATCTCGTCCCATAGGTGTCAATGCAAATTTCAATTCCATTGACTTCAATGCAAAACTGTGTCCCATTGACTTCAATGCAAAATCGCGTCCCATTGACTTCCATGCAAAAACGCCAGCCACAATATTTACATTGAAAAAACTTTTTTTTTTTTTTTTTAATAAACTGTCCATTTTGGGTTCCTTTTTTGCGGCCAAGTGAATCCTGAATTTTCGTTTTGATGCACCACTAATTAGTGACGTTAGTCTATACTGGGCGGGGGAGTGCAGGACACTCATGTGCCACATTCCAATAATCTCTATAACAAACCTACAGCCCAAGGGTCACAGCTTGTTGGCCTTTACCGGCACATTAATGGAGCACTCATATGGTTAAAAACTGATGTGGATTTTGTACAAGCTGAAAACTTATGGGCATTTACAAGGGTTTTGCCCTCACTTATGAGAGACTGTTCTGCTTAAGAAATGATCACTACCATTTTGCTAAAAACTACATTTTCTAACCTACAGACTGTCACGTCCTTTTTATGTTGTGCTTACATTTTGCACAGCAGTATTCACCCTCGATCGGATGATCAAGGAACGCATACATGTACCGAGTCGCATCTCCACACCCACCGGGCATCGTACCTACTAATTTAATGAGGATTGGGGATTATACCCTGTCCAAATTACCTAACAACTAGCTTCCTGACACTAATACTCAACAAGACAATACACAAGTACTCAACAAGACAATGCACAGGTACTTGCTGACCAACACGCACTCGCTGACCAACGAGCACTCGCAGAACAACGTGCACTCACAGAACAACGTGCACTTGCAGTACAACGTATACTCACTGACCCACACAATACACAAGCACTAACGATACACACACACTACTCAGACAACACTCAGGTTTCTTGATCATACATCATGGGACATAGAGCACCATAATAATGACTATGTGGGTTATACGCTTACCTTTAGGTGATTGGACACTGTCAACCAACAGTAAGATGGTTCCTCCCATATAACCCCTCCTATACCGGAATTACCTCAGTTTTTTCGCCAGTGTCTTGAAGGTGATGGTCATGGCTCTTGAAGCTCTTCAAATTTTTTTAATAAATGTCCCACTGAGGACCTTATAATCGGATCCATTCGGATGGCATAACAAAGCTAAAGTGGATGGTACCCGAACCTCGGTTCAAGAACGAGGTATTGCTTGTAATGTGTCCTATATAGGCGCTGGACCCTTGTTAAGTTGGTATTCCTGGTCAATCTTGCCCAAGGTAAACCAGAAAGGGTGCTTTTGCAGGTCCAGGGGTGCGGACCCCAATATATGGGGGACCCAGTTCCTGAAGGTCCTTAGAGGCGCTACCCGCCGTGATGGGGGAAGATTGGGCCTGCTAGGACAGGCTCTGCTGCTTGGGATGGTGAGTACTCCCCTTTGGGGTTTTTTATATATATTTCCCTTTAAAAGTACTGGTAAACCTTAAGTCTGTGTCTGGAATTACAGATGGTGGTTTTGGCGCGCATTTTTGAATACTGGCGTGCGCGAGTGTGCACATGCACCATGTGCACGCTGCGTGCCTTCTGCATGCACGCCGCTGGCATGTTTGTGCGCCGTCTGTGTGCGCCTCTGGTGTGCACGTCGCAGATGTGCCGCGTTCATCAGGACGGCGCATTCTCTGTGCGGTGGGCGTGCTGCCGATCGCTGATGCGCACGCTCACTCTCAAGCTAAAGCTTTATAGGGATGGAGCTCTTGGAGTGCGCGTGGACAACATAGGGTGATATTTGGGCACGTGAGTCTGGTGGTCTTGGACACAGTGGTGATAGGTTAAGGCTGGTTATAGTTTGTGGGGAGTACTCCTTTTTTCTTCCTCGTGTGTAAGCAATGTCTTCCAGAAAACGAGCTATAGGGAAGAAGGCAAGCAGAGTCCCTCCTTTAAAAACAGGAGACCAACCCCATGCTGATACAGCCTCAGTTTCTCCAAAAAGACCTGCGGCATCTGGCCTGGCTGAGCCATTGCATTTGTCAGGCATAGTGGCCACTACCAATATACCTGCCTCGGCTTATGTTACAAAGGATGATTTGGCATCTGCCTTAGCGGGTCTTGAGGGCAAAATAGCTGGCATGATTGCCTCTGTAACACAGGGGGGGAGGAAGCGTAATAGATCTCCCTCTCCTGAGCCTGGGCCAAGTGGTGAGTCACTAGAGCACCAGGACTCTTATAGCCAGATGGGTCCAGGTGGTCTGGAACCAGAATGGGTGGAGGATTTGGAACAGGTGGTCATAAAAGACCGGGAGGAAGGAGAGGCTGAAGAATCCTCCCATTCCCAAAAATTGTTTATCCAATCTCTAATTGAGATGGTATGAATTGGGTTTAAGTTACCCCCGGTTCAGGAGTCTGGACTCTCCTGTTCTGCTTTGGGATCTTTGCGACCTCAGCAAATTTCCCAAGCGTTCTCTTTGCATCCATTACTGGAGCAGGTGGTTTACGCGGACTGGGAGCACCCTGACAGGATATACTTACCTCCAAAAAGGTTTTCTGTCTTATATCCTATGGAAGAGAAGTTCAGGAAGAAATGGGGGACACCTTTGGTGGACGCCGCCATATCTTCAGTAAGCAAAAGTTTAACCTGTCCGGTGGATAATGCCCAGGTATTTAAGGATCCGACTGATAAGAAGCTAGAGTCCTTATTAAAAGCCTCCTTTTCGGTGGCTGGTGCAGCAGTTCAGCCAGCAGTTGCAGCTATTGGGATTTGCCAATCCCTTAAGAATCACTTTAAGAGGTTGGTAAAAGGCCTACCTTGCCAGGAGGAATCTGCTGAGGAATTGTCGGAGATTCCTCATGCCTTATGTTTTGCAGTGGACGCATTGAAGGACTCAATTCAACAGATGTCTCATTTTGCGCTGCTGTCAATCCATATGCACAGAATCTTGTGGCTAAAGAACTGGTCTGCTGAGACACCATGTAAAAAGGCTACTTGCAGCTTTTCCAGTCCATGGAGAGCGCTTGTTTGGCGAAGATCTGGATAAATATATCCAAAAGATCTCTGGAGGAAAGAGTGCCCTACTTCCTATTAAAAAGAAAGGGAAGCAACCCTCTTATAAAATTCCCAATGCTCCAGGACCTAGTGCTTTTTCCCCTAAGTGGTATCGACGGCCTCAGCCGTCTGGCTTTAAAAGACCCCAGGGTCAGAAGAAACCCTGGACCCAAAAGCCACCCAAGCCCAGCTCCAAGTCTACCTTGTGAAGCAGCGCCCACGCTCTCATGGGTGGGGGGCAGGCTTCGGCTGTTTGGGGAGGCCTGGGAAGAACTGGTTCAAGACAGATGGGTCATCTCCACTGTAAAATACGGTTACAGAATAGAGTTCCGGGAGATCCCCCCGAATCAGTTTCTGTACTCAAGGGTTCCGTCGGATCCAGAGAAAAGAAGATGCCTATTCCTAGCTTTACAACATCTGCTGATGCAGGGGGTAATTGTAAAGGTTCCGCACGAGGAAAGATTCAAGGGTTTTTACTCAAACCTATTCACCGTGCTGAAACCAAATGGGGAAGTAAGGCCCATTTTGGACCTCAAGGCTCTCAACCGGACATTCTTCCGCATGGAGTTGGTTCGTTCAATAATAAAATCCCTGAGAAAGGGAGACTATTTAGCGTCCATAAATATCAAGGACGCCTACCTTCATGTGCCGATCTTCGGTCCACATCAAAGGTTCCTACGCTTCGCAGTAGAGGGCAGTCATTTCCAATTTGTGGCACTACCTTTTGGTCTGGCCACGGCCCCCAGGGTCTTCACAAAGATTCTGGCCCCAGTGTTGGCTTCCCTAAGGTCTCAGAAGGTCTCCGTAGTAGGATATCTGGACGATCTTATTCTAAGGGAATGCTCTCATCCCATACTGGTTCAAAACGTATCAAGAACAGTACGGGTCTTACAACGCCTAGGTTGGATTCTAAATGTGGGCAAGTCAGCTCTTTGTCCGACCCAAGCCTTGGTGTATCTTGGTCTGGTCTTGGTCACCGCCCAAGAAAAGGTGTTTCTTCCTCCCTTAAAGGTCGCCTCCATAGTGGAACTTGTACAGAAGGTGAAAAAAGAACTGACACCTTCTGTTCGGCTGTGCATGAGGTTACTAGGCAAGATGGTGTCATCCTTCAGAGCAGTGCCATATGCACAGTTCCACTACAGAGTGTTCGAGAACAGTATTCTAAAAGCCTGGGACAAGTAGCTTCGAACCTTGGATCAGCCTATGGTTCTATCTCCACAGGTTCTATGGAACCTCTCTTGGTGGTTAAGAACCAGCAACTTGGAAAGAGGGAAATCTTTCCCTCCGGTAGCCTGGAAAGTCGTAACCACAGACACCAGTGTTCTCGGCTGGGGAGCAGTCCTGGAGGAAGCGTCTGTTCAGGGAATATGGTCCCAGACAGAAAGGACCCTGCCCATCAATCTATTGGAAATTCGGGCAGCTCGTCTGGCTCTGCAATTCTGGACATCCAGATTGCGGGGCCTTCCTGTCAGAGTCCAGTCCAACAACTCCACGGTGGTGGCGTATATCAACAACCACGAGGGAGGTACCAGGAGTCGGGCAGCCCAGAGGGAGGTAAACCATATATTGACTTGGGCAGAAAGACATGTGCCGTTTCTTTCGGCAGTGTTTATTCCGGGGGTGGACAATTGGCAAGCAGATTTCCTAAGTCGCCAAAAATTGTTGCCAGGGGAATGGTCCCTGCACACCGAGGTTTTTCTACAGATCTGCCAATATTGGGGGACCCCAGATGTGGATCTGCTGGCATCCAGATTCAATGCCAAGCTGGACAGGTTTGTCTCCAGGACCAAGGATCCGCTTGCTGTCGGGATAGACGCATTAGTAGTTCCTTGGGATCAGTATTCTCTGATATATGCCTTTCCCCCAATCCAAATTCTGCCGCACTTACTACGCAGAATACAGGAGGAGCAAAAACCAGTGATCCTAGTGGCCCCAGTGTGGCCCCGGAGATCCTGGTACTCGGAGATTGTGAAGTTGGCAGTAGGAGACCCATTGGTCCTTCCATGCCGTCCAGACCTGTTGTCTCAAGGACCCATATGCCATCCTTCTTTACGGTTGCTGAATTTGATGGCTTGGCTATTGAGACCAGACTATTGAAAGACTGTGGTATTATGGGTTCAGTCTTGTCTACCTTGATAAATGCTAGAAAGTCAGTTTCTAGAGCTATCTATTATAGAGTCTGGAAGTTGTACATTTCTTGGTGTGAGGAGAGGAAATGGAACCCTCGTAGGTATACGATTGGAAGAGTTCTTGTCTTTCTTCAAGCAGGAGTAGACTTACAGCTCGCTTTAGGGACAATTAAGGGACAGATTTCGGCCTTATCGTTTTTTTTCCAAAGACCGATTGCATCCCATTCTTTGGTGCGAACCTTTGTCAAAGGAGTAACACACCTGAGGCTGCCGGTTAAACCACCTTTATGACCCTGGGACCTAAATTTGGTACTGTCAGCCTTACAGGGTCAACCGTTTGAACCTATTAGGCATATTCCTTTTGTCCTATTGACCAGAAAATTAGCCTTTTTGGTGGCTATAACATCGGCTAGAAGGGTGTCTGAATTGGCCGCCCTTTCTTGCAAAGAACCTTTTATGATTCTTCATCAGGATAGAGTGGTCATGCGCCCTTGTCCTTATTTTCTACCGAAGGTAGTTTCCAAATTTCATTTGAATCAGGATATCATTTTACCTTCCTTTTTTCCAAACCCTAAGACTAGGGAGGAAAGGTCGTTTCACTCACTGGATGTGGTGAGGGCGATCAAAATTTACTTGAAGATGTCAGCTCCCTTTCGGAAGACTGACTGTTTTTTTGTCTTGCCAGAGGGTCCTAAAAAAGGACAGCCGGCAACAAGTTCCACTATATCCAGGTGGATTCGCCAGACTATTATCTAGGCATATGGATTAAAACGCAGGGTTCCACCTTGGGATTCAAAGGCACACTCCACTAGAGGGATTAGTGCATCATGGGCAGTACACCAACAGGTGTCTATGGCTCAGGTTTGCAAGGTGGCCGCTTGGTCTTCAGTTCATACGTTCACCAGGTTTTACCAGGTGGATGTGAGATCTCAAAAAGAGACTGTTTTTGGCCACAGCGTGTTGCAGGCAGCTTTATAGTCTCAGGCCCGTTGGGCTTAGGGATAATGTGTTCCCCCCTCAGGTGCATTGCTTTAGGACATCCCACATAGTCAATATTATGGTGCTCTGTGTCCCATGATGTACGATAAAGAAAAACTGATTTTTAAAACAGCTTACCTGTCATGGGACACAGAGGTCCCTCCCCTCTTTCTGGGATCGTCATTGCTTGCTACAAAACTGAGGTACTTCCGGTATAGGAGGGGTTATATGGGAGGAACCGTCCTACTATTGGTTGCCAGTGTCCAATCACCTAAAGGTAAGCGTATAACCCACATAGTCATTATTATGGTGCTCTGTATCCCGTGATGTACTCCAAGAAAAGGATTTTACAGGTAAGCTGTTTTAAAAATCTGTTTATTCACAATATACAGGTACTAACTGACACTAATACTCAATACAGCCCACGTGCACTCGCAGCACTCATGTACTTACAATACACAGGTACACACTCACACTACACAGGTACTTGATCCTTGTTACAACCTCTTGTTTTCAACTCTGGTTTTTTAACTCACCACTTAGTCCAGTTCCACTAACTCTGGTTTTTTAACTCACCACTTAGTCCAGTTCCACTAACTCTGGTTTTTTAACTCACCACTTAGTCCAGTTCCACTTGGTCTAAGTTCCAGCAAGCTCAAAGATGAGCAGGCTCACAGTGAGTTCTACAGAAGGTTATATAGGCCTCAAGCAGCTGTGACCAATTAACCACTCCCCTTTATTAGTAAGCTGAAGGAAGCAAAGAAAAAAAAAAAGCTGTTTAAAAAGTGACAAAAAAAGGTGTTAAAAAGCTACAAGGAAAAGCCCTAAAAAGAACCTAAAAATGCAACCCAGCAATCACCAGCAGTCAAAAAGCAAAACGTGTTCACACTGTTTATCTTCTAACCAGCAGTCTGGCAAATATGTAAGCACATTGTTTCCCTGGAAGCCCAGGTTCTATATCTGGGGAAGCAACTGTAAGCACTGAGAAGTCCCTCCACACTAAAGGAGAGCCAGGAACGTACACGGCAGGGGCCAGCACAGAGGCGGGTGGAGACAAAGAGGTGCAGGTGCTAGAAAAGAGTAGATGGATAACAGCCAGGAAGGGTAGAGGGGGAAGTGCCAGGGAGGCCAATCCAGGGCTGGAGCATCCCAATAAGTATGTCCCATTGAGTGACATTGGTGAAACCAGTCAGGGACCAGCACTGCTGGAGCTGAGGGACTCTCCTAGCTGCCGGGGAAAGAACTCTTCCAGTGAGAGTGGGGGGGGAATGAAGAGAAAGGAAAGACAGATTCTAGTGGTAGGGGACTCAGTTCTTAGAAGGACAGAGAGGGAAATCTGTAACAAAGACCTGAAGCGCCGAACTGTATGTTGTCTACCGGGCGCTCGGGTTTGGCACATCCCAGACAAATTACTGGGGGGGGACTGGGGAAGACCCGGCTGTCATGGTGCACGTTGGCACCAATGACAAAGTCAGTGGCAGATGGAGTGTTCTAAAGGACGATTTTAGGGACTTGGGAGCTAAATTGAGGAAAAGGACCTCCAAGGTAGTATTCTCAGGAATACTACCAGTACATCAAGCCACACCAGAAAGGCAGAGGGAGATTAGGGAAATAAAGTGGCTGAAGAGCTGGTATAGCAAGGAGGGGTTTGGGTTCCTGAAGGACTGGGCCGACTTCTCAGTCGATCACCAGTACTATAGAAGGGACGGACTGCACCTAAATGAGGAGGGTGCAGATCAGCTCGGAGTAAAGATGGCATAAAAGTTAGAGGGATTTTTAAACTAGCTGACGGGGGGGAGCATATTCCAGAGGGTAGTATTGGGGGCATTAGTGGTAGGTTGACTAAAGCACGTAAACCCAAGGTAAGTATAGTAACAAGTCCTATTTGCAATCTCGGAACACCCAATAAGAGGATAGTATGCGACAGTCTAAACTATGTGGCATGTTCACCAATGCCAGGAGGCTGGCGGACAAGATGGGTGAACTAGAGATACTGTTGTACAAGGAGGATTTGGATTTTGTGGGAATTTCAGAGACCTGGTTCAACAGCCTTCATGATTGGCTGGCAACCATTCAAGGTTATACCCTTTATCGCAAGGGATAGAGAGGGTAAAAAAGGGGGAGGGGTATGCCTATATATCAAGAACAATGTAGAAGTGAATGTGAGAGATGACATCAATAAGGGAGCTAGGGAGGAGGTGGAATACTTATTGGTAGAGCTCCAAAGGGATGAAGCTAAGGGGAAAATATTACTGGGAGTATGCTATAGGCCCCCTAACCTGAGGGAGGAGGGGGAGATGGATCTCCTATCACAAGTTGGATTAGCAGCAAGGATGGGAAGTATTATCATAATGGGGGATTTTAATTATCCAGACATAGACTGGGCGGTGGGAACCACGCATTCGTATAAGGCTTGCCAGTTCCTAAATGTCTTGCAGGACAATTTCATGGTTCAGATGGTAGATGCACCAACTTGAAATTAAGCGTTACTGGATCTACTGATTATCAACAATACAGACCTGATCACGGATGTGGAATTACGGGGCAATTTAGGAAACAGTGATCACAGGTCAATTGGCTTCAGTATAAATCACACAAATAGGAAACATAAGGGGAATACAAAGACACTGAATTTCAAAAGAGCCAACTTCCCTAAACTACGAACCTTGTTAGAAGGCATGAATTGGGATAAAACCTTAGGAACAAAGAACACGGAGGAGAGATGGGTTTGCTTTAAGAGCATATTAAATAAGGGCATTAGCCAATGCATCCCATTGGGTAATACATTTAAAAGAGTGAACAAAAGTCCTGGATGGCTTAACTCCAATGTAAAAATGCATACAAAAGCAAAGGAGAAGGCCTTCAAGAAATACAGGGTTGAGGGATCGTCATCAGAATTCAGACTTTACAAAGAATGCAACAAAAAATGAAAGGGCTCAATTAGGGCGGCTAAGATAGAACACGAAAGACACATAGCGGAGGAGAGCAAAAAAAATCCCAAGAAATTCTTTAAGTATATAAACAGTAAAAAAGGGAGGACAGACCATATTGGCCCCATAAAGAATGAGGAAGGACATCTGGTTACAAAGGATGGGGGAATGGTGAAGGTATTGAATTTATTCTTCTCCTCAGTCTTCATGAGGGAATCGGGGGGCTTCAGTAACCAAAACTGCAGTGTTTATCCTTATGACACATCAGAGGAAGCACCTCCATGGTTAACAGAGGACAGAATTAAAATTAGACTTGGGAAACTTAACATTAATAAATCACCGGGACCGGATGGCTTGCATCCGAGGGTACTTAGGGAACTCAGTCAAGTAATTGCCAGACCATTGTTTCTAATTTTTACTGACAGTCTACTGACTGGAATGGTACCAGGTGATTGGAGAAAAGCCAACGTAGCACCAATATTTAATAAGGGCCCAAAATACATCCCTGGGAATTACAGACCAGTTAGCCTAACATCAATATTATGCAAGCTCTTGGAGGGGATGATAAGGGACTATATACAAGATTTTAGTAAAGAGAATGGTATCATTAGCAGTAATCAGCATGGATTCATGAAGAATCGTTCTTGCCAAACCAATCTATTAATAGGGTGAAATGTGCAGCGCTTATGTGATCATATAAACCATAACAAATAATATTAGTACAGAAAACTTGAATAATAAATGATGTGCTCAAAAAAATACTCCAAGCAGTCCTCTATTATGACATGTGATGTCTATAAACAGAGTAACTTGGACGTGTGATGTCCAAAAAAGAAAAAAGTCAGTGACAAGCTTTAGTCATGTGTGATGATAATCCTCAACCACATGTGGATATAATATAGTGACAGTCTTTAACTTCAAATATGTATGATGTAATAACAGTTAATAGTGGGTCCACCACCAAAGACACCAGAAGCTGCTTACCAGAGGGACTGAACTCAAATAGGTGTACACCTAGTGAGTCAATCAAGCTTTGTGGTATAATATACCAAGGGGATCAGATGCTCTATCCAGATATGACCTCCAGATGGACCTCCGAACAAGTGTAAGGTATGGATGGACTCAGTAGATATAGGCAGTCAGCCCCATAATTAAAAGAAAGAGGAAGGCATATAGTGTAACTCCGTATGGAAATTTTAATACATAAAAAGCAAAGGAAATACACTCACGTGTTAAGCAGTAAAATCAAGCGCTTGTATAAAAGAAGACAGTGGTCTCAGCGTATCCTTCCGACGCGTTTCGACTTAGAAGTCATCATCTGGGGTCCAGATGATGACTGTCTTCTTTTATACAAGCGCTTGATTTTACTGCTTAACACGTGAGTGTATTTCCTTTGCTTTTTATGTATTAAAATTTCCATACGGAGTTACACTATATGCCTTCCTCTTTCTTTTAATTATGGGGCTGACTGCCTATATCTACTGAGTCCATCCATACCTTACACTTGTTCGGAGGTCCATCTGGAGGTCATATCTGGATAGAGGATCTGATCCCCTTGGTATATTATACCACAAAGCTTGATTGACTCACTAGGTGTACACCTATTTGAGTTCAATCCCTCTGGTAAGCAGTTTCTGGTGTCTTTGGTGGTGGACCCACTATTAACTGTTATTACATCATACATATTTGAAGTTAAAGACTGTCACTATATTATATCCACATGTGGTTGAGGATTATCATCACACATGACTGAAGCTTGTCACTGACTTTTTTCTTTTTTGGACATCACACGTCCAAGTTACTCTGTTTATAGACATCACATGTCATAATAGAGGACTGCTTGGAGTATTTTTGAGCACATCATTTATTATTCAAGTTTTCTGTACTAATATTATTTGTTATGGTTTATATGATCACATAAGCGCTGCACATTTCACCCTATTTGTCATTTTTGCAACTTTATCCACTGCTGTGCTGGCTGCTTTAGTTTTTTTTTTTTTTTTTTTTTTTGAGACAGCGCGGTATATATTTGTTTATAACAAACCAATCTATTAACCTTCTATGAGGAGGTGAGTTGCTATCTAGATAAAGGAAGGCCCGTAGATGTGGTGTATCTTGATTTTGCAAAAGAATTTGACACAGTTCCCCATAAATGTTTACTGTACAAAATAAGGTCAGTTGGCATAGACCATAGGGTGAGTACATGGATTGAAAACTAGCTACAAGGTCGAGTTCAGAGGGTGGTGATAAATGGGGAGTACTCGGAATGGTCAGAGGTGGGTAGTGGGGTCCCCCCAGGGTTTTGTGCTGGGACCAATCCTATTTATTTTGTTCATAAACGGCCTGGAGGAAGGGGCAAACAGTTCGATGTCTGTATTTGCGGATGATACTAAGCTAAGCAGGGCAATAACTTCTCCGCAGAATGTGGAAACCTTGCAAAAAGATCTGAACAAATTAATGGGGTGGGCAACTACATGGCAAATGAGGTTTAATGTAGAAAATGTAAAATAATGCATTTGGGTGGCAAAAATATGAATGCAATCTATACACTGGGGGGAGAAGCTCTGGGGGAATCTAGGATGGAAAAGGACCTGGGGGTCCTAGTAGATGATGCAATGCCAAGCTGCTGCTAACAAAGAAAACAGAATATTGGCATGCATTAAAAAGGGGATCAACTCCAGAGATAAAACGAGAATTCTCCCAGTCTACAAGATTCTGGTCTGGCCGCACCTGTGCTGTCCAGTTCTGGGCACCAGTCCTCAGGAAGGATGTACTGGAAATGGAGTGAGTACAAAGAAGGGCAACTAAGCTAATAAAGGGACTGGAGGATATTAGTTATGAGGAAAGGTTGCGAGCACTGAACTTATTCTCTCTGGAGAAGAGACGCTTGAGAGGGGATATGATTTCAATTTACAAATACCATAGTGGTGACCCCACAATAGGGATAAAACTTTTTTGCGTAAGGGAGTTTAATAAGACACGTGGCCACTCATTAAAATTAGAAGAAAAGAGGTTTAACCCTAAGCTACGTAGAGGGTTCTTTACTGTAAGAGCGACAAGGATGTGGAATTCCCTTCCACAGACGGTGGTCTCAGCAGGGAGCATCGATCGTTTTAAAAAACTATTAAATAAACACCTGAAGGACCGCAACATACAGGGATATACAATGTAATACTGACATATAATCACACACATAGGTTGGACTTGATGGACTTTTCTCAGCCTCACCTACTATGTAACTATATCTATGGTTTCATGGACATCTGCTATACAGTTGAGATAACAGTTTAGATGACCTTTGTTTTATGTTCTTATAATGTCACACAAGCACATACTTTAAAATATATATTTCTCAAATATATTTAACAATACATGTAAAAAGTGTAAACATGAGCTGCCTCCACAAGGTCTAGATGTGGACACAGTACCAATCATATGCCCCACTCTAGCTACCGGAAATGGTGAGAAAATAGTCTTTACAGTAAAATACAGTTGTACATATAGATTTCTGTATATCTCCAGTAGTCAGGTCAACGTTTTGACAATTCAAGGCTTCCTCAGGACCTTTAATGCTAGTAGTAAGGCAGCACTATATATAAGAAAATATAAAACAGTCAATGACATAACATATTAAATACAAAAACAATAATGTTATTTAATGTGTAAGGTGCTCACATCGCTGTGGTGAATCAGGGAGCACCCATCAACAATGCCTGGGGGTTGGCACAGGGGCACCAAAGCCAACCGCCGTCAGGAGGAGCCCCACTAGGGACAGCAGGAGAAATCAAAGATCTATAATCTGAATAGGGTCACTTAGTGATCATACATAGGGATAAGTTAGGCAAAACACATGATTTATAAATGTACAAATGCATACTAAGGCTCTAGGTTATGGAGACCCAGATAAAAGTAAATGTGGATAATACCAAGTGGATGGTATAGATTCCCCAATAGATCCTGGGAACAACAAGACCATAGGTGTAAGACAGTATATTTAGACTGCTGTTAAAAGTCAGCAAAGCAAGGTAAAGAATATATAGTAATCTAACCTATATAATACAAAATTATCCATTTAGGTAAGTATTGTAGAAGCCAAAAACACAGGTGATGGTGTACAGGGAAGTAGTCTATGGTGAATTCCAGTAGCCAGATATTCTACATACACAAATAAGATAGGATGGCCTGTAAATGCAAAACAGATCATCTATAGGGGGACTGCAGCAATAAACAAATAAGGTGTAGACAAAACTATTAGACTTAGACCCATATCTGGGTTACTATAATAGTAACAAAACTGCATCCAGTAACTTGTCATGAACATAAGCCATCACACAAACTGTATATCTCCTGCATATAGTGTCCCCCTCTCCAACAGGTCGCCTTCCCCACAAAACCAAAGGGAGGCCCTGATATACCCCCAACGCACGCCCCCACCCACCAAGGCGCGAGATCATGCCCGGTGATTATGTCACCGTGCATGTGCAGGGCTTAGCGAAACAGCACCACCCACAACAGGCAGGCCTGATCACCCGGCACCACCCTCCAGACCAATCGTTCGACCGGAACCAAAGAAAGGACTTCCCCAATCGGGAGACACTATGCATCCAAGGACACATCCAAGGCACAAATGCCTGCCCACCTGACAGTGCCAAAAGGGAAAAGCCCCATGAGTCACCACAAGAGTGAACCAAAATAACAATTACAATATATGCTCAACAATGAAAATTTATATCGGTGGTGGGTGGCGGTATATCAGGGCCTCCTTCATGTGGTGGGGCAGGCAGCCTGTTTTACAGCGAGACACTATATGTAGGAGATCTACAGGTTGCTGTGATGGCTTATGTTCATGACAAGTTACTGGATGCAGTTTTGCTACTATTTTAGTGACCCAGAGATGGGTCTAGTCTACTAGTTTTGTCTACACGCTATTTGTTTATTGCTGCAGTCCCCCTATGGGAGATCTCTTTTGCATTTACAAGCCATTCTATTGTATTTGTGCATTTAGGACAGGGGTAGGCAACCTTAAAGAGGTGGAGATCTACCTGAACAACATGGGGGAAGTCAAAGATCACCGGGCACAGTGTGGTTTTACCACCCCCAAACTGCA
The DNA here is from genome assembly GCF_042186555.1 of Aquarana catesbeiana. Taxonomy (NCBI): domain Eukaryota; kingdom Metazoa; phylum Chordata; class Amphibia; order Anura; family Ranidae; genus Aquarana; species Aquarana catesbeiana. The sequence goes on along the minus strand of NC_133334.1, from coordinate 176,554,953 downwards.
AGTGTAAATTAACCCTTACTAATCTGAGCCCCCTATAAGGCTGCTTTCACACTGATGCTCTGCAGTAGTGTTGGAAGAATAGTTCGGGCTGAGCAAAAGTTCGGGCCAAACTTCATCCATTCAGGTGTTCTCTGAACATCCAAATTTTCTGTGCATTCGATAGGCTGTTTGCCTATTGAACGCACAGTAAATATATTGTTAAGGACCAGGGCCAGGAAGCGACTTCCCCACTGACAGTTAAAAAAAAAAAAATGGCATTGGGTCCCCCCAGTCCATACTAGGCCCTTTTTTTGCCCCACCCTTTTCCAAAGCACCTTGTCCCCATGTTGATGGGGACAAGGGCCTATTCCCGACAACCCTGGGCGGTGGTTGTGGGGGGTTGTGGGGTTCTGCAGGCAGGTGGCTTATATAATATGGAAGCCCCCTTTAACAAGAAGGCCCCCCACCCCCCTCTATCTGAATGAGTAGGGGTACATTGTACCCCTACTCATTTACCAAAAAAACTGTCAGAAATATATAAAAACACTAGACAAATTTTTGACAAATCCTTTATTTAAAAAATGTAAAAATACAATGTCCCCCCACGGCACCCGGAGGTGTCATGAGGGTGGCTGACCATCTAATGCCTCCTCTGCCATTTGACAGTTCTTAAATAGTTTTGGGGTAGAATCAGCTGGTGATCCTACCCCCTTGTGATGGCACTGGCCGCTGCATGCTGGGTCGGTAATGTCACGGTAATGTCACAAGAGGGCGGGGCCACCAGGTGATGTCACCAGGTTGCCCACCCTTTACCTATTTAAAGTGGAGCTCCTGCCCCCCCAGCAAAAAATTCTAAGTCAGCAGCTACAAATACTGTAGCTGCTGACTTTTAATATTAGGACCCTTACCTGTCCAGGGATCTCATGATGTCAGTACCCCAGCCGATTTCCCAATTGGCCCTCGGGTGCAGCTGCCGCCATTCCATGTAAGGGAAACCAGCAGTGAAGCCTTGCGGCTTCACAGCCGGCTCCCTACTGTGCATGCATGAAGCATGCTGCAGCAGGGGAAGGAGGAGGAGGGCCGAACTTCAAAACCAGGTGTCTGCTCCCCCCCTCCGAAAGGGGGAGAAAGCAAACAAGCAGAGTTTCCCCTTTTGGGTGGAGCTCTGCTTTAAGAACTCTCACCTGGCAGAGGAGGCATTTGGTGGTCAGCGAGTGGTTTTTTTTCCGAGTCCAGTGGTGCGGCAGGTGTCCTGATTGATGATGGATCTGATGATGGGGACATTGACTTGTCTAGTGTTTTTATTTATTTTTGACACTTTTTTTGATGAATAAGTAGGGGTACACTATACTGCATACTCATTCACATATGGGTTAAAAGGGGTTTCCAGATTCCGATAAGCCCCTGTCTGCAGACCCCCACAACCACCGCCCAGGGTTGTCGGAAGAGGCCCTTGTCCATATCAACATGGGGACAAGGTTCTTTTGAGCAGGGAGGGCTCTGCGGGAGGCAGAACCCTCCCTGCCCCAAATCACTAATCCCCCTTGTTGAGGGCATGTGGCCTGGTATGGTTCAGGAGGGGGGTGCTCGGTCGCCCCCTTCCTTCCTGCATGCTCAGATAAGGATCTGGTATCATTTTTGGGGACGACCTGGCACCGTTTTTTTTTTTTTTTTTACATTTTGATGTGGGGTTCCCTTAAAAATCCATACCAGACCCAAAGGGCCTGATATGGACTGGGGTTTCTATATTTATTTTTTAAATAGCCGGGTGTCGGCAATTGCAACTGTGAGTAAGTTTAAATGTGTTTCTCTGCATTCTTCTGCAGTCCCTTGCAGGGCTCTGCCTGGCTTTGGTGCCCCTGTGCCTTCCCCCAGGCATTGTTGATGGGCGCTCCCTGATTCACCACAGCGATGTGAGCACCATACACATTAGGTAACATTATTGTTTTTGTATCTAGTATGTTATGTCATTGACTGTTGTATATTTTCTTATATATACTGCTGCCCCACTACTAGCATTGAAGGTCCTGAGGAAGCCTTGAATCAGCAAAATGTTGACCTGACTACCGGTAATATACAGAATTCTATATGTACAACTGTATCTTACTGTAAAGTCTATTTACTCACCATTTCCGGTAGCTAGAGTGGGGCATATGATTGGTACTGTGTCCACATCTGTGGGTGTCATGTTATCTCGCGACCATCTTACCATTGATTCGACAATGGTAAGATGGTCGCCACATGTGTTTGATATGTGCATTTGAGCTAGCACTGGTGGCAGTGCTCTATTTTGGAAGTGCAATATTCTTCTTTTATTCATTAAACCTTTTGGATCAGGGATCTGCAATTAGCGGACCTCCAGCTGTTGCAAAACTAGAAGTCCCATCATGCCTCTGCCTCTGGGTGTCATGCTTGTGGCTGTCAGTCTTGCTGTGCCTCATGGGATTTGTAGTTCTGCAACAGCTGGAGGTACGCTAATTGCATATCCCTGTTTTGGATGGAGAGCAAACATCTATGTGCATTTTATGTGCTTCCCTTCTCTTCCCATATACATCAGGTGTTCCTTAGTGTCTAAGGACCTGTGTATTATTATTATTATACCGGATTTTATATAGCGCCAACAGTTTGCGCAGCACTTTACAATATAAAAGGGAGACAATACAGTTATAATACAATAAAATACAAGAGGATTAAGAGGACCCTGCTCAGAAGAGCTTACAATTTAATAGGGTGGGGCAGGTGGTACAAAAGGTTGTAACTGTGGGGAATGAGGTGTTGGAAGTGGTAGGAGATTAGTTGGAGACGTGATAGGCTTTCCTGAAGAGATTCGTTTTCAGGGATCGCCTGAAGGTAGCAAGAGTAAGGGATAGCCGGCTAGATGGAGGTAGCAAGTTCCAGAGGATGGGTGAGGCTCTGGAGAAATCCTGGAGACGAGCATGGGAGGAGGAGATGAGAGAGCTTGAGAGTAGGAGGTCTTGAGAAGAGCAGAGAGGACGATTATGGTGATATTTGGAGACTAGATTGGTGATGTAGCTCAAGGCAGAGTTGGCTTTGTATGTTGTGGTTAGTATTTTGAATTTAATTCGCTGGGTGATTGGGAGCCAGTGTAGGGATTGGAGGAGAGGGTTGGCAGACACTGAGCGGTTGGTAAGGTGGATAAGTCTGGTGGCAGCATTCATGATAGACTGAAGAGGGGATAGCCTATGGAGAGGTAGGCCAATGAGAAGGGAGTTGCAAGGGAGTGAATGAGGAGCTTGGTGTACCTTTCTTATGGGAAAAGAGGACTGAGGATCTGCCAAGAGTTTGTCAGAGCTATTACCCCTGAGGGGGACACTGCTTAATTTGACCTTCTGGTAATACAGGGGTCATAACTTTGAGGTGAGCAGCTGGTTTGGAAACACAGTTTGGAACACAGAGCACTTTTATATTTGTATTAGATGTGTATACAACTTTTTGAATATTTTGGTGTTGATATTCAAGAATTATTTTTGTTATGCTGCACTGTTTTTTTGTTTATGTAAGGTTCCTGTTAATGCCTAGAGGAAGAGCCATGATGCCAGCTCAAGGATAGAGTGTTCTAATGCCGCGTACACACGATCGGAAATTCGGCCAGCAAAAGACCGATGAGAGCTTTTGGTTGAAAAATGCGACCGTGTGTATGCGTGTATGAAATGAACTTGAGGAAGATAAAAAATGTGGAATTTGTTCAAGCTGAAAACTTATGGACATTTGCAAGGCCCTCACACATGAGAGACTGTCCTGCTTAAGAAACTATTGCTGCCACTTTGCTAAAGACTATCTTCTAACCTAAAGACTGTCACCTGCTTTTTATCTTTTCATGGACATCTGCTATACAGTTGAGGTAACAGTTTAGATGACCTTCATTTTATGTTCTTATAATGTCACTATCTGGTCATATGTTAGTTCATATCTACCAGTCAATCATAACAGTTGTCGTATGTGGCCTTTGGCCAGAAGGCAACAGGGGCTTTAAACTTAAAGAAAAAATTTGACAACCCATTGGCTCTGTAATATGTTAAGCAATATCAGCTCATGTCCTTGGCACTTATTCTGTCTATCTCAAGAGCATAAAAAATCTGTCATAGAAGAGGGGCTGTAGGAAAGATGATCAGCACTCCGGTTGTTGCTCTTAAAAAATCTTCATTTTATTGAAAAGCCACAGTGTAAACGCAGATAAAATCAGCTGGCCTTAGTCGCAGCCACATTACAGATATAAAACTTTGAAATAAATAGTAGCTCTAAAGAGGGGCTCTCAGAACGATAATCTGTTTTTATCGCTCTCCCACATGTGGTAAATAAACCTTCACTTAGCATTGCAAGAACTCTTCTTTCTTTTACCAAGTGGTGAGTCCAGCCTGGGCAAACCATAACAAATTTTACTACATGATTAAACATTAAAAATTACAGTCAGACTTATTATGGGTCATAAAATCTGTACCACAACATCAAAATGTGAACTGCAACTTAATTCCCCACAGTCATCATATTCCATCCAAATACAATGCATGATTTTTGGAACATATAATCTATGGACAGCAATTCTCATCAATCAAAGCGTTTCCCATTACTGCTTCATCAGGACAGAAGAGGAAGAATTGCAATAATAACCTAGAAATACCAGTGCAGTTCATGTGCAGAAAACTCTCAGAGGGGGCATCAAGACATCAATAGGTGAGCCGTGAGGTAGAACCAGCCAAAGTAATTTTCAAAATATTAGGTGAGCAGCCTTTAAGGCAATGATGTCACAAATATTATAATCTACTCAGCATCATAATCTCCAGATTTATATATCTTACCCACATATGTTAATCAAAGAGTTTGCCAAGCTCCAACACAGGATGGAACTGTGGGAGTTTAAAGTAGCGCAGTGCCACGTCCTAAACGTCAATAGTTAAATAGAAAAATGGAAAAATTTACTTTCCAGGCACCAATTATAGAAAAAAAAAATATAAACTTTATTAAACACATAATACAAGAAAAAACATTTAAAATATTGCAAATGAAATGCAAAAAATAGCTAAACCTCTCCAATATGGATCATATGAATCAGAACCATATCACTACAGGTATGTATCACTGTATTGAGTTATGACATACAAAAAAGCTCTACATGTTTTGCGAAAATCGCTTCTTCAGGAGCTTTGTAAATATTCTAAAGGAGAGAAAAATGGCAATCCATAACAGTTATAATCTTTTATGGTAATGGTATGAAGTCTCAAGAATTTGCAGGGAATACCAAAAAAGCAATCAAGGGAGGGCTCAAACCAGGGCATGCAAAGAGTGCAGCTAATCACATGTGGGGACAAGCCTAGTAAAATAGTCTGAGCGTATAGAATACAAAAACACCAGAAATAAGGTACGTGTCCACAGCCTAGTATGAAATAGGCAAAAGACCCAAAAAGACTTAGATGAAGTAGATAAGATAGCTCACACCGTAGAAGGAATGAAAGGGTGCAGTCAGGTGTTAGAATCCCGACCAGCCTACCTTATTAGAGAAACATAATTGGCATTGGCCTGAATAAATGTTGTATAACCGTAAGCTTTATGCTTGAAAATGGAACTGTGTTTGGCGGCAGAAACCACCACCTGTAAAGTATATATAAATAGTAATAATAAGAATAATCTTGTTGCAAACAATCTATCTAAGAGATTGATAAATGGTGTTAACTGGATAGTCTCGCCTTTACTTAAAAATAGTATGCATATAATGTATCGAAGTAAAGGGGTTTTTTTTATCTATAGTGGACCACCAACGATTGATAACATAGTTTTGACTTGTAGTCAAACGGCACAATGAGCCTGCAGGTTTCAGTTCCACATCATCTAAAGGAAAGGGTAGCACTGGTAAATTGTTTAAAAGTCCTAACAACAAAAGCGCATAGTCAGTGGAGAGTATAGAAGTACCTTACCAGGATAAATGCAGTAGTGATGGATAGATAGATCCACGGACGGACGAATGTCTGGAGAGGTTGCCATGATACAAGGCTGGGTGTCCAGCCTTATATGCACATCCCATTCAGGTGTGCAGCGAGCTTCCGCATCACCTGACTCGGCCAGAAAGAGGTGCACATGCAACCTCGCCACAGCCGCGCATGCGCAGTCCATGAAGCAGCTACAATAGACGCCGTCGTGCAGGAGGAGCATCACCCTGTGGTCCTCAGGGCTGAGAGCTCCCCTAAGTGTGCACTCCGAGATGGCAGTGTTGAAAAACATTTCATGGGGCAGATGAATAAAGCTTAAACAGTGGATGGTAAGACAGCCAAAGGAAAAGGGAGAGAGAAACCACAGAAGGGAGATTGTCAAACCTGGACCACAATAGGTCATTTCCACAAGGGGACAGACTGCAGCTGTCCGGCCACACGCGTAACCTGTAGCAACAACACGCCACATAAGCCAACCAGATGATGCCATTGGAGTTTCCACTGCGGGCTTTCCCTGAAAGGGAAGGCCCAGCGATATTTGAATCCCTTCTGCATGAGTGCCAACAGCAGAGGTTTGAGTGCCCATCGCCTCTGGATGGTATATGGCAAAAGATCTGCAAAGACCTCAATTTCATGGCCCTGGATAGACAAGGAGGGGGATTCCAGGGAACATTTTATGACCGACTCCTCCACCTCGTAATAATTTGGCTTTACAACGATGTCCCTAGGCAAACCAGGGGCTTTGAACTTAAAGTTGGAAATTTAACAACCCATTGGCTCTGTAATATGTTACGCATTATCAGCTCATGTCCTTGGCACATATTCTGTCTATCTCCAGAGCATAAAAAATCTGTCATAGAAGAGAGGCTGTAGGAAAGATGATCAGCACTCCGGTTGTTGCTCGTAAAAAATCTTCATTTTATTGAAAAGCCACAGTGTAAACGCAGATAAAATCAGTTGGCCTTAGTCACAGCCACATTACAGACATACAACTTTGAAATAAATAGTAGTTCTAAAGAGGGGCTCTCAGAACGATAATCTGTTTTCATCGCTCTCCCACATGTGGTAAATAAACCTTCGCTTAGCATTGCAAGAACTCTTTCTTTTACCAAGTGGTGAGTCCAGCCCAGGCAAACCATAGCAAATTTTACTACAAGATTAAACATTAAAAACTACAGTCAGACTTATTATGGGTCATAAAACTGTACCACAACATCAAAATGTGAACTGCAACTTAATTCCCCACAGTCATCATATTCCATCCAAATACAATGCATGATTTATTGAACGTATAATCTATGGACCGAAATTCTCATCAATCAAAGCGTTTCCCATCACTTCTTCATCAGGACAGAAGAGGAAGAGTTGCAATAATAACTTAGAAATACCAGTGCAGTTCATGTGCAGAAAACTCTCAGAGGGGGCTTCAAGACATCAATAGGTGAGGTAGAACCAGCCAAAGTAATTTTCAAAATATTAGGTGAGCAGCCTTTAAGGCAATGATGTTGCCAATATTACAACCTACTCAGCATCATAATCTCCAGATTTATATATCTTACCCACATATGTTGATCAAAGAGTTTGCCAAGCTCCAACACAGGATGGAACTGTGGGAGTTTAAAGTAGCGCAGTGCCACGTCCTAAATGTCAATAGTTAAATAGAAAAATGGAAAAAGGGACTTTCCAGGCACCAATTATAGAAAAAATATATATAAACTTTATTAAACACATAATACAAGAAAAAACATTTAAAATATTGCAAATAAAATGCAAAAAATAGCTAAACCTCTCCAATATGGATCATATGAATCAGAACCATATCACTACAGGTATGTATCACTGTATTGAGTTATGACATACAAAAAAGCTCTACATGTTTTGCGAAAATCGCTTTTTCAGGAGCTTTATAAACATTCTAAAGGAGAGAAAAATGGCAATCCATAACATTTATAATCTTTTATGATAATGGTATGAAGTCTCAAGAATTTGCAGGGAATACCAAAAAAGCAATCAAGGGAGGGCTCAAACCAGGGCATGCAAAGAGTGCAGCTAATCACATGTGGGGACACGCCTAGTAAAATAGTCTGAACGTATAGAATACAAAAACACCAGAAATAAGGTACGTGTCCAAAGCCTAGTATGAAATAGGCAAGAGACCCAAAAAGACTTAGATTAAGTAGATAAGATAGCTCACACCATAGAGGGAATGAAAGGGTGCAGTCAGGTGTTAGAATCCCGACAAGCCTACCTTATTAGAGAAACATAATTGGCATTGGCCTGAATAAATGTTGTATAACCGTAGGCTTTATGCTTGAAAGTGGAACTGTGTTTGGCGGCAGAAACCACCACCTGTAAAGTATATATAATAGTAATAATAAGAATAATCTTGTTGCAAACAATCTATCTAGGAGATTGATAAATGGTGTTAACTGGATAGTCTCGCCTTTACTTAAAAATAGTATGCATATAATGTATCAAGGTAAAGGGGGTTTGTATCTATAGTGGACCACCAACGATTGATAACATAGTTTAGACTTGTAGTTAAATGGCACAATGAGCCTGCAGGTTTCAGTTCCACATCTAAAGGAAAGGGTAGCACTGGTAAATTGTTTAAAAGTCCTAACAACAAAAGCGCATAGTCAGTGGAGAGTATAGAAGTACCTTACCAGGATAAATGCAGTAGTGATGGATAGATAGATCCACGGACGGACGAATGTCTGGAGAGGTTGCCGTGATACAAGGCTGGGTGTCCAGCCTTATATGCACATCCCATTCAGGTGTAAAGCGGGCTTCCGCATCACCTGACTCGGCCAAAAAGAGGTGCGCATGCAACCTCGCAATGGCTGCGCATGCGAAGTCTGTGGAGCGGCTACAATAGATGCCGTCGCACGGGAGGAGTGTCACCCTGTGGTCCTCAGGGCTGAGAGCTCCCCTAAGTGGGCACTCCGAGATGGCAGTGTTGAAAAACATTTCATGGGGCAGATGTATAAAGCCTAAACAGTGGATGGTAAGACAGCCAAAGGGAGCCAAAGGGAGAGAGAAACCACAGAAGGGAGATTGTCAAACCTGAACCACAATAGGTCATTCCCACAAGGGGACAGACTGCAGCTGTCCGGCCACACACGTAACCCACAGCAACAACACGCCACATAAGCCAACCAGATGATGCCATTGGAGTTTCCATTGCGGGCTAGAGACAAAAAGCCTTAATCAAAATAGTTGAAACAGGTAGAGCCTACGAAAAATAAAATAATACGTAAGAACACAATACATCATTAGAAATAACAATTGTTAAAATATATGAACTAACATTTTGGGCAATGAATAAAAATATATATAAGCAAACAAAGAATATCAAAAGATAAAACATTATTAAATTACTGGGCACACAGGCCCAGACAGTAGCAAGCATATATCTCTCATTGGGGGGAGGGGGAAGGACACAGAGACACAACAGCAAAAAACAGGATAGAAGATATCATATATAAAGCTAAAGAGGAATGTAGTAGTGTAATGGGATGCCCCTTTGTCCAGATTCTGGTACAGGTCCCTTTAACTCAACTCCCCACAATCCTCTGAGCTCCTGAACACGCCTGGGGGATATAAAAGTCAGCTCCACCCAGCTTCCTGTGCTCAGAGAGATCCTGCCTGATGGGACAGCAGTGACTGGGCAAGTGAGCTTTTCCCAGGTGCTGGGTCCTCCCCTGTTAAGTCTGGTGTGCGGGCCACCAGCAGTGAGCACAAGAGCATTCAGTATCTTACCAAGCCCCAGTCACTGGAGAGGACTCTGTTACAGTCCATTGGTGGAAGCTGTCCATGAAATGAGTTGGCCCTATCTCCAGCCACCAGAACCCCCTGACCGAAGCAAGTAGGAAGCAGTGCCAGCGGGAAGTTTGTCAGCAGGAGGTCCGCTCAGCTCACTGTTCTGTTGGTCGAACAATTACTATTTTGGACATGTGAGATTCTTTAGATCTCTATTCTATCTGTAGATTGGACTCAGAACATGCTGCTGCCACCTTGTGGACATTAGTTGAATGGCAGTATAATTGTTATATCCACTTTCTTTATGGTTCATATTAATGTTCTGTACTGTATACCCAGTTTTGCACGATTTCCGGTGCAATTTATGTTGAGGTTCACTTTTAAGTAAAGTAGATATTGCACATCACCACTGGTCTGATTATTTGGCTGTGACCGCTCCACTACAGTAGTAATTTTATAAAAATTATTTATAAGATTATAATTCATTAATGCCTGGCCGTGTGGCATTAAAGCGTTCTATCCATTTAGTTTCCTGCTGGAGTATTCTCCTGTCCCAATCGCCTCCCCTCGGATCTTGCAATATGACTGCCAAAACTATAAAGGTGGCAAAAGAAGTGTTGAATCTGTGATAGAGGTCAAGGTGTCTACTTATGGGACTTAACATCCTACCATTAGTTGAAGAATAAATGTGGTCATTAATTCTCTGACGTAGTTGACGAATAGTCTTTCCGACATAGAATACCCCACACTTATGGGTCATAAGATAGACCACCCCTTGGGTACTACAGTCAGCCTAGAAATGTGGGTAGAAGAGTTCCCCATTGGGTAGTCTAAATCTATGACCTGTAGAGACCCAAGGGCAGTAGGCGCAGTGGCCACATTTGTAAATTCCTTGTTCCTGGACAGTCTGTCCATGAGAGGGGACATAGTGACTCTTGGTGAGTCTGTCACGTAAAGACACTGCCCTTTTAAAGACAATCTCGGGGTGATCGCTGATATATTTGTTCAGAGTGGGGTCCTCATATAGGATATGCCAATGTTTGGCCAGAACATTTCTTAATTGATGTTGCTGAAGAAAAAAATGTTTAACACCTTGCCTCTCAGTTGGGATATTTACCTTAACCAACCCAATACCATTAAGTATATACAGTTACACAAGCCATTTAAGACGGTTCAAACTGGTAGTTACAACCACATGGGGTTCTATAGCGGTGCACACAGCAAGCTGCCACTAAATCAACTAAACACAGTATGTTCCACAGCTCAAAGTTTATTGGTAGTTGTGGCCCTTGGGCTGTAGCTGTGTTCTAGTGGACATGAGTGGTCTAGGCTGGATATCAAAGTCTTCTAGTCCCAGAACCTGGCAATCTATTTCCATGAATCACAAAAATACTATGCATACCAATGCGAATCAATCATAAAGTGCAATAACATAAAGTGCTAATGTGCAAATAAATTAATGTCCAGGGTCCTTGAACCTGTCCTTCCTCCACGTCCACAATTTGTGTATAAGAAGGCCTTAACCCTCTGTAACATAACAGACCAGTCCAGTGTTGGGGATTGCCATCATCTATGAGATACCATATAGGAACAAATCTATCTATTGTTGGGACTATATTGGCACAAACATGAAAAAAATGCCATAAAAAAATTAACAAATTTTATTTTATTTAGAAATTTAAAGGACAACGATATACAAACAACCAATGCGGCTAAAGACAAAAAATTACATGTGATAACATGAATTTACGGATAGGGGAATATCCAACAATGATGAGAAATATAACACTGGCACGTTTCGAGGATTGTTCTTCAGAGCTGTCCAAATATGTGATAAAAGCAACCATAGATGTTGGATAGATAGGGTAACAACGCTGTCATATTAAAAAGAAGGACCTTTTACTGTCGCCATTGCCATATTGTCTCCTGCTACCAGGGGTCAGAAGCCAATGCAGCACAATTGCTGGTGTCCCAAATAGAGACTATATCTTCTTTGTTAAAAGATAATCTCAGAAGGTAAAGGATGCACACATAAGCGCCAATGCTATGATGGTAAACTCTACATCCAGGAGCATGTCAGGTCATGCAGACACTTGGCAGTCCATTCCACACAGGTGTACAACTGATGGAAGTGGATCAAACGAATTACACAGCCTGGCGACAGACACTCTCCAGTCCTCCTCTGCTCACCCCCTGCTATATTGCTCCCACGCTGCTCCCTACCTGTGGCATCTGCTAGTTTGTTTAATCTTATTTTTATTATTTTTAATAATTTTAAAATACACAAATGTATTCATCATAGTTACTGTACCTAAAGTGGAGTTCCAGTCACCTGTGGAAAAAATAAAAGTCAGCAGCTACAAAAACTGTAGCTGCTGACTTTAAAAAGCAGCCACTTACAGTACCTGTCCCACAATCCTGCGCCGGAATCTTCACTATGGGCACCCGGCTGTGACAGCTTGCGGCTTCACAGCTGGGTGCCCACTGAGAATGCGCATTGTGAATGGTGGATGCAGTTTTCTGGGACCTGTTAGTGTCCCAGAAGACTGCAGGAGGGAGGGAGGTGAACTTCAGTTTCTGTCGGAATGGAAGTGGGAGGAAACGGGTACCTGTCAAAATCTGGTACCTGCTCCCCCCCCCTCCTTAAAAGTGCCAATTGTTCAAGAGGAGTGGGGAACGAGTCCTTAAAGCGGAACTTCCCCTTTTTTGGTGGAGTTCCGCTTTAAGTTAGACTAAGACTAAGATCTAACAAAAGCTCATTCAAAAATAGTAAGTACAAGACCAAGAAAATAATTTCATGGCAAAGCATAATCAAAGAGATAACCATTGCCTCTTATAAATAATGGAGGGCCAAGGCATCCAATTGTAACAAAGTTAATCTCATGGTCTAATCTAAAATGAAAGAAAATAGAAAGGAAAGAAAGAGAGAGAGAGAAGAGCAGAGAAAAGGAGAAGAAGAAAAAATGCTCTCCACCCATCTCCAAAACCTCAGTCATGGAGTACTCATCTCTTATAGTCCAGGTGGACGAGGTCATAGTATGTTTGTCCAGCTCCTCCTCTGTTAGTAATTGTTCCGAATCCCTAAGTAATCACATTTCCAGCACCCATTTGGTCAGAGTGGGCACATTCATGGATTTCCAGTATTTAGAAATGACAGCTCTAGCAGCTGTCAGAAAGTAATGCCATATTTTTCAGCTTTGATTGAACCTGACAATGTAGACAGTAAGATCATTTGAGGAATATTAGAGAGGAAAGTACCTGTGGCTTTCCAATACAATTGTAAAATAGAAGTCCAGAAACTCTTAATCGGGCAGCAGTCAGCACAGATATGAAGCACAGTGCCCTCGTGAGTCCCACACCACCAACACAAGCTAGGAAAAAAAAGGTGATATGATGTAGAGTATCTGGGCACTTATACCATCATGTCAGGACTTAAAAATGTTTCTCTTGGGCAGCACTAGCTATAGCTATATTTATTTATTTATTACTGGCTATAGAAAGCTTATATGACAAAAGTAATGCTTTCTCCCAGTCTTTCTCTCCAATTTGAGCTTATAATTCCTTCTCCCAAAAAGTTGTGTAAGCCAGGGGGGCACATGCTCAGAGCTCTTCAAGATGGCCACTTGAGCTGAGAGCTCTGTCCAAAGCCCGCAGATAATCCGCAGTCACAGCGCCCACAGCCCTCGTTTTGTGGCGCCTTTAGCAGTGTGTGGTTGGGGAGACCTGCTAGCAGTGCTCATGCCCGGAGGAGCAGACTGCAGAGCTTGCTTCTGGCTGCCACCTGTGGAGTGGGTGCAGATAGACACTTCCAAGATGGTGCCCGGCTCCTCTCTGCCTCCACCTGTCTTAGATCCCAGCTCTATGGTGGATGATGAAGGTGAGCAATTTTAGTTGCATCACATTCAGGGCTTTCAAGTGAGAGCTCTGGTCTCTGCAGGAGACTCCACTGAGTCCCTCATTGAGCGAACCATGGATGAGCTAGTGCTTTCTCAGACTCAGAGCCCTTCTAACCCTGATCTAGCAGCCTGCCAGCCTTCTTTGAATTGTTGGAGGTGAACTCCCTGTTTGCTAAATTCCCAGATCTATTGGAAAAAGGTCTAACCAGAATAGCCTCCCAGATTACTGCTGATATTAAGACTGATCTGCAGGGCCTCGGTTCCCGTATTAAAGCTATTGAGCATAAGGTTGATCTAACTGTAACATGAACAAAGCAAAACACTGCCTGCATTCAATATCTCCAGGAACAATTGGAAGCAGCACTGGCAAAAATTGATGACCTGGAGAACTGCTCCAGGTGCTACAATTTCAGGATAAGGGGGCTCCCTGAAATTTTTTAAAGACACCTCTGCTGCGGTTTACGCATCTTTGAGAGAGCTATTGCCTGATCTTCCTGAACATTGGCTGGAAGTGGATAGAGTTTAGAGGGCTTTGCAGCCCTCTTCCCGGATGGTTTGCCTAGGGACATCGTCGTAAAGCCAAATTATTACGAGGTGGAGGAGGCGGTCATAAAATGTTCCCTGGAATCCCCCTTCTTGGCTTTCCAGGGCCATGAAATTGAGGTCTTTGCAGATCTTTTGCCATATACCATCCAGAGGCGATGGGCACTCAAACCTCTGCTGTTGGCACTCATGAAGAAGGGAATCAAATATCGCTGGGCCTTCCCTTTTCCTCTTTCATTTACATTCCAGAATAAGTCTTATATTTTTTCCTCTTTTGCTGAAGGGGAACATTTAATGTTGAAGCTGGGAATCATCACTCAAGATCCGGTACCAGGCAGTGGGCCTGGTACATCCAAGCATACCCTACCACTGAACCCTATTTCCCCTCTGTGGCAAGATCTTAAATCTTGTCGGACCAGGGACTCTCACCCACCGTAAACTGCCTCCCTAGTCTTGGGTGTTTTTGTCTTAGATGACAATTGTGAGACTTATGTCACCTAGAGCTGTGATTGGAAACTCTAGTCTCCTTTAGTCATACACTTGTTACACTGATTTAACAGTTTTTTTCCTTACAGTCCTTGGGATCACAAGGGAGCCACTCTTAGGCTTCTGTGAGTCCCTCTGGGGCTGTCCTATTTTAGTAGCGGGTCTCCTCCTTGGGGCTTCCTCAGCTTACTGTTTTCCTTGGCTGTTGGGGCCATTGGTGGGGGGGATTCCCCTGCTTAATGTTTACACATGGTAGCTGAGTTATTAATATGCTCTTTGTTGAGTTTAATTTGGTGGCTGCAAGGCTGGCTCGGGAAGGGTTGCTTCCCCTCTTGATCCACTGTGCTTAGTTTTGGCACCTTGGCTCAAGATGTGGTTCACCGTTGTGTTGGACATGGTAACTTTGTCTGCAGCTAGTGGGAGTGTGCTGGTCCCCTCTTTCTCCCCACTTGTAATTCTGTCACCTTCTTTTGTTATTTTTTCTTATCTGTTCCTTAATGTTTTTTCTTTTTTATCTGGTACAGAGAAGTCCGCTTTTCATAAGGATGTTGGCCGCTGCACCTGGGGACTCCTGATATGTGTTTCTGAATATTCTGTGTGTGTTGTGGTGAGTGGTGGCCTACCTGTTGTGAATACCCCCCTGCTGGCTTATAATTATATGTCCTGCTAACCAGTTTTACGGATTTTCTCTCATAATACCCAAGGCCTGAACTCGCCCGTGAAAAGACGCAAACGTTTTCAGTACTACCATTTGCAGAAAGCGGATATTATTTTACTTCAGGAGACCCATTACCCTTGCTCCTATAACCCAAATTTTGTACACAGCAAATTTCCAGTCTTTTTTTTAGATCATGCCTCGGATAAGACCAAGGGGGTTGCCATCTTTTTTCAAAGCGGATTCTCCCCTGCAGGAAATTAAGGACCCTGATTGTCAATATTTGTTTTTAAAAGGCACCATAGGAAGGCAACATTACTCCCTGATTTCCTACCTTGCACACAATCAGGAGCAACCTTCCTTTTTTTACTACGTTTCGGGAGCTTGGCCCACATTTGGAAGGTACTGTGGTTTTTTGGGGGTGATTCCAATGTTGCATTGGACTTGAGTATGTATATGAAGATGTTCCCTAGTTACATAGTAGGTGAGGTTGAAAAAAGACACAAGTCCATCAAGTCCAACCTATGTGTGTAATTATATGTCAGTATTATCTTGTATATTCCTGTATGTTGTGGCAGTTCAGGTGCTTATCTAATAGTTTTTTGAAACTATCAATGCCCTAAGGCGAGCCTGTATATTGCTAAAATGCTTTATTCCATGGGCATGGTTGATATTTGGAGGTAAAGCCATCCCACAGCTAGGGACTATACTCATTATTCTTCCCCGCACGCCACTTATGCTAGGATTGATCATATGTTTGTCTCCAGTAGTAGTGTACCACTTGTTCTTAAGTCACACATTAGAGAGATGGCATGGTTTGATAACTCTATGTTTTTTTCTGGTGCTCTCTCAGGGTCCTCCGGGTACATTGTGGTGGAGGCTGAATGAATCACTTCCCAGTGACACAGTATGTTGTGTGGAAATTGAACAATTTTTACATGACTATTTTTTGCAGAATGACATGGAAGATGTGCCTCCTGCTACGTTTTGGGCGGCCCATAAAGCTACCATTTGAGGTAAGATTATCCAGCTTTCCACTCAATCAAGAGGGAGCATCGGATAGACCTGGAGAGATTGGACTCCGAATTGCAATCCTTCTGTAAAACCTATAAATGTAGGCCTACGCTTTCTACAATTGAATCGACTAGATTGGCCCTTAATTTAGCTTTGACTACTAGGGCCGAGTAAAGCTTACTGTGGAGTATTGCAAAATTTTACAGTCAGCGCGATAAGAACGGTCCTATGTTAGCTGCTAGGCTGACTCAGAGAGTTTGCTCCTATGCGTTACCAAGGATACGCGCTGTTGCGGGTAGTTATACCAAAAACCCACAACAGATTTTGGAAGAATGCCACACTTTCTATTCCCAGCTTTACCAGTCAGGCTCTTTGGGAAGTCTGGAGGATGTAGTCGCATTTTTGTCAAATTTATCTTTGCCTAAACTTTTGTCTATATATGACCCATTTTTTCAATTCTCTGAGGGCAGGGGTTTCTTGGATGCTGCTTTAAACACGGCTTTTACTACAGTATTCCCTAAGTAGGGATGAGCTTCGAGTTCGAGTCGAACATGAGTTTGACTCGAACATTGGCTGTTCGTTCGTTCGATGAAGATTGAACATTATGGGCCTTTTGCGCGAAATTCGAGCGGCGCATCACGGTGCATAATACACTGCGTCCATCGCAGTGGTTTGCTGGCTGATGATTGGTCAAGCATGCACTATGACCCGCATGCTTTGGCCAATCACAGCGCCGTAAGCAAACAGAGCCATAATTGGCCAAAGGCAAAAATAATAAAATATTGGGTAAGTAATGTTGTGTAAGCTGGGAGGTTTGGATGAGAAACAGAAAACAAAATAAGATACATTTGAGAGATTGCAGTAACAAGTCTTTAAATGGGGTGGGATCCATAGTATGCTGATGTACCCCTATGGGAAAGGATGGATTATCAAATAGGGGTGTCATAGGGCCAATATAAGCTGAAATATGGAGGCGTTCAATCAGGATATCCTGATAAGCCCAAAGTCCTTTAGTAAGAACAAAAAGAGTGCCAATATCCTTCCTTTTGGAGGTTAACATCCAGAGGAGAGCCTGTAAATCTAATGGGCATAGAAATTGCTCAAGTTGAACCCATAATTTACCTTGGGAATGATGAAACTAATCTGAAGACCTAATAAGGATGGATGCTTGGTAATACAGTGCCACATCTGGGGGGCTTGCGCCCCCTCTATTCTTGGTAATAGATTAGTCTGGGGGGCTTGCACCCCCTCTATTCTTGGTCATATACTTTACGATTCAAGGGTATTTTGATCCCCAAATAAAAGCTGTAAAGGCCCTCTGCAATTTACGAAAAAGAAGATGGGGCATATACTGGAACAGTTTGGAAAAGATATAAAAATCTCAAGATTACATCTATTTTTTAATTATTTATTCTCCCAAACCATGAGAGAACCTTTGTATCATAGTTTTGGAGATCTAGAATAGTTTTACATGCAAGGGACTAATAGTTAAGGGAATAAAGCTTAGACAGGACTTGTGGTATATCTATCCCTAGATATTTTAAAGAAGTAGAACATATCTTGAAAGGAAAATGTACCTTTACTATCTGCACTACTATTGCTGAAAGTGAGACATTTAAAATTAAAATAAATAAAAAAAAGACATTTAAAATTGCAGATTTGGATGCATTCTCCTGATATTTGAGCCATCCTGCTCAGTAAACTCCTGCTGCCAGGTCGGGAATCCCCCCTGAGCCATCCAGCCAGACAAAGACAGATCGAACAAGAAACAGCCTACTCCCAAGCTCTGAAGCTCTGTCCCTGGGGCACGAGCGATAGCAATTTTGTCTCCTTCCCTAAGTGCTGGGGCTGCTGTTGCCAACCAGATGGATCTGTGGTCGCTCCCCATCACGGACACTGACAGAAAGGAGACATCTCAGTCTGGGGCTCTAGCACATCCGCCGGAGGACTCCTATACCTCTGCCATCCTGGCTGCTATGTATAGAGGCCAGCAAAACCTCACTCATGGGCCGGATTTATACTCTGGCGATCGAGTCTGGCCTCATCTGACATGATCTGGACAAATTTAGGGGTCGCCTAACCACTGCTGAGTCCCACATATCGGACATAGAACATTCTGCTGTCACTGCCCACTATAATCTGGAAGAATTACAGCTGCTGCAGATGCTAAAACATAGATTACAGCCCTGGCAGAATCTCCCCCTATTGGTAATCGGATAAGTTAACCTACTAAAGATTAAATATCTTCCCCTTTTCCTATATATATATTCAGGAACTCACCTATGTCGATCCCGAAACATATTTTCAAAAGTAAAGATTGCCTATTTTCAGGTTTTTTGTGTGGGGGGGTCAAACTCCAGGTGCTTCAGCAGCCATGGAAACGGGGGGGGGGCTGGCGGTCCCAAATTTTTTCTGCTATTTCCTGGCAGGTCAATTTGTTTTTGCCCACCAATTGTTCACCCTCCCGGAGATGATGCAGCAGTTGCATTGGAGGCAGCCATCGTAGGTTCCTACGAGGCACTGACACATTTATTATTTCGGGAAGCTAGGGCGCCATACCCTATCACCCATGCTTGGTACTGTCAGGATGTGTGGGGTAGCTAGAAAGGCAGAGATGGGAGATGGCCACGAAATATCCACTTATATCCCATTATGGAAGAACCCACAGCTACCTAATTTTTATACTTGCCCGGATCCTATTACGTGGATCTAATTTGGTGTTAAAAAGTTTGGCGATGGAGTACTCCTCCAATTCAATGTCATGAAATATACATATCACTTACCTAATTCACACCTGTTTCGGTATTTGCAACTTCGCCATGCCTATAATGCTCAATTTGGATCTGCTGCAATCACTATGCGAATGGGAGATCTGGAGGCAATGATCTGTGACGATGCTTTAGATAAAGCTCTGTCTAATATATATAAACAACCATGTATTGATATAGGCAAGGTTCTCACACCTTGTAGAAATGCCTGGGTGGCAGTCTTTCCTCAGCTAGATGGGTATGATTGGAATGATCGCTGGGAGGTTTACTTTATCAGACTGCTGTCGGCTAGAGACCATCTCATTCAGTACAAATTTTTACACAGAACATACCCTACTCCAGCCAGATTGGCTGGGATCTTTCCCACTCAATCACCCAACGCTCCAACATTAATGTGTAAAGCAAAGGGGATAAAGGGCAGCCCTGGTGTGTACCATTATTAATAGGGAACCGTGGAGAAAGAGATCCATTGACCCTCACCCTTGCAGAGGGATAAGAATATAGGACCAAGATGCTAGAGGTCATCCTGGGACCCAGTCCCATTTGGAATAGAGTATGACCCTATCAAAGGCCTTCCCTGCATCAATTGACAGGAGGCACATAGGGATAGAAGAAAACTGAGCATAGTGCATTAGCAACAATGTTTAAATCATATTATCTCGTGCCTCCCGCCCAGAGACAAAACCCATTTGATCTAGGTGGATAAGGCCTGAAAGCAATGATTGGAATCTGTTAGCATCATCTTAGAATACATTTTCAGGTCAACCCCAATTAAAGAAAAGGGACGTTTTGATCCTTGTCAGGTTTTGGTATTAGAGAAATATGGGCTTCAAGAGCCTGTCGAGGGAGGAACTCCTCTTGTGAGACTGCATTGAACACTTTAAGCAAAAAGGGAGCAAGGACATCACAGAATTGTTGGTAAAACTTTGGAGTAAAGCTGTCTGGGCCAGGGCTTGTCCTAGACAGAGTACTACCTATGGAAATAAAAAGCTCTTGCTCTGTGAACGGAGTTTCTAGCGCAGTCTTTGTTTCATCATCTAAAACCGACAGGGCAAATTCAGCAACATATGTTGCAATCACTACCTTCTTAGCATCTAAATCTGAAGGAAGGGGTCGATAAACTATAAAGATCATGATAGTAAGTACTAAACACCTGGAGAATAGAACAGGGAACGTGGACCATAGTATCATCAGTGGTCCATATTTGAGGGTCAGCTTCTTTCTGGGGTGTAGCAACTGAGCAAGAGGCCTGCCACACTTATTGCCGAGTTCATGACATTGCACAGCTTGTTTATTGGTATAGGTACTCATAGAGGTGCTATACAGTTTCAAAAGTTTTGATCTAGTCGCTCAGATTTCTGTCATAACTGTTCTTGTCAGGAAGGTTTTATGTTTGGTTTCTAAGTCCTGTAGAGTAGACCTAATCATCTCAGACCATTCCTTCTTCAATCTAGAACCATGCCAAATGGCCCCCCTCTTAGCACTGAATTAAGTGCCTTCCATTGGAGTGGTAATGAGGTGGAATCGTTGGAGTGATTAATAAGGAAATGCTGAATAGTCAAGGTTAATGCTTGAGAGCAAGTCTTGTCTTCATATAAAGATTCATTGAAACCCCACGTCCATTCCCGAAGGGGAAGATGAGGGATTGTAATCTAAAGCATAAGAGGAGATTGATCCGATCAATGTTTCACCTGTGTAACCAATTGAGTATGGAATGACTAACAAAAAAATTATCTAGTCTACTATATGTTTGATAAAAAAATAAAAGAAAGTATAATTAATAGAACAAGGGTAGAAGAAGAATCTGCCAAACATCCACGAAATGGAAATGTATAGCCTCTTTTTGATGGACTTTAATTAATAAGAGAATGATGAATGAACCATGGAGGAATCTATAGAGGTGGAATTGAAATTCCCCCTCAGAATGATTTCCCCTCAGCGAAGTCGGCTAGAACCTCCAAAAACTGCAGAGTGACTTTGATCTGATTAGAATTTGGTAAATGAAAGTTGGCAATTGTGAGTGATCTTTCCCAGACAGAGATCTACAATAATATATAGCTACCTATAGGATTGACCCCCTTGTCTATAAGAGTCATAGGGAGGTTCTTGTGGATTGCAATAGACAACCTTTAGATTTGCCCTCAGCATTCGTACAATGGAACCAAGGAGAATGATACTTGTTCTGTCACATGGGTACACAATCTGACTGGAAATTGGTTTCCTGCAATAGCATAATTGGTACTTTTGCTTTATGGAGTTAGTACAGGACCTGGCCCCACTAGGAAGGGGCATTTAAACCTTTAATATTGTAAGAACAATGATTAAGATCCATCAAGCTGGAAGTAGTGGAAGCCATGAGGAGGTGGGAGGGTGGAGAGCAATTAAGGTTTAGAAACAAAACAGTAGAGAAGAAAAATGAAAAAAAAAAATAAAAGCACTACCTCGAGAACATGGACAGTGCTTAGCCTATTTTGGGGTAGTGGTTAGCCACAAGAATAAGCAAGGTGCAGCTCTAGCTATAACAATTATGGACTTAATGTCCATATAATAACAGGATAAGGTAAAGATAGATACAAATCTAATAGACTATTACATAAAGTGTAATAAGGGGGATCCCACAGAGCTGCACGATTCTGCATAAAATGAGAATCTGGACTGTTTTGCTTAGAATAAAGATCACAATTGTCTCACGATTCTCGGCATAACATCATCTTTCACATTATACAAAAAAATTGAGCTAACTTTACTATTTCGTTTTTTTTAAATTCATTGAAGCGTATTTTTTCCCAAAAAATTGCTTTTGAAAGACCTCTGCGCAAATACAATGTGACATAAAATATTGTAATGACCGCCATTTTATTCTCTAAGTTCTCCGCTAAAATATATATATAATGTTTGGGGGTTCTAATTAATTTTCTAGCAAAAAATACAGATTTTAACTTGTAAGCAACAAGTGGTTAAACTGCCCTCATTTGCATACCGAAGTTCATCCCTTTGACCTAAAAGAACCAAATGATACATTGGGGGTGATTTACGAAAACCAGGCGCACGGCGAAGCGCAACACACATTTTCATATTTACGACACGGTGCGCCGGTAACAGAGCTCGAATCCCCCATTTACTATAGCGATCTCAGCACACGGGAGAATGCAGTCTATGCACCACTATGGACATGGCTCACGGCATCGCCAATTCAATATTAACAGAAGATGGAGGTGCCAATATTATGGGGTGATGTGAGGAAGTTTAGTAACAACTGCCCAAGTAACAAATATGCCCAAATATAAAATGAGAAAGTATTTTTTTCAGAGAAAGCCTGCTGTGCCTGAAAGTATGTTTAGAACTGCGTGAGATTAATGTAAGCAGTGCGCATGCGCAAGTGGCTCTTGCGTCCATTCACATGAGTTTGTTCACTGTGCAACCGAAATCTTAGTAAATGTTAAGCTACGTACATGCAATTGTGCACCTCTAAACCTGAAAAATTAGTTTTTATGTTCTTTCACCTTTATGTATTTTTTAAGGAGATTTGCACACAGGTCATGTTAGCATGTTATGTTGCCAACATGTGACATGCACTTTGTTAAAATTGTGTAAAAAGACTCTTACTCCTCTAGCTCCTCCTCAAAGAGCATTTAACCTTCCCCTTCTAATTCATATGATTTCCTTGAGCTAACTTTTGCTTTTAAAGGGGAACTCCACACTCCATTCTCCAATGCTCTTGTCTCCGGCTCTAGTCCCTTGGATTTCCATGGGCTAGCTTTTGCTTTTAAAGGGGAACACCACACTCCACTCCATTCTCAAAAGGCTGTGAGCTGCCTTCACCAATCCAAACCACATCCTTTTTCAGAGCATACAACAGGGCCAGCTAGGAAAGGGGCGAGAAGAGCGATCGTCCAACCCCCTCCTGAACCATACAAGGCCACATGCACTCAACATAGCTGGCTGCCTTTGGGGCATGTTCGGCTCAGCCCAATACCAACCACAAAGCACCTTGTACCCACTAGTTTAAAGGGGCTTCCACATTCCGTAAAGCCCCCTGTCTGCAGCCCCCAGCCTAGGGTTGTGTGGAAGAGGTACTTGTCCCCCTGAATATAGGAACAAGGTAGTGACTTTTGGGGTGCCCGAGCACCTCCTGCCCCAAGAATCCACCCCCTTTCATGGGCTGGCTTGCTGTGTGTTTGGCTATGGGTTTGTTAATGTGTATGAGGGGCACAATATTTTTTTAGTTCGGGGTGGTATTTTTCATGTGGGGGGGTTCTCAATTTAAGCCTTAACAGACCCCAATGGCCTTGTATGTATTGGAGGGGTGTCAGGCTATTTTTTGTTTTGGGTTAAAGTCTTGCAGCTGCAATGTAGATTTGTAAGTTTTCTATATAGCTGTACATCTTTGAAGCAGCATTTTGGATACATGCTGCAGATGCACCACTTTACAAGCAGAGTAAGCCCCCCAAATTACTAGCTTTTAAGCGATTTTGCATTTTTAAAGGCACTTCTCCTTGTTTCGTTTTTGGGGTTGTCCAAATTGGTGACATTGATATAAGTACCTCAGGGTGGGACCTGGGCCCCCATACCCATTTCAAGGCCAATAACTAGAATATAAGCCAGCCAAGTGGGGGCTAGCAAAATTAACAAGTCATTTCCCATAGACTGCAATGGTATTTCTGAATAACTTTTGCCCATGTTAGGCTCTTTGTTTGCCCCCCTGGACCGGGGGGTGTTTGTCCCATCTGTAATTGTGTAGCATGCTGGATGATGTTTCTTAATTTTGGACAGGGGGTGGATTATTTTGTGCTAGCTGCATCTGGGTTGGTCTGGGCATGCTCAGGGACTTTGTTTTTTTGCTGTGGCTTTTGGTGTGTTAAATGCATTTGGGTTGATCTGGGCATGCTCAGGGACTTTTTTTTGTGCTTTTTGTGTGTGAACAGCACTTGGATTTTTCTGGGCATGCTCAGAGAGTATGGAATGTGCATGTGTTTTGAATTGCCTCATTAGCACACAAACCTATGTTATATAAAGCTTGCAGATAGCATTCTTTACCTGAAAAGATAGTGTGTGTGTTTGTATGTCAAGAGAGTACATTTGGGTGTCCTTATAGAGTTTGTAACACATGTATTTTCTCTTTGTATTTTGTTTGTTATGTCTTTGCAAAACAGATGTGTTTTAGAGCAAGTATTTTTTACTTTTGTTTATTTTTTTTGAAGGGGATATTTTTTCCTGAAATATTTTTGATGTTGTCAATGTGTGTTGTTTGTAGGTTGTTAGTTTCACTTTGATTTAATTGTCTGTGCTGCATTATTTTGCAAAATCTTCCTCAAGATGTTGTGACTAATACATTTTTAAATCCTTAAAAGGCTGTCCGTTTGTGGGCGCTGTCCTTTTAACTCCAGTTAATTTCCTCTCCAAAATGGTTAGACCTCAAAACCATATTCTGTTAGTGTCTCAAATTAACATACATGTGTTTTTTGCTTTCCTTGCTCTTTTCCAAGTCCTGTTTTGTTGACCAATAAAATATGTAGCAAATTTTTATGTTTTATGTGTTTTGTTAATAATTTGTTTTGCAGATGCATGCTCAAACCAAGTATTGCATATTACACCCCCCAAACAATTTTTATGCAACAGATTTCCCAGCTGTAGCTTAACTAGGCTGATTGGCATGGTAAAACAAAAAAAGTGTGATTTCTCTAAAAGCTACTTTCCTGGTGCCTTCATGGCAGCATACGCATGTATTGTGTGTATGCTGCCATGGTTAGGCACCAGGAAAGGAAAATTATGGAGAGGTAAGTATTACATTTTCCATTTTAGCGCAGTGGTTCTCAGCCTCAGTCCTCAAGTATCCCCAACAGGACATGTTTTTGGAATTTATCTTAGCTAAAATAGCTGTCCAAAATACCAAGCCATTTTTTCTGATTTAAAGCACCTGTGCAAGATGAAGGAAAACCTGCAAACAAGACCTGTTGGGGGAACTTGAGGACAGGGTTGAGAACCACTGATTTAAAGGACTGAGCTAAAATCTAGCTCAAGACAATCCTATTTTAATTGTGGGCATTTGAGGGAAACCCAAAAAACAAAATAAACTGGCGCTCAGAGGCAGTGAAGCAATTAAAATAAAAAAAAAATAAAAAGTCTTAAAAAAGTCATATGCTGAAACAATACCGGTGTAGCATGAGAGGTCTTGAAATTAACCGCTGGTTAATCCATCAGCTGTGAGTGTGTCTCAGTCAGCAGATGCCTGCTACAAATAGCCCCTTGCTTCTCCCCTACCTTACACTTGAAAAAGGAGCACGCATGTGCTGTACGGACCTTGCGCAAGCTCGGAAACGCGTTGTGTTCTTCCCCACCACTATACATCACCAGCCGCTTCCTGGGTTGCTGCTCCGCTCCTCTGCGCAGACAGACTGTGTTCCATCCTGGCTTCCCGTCAGATTGCGGCATAGGTTTGGGGCGTCCCTGGGAATCGATGATTGTCCTCTTACCTTCCCACTTTGGAATGTACCCTCTTGCTGCACATACCGTATTTACATGTAAGTGGATACTTTTATTTGTCAATTGTTAATAAATCAACCTACTTAGCGGCGCTCCTCTCCTTTTGTTTTTTGAGGGAAACCAAGTGAGTGTTAAAATCCCTGCTTGTCTTTTTGGATCAGGCTTTGTGTTCTTTTCTGAAAATTGTCTTCACTTCCTGTCACATAGCCTAACAGGAAGTGAGGGTAAAACCCTACCAATGTCTTTCCTTGGGGACACACAGGTCAATCTAACTAGTGTCCCCATTAAGCAAATTGTACTCTAGCACTTTGTTGTGTACACCCCAAATTATTAGGTATTTTGGGGTTTATTAAAGGCAAATGCACTCTGCAATACAAGTGTACTCGCTGTAAATCTTAGGGGAAGCACTGGTGATTTTATCATCCAATCATGTAGAAGCAAAGATGCTGTTCTTTATTTTCCTTGCATGCCCCCCTCAGATCTCCAGTAACTGCACTTCCAAGTGCACTTGTAGTGCAAAGTGGATTTGCCTTTAGTAAATAAACCCCAAAGTCAAAGCTAGAGTGCAATTTACCTAATGGGGAAACTATTTAGATTGACCTGTGTGTCCCCAAGGAAAGACATTGGTAGGGTTTTACCCTCACTTCCTGTTTGGCTATGTGACAGGAAGTCAATACATTTGAAGGAGAAACTGGCAACATTTGTGAGGTGTCTTCACCCTATCAGGGGTGCAGACAACCCCCAAAACTGACAAGACTTCTAATACCTCTGCACTATATCCCCAAGCAAAAATATGAAAGGATTTAATTTAGTTTAACTTTGCAAAGACACATTCCTTCAACTGTGATGCATGTCAATGGCCCATTTAGACCTTGTTTAATAGAAAACACCAGTTGCCTTCCACTATAAATATTTGTTAGTCTAGTCCTGGAAATCTGCATCTACTTTACTATTAATTTCCATAAAAAATGGGTTCCTGCAGCTAGATGCGCCAAATGCATCTAGATGTGCTACCGCTGTGTATGTGAGATGTGCAACTGCTGTGTGTGCGGAGGTATGTACTTGTGACACATATCTGGTTCCTGGTAGGGATGAGCTTCGAGTTCGAGTTGAACCCATGTTCGACTCGAACATCGCATGTTCGACCGTTCATCGAATTACGAACGATATGGGCCCTTTGCACCAAATTCAAGTGGCGTGTCATGGCCCATAATTCACTGCGCCATCGCAGTGTATTGCTGGCTGATGATTGGTCAAGCTTGCACTATGACCCGCATGCTTGGCCAATTATGGCTCAGGGGGTTTAGTACACGCCCCACACTATATAAAGCCTCCTGCACGTCGGCCCTGTGTAGTGTGTTCCGGTGTTGAGAGAGAGACAGAGAGAGAGAGACAGTGTCATGTGATTTAAGGATTTAAGTTAGATAGAGTAGGCAGGCGAGTAAGTTAGCTGCACTTACAGTGTATTGTGTGTAATATATATATATATATATATATATATATATATATATATATCCATCCTAGGTGTTGCATATATATATATACACTGTATTCAGTTTAGCTAGATCCGTTCTTGTTATTCTCTTCCTACTGAAAGGCAGGCAGGTGTTTTTACAGTATTTACAGCTACCTGAAGAAAATTGCTGGTGTTCTTCTGATCCTATTAGTCCTATGAGCTACAGTATTTACAGTTAGTGTAGTGCATCCTCTGCACAGTGTGCACCTAAATCTACCTGAAGAAGATTGGTGGTGTTCTTCTGATCCTATTAGTACCGCAGGCCGCTGCAGTATTTACAAGTTAGTGTAGTGCGTCCTCTGAACAGTGTGCACCTAAAGCTACCTGAAGAAAATTGGTGGTGTTCTTCTGATCCTATTAGTACCGCAGGCAGCTGCAGTATTTACAAGTTAGTGTAGTGCGTACTCTGCACAGTGTGCACCTAAAGCTACCTGAATAAAATTGGTGGTGTTCTTCTGATCCTATTAATACTACAGGCAGGCAGCTACAGTATTAACAGTTAGTGTACTGTGTCCTCTGCACAGTGTGCATCTAAAGCTACCTGAAGAAAATTGCTGGTGTTCTTCTGATCCTATTAGTCCTATTAGCTACAGTATTTACAGTTAGTGTAGTGCGTCCTCTGCACAGTGTGCACCTAAAGCTACCTGAAGAAAATTGGTGGTGCTCTTCTGATCCTATTAGTACCGCAGGCAGCTGCAGTATTTACAAGTTAGTGTAGTGCATCCTCTGCACAGTGTACACCTAAAGCTACCTGAATAAAATTGGTGGTGTTCTCCTGATCCTATTAGTACCGCAGGCAGCTGCAGTATTTACAAGTTAGTGTACTGCGTCCTCTGCACAGTGTGCGCCTAAAGCTACCTGAAGAAAATTGGTGGTGTTCTGATCCTATTAGTACCGCAGGCAGCTGCAGTATTTACAAGGTAGTGTAGTGCATCCTCTGCACAGTGTGCACCTAAAGCTACCTGAAGAAAATTGGTGGTGTTCTTCTGATCCTATTAGTACCACAGGCAGCTGCAGTATTTACAAGTTAGTGTAGTGCGTCCTCTGCACAGTGTGCACCTAAAGCTATCTGAAGAAAATTGGTGGTGTTCTTCTGATCCTATTAGTATCGCAGGTAGCTGCAGTATTTACAAGTTAGTGTTGTGCGTCCTCTGCACAGTGTGCACCTAAAGCTACATGAAGAGAATTGGTGGGGTTCTTCTGATCCTATTAGTACCGCAGGCAGCTGCAGTATTTACAAGTAAATGTAGTGCGCCCTCTGCACAGTGTGCACCTAAAGCTACCTGAAATAAATTGGTGGTGTTCTTCTGATCCTATTAGTACCGCAGGCAGCTGCAGTATTTACAAGTTAGTGTAGTGCGTCCTCTGCACAGTGTGCGCCTAAAGCTACCTGAAGAAAATTGGTGGTGTTCTGATCCTATTAGTACCGCAGGCAGCTGCAGTATTTACAAGGTAGTGTAATGCATCCTCTGCACAGTGTGCACCTAAAGCTACCTGAAGAAAATTGGTGGTGTTCTTCTGATCCTATTAGTACCACAGGCAGGCAGCTACAGTATTTACAAGTTAGTGTAGTGCGTCCTCTGCACAGTGTGCACCTAAAGCTACCTGAATAAAATTGGTGGTGTTCTGCTCCTATTAATACCAGAGGCAGGCAGCTACAGTATTTACAGTTAGCGTACTGTGTCCTCTACACAGTGTGCACCTAAAGCTACCAGAAGACAATTGCTGGTGTTCTTCTTATCCTATTAATACCACAGGCAGGCAGCTACAGTATTTACAGTTAGTGTACTGTCTCCTCTGCACAGTGTGCACCTAAAGCTACCTGAAGACAATTGCTGGTGTTCTCATACTAATAAAACTACAGGCAGGCAGTTGATTCTGCTAGCTGCAGTATCGGTATATATATACATCCCAGCTTTGTGCAGCTACATTTCACTGCAGGCCATTAGTATGTCTGGAAGGCCAACAAGGAGAGGCAGACAGTCATAAGCCAATAAAAGAGGGCAAGCAGGCTCTGTGTCTAGAGGCAACAGTGCTGGTTGTGGAGACGGTGCATCCTCATCAGCACGTGGCCGTGGAACACGCTTGTCCTTTTTTTTGGCAGTTGGCCATGTTGAGCCGCAATATGCGGAAGACTTGATAGAGTGGATGACCAAGCTGTCCTCACCCTCCTCATCCTCTTTCACCCAGGCTCAGGGTACTTTGTCTGGCAAAGCAGCTACCAACGCAGGCTCTTCCCTCGGCTCAATGGCATCAGTCACTCCTTCCCTAGCCCCACCATGTCCTCCTGAGGAGTCCCCCGAACTGTTTGACTACAGTGTTGGGTACATGCTCTAGGAGGATGCCCAGCGTTTTGAAGGCTCCGATGATGGTACCCAGCTAGAGGAAGGCAGTAACGTGAGCCCAGAGAGGGGGGTGCCCAAGAAGGACAGCAATCTGGCAGTCATGTTCCCCCAGCTGCAGCATACTGCCAGCTTTGCTCCAGTGATGAGGAGGGAATTATGAGGTCAATGGCTCCATGTGGGTGCCTGATAGGAGAGAGGAGGAGGCACATCACCAAGGAAGCAGGATGACCTCCAGGGGCCAGCTTAAGGGCAGCACACCGACTGCCTCACACCGCAGAGCTCCGAATGTGCAAGGCGCTGCTGTCTCTGTGTGTTATTCCAAAAGTTCTTTGGTGTGGGCCTTTTTTGAGACAAGTGCATCAGATCCCACTGCTGCTATTTGCAACATATGTCTCAAGCGTATCTCGCGTGGCTAAAACATCACCCGCTGGGGCACCACATGCTTGACCAGACATATGTCAACCTGCCATGCAGTTCAGTGGCAAGCGTACCTAAAAGACCCACAATAAAAGAACAAGGAGGACCTCTCCTTGCTCCTCATCAGCTGGGATTTTCAACCCCACTATACCTTCAATCCTCTCTGAGACCTGCACTGATAGGAATGAAGGTGTAGAATTAGGTGTGTCACAGCCAAGTACTTGCGGGCAATCTGCTATCGGTACACCGACATCACTCTGTACCAGGCAAATTACCCTGCCCCAGCTGCTGCACCGCTGAAAGAAGTTCGCTCCCAGCCATCCACATGCCCAGCGGTTGAATGCTAGCTTGGCTTAATTGCTAGCACTTCAACTGCTGCCTTTTCAGTTGGTAGACTCTGCCCCCTTCCCTGAGTTTGTGGAATGTGTGGTTGCTCAGTGGCAGGTTCCCAAATGCCACTTTTTCTCATGGAAGGCGATTCCGGCTCTCTACCGGCATGTGGAAGGCAATATCTTGGCCTCGCTGGACAGGGTGGTCAGCGGTAAGGTGCATATTACCACTGACTCATGGTCCAGCAGGCATGAACAGGGACATTACCTATCTTTCACCGTGCACTGGGTGACTCTTCTGGCAGCTGGGAAGGATGCAGGACAGGGTGCAGTAGTGTTGGAGGTTGTTCCGCCACCACGCCTCCAAAATTCTACTAGTGGTGATTCTGCCACACCTCTCTCTTCCACCCCTCATCTTCTTCCTCCATGGCCTCTTCCTGTGCCAATTTGTCCTAGGAACCAGTGGTGCTCTGTAGGCGTTCAAGGGGCTACACAAGCACGCAGGCAAAAAGATGCCATGCGGTGCTTGAGCTGGTGTGCTTGGGGGACAGGAGCCACACTGGGGCAGAGATTCTGTCAGTTCTGCAGGGGCAGGTGCAGAGGTGGTTGATGCCACGCCAGCTTAAGGCAGGTATGGTGGTTTGCGACAATGGCACCAACCTCCTCTCCACCCTCCGACAGGGACAACTGACCCATGTGCCCTGTTTGGCTCATGTCCTTAACTTGGTGGTGCAGCGGTTTTTGGGCAGGTACCCGGGCTTACGTATGCAATTGAGCTACTGGCCTGTCCTGCATCCAGCGTTCTTTCGGAATGCACATTCAGTGCTGCTGGAGGCTTTGTAATCGATCACAGGGTGCGCCTGTCCACCGACTCGGTCGATCGACTGACCTTCATAAAAATTAATCAGTCTTGGATCACCACCAGCTACCAGGCACCTGATGCTGATGTAACCAAATAATTTTTTTTGAAATGTCAGAACCCTTCAAGACTACCTATGCTGATGCTGAGTAACTATCCTGTTATGCTGAGTGATTATCCTCTTCCTCCTAAATGATCATGCTGATAGCTTGTAAGAACATTTTTGGTTCTGGGCCCAATTTTTCAGCCCGTTTAACAGGGGCGTGTAATTACAATTTTTGATGCAATATTTTGCAGGAGGGTTCATTGCTGCGCTCAACTAGAGTATTTGTGAGGGGTTGCAGTGTTGTGGCATCAGCACCCTTTTTAACAGGGGCGTGTAATTACAATTTTTGATGTAATACTTTACAGCAGGGCTTGTTCCTGCACTCAACAAGAGAATCTGTGAGGGGTTGCAGTGTTGTGGCACCAGCACCAGTGCCCAAGGCCCAATTTTTCTGCCACTGTTCAATAGGGACATGTAATTACAATTCTTGATCTAATATTTCACAGCAGGGCCCATTCCTGCGCCCATTAAGAGTAACTGTGAGGGCTTACAGTGTTGTGGCAACACCACCACCACCAAAGGCCCAATTTTTCTGCCCCTGTTCAACAGGTGCATGTAATTACAATTCTTGATATAATACTTCACAGCAGGGCCCGTTCCAGCACCCACCAAGAGTAACTGTGAGGACTAATGCCCTGTACACATGGTCGAACATTGATCGGACATTCCATGGATTTTTTCATTGGGACAGGAAGTGAGGTGAAATCTTCTGAAGAGGTGCACAGACAGCAAAACAAATGTTACAGGGGGGATAACCCTTCCCTATGTTTTCCAAAAAGCTTAAAAATAGATTTTTTGGCTGGAGCTACACTTTAAAAATGTACCAGTTCAAAATTACAAACAGATTCCACTTAACAACAAACCTACAGTCCCTGTCTTGTTCACAGTCCCTGCTGTTCAGAGTATATAGGGCCACCCATGCCTTTCCTTTTTTAATATGGGTGCGGGGTTCCCCTTAATATCCATACAAGACCCAAAGGGCCTGGTAATGGACTGGGGGGGTACCCATGCCATTTGTCTCACTGATTTTTATCCATATTGCCAGGATCCAACATTACATTAAAGCCGCAAGCAGTTTTAAATGATTTTTATTCCTTTAAAAATGTCATTTTGTGCAGGGACTGTTCTAAGCACGGGAAACATGCGTCACTTTACAGGCATACTAAAGACACCCCCCTGGTACGATATTTAAAGGAATATTTCACTTTTTTTTTTTTTTACTTTAAGCATAATTTAAATCACTGCTCCTGAAAAAACGTCCATTTTTAAAACTTTTTTTTGCATTGATACATGTCCCCTGGGGCAGGACCTGGGTCCCCAAACCCTTTTTAGGACAATACTATGCATATTCGTTTTTAAAATTAGCACTTTTGATTTCAAACGTTCTAATCCCATAGACTTCAATGGGGTTCTAAAGTTTGCGCAAACTTTCGGTCCGTTCGCAGGTTCTGGTGCAAACTGAACCGGGGGAGTTTGGCTCATTCCTAGTTCCTGGAATCGGTGGCCAGCACACAGGAATGACATCACGCCCCTCCAGGAAGTTGCTTGTACTGCTGCTAATGCCTTCCCACCACCATGCCCCACACACTGTTCTCTAAAGAAGAGATGATCCTTATTTGCAAATTAAGATAATGTTTTATTTATTTTTACATGGGGTGGTGTTTGTGTGGGTCATGTGTGTATGTCTAAATGATTTGGCCTCAAAACACACATCTACTTCGTATGTACAGATTCACTTCCGGGCCAATATATTGCTTTCTGCTTCAGTGTGTGTGCATATTTATATAGATTATCTATCTATCTATCTATCTATCTATCTATCTATCTATCTATCTATCTATCTATCTATCTATCTATCTATCTATCTATCTATCTATCTATCTATCTATCTATCTATCTATCTATCTATCTATCTAGATGTAGGTTATTTTGTCCACCAGCAGAGAGAAGTTGGGTATAGGCCACACTTCCAATTCTGGAAGCATAATAATGGTCTAACACAGAGGTCTTCCAACTACGGCCCTCCAGTTGTTCAGAAACTACAATTCCCATCATGCCTACTCACATCTGTGAATGTCAGAGTTTTACAATGCCTCATGGGATATGTAGTTCCATAACAGCTGGAGAGCCGTAGTTTGAAGATTCCTGATCACTCTAGCATGTCTTGAAAAAAGGAGGTTTCTCATGTGCCTTGTATAATGCCCAAGAAATATTGTTTGGAAAATGCAAGTGGGTCATGGCACATCTACATTCCAAATTTGGCACTTAAGATGGTCATACACTATGCAATCTGATTGGCCATTCTCTGTACAACTCGATATTTAGGCAAAATAGGTAATAGGAAGACGCACTTGAACAATTAATTCAAATTATAGGAAATCAAACAGGCTCTTGCACTAAATCTAAATCTCGATCTAACTGATTGCAGTGTATGGTCACCTTTAAAGATCAAGATCTGAAAATATAAATTTATTGGGTTTATAAACACTTCTCTGTTCTTTGTAATGTATTGAAAGATTTGGGTAAAAAAAAAGAAAAAAACAAATTTCAAAGATATATTAGAAGTGATAGGAATGAGATTAGCATCAAAAGGGTTTATTAACTGAGAACACCTACTAATTGCCTAACAAGACACATCCAATGAGATGAAATTAACCAACTGTATTGGGCATGCGCTATTATCAATGAGAAAACCACAGTTACCCTAGCACCAGTTGCAGTTTACATATACAAGTATTTATTATCGATATTTCCGCTTCAATTTGCGCCTGTTCGTACGTTCGATTAATGACTTTTCCAGCGAACCAATTCATGTATGAACTGGTGCAGTGCCTTCTTCTTAGTAAATCACCCCCCGATGTTTCTTTTTTATCTCTCAGCACTGAGCAATGTTGTGCTAAACTTTGCCAGCTGCCTTGTTTGTTTTTGATTGACAGCTGTGAGCAGAGAACGGTTTTGCACTTGTTACATGAATCGTGGAAATGCTGGATTAAGGGCTTGAGGGGGGATGAATAGAGATTGCAATATTTTAACGATTAATAATGCAGCTCTAGTGTACCATGCATAATTTTCAAAAAGAAAAGAAAAAGAAAAAAGCATCCCCAAAAACAAGCAGTATGTGGCCCATAATAATATTTTTTTTTTTAAAAAAGGCCAACCCCTAAATAACTACACAAAAATTGAGATCCCCCTAAATCAAGGTGGTATAACAATATAAAGAAGCCAATCTACTAACCGTACCACTAAACACCAACTCCCATAGAGTTTCATAAGGAGGAGGAGAACATTTTTTTTTTTTATAAAAAATAAACTATTTGTAGGGGTGTTAATCAAGTGGGCTATGGAAAAGCTGCCAATTGATTGTAATGGACTATTACTGGCCAATAATAATTAGTGAAACAAATCCCCTAGATAACTATAATGATTATAATAATAATATTATATATAATGGTCATAACGATTAAGACCATGGTAGATCAAGGTAGTACAGCAGTATAAAGAGGTCAGTCCATTTGCCATACCACTCACCCCAAATCCCATAAGCTCTCATCAAAAGATATTGATTTATAAATAGTTATGAATAGATGGATATTGCATTATAACCCACTGAAAGTCCAGACAAAAAAAACAAAAAAACTTGGAGCATCACCATAAGCAAACGTTATGTGGGAGTGGTGGTCAAGTGGAAAATGGGCAAGTCACTAATCAGATGAAATAAGCTGTCACTTGCAATTAAAACTCAATAATGATAATCTCCCAGATAACCACTATTCCCAAAAGATCTCACCCAAAAGTATACACCTCAGTGTGTACTTGTTTGAGTACCCCACTCCAAAAAAAGGTAAATTATAGAAATATTCAGACGTGAGTACCACAGTAACCAACCCATCCTCAGCAGTGACATCTGCTAGTTTCTCCTGCTCTGATGCCCTGGCACTCAGGACATCCAAAAAAATTGTATTCCTTTATTGATAAGACATGTACAAAACAGCCTACGCATTTCAGATGTTAGTCCTCAGTCATAGCTAAGGACTAACGTCCGAAATGCGTAGGCTGTTGACACAGCGTTGTACATGTCTTTTCAATAAAGGAATACTATTTTTTGGATGTCATCCTGAGTGCCGACCATCCCTTTCCTTCATCAGTAAGTATCACTGGGAGAAGATCACCAGTCCATGGATAAAGAATGCCATGGGTCTCTGTGTGTGCAACTGTCTCAGAATGAGAAAGCCTGCTGGAAACTCTCCACTATCCGGAAATCAGGGCTTGGAGTGCATCACAGACTGCAGCGCTTCTGAGCATACACGATGCCTGTAATGGGCATATGCACTCATTTGCCAAGCTGATAGAGCCACATACAGTATATACACATTAAAGTGGAGTTTAACCCAAAAAATTTAACTTTAAGTACTCGTGACCCCCTGACATGCCATATTTGGCATATCATTTTTTGGGGTACCCAGCTCCAACGTCCTCTCCTGGCGCCGCGGCACCAGAAGGAAGTTTACCTCTCCCCCCTCCCTCCCCGCGATCTTCTGGGACACCTCACAGGTTTGCCCTGCCATTCATAATGTGCAGAGTGCACGCGGCTGTGAAGCCACAGTCGGGCGCCCACACTTGCAGAGAGGAGGGGGAGAGAAGCAAGGCTTTGGGCGGCCACATCGCTTGACCGTGGGACAGGTGAGTGTCTGTTTATTAAAAGTCAGCAGCTAAATTTTTTGTAGCTGCTGACTTTTAAATGGGTGGAACTCCACTTTAAATAATGGCCACTGGACTATAACGCTCAGCCAAGAAGTCATGTTGCAAAACAAATTTATAAGATAAAGCTTGAAATTGGGGCAAATTACAAATGTTACATGTGTGATCAATATTAAACAACAAACAAAATTATTAAAAGTGAAAAATAATAATAGCTACGAAAACGACAATACACAATGTAGAGGTTAATTGCTATTAATGGATACACCACTTAAGAAATATATATATGTAGCGCTGCTTAGTAATTTTGGGTTCTCTGTTCTGTGCCCCTACTCCAAGAACAGTCTCTGCCCCTCTGGCACACCTGGTTGTAGGTTACTATAGTAAATGCACACACACACCAGAATATTGATAAACCAGTTGATGTATTGAAATCATATGAAATAGAGACAATCTAAAATAACAAGTGCATTCAGATTAATTGAGTCACAACAAACTATACAGAATGAGATTGTACGCAAGTAAAGTATAATCAGTTCTTTGACTTTAACCAGCGTCAATCTCAACCAATAGCATTAGTTAATGAGAATAAACCTTAAAGTGGATGTAAACCCTCCATACATCCAGTGAAGTGAACAGCCTCAGAAGTTTTCCATCCATATCTGCTGTCTTCACATTTATATACTGTTTAGAAAGTTCAGATCGTGTAAGGAAATTTTCTCTTCCTGTTTAGCACAGAATATGATGTCTGGGCATACATCAAGATAGCTAAAATTGATGATTGGAGGAAAGGCACACACCCCCTCTCCACATAGGCAGAGCCTTACAGAGGTATTTTGTAACAGGGCCAGCTGCCTGGTAATCTATTTATAGCAAACCCTCCCCCCACAAATTTCAGATGAGTGGGAGAATTTGTCAGGAGTTATCAGGATGATAACAGAGGGACAGGTCAGGAGAGAGCTACAGGACTTAGCTCTTTGAAGAGAAATAACAAAACACTGCAGATATATGTGCCCAGCTCAAATTTCATGAATTGGGTTTACATCCACTTTAAAACAATATTATGTATATTGAACTATACTATCTTGTAGTGCACTCTAAAGAAAAAAAAGGGCCCAAAGTGTGGTCCTTCTTTAAAACAACTAAACAGGAAAATGGCAGCAGGGGTTAAGGGCAGTCTTTGGTCCTGGCTCTTCAGACGGCTAGGATGATGGAGCTTTCTTACTGTTGACATGCTTTGATGTCTCAGATTTCTAATGCCTGCAGGCAGTGATTGAGGGAAAATGTGACTGATGGTGTAAATTATACTGGCTCAGTCTCTAACAACAGCAGTAGATAGTGACAATCCCAGCAACAACAGTCCCTCCGACCAGATGTCCTCCCACACTTGGGCGCCTGTGACAACTCTTGCAACCAGCACCGCAGGACTGGGTCTTTGGCAGCCGCTCTCTGTCTTCTGGTTTGGAGGTCATAGTGCAGTGCTCTCTCCAACAGCAGTGCATTCCCTCAGGTCCAGTCTCTCTCTCTCTCTCTCTCTCTGAGGGCACTCTCAATGCTCCCCAGCAGTTTGGTGGTCCCCCCTTTGGATCACTCTATCTCCTCTTGTCTCCTTAGGGTTCCTAAGGGGCCCTCCGTCTTCGGGACTACATGTCCCATGATCCTCCTCTCAGGCTGCTGGTTGGAACTTCCCTCAGCTTATGAGGAAGCATAGGGAGGAACAGAGTGGGCGCTTCCTGTTGAGAGCCGCTCTTTCTCTCATCTCCCACGCTGCTGAGGAAAGGGGGGCGAGTGGGGGATGGAGACATATTGACAGCCCACAGCCACTTTCTCACTGTGGCACGGCTACTCCTGTCTCCCGCTGGAGCAAGCAGGGAGGACAGAACGCAGCAGGTAACACCTGCTACACACTCTCCCCACCAAAGAACCTTTGGTCCCCAAAAGAGTGAAAGAGTCCATTTACATACAATGATAATAGGCTGTTACATGCTTTCAAAAATACTGTACATCAGGAGGTAAAAGTGAGTTACTACACATAAGAAACCAAACGATTTGCATGGTGTATGAATCTGGCAGAGGAACCTCCCACCATTTATCATAGGAGGAAAGGTTGTCCTGCCTACAAGCCACTGATATTGGGATGGCTCACCTAGATGTGCCGGAGGGTGAGTTGGAGTCACTTCCCACTAAATCTGTAGTGGGAAGGTTGGGCATTTAGGCATGTCGAGAGTTCTTTGAGAGGTGAAGATAATTTCTTTGGAGCTTTTACCCAGAGCATCATAAGACGGTCTCTTTGGTGGGCAAATTGTTAATTTTTCTCTCTGCTCTCTGGGCTAAGGTGTTTTTTACACACTAGCCTCTCCTTTGTGCACAACTGACTCTTCCTCTTCCATTACAGGAGAGTCAAAGTTTCTGAGTTTCCTGCTATCAGAGGAGTTTGGGGATCATACTGATTTGGCAGAGGTTGACTGTGGGGTATGAACTCTGGAGCCGCAGACCTGAGGATCCCAATATCCATCTCTCTAAAAGGAGAAGAGGGGGTGGCAGTTTCTGGCATTGGAGACGACCACAGCCAGTCAATGCCCATTTCTCCATCCTCGCTGTCCTCTTCACCCATGTTCGGTGGAGTAGCCTGCGAATCTGGCTGCTGCAGCACATGAACTTCTTCTGATAAGGACAGTATATGATTGTCGTGCCAAGTCTTTAGTGGGTCCACGCTTCTCTCTGGGAAGATCTGATACCCTGGCAGCCCTGGCAACTGCTTGCAGATAAAATAAGGCTGTAACTTCCAGCGATCAGCTAACTTGTGTTTTCGAGGGACACCTAAGTTCCTAAATAGCACTTTGTCACCAGGCTGTAGATCCTGTACCCTCACCTTCAAATCAAAGTTTATTCTCTTTTGCTGCCCTCTTGCTTCTGAAGCAGCCTGAGTTTTCTCGTACGCTGAAGTCTGTTCCTCAAGCGGTCCACATACCCCCTGTGGGATGTCAATGAGGTATGATCCAGAGATGTATTGGCTAAGTCTACTGGCAGCTGAGCTTCCCTTCCAAACATTAGGAGTAGCTTGTGGCATAATTTTCAGTGCCATTATAGGCATGCATAATGGCTGTAATATGCTTACTCAAATGCTGCTTCTATTCTGAACAAGAGTCCCAAGCATGTATAAGAGGGTGCGATTAAGCCTTTCTGGCTGCAGATCATGTACCCTAACCTTCAAGTCAAAAACTCCCTACCACCCCTTGAGGGCCAGTAGAAACTCTCTCACCAGGTTGAATGTCCTTTCAGGCCCTAGGTGGCCATGATTGTCATGAAAAGCAGTCAGTACAGTCTCCTTATGCTTTCTCTGTAAAATAGCTGCCACTTTTCTTCAAGATCATCAGAGGGGCCCCTTCGGTAGACCACTCTGTTGTGTAACTGCAACCGATCCCATTCTCTATGTACCAGCTAAGCTTCTTTTTGAGAGTCTGTCAGCAGTGAAGCTGGGCAAAGGCCCTCCAAAGCCTTTAACGCTAAACTGTAGAGAGGGTCCTCCATCTGGTCCCTTCTTAAATCCTCATTTGGAAGCTGGGCAGGCCTTCATCCCCAACTTGGGTAAGGCCTGTAATGGACATGCACGCTTCTTTGTCAAGCTGATAGACACATATACTGCATATACACATTAAATAACTACCTTAATGGCCATGGGGTTACAACACCCAGCGACGAGGTCAAGATGGAAAACAAACATTTCTCTCATACCTGCAATACCTCCAAAACAAAGTGAAGCTAACACTGAATAAAAGCCCTTCAAAAGCTTCAGGTGCTGTAAGCGAGCATTATCATAGACCTTCTATGGAGGCTTTGGAGACACTTCAAAGCATAATGAAAGCAACATGGGGTATAATTTTTGAAGCAAAGTGAAGCAAACACAACATGTGAACAGGACAAGTTATCCATTTTACTTACTGACAGGTGGTTTGCCATTGAGAGTGCTTTAAAAAAGCTTGTCCAATGCCACATTTTGAAGCAAGTGTAAATGAGCCCTAATCAAAGGCGTAACTAGAACCTTCAGGGTCCCAATGCAAGAAACCATGAAGCCTCCGGTCACTGATCCCGGGGGTCCCTTACTGCCATTGCGGGGACCCTTAATATGGTCCCGCAGTGTGCTCCCTTCCTGCCGTCTTGGGGTACCCTCATAATGGCGGAAAGCAAGGGCCCAGTCGCAAGTGCAACCTTTGTGACTCCGGTAGTTCCACCACTGTAATGCCCCGTACACACGGTCGGACTTTGTTCGGACATTCCGACAACAAAATCCTAGGATTTTTTCCGACGGATGTTGGCTCAAACTTGTTTTGCCTACACACGGTCGCACAAAGTTGTCGGAATTTCCGATCGCCAAGAACGCGGTGACGTACACCACGTACGACGAGACTAGAAAAGGCCGGTTCAGAACCAAGCGCAGCACCCTTTGGGCTCCTTTTGCTAATCTTGTGTTAGTAAAAGTTTGGTGAGAGACGATTCGCGCTTTTTCAGACTCGTGGCTTTCAGATCGTTTTCTGCCGTTCAGTTTGTGCTTGTGGGTTTGTATCTGCTCTTCAGTGCGTGCAGCAAGTTCCGCGTGACTTTAAGTAGTCATTGTATTCTTGTTCGTCCGTTACTGGTTTTCAGGTCGCTCTTCACAGGTCTTGCTGTTCTTCAGTGCGTTCTGTTACTTCGTTCTGAGCAGCCGACCGTTTTCTAGCCATGTTTCATATGCGTACTCCTCGTAGAGTTCGTGCTGTGCGGGGGCTTGGTGTTGGGGTCCTGACCTTGACACAAGTCCAGTCCATCAACAGGGTGAGGAGGAGTTCATGGACCAAGAATTGGTTGCTTCAGCGTGACCAGTTCTGTCATATGCCTTTGCTCCGTGAGATCCGTGAGAATAATCCTGATGATTTCAGGAACTTTCTCAGGATGACGGACCCCGTATTTCACCGTTTGTTGGCTTCGCTAACCCCCTATATTAGCAGGCAGGATACCTGCATGAGGCAAGCCATCACTCCGGAGCAGAGGTTGGTCACTACCTTGCGGTATTTGGCCACAGGGAGAAGCCTGCAGGACCTCAAGTTCTCAACAGGCATCTCCCCCCAGGCTCTGGGGATCATTATCCCAGAGACCTGTTCTGCCATCATACAGGTCCTGCAGAAGGAGTATATGAAGGTAAGATTTTTATCCTTTTATATCACATTTTATTGTATTGAATGTTTGCTAATATATTGTATTTCTTTCCTCATTCCCTAATTACCATGATTGTAATATGCTGTGAATGTCCCCTTTGTTCTCATGCATGCTGGATTTTTATGTAATTATTATTTTATGTCCTTCATACATATTTGCCCTTCAATAACCTCCCCAGCATGGTGTCTCCTGGCCTATATTCACCTCATGTAGTCACTTAACAATGTATTTTATCAGCTCCATAGTAGTGCTTTACCCCAAACACCCCCTAAAATGTTTGGAAATGTTATTTTTGATTTAAATTCAGGCAGAGTGCCAGAGGCTTTTTTTTTGTGGTGTCCCCAAATTTTTAGTAACCCTCCCTCCCCCAACTGCTAAGTCAGCTGAACCCAATTCTCTATCTATCCTCAATCATCTATCTGCTGACTTTGCCAAACCCATACACACTATACCCACCTCTTTACTGGTCAGATTTATGGATGAATTCCCCAAAGCATGTAGTGCAAGGGCCTGCCTGTATACTTTCCAATGGTACTGTTTAAAGTTTTTGTATCCTATTATTATCTTGATAGGTAATATCAGAATGTTCAAATGTGCTCAAATGTGTACAGTGTGTATTTATATCTTTGTATTATGACACTTCTTACCTGTCCAGTGGCCTGCCAATAGTGTAACTAAGGAGGGGCTGTTCCAAGTAATACCCTGCATTTAGGCATTCATCTCTCAATGAAGTGAAGAGGGTTACTTGTCCAAGAGTCCCCCCCCCTATAATGTTAGAAATGGCCCATGAGAGGGGGGGAGGGGGAATATGATAGGTGTACCTTATACTTTGTTGTTGTTAAATTCCCCTTAGTAAATGCTATCTGGAGGTTGCCCCATAATGTTTGTGTATAATCTGCTTGCCATGTATCTTTGAAAAAATAGTAATGTTTATTGTTTTTTCCTCAACAGTTTCCTTCAACGCCACAGGAATGGCAGACTGTGGCCTCCCACTTTGCCCAGCGGTGGGACTTTCCTAACTGTGGAGGGGCAATTGATGGGAAACACATCCACATCATCCCACCACCCAACTCGGGGTCGTACTATTATAATTACAAGGGGTTTAATAGTATAGTGATGTTGGCGGTGGTGTCGGCTAATTACGAGTTCTTGTATGTGGACGTGGGGAAGAATGGCCGGATGTCCGATGGTGGAGTGATCGCCCAGACGGAGTTCTACAGGCGTCTCCAGAATGGCAGCTTGGACTTGGCACCTCCAGAGGACAATGTTGAAGGTCTCCCATTTGTGTTCGTTGCTGATGAAGCATTTGCGCTGGGGGACCACCTGATGCGGCCATTCCCGATGAGGACCCTCACCCCGGAACAGAGGGTTTTTAATTACCGGCTGGCCAGAGCGCGAAGAGTGGTGGAGAACACATTTGGAATCCTGGCCAGCCGGTTCCGATTATTTCTGACACCCATCCATATGGCGGAGTATAAACTGAACCATATAA
This sequence comes from Aquarana catesbeiana, assembly GCF_042186555.1. Classification (NCBI taxonomy): domain Eukaryota; kingdom Metazoa; phylum Chordata; class Amphibia; order Anura; family Ranidae; genus Aquarana; species Aquarana catesbeiana. Next base: position 176,512,470 of record NC_133334.1, on the reverse strand, counting down.
TACTTGCCTGCTGTGTTCTCCATAATTTTTTAAGAAAACATTCAGCCAACTATGCTGGCTCAGTTGGGCCTGAGGCCGGAATCCCAAATCCATCAACACTGACGGCGCTTGAAAGTGGCCGTCCTGGCTTGCCCTCCCTGAATGCCCGTGATGTCCGGTTACGCTACCTGGAGTTCTTTGCCGGTAGGGGGGCTATCAATATGCCAGACAATCTGTGACACCTTTTTCAAATAAAAAACAACCAAAAGAAATTCTTTGTGGACATTTACTGCTTGTGTTTGTTTTAGCTGACCCTGACAGAAATGTGTTGAGTGCAGAAAATGTTGTGATTGGGTAACCTTATAAAAATCACTGTTGGCTGGTACTTCCTAAATGCAAAAACACATTTCACTACAAGTGCACTTGCAACTGCACTGAACCTGCACTTGTAGTGCAAAGTGTATTTGCCCTTAGGAAATAACCCCCATTTTTGCATAAAACAGCAATTACATCACCCCAAAAGTGTTGTAGTGTTGAGACAATAATCCACACATTCTTGAGTAAGGCACTTTTTTATACCTGCACAATCACATGTGCATTTACCAAAGGTTTTTAAAATGAACCAACATGTTTGTTGTATAACAATGTTTGCAGTAGCATTATCAAAAATCGAAATATCCATTTCAGATAAAACAGGCCTGTGTAAAACCAACAAGAAAGCCAAAAAACTTGAACTTACAAAGTTCACATATGGTAAAACCTGAAGGCTATATCAGACATCAGTATTTAGGAACTGGGTTTGATATAGCGTTCAGATGGGGGGAAATCACCCCTGGAAAAGCCAAATTTGGAAGATGCACACCAATTTACGAATGTCAACATGTGCTATCTGCCATCAGGGGGGATCAAGGGACGTGTTTTGGGGGAGCAAGCCCTTCCTCAACGCTACTTTATAATTGAGGAAGGGGTTGCACCCCCAAAACGCGTCCATTGATCTCCTGTGATGGCAGATAGCACATGTTGGCACACTGTGTGCATCCTCCAAATTTGGCTTTTCTAAACATTGAAAAAATTTTGGTAAGATTGGACCACGATAAAACAGGTGATTTTGTGGGGTTTAAATTTGCCCCAAAACATCAATGATGTTATTATTTTTTTTAATAACATCACTGATTTGTTGCTGGATGTTTTGCATTTGGAGATTACACCCCATGATCTCCCCAATCAGTATCTGGGCACTTTCAGATGTAAAGCGTTCTGGATCATGATCACCTAAAAAGAGATAAATAACAAAAAAAAAGGTCTCAAAAATCTGCCACCATCCATCTCTTTTACCTGAGCCTGTGGTCGCAGACACTCACCTGTTGTGGTGCCAAGCTCCACCACATCTTCTTCTTCCTCCTGCTCAGCTTCTTGGGTTGGTATTTCCCCTTTTTCCAGAGGGGGAGGGGTCTCTGGTCTCCTGGGATGAGGGGTGTCCGAGTCTTTTCTCCCCTATGTAAAACAAAAATGGTATAATTAGCACACAGATATTTGATGGCAGAACTAGAAATAGGAAACATTGCTTGGAAGTGGGGTACAATTGTCTATTTTAGCCGAGTTCCAAGATGTATATTTTTTATTGCCCTTTGTCAAGCTGCAATACTTTACCTGTTTAGTACAAGCTTCACAGATGTAGCCCCCCCTATAGTATACACTGGAGCATCAGTGTGGCCCCCCTAATAAAAATGGTGTTCTTGTGTCCCACACTAGTGCTCCAGTGTCCAGATGTAAAAACAGCTGCTCAGTGTCCTCTCCTTACACACAATCTAGTTTGCATTTCATTCTAGTAACAAACCCATCTACACAAACAAATATTTGGCATCCAAGTAGGCCCAAAAAAAATGTGGGAAAATGCATATGGCCTAAACAATGGTGTTCTAGAGGCCGAAAGAAAAATGTTTGATACGAACGAATAATGGGCCCATGAACATTAAAGTTGACCTTTTTAAACGTTACAATTAATAAAAGCATATTGAGCAGAACGAACGTAATAAAGACAGAAAGAATAGGAACACAGCACAACTACTTACTTTTTTGCAGCACTCTCCGGATCTTTCGATACTGCTCTGGCTCTCTCAACTTCAGGTCTGACCACCGCTTCCTGAGCTGATCTTTAGACCTTCGTACCCCGAAATTCCGCTCAAGACTCCTGACCACTTTCGCCATGATTTTGGCCTTTCGGATGTTGGGGTTGGGGTAAGGCCCATATTTTCCGTCATAGTCGGACTTCCTCATGATGTCGACCATCTCCAACATCTCCCCAAACGACATATTTGTGGCCTTAAAACGTCTCCTTCTGGATCGGGACGTGCCTGGATCCGGCCTTTCCTCCTCCTCGTTGCTAGAATTAGCACGCACCTGTTGTAACTCCGCCATCATGCTCTTCCCCCACTGCGCCGAATGAAAAGGGGCGGGGAATACACTAGAAAGAACGTCAGGGGCGGGCGGAGTTACACGCATGCGCAGTGTGTATAAAGCGTAACACGCGTGCGTATTACGTACGATCTGTGAGCGGAGGAAGGAGCATTGGACGCGCCGATCGTAAGAACGAAGGTAAGAGACAAACTTGTGCCTATACTGCTTCTAGATTGAGGCCTATATTGTAACAAGATTAGGAGAGTTTTGTCTGACATTAGGCTTTGTCTTGTGTTGTATCTTGCAGTGAACATGGATATCTTAATGAAAGACAATGACTTCATGTCAGTATTCATAGAGATGCTAAGTGAGCTGCCCTGTCTGTGGGAGATTACCCACCCCCATTTCAAGAACCAAGCAAAGAGGAAGGCAGCACTGGAGCAATTGTGTGAAATTGTGAAGCAGGTGATCCCCACGGCAGACATCACTTATTTAAAGATTTTCATTGGTGGCCTGAGGAGCACATATCTGAGGGAGCAAAAGAAAGTCCTGGATTCACAGAGATCCGGAGCAGCAGATGACATCTATGTCCCCAGGATGTTGTACTACGACAGGCTGCACTTTCTGGCAGGCCAGACTGAACCGCGCCATCCCTCTCCAGTCTTCCTTCCACGCTTCCTTCCCCCCCCCCCGGCTGAGGCTTCTGACGCCCAACCTGGGCCTTCCAGGCCACATGTGGAGGAGCCCAGATTGAGCCAGGTATAGCATTCCTCTAAATATTTCTGCTTGTACAATCAATGATGTTAACTAGATGTTAGTTGGGAGTACTAATTTAGGATTGTGATTGATGATGCAAAAACTAAAACTATGTCCCTTTTTCATACACAGGGAAGTCTCAGCCAGGAGGTGGCCGGGCCAAGCCGGCTGGCTGATATCAAGGTCCCTCCACCCCCCCTGAAAAGAGAAAGTGGCAGTAGGAGGAGTACCCTAGAGGAGGCTGCTATAGCATTCTTTTGGAGGGCTACAGAGGTCCTGGGAGCACCACACACCATGCAGGAGAACATTGCTGCCTTCATAGCCTATAAAATGCAGAGGATGGAGGAGGGCCAAAAAGCCATGTGTGAGGCCCTCATATTGGAGGCTATGGAGAAAGGTATGAGGGGCCAAATTACACCTCACACACATCTTTGGGATGGTCCTCCTCCTCCTCCTGCAGGTCCTCCTCCTCCTGCTCCCTCTCCTCCAGGTCCCTCCAGTCCTCCTCCTCCTTCAGGTCCTACTCCTCCTCCAGGTCCTACTCCTCCTCCTGCCACATCTCCAACTGCACAGCCACAGCCGTGAAGGAAGCGTGGAAGGAAGACCAGACAGTGATTGCCCTGGGTTCAGTCTGGTCGGCCAAAAGATGCAGCCTCTTGTGGTACCACAGCCTGGGGACACAGATGTCATCTGCTGCTATCCGAGTCTCTGTGAATCCCGGACCAGACTGCCCTCCCTTACATATGGACTCCTCAGGCCACCAATTTTGATGTTCAAGAATTGATGTCTGCCGTGGGGGTCCCAGGCTTCGCTAATTTCTCATGTTGATCCAGTGTTGCCTTCCTCTTTGTTTGGTTCTGATCCCTTAATAAAGGATTTTTGTTTTGAATTATACTCTCCTATGTGTTTTACTTCAAAAAGGACCGTTTGTTTGTGAGGATTCAGGTACAATTCAAATATACAATGTGAAATGAACAAGGGACACCAACAACAAACAATCTCCTGGAGATTAAATAATAAAATATATCAATGGTGTTGGGGTAACTCGACACACAAAACACACACAAAAATATTCTGGAGTAAAAATAAAAATAACATTGAACAAAGATCAGCCTTGGAAAAAATCCAAACATTAAAGAAAAAAAAAGGCTTAAAATCCAAAATAAAAAAAAATTAAAAAATATAAAACTGTCAGATGTGACAACTAATAACAATATATTCAGGGAATCCCACTAAAAAAACACAAATAAAAGTTTGTGAGAAGTGTGTATGAATATAAGCAGCAAAACAACTTAATTCTTGTCACATTATAAAGAAGAAGAGAGTGCTCTGTATTAAACCATTTTGAACATTGCAGCGTGACGAAAGTGCTGTATCCATTGCGAACGCTAAGTTTACCAGAACGAGCTGTCCCGTGTCGGAATTTCTTCTGAGCATGCGTGGCACTTTGTGCGTCGGAACAGGCCACACACGGTCGGAATTGACGCAATCAGATTTTGTTGTTGGAAAATTTTATCTCCTGCTCTCCAACTTTGTGTGTCGGAAAATCCGATGGAAAATGTCCGATGGCGCCCACACACGGTCGGAATTTCCGACAACACGCTCCGATCGGACATTGTCCATCGGAAAATCCGACCGTGTGTACGGGGCATTATTGTTTTTTTATTTTTTTTTTAATTATTTTTTACAATTTTATTTGATTTATTTATTTTATTACAATTTATTTTTTATTATTTAAAAAAAATGTAGGACCCCTGTTTCACCTTTGAAGCAGAGAAAGGAGATTGAGGGCACCTCAATCTCCATCTCTGCAGCCTCATCTCTGCACTGAAATATGTGAGCCACCGGCGCAAAAAAATACAAAAATTATATATGTGTAACCTAGTTAATGTGAAATTATTGTTTGCTGCAGTCAAAAATGCATTCCACCTTTAGATGGAGTGAAAAATCAAAAACAGGAGCGGGCGTGGCTTGAACACAGAAGAAGATGGCTGCTTAACTCTTCAGCTCCCGCTGACAGAGCTGTTTAACAGACTATCACGGAGGTATTTTTTTGATTTCTCACACCCAGATTAACATGGGAACATCTTCCAGAAGTTCCTCCACCTCAAGTTCACTATCTCCCCGTGATTTTAATGATAATTACTCTCACACAATCCCAGAAATGTTCCGGTCAACAGCAACTAACATGGGGCCCTCTCAGGCTGCGCTGTTAAATTCCAGTCAGACACAGGCGGATATTTCCCTCTCACAGCCGCATCATTCTGACATCGTATTAATGCCACACCAACACCCCAATCTTACCGATTTACATTCGGTTGCAGCAGATATTAAAGATACGCTATCAGCAGCTATCACTGGACTCCGCATTGACATCCAGTCAAATAATGGACGAGTACAAGAAGTGGAAAAAGTACAGGCTTTACACTCCACTACAATCCGCAGAATCACTATATTGATGCACACTCCCTTCAGCTTAGGGATCTTAATAGACACATAGAAGATCTTGATAACTGTGGCAGACGCCACAATCTGAGATTGAGAGGCCTTCCAGAATCGATCGATGCAAATCACCTTACTTCTACAGTTGTGGGTATTTTTAATAATCTCTTGGATAAACCCCCTACAACCCCAATAGGGATGGAGAGAATACATTGTGCTCTTAGACCGCGAGGTAGAGATTCAGATCCACCCAGGGATGTTATTTGCCACATAATAGATTATCAGCTTAAGGAAGACATACTAAGAAAAACGCGCAATAAAACTAAAATTTCATATAATGGCACAGAATTACATTTATTCCAAGATCTTTCTACTATTACACTCCAAAGGTGTAGAAAACTTAAACTCCTTCTTGAAGTTCTTCTCACAAAAGGGATTGTATACAGGTGGAAATTTCCCTTTTGTCTGTCAGCATCGTCACTGGGCCGCACAGCCCTCCTCAGAGTTCCAGAAGATTTGGGTCACTTTTGTGAAACACTCGACATTCCTTTAACAGAAGTACCAGATTGGTATGCTGAATTTCGCCCGAAGACCACAAAATCCTCACAACTCAACAGTGAACCTATGGAAACCCAGGCAGTTCGTTACCGGAGAGAACGATCACCATCAGAAACGCGTCCCTCACAATCAGTTTCTATTACCGGCAGAGGATCAAGTCCCATGAGAGCTCCTCAAACCCGTAGAGCTTGTCGGGGTCCTTAAATATCTGATTTGTTATCATCCTCCTGACTCCATCTGCATTTGTTTAATATAGTAAATGTTTTTATTCTTTATTCTTGTTCTAACTATCACATTCTAGATAACTTTCCTTATATCCTAACTGGCTGTCTAGATTTTTTATTTTCATTCTATATGAACCACATACCCTAATAAAAGGAGAGAACCTTTTTTTTTTTTAATTATAAATAACATATATAGAGATGACGAATCATCTTACTTATGCTGCAATGCTTTATTCACCCTCAGATTTGATTTAATTCTCAGGATGAATTAATCTTTTACTCTGATTTGCCTAAAACTTCAGACTTCCATGCCCTCTGTATAACGGCACCTGATAAAATATATGAGTTCATATTTACCTTTTCATTATAGACTGTTATTATTTCCACTAATTTTCTTTTTCTCTGAACTCACTCCCTATTATCTCTTACTGATGCCCTCTCCTACTTCAGCTTTGTTATGAATACTGTATCTTTCTCGTTTGATTGTTTGAAAGTTATAAAATGGTAATTTTCTAATTTATTGCTCATTTAAATTAGTCTTGGGCTATGTTTTGCTGTAGCTTAATTCTTTTTTTTTTAGCCTTGCTATTAACATCTGAGCTACTCTATAGCTTATTACTGCAGACAGGCTTTGTTCTTTGTTAATGGGTTTATACACATATTACTTATAAAAACCACAAAGCCCCCCTTTTTTTTGTTTTTTTTTTAGTTGATCTCTGTACACCTTTTTTTTTTACATTTATTATATCTTTGATTTCTAACTTTCTCAAAGATTACTTTTCTTATTGGGATAGTTATTCTTACAGCTTATCTCTTCTGTTTATTTTTTCTTTATATTTTCAGCCGATTGACTTACATCACTAAGTAGGATAAACGCTAGTCCTATATTGTATAATATATTGTATAATTTTACATTATTTGTTTATCCCATCTTCCTTTACCATAATATTCATTGTAGATTTAACTACATATCCATTGACTAAACCTATCTAAGCCTCTTTCTTTATTTGACCCATAATATACCTCTAATTTTCTATTACATAGACCTCCTGGTCAATACCGGAAATAATCAATTTTACCGTACAGATTCATCATTAAAGGTTTTGATTATAATGGGTTTTTTTTTTTTGTCCTATCTTCTATAAGCATCTTAAATGAATATATATTATTTCTTCATCTATTGATTTCATATAATAATTTTTTCTATTCTTATCTTCCTCTTTTTTTTGTCATACTTATCTCCATGACCTAATGGATGATCCTATTGTAGCTACGCTATAATTGGATCTTTTATGCACTGATCTATGGATTATTTTATTTTTATTACCTTGATGTGGTTTCTTATTTATTTGTATCCTTTATTAATATACAGTTAGGCTCAATATATTTCTTTTTACCTTCATAATTATATTTGAAAGTTATTATATATTGAACTTTATTGATTTTCATTGATTCTTTCACTGTATTGATGGCAAAATGCTAAATGTGAAATGATGGCTCTGGTATAGGACATTATTTCTCATTCTAGACATGTTAATTCTGGTTTATTAGATACAATTTATACTTGTCTAGGGAAACTTTCTTCTTATCCCTTTTCTATGGTTTCTGGATGTTATACTCCTAAAGATGCGTTCTTAGAACACATATTCCTGTTCTTACACTCTTAACCTCCTCATTTCCAAATTACATTTGACTCTGTTTGTGGGTTACTCATCATTGATTGAGAGAACCCATCGATTCCGTGTTTAACATCGTCCTCCCATAGTGGTACCCGATATATCTCAGATTTAAAATTTTTTGATTGACATAACCTGTACCACTGAAAATTTCCGGCGTGTTGGTAGACTGTCTACTATTGACGGATTAACAAGCAGGTTCTTGTTACTCACCGGTTTCACCCCTTCCTCATTCCATTATTTATTTTTTTTTTTTCTTTAAACTCGCAGTGTACCACTTTATTACAAGTAATTCTTTTTAAATAGAATATATCTTTTCACATGTTATGGCGTCTTCATGCCCCAAGACATTATTACTCACTATTAAACTCATCTCCTTAAACATCCGAGGTCTCAATATCCCGGAGAAACGTACACAATTACTTTCTTACATGCATAAAAACAAAGCTGGCATAATTTTTTTACAGGAAACACATTTTAAGACGAATTCCATTCCTAAACTTTCTAATTCCCGATACCCAACTTCCTTTCATGCAACTAACCCAAGTTCAAAGTCCAAAGGCGTTTCTATTCTATTTGCAAACAATTGCCCATTTCAAATTGCAGACACATGTATAGACCTGGACGGTCGATACCTTTTTTTAAAATGGTCACTTCATGGAAAACCAATAACTCTAGCAAATATTTATGTTCCCAACTCCAAACAAGCTCCATTCTTTAAATCGACCCTACAAACACTATCCAATTTTCAAGCAGGCATTTTGATTTTGGGAGGCGATTTTAATGTCCCCCTCAATCCCCTTCAACATACTTCCACTGGTACCTCATCACTCCCATACACGGTTTTACACTCGATTAAAACTCAACTCCAAAATCTATCGCTCCATGATACGTGGCGTACCTTATATCCTACAATGAAAGATTATACATTTTACTCTGCCTCACACAAACGTTACTCTAGACTTGATTATGTTTTTATTTCTCAAAGAGACATAACATTCCTCACTTCAGCCACGATTGATCCCATGTTCTTATCTGATCACCACCCTGTCTCTGTGTCCATTACATTTTCTGATGTACTGCCACATTCCTCAATTTGGCGCTTAGATCCCTCCCTTCTTATAGATAAAACGATAGTACCCGAAATCCACAAACGGTTAATGCAATATTTTCAAGATAATTCTTCACCTGACGTATCGCCTATGATGCATTCGGAAGCACACAAATGTGTCATAAGAGGTTACTTGATCCCGATCTCCGTAAAACGTAAAAAAGAAAGACAATCTTATATTAATAAGCTGACATCTCATATCCAGAAGTTGGAAAAGGCCCATAAATCTACGCAAGCAGTAACCTCACTACATGATCTCGTTCGGGCCCGACAGGAACTATTAGATGAACTTCACAAACGATCTACACGAGACTACATTTTAATTCAAAAACTTTTTTACGAATATGGGAATAAGGCTGGAAAACTATTGGCTAATGCTTTACGAATTAAGAAAACACGTTCCACTATATACTCCCTCAATGATTCCATGGGACGTAAATTGGTTACCAATAATGATATAGCTAACAAATTTGTTAGCTATTATACCCATCTCTACAATCGAATGCCTTCTAATTCACAATTTGAGAAAATGTCCATATACAACTGATTAAAGACTTTCTGTCTAATCATACCCCTAACAAAATTTCTGATCAAGAAGCAAGAGATTTAGCACACCCAATCTCTCCTGAGGAGGTTGATAATGCTCTCAAGCAATTAAAACCCAGAAAAAAGTCCTGGCCCCGATGGCTTTACATCAGGTTATTATAAGTCCTTCCAAGAAATACTTCGTCTACATTTTCTGACAGCTTTTAATTCCATCTCTCTAGACCAATCTCTGCCCCGTGATTTACTCACAGCTCATATAACGGTTATTCCTAAACCTAATAAAGATCCTTCCCTAGTTACTAATTATCGACCAATTTCTTTACTAAATGTGGACCTGAAACTTTATGTGAAGATTTTAGCCAATTGTCTTTTACCATTATTACCCAAACTTATTTCATTAGACCAAGTAGGTTTTTTACCTGGTAGAGAAGCAAAAGATAATACCATGAAAGCTATTAATTTACATAGATGGTTGACTTCTTCCCAACAACGTGTTTTTTTCTTATCACTGGATGCGGAAAAGGCGTTCGATAGAGTGGCCTGGGATTATATGCTTGAAGCCCTTAAAATGTTTTGCTTTCCAGACCGTATGTTGCAATTTATATTAACGTTAAACTCTTCCCCAACTGCAAGAGTTAGAGTTAATGGCCACCTATCGAACGCCTTTCCAATTTCGAATGGTACCCATCAGGGTTGTCTCTTATCTCCTTTAATTTTTGTACTTACTCTTGAACCTTTACTACAACGTCTTAGATCTAACCCTGACATTAGGGGAATAACCATCGCTCAAACTACGTACAAGCTGGCAGCCTTTGCCGATGACATTCTTTTATTTCTTACAGATCCTCACATTACCATTCCATCCACACTCAAAGACTTTGCTACGTTTAAAACTATAATCAATCTCCAAATAAATTTTAACAAATCTGAAGCCCTCAATATTTCCCTAAATAACGATGAGATTTCTCGTTGCCAATCAAATTTTCCCTTCAAATGGAATAGGGATTCGATCACTTATCTTGGTATCCAATTACCCACTCATTTGACCAATCTTTATTCCAAAAATTACCTCACCATCCTTCAACACATATAAAAAGACTTGAAACCTTGGTCCACTGGTATCTTTTCATGATTTGGAAGGGCTTCCATAATAAAAATGAACGTCCTTTCTAGACTTCTTTACTTCTTTCAAACTATACCCATAAAGTTACCACAGGCTTTTTTTGCCTCAGTTCACAGTATTTGTTCTACATTTATATGGGGTAAAGCAAAACCAAATATCAGTTTTGACAGACTAACCATCCCAAAATTGAGAGGTAATATTGGACTTCCAGATATATCTAAATATTATTGGACATGTCAGTTGACCATAATTATTGATTGGAATGTTCACTCTTCTACCAAAGATTGGGTAAACACTGAGCATTCATTCTCTCTCATTCCTCTTCGCCAACTACCCTGAACTATTCACACTCACGTACCACAAAACTGCAGACAACACCTTCTAATTGGTACTACTTTACAAGTATTTAAACAGGTTTGTCAAAAATTAAAATATCCTCTTCTCCAGGCCCTCTCACTCCTATCCGCAACAACCCTGATTTCCCTCCAGGCCTTTCAAACTCCTTCCTAGCTAAAATGTGGCCTCACAATACCATAAGAGCTACACAATTTTTTAGGGGTAGCTCTTTTCTAGATTTAACGGATTTATCTTCACTGTCATCAGATTGCTCCTTTCCATTTTGGTTGTATTTTCAAATTAGACATTTTTTGAACAACCCTCTTACACAAGAAGCTTATGCTAGACATTTAACCTCTTTTGAACTATTATGTTCTAAAATGGAACCTCAGAGACATCTTATCTCCGAACTGTATTCCCTTTTCTTCTATAATCACAGCCCTAAATCCAACATTGCTTGCCAACACTGGGAAAGAGATCTCTCTATTAATCTTACAGAGGAAGAATGGAGTAGAATTTATTCTTACATACATAAAGGTTCCATTAATGTCTCTACACAAGAGAATGGATTCAAGATTTTTTCTAGGTGGTACAAAACTCCACTCAGATTACATAAAATCTCCCCTTCATTACCACCTAACTGTTGGAAATGTGCAGATACAGACGGTTCCTTACTTCATATATTTTGGACCTGCCCACGCATTCAACCCTTTTGGAAGGAGGTTCACTGTCTTGCTACACATATTTCCACACTTCCATTGGACTTCTCCCCGGCACAAATGCTTTTACACCACTCCAACATTCCTAAAAAAACTTACTACAAATCTTTTGCTTTACACTTAATCAACGCAGCGAAAAGGTGTATCCCGGCTCTTTTTAAGGACACTAACCCCCCAACTATTCTTGATTGGTTCAAACGTATAAATAAAGTAGCAGCCATGGAAGAATTGATCAATCAAGCTAATGACACTCCTTATTCCTTTCAAAAAACTTGGGCTTGTTGGAACCACTTTCAAAACTCAACCAAATTCAAACAATTGATATCCCAGTGACATTTAATTTTTTGATTTTTTTTTTTTTTTTATCAGGTACCATATCTATACTTTTCCATTATACTGGTTAAAACAATATTGCAAGTATTAATCTAGGTGTTTCCTGTCTGTTTCTTTTGCCCTACTCATATACTTCAGCCTACATTTTTCCGATCCTGGGTACTCGGATGAACCTCATATACTTTTTGTTGGAACTATTTATACAATGTGTTTAGATTACACTGCTTAATATATGTAGGTATGGGTGTTCAATACACCTCATACTTTCATTTAATGTCTAATAGCTTTAGTTTTATGTATTCTTATCTCTTTTACGCTTTTTATATACATTATATGATTGTTATTGAACATCTTTGCAACAATTATACTTTCATGTTATTCCATGTAACTTTGTATTATTGTATACTTCCTGTTTCATACAATAAACTTTATTGCAATAAGAAAAATCAAAAACAGAAAAGTGTCAACTGCGCTAACTCCTATGTTCTATTAAATGAATTAAATAACACCACTCCTGTTATGAGAGTGAATATATATGTGGGGTAATGAAACCCTAATATATATATATATATATATATATATATATATATATATATATATATATATATATATATATATATATATATATATATATATGTTGTGTGCCCAAAATGTACCACTATACACTATATAACCATTACCTGTGTTGCATCAAAATATGTCAACATTATTTCTTTAAGTGATACGCCAAAACAACACCCCACCAACAATATAAATCATTTTTAATTAAATAATAAAATATAATAAAATAAATGTCCAGTGTATCTGCTGGATTAAATATCCCAGCTGATTGTTACTAGTGGGTAAGGAAATATAAAGTCCCAGTGCAGCTCTCCAGTGGGTAAGAAAATATAAAATCCCAGTGCAACTCTCCAGTGTTGATAAACTACTTGCGTGTGCTTCTATTCCCATCCATTGTTCCGTGCAGCTAATTCCACCAATATTGTGACAGCACCACCACCATGTGCCTTGGCCACTCACTAGATATAGGTGTCAACATGCCTTTGGTTCATTAATGGGATAACCACTCCACTCAGGGTCTTTGCCTATGCTTTTCCCAATAGTATCGGTACAACGGATGTTCATCCTCATAGAAAATAAACCATGATCATTGTGCAGTATGTATGCACTATTTATTTAAAAGTTATAAAAGAGAGAGACTATAAAACTCACATTTGGCTGTACCCATATGCCGGCACCAAGGCTATCCAGTGGTTTCAGGGGTGAAAGTATCACTGTGTATCTCCTATGGCGGCGTGCGTCTCAATCCTCGCTTTCGCCCGGCAGGAAGTGACATAGTATTTTTCCCAGCAGCCTCTACGCATTTCGCAAGTAAGATTGCCTCATCAGAAAGATGCTATTGTGTTGGTATGTCGCTGTATTTATCCCCAAACCCAGTGTACTATACCAATCGCTTCCCCGCTATACCGGAAGCGATCGGTCTGCCATTTTAACAGCTTCAGCCCCGGAAGGATTTACCCCCTTCCTGACCAGAGCACTTTTTACAATTTGGCACTGTGTCGCTTTAAATGCTAATTGCGCGGTCATGCAATGCTGTACCCAAATGAAATTTGCATCCTTTTCTTCCCACAAATAGAGCTTTCTTTTGATGGTATTTGATCACCTCTGTGGTTTTTATTTTTTGCGCTATAAATGGAAAAAGCATAAATTGGAGAACCTAGTGCCAAAGTACCTCAATAAGCAGGGTGACTCTGCAGGTACTCAGTAACGATTTGTGCCAACGTCCCCAGGAATCAAATTGTAAATAGGAAAACTCTAGGTATGGGACTTTGGGGGCACAATAGTATTAAACTACAAAACATATATTTAATAGGGATATTTTATTAGAAAAAAATATAAAAGACATTGAACACACATAGATTTAAAAACACTTCAGTCTAGATATAAATCCTAGTAGTAGTACACCGTATGGATCTTATCCTGCAAATTTGTGTAACATAAAGAAGGCTATAAAGGTATACAAATATCGCTTAGTCCATATATAGGAGGAATACTTCCTCTGAAAATTGAACAGAAGGCAAGCACATAGTTATAGCAGACAAGATGCAGCAGGTTTGGTAATCCACGGTGAGGTGTTCTCTAGTTGCTCTACATGTTTCGCGTTACACTGAACGCTACCTTTAGGAGCTAGAGATTCAATAAAGTGTAGTAGAATTGCATAAATCAATCGATAGTGATTGTATGTAAATGGTCGCAGTTTGATGATAAATATAGTGTGTCTGAATTAAGTTAGAAACAGCAATCGGTCACAACCTGGAATCTCTCAAAAAAGTGTAGCATCAGGTATCCATAAAAGGGAAAAGCAAAGACTTTGTCGTTGTAGTGCCTCGGGTGGATGAGAGAAAACAAACAGGGTTGTGCCGTCCGGTCTATGCAGGGACCGGTGCTGTGGCCGCAGCACCGGTCCCTGCATAGACCAGACGGCACAACCCTGTTTGTTTTCTCTCATCCACCCGAGGCACTACAACGACAAAGTCTTTGCTTTTCCCTTTTATGGATACCTGATGCTACACTTTTTTGAGAGATTCCAGGTTGTGACCGATTGCTGTTTCCAACTTAATTCAGACACTTTATATTTATCATCAAACTGCGACCATTTACATACAATCACTATCGATTGATTTATGCAATTCTACTACACTTTATTGAATCTCTAGCTCCTGAGGAAGCGTTCAGTGTAACGCGAAACATGTAGAGCAACTAGAGAACACCTCACCGTGGATTACCAAACCTGCTGCATCTTGTCTGCTATAACTATGTGCTTGCCTTCTGTTCAATTTTTAGGGGAAGTATTCCTCCTATATATGGACTAAGCGATATTTGTATACCTTTATAGCCTTCTTTATGTTACACAAATTTGCAGGATAAGATCCATACGGTGTACTACTACTAGGATTTATATCTAGACTGAAGTGTTTTTAAATCTATGTGTGTTCAATGTCTTTTATATTTTTTTCTAATAAAATATCCCTATTAAATATATGTTTTGTAGTTTAATACTATTGTGCCCCCAAAGTCCCATACCTAGAGTTTTCCTATTTATAAATGGAAAAAGACCGAAAAGTTTGAAAAAAAATGATATTTTCTACTTTTTGTTATAAAAAAAATCCAATAAACTCAATTTTAGTCATACATTTAGGCCAAAATGTATTCGGCCACATGTCTTTGGTAAAAAAAAAGTCAATAAGCGTATATTTATTGGTTTGCGCAAAAGTTATAGTGTCTACAAACTAGGATACATTTTCTGGAATTTACACAGCTTTTAGTTTATGATTGCCTATGTCATTTCTTGAGGTGCTAAAATGGCAGGGCAGTACAACCCCCCCCCCCAAATGACCCCATTTTGGAAAGTAGACACCCCAAGGAAATTGCTGAGAGGCATGTTGAGCTCATTAAATATTAAATTTTTTTTGTCCCAAGTGATTAAATAATGATAAAAAAAAAAAAATTAAATTTACAAAAAGTTGTCACTAAATGATATATTGCTCACACGTGCCATGGTTATATGTGAAATTGCACCCCAAAATACATTTAGCTGCTACTCCTGTGTATGGGGATACCACATGTGTGGGACTTTTTGGGAGCCTAGCCGCGTACGGGGCCCCCCGAAAAACCAAGCACCGCCTTCAGGATTTCTAAGGGCGTAAATTTTTGATTTCACTCCTGACTACCTATCACAGTTTCAGAGGCCATAAAATGCCAAAATGGCACCCCCCCAAATGACCCCATTTTGGAAAGTAGACACCCCAAGCTATTTGCTGAGAGGCATGTTGAGTCCATGTAATATTTTATATTTTGCCACAAGTTGCAGGAAAATGGCAAACTTTTTTTTTTTGCACAAAGTTGTCACTAAATGATATATTGCTCACACAGGCCATGGGCATATGTGGAATTGCACCCCAAAATAAATTCTGCTGATTCTCCTGAGTACGGGGATACCACATGTGTGGGACTTGTTGGGAGCCTAGCCGCGTACCGGGCCCCGATATCCAAGCACCGACTTCAGGATTTTTAAGGGCGTAAAGTTTTGATTTCACTCCTCACTACCTATCACAGTTTTGAAGGCCATAAAATGCCCAGATGGCATAAAACCCCCCAAATGACCCCATTTTGGAAAGTATACACCCAAAGCTATTTGCTGAGAGGCATGGTGAGTATTTTGCAGCTCTCATTTGTTTTTGAAAATGAAGAAAGTCAAGAATTTTTTTTTCTTTTTTCAATTTTCAAAACTTTGTGACAAAAAGTGAGGTCTGCAAAATACTCCTTATACCTCTCAGCAAATAGCTTGGGGTGTCTACTTTCCAAAATGGGGTCATTTGGGGGGTTTTGTGCCACCTGGGCATTCCATGGACTGCGAAACTGTGATAGCCAGTGAAGAGTGAAGTCAAAAATTTACGCCCTTAGAAAGCCTGAAGGCGGTGCTTGGTTTTTGGGGTCCCGTACCCGGCTAGGCTCCCAAAAAGTCTCACACATGTGGTATCCCCATACTCAAGGTAAGCAACAGAATGTATTTTGGGGTGTAATTTCACATATTCCCATGGCATGTTTGAGCAATATATCATTTAAAAAAACATTGTCTTTTTTCCACAACTTGTGTCACAATATAAAATATTCAATGGACTCGACATGCCTCTCAGCAAATTACTTGGGGTGTCTACTTTCCAAAATGGGGTCATTTGGGGGGGGTTTGAACTGTCCTGGCATTTTATGCACAACATTTAGAAGTTTATGTCACACATCACCCACTCTTCTAATCACTTGAAGACAAAGCTCTTTCTGACACTTTTTGTTTACATGAAAAAATAGTTTTTTTTGCAAGAAAATTACTTTGAACCCCCAAACATTATATATTTTTTTAAAGCAAATGCCCTACAGATTAAAATGGTGGGTGTTTCATTTTTTTTTTCACACATTATTTGTGCAGCGATTTTTCAAACGCATTTTTTTGGGAAAAAACACACTTTTTAAAATTTTAATGCACTAAAAAACACTATATTGCACAAATGTTTGATGAAATAAAAAAGATGATCCCAGGCCGAGTACATGGATACCAAACACCACATGCTTTAAAATTGCGCACAAACATGCAGTGGTGACAAACTAGATACATTTTTAAAAGCCTTTAAAAGCCTTTACAGGTTACCACTTTAGATTTACAGAGGTCTACTGCTAAAATTACTGCCCTCGATCTGACCTTCACAGTGATACCTCACATGCATGGTGCAATTGCTGTTTACATTTGACGCCAGACTGACGCTTGCGTTCGCCTTTGCGCGAGAACAGGGGGGGACAGGGGTGCTTTTTTTTATTATTTTTAAACTGTTCCTTTCATATTTTTCATATTTTATTTTTTTTTTTTCACATTTTTATTATTATTTCAGGGAATGTAAATATCCCCTATGATAGCAAGAGGTAGTGACAGGTACTCTTTTTTGCAAAAATTGGGGTCTATTAGACCCTAGCTCTCTCCTCTGCCCTCAAAGCATCTGACCACACCAAGATCGGTGTGATAAAATGCTTTCCCAATTTCCCAATGGCGCTGTTTACATCCGACGAAATCTAAGTCATGAAATGCTTATAGCTTCTGGTTTCTTAGGCCATAGAAATGTTTGGAGCCATTCTGGTCTCTGATCAGCTCTATGGTCAGCTGGCTGAATCAACGGCTGCATTCTCAGGTTCCCTGTTGGGACAGGAGAGCCAGAGAAAAAATGGAAGACGGTGGGGGGTCATTCCCTCCCACTGCTTGTAAAAGCAGTCTAGAGGCTAATTAGCCGCTAGGATTGCTTTTACATGAAAGCCGACCGCTGGCTGAAAAGAATGATACCAAGATGATACCTAAACCTGAAGGCATCATTCTGGTTTAACCACTCAAAGTCCAGCAACATACCAGTATGTGGCTGGTCCTTGTTGGGCATATATTGTAAACTTTTTTTTCATGCAGCCTGTTGGCCGAATGAAAAAAAGAGATTGATCGGTGGGTATGCTCACCATTAGGATACCTCCCTTCATCCACCCACTTCTAATGATGGGCATACATGCACCGTTTATATATACCGAAGCATGGGGGCATCCGCCCCAAAAGGAAGGAGCAAATCGCTCCTCCGCCCCTGCTGCCCCCAAGCTTCAGCATATATACTCTTTTTTTTAACTGTGGTGGGAGCAAACGCTGTTGCTGTCAAGATAAATAAATCCGCACTGCAACTGAATGGCGTACCTGCTAAGCAAATGATGGTTAACAATAAAACAAAGTAACATTACAGTATAACAGTAATGCCCCGTACACACGGTTGGTTTTTCCGATGGTAAATGTCCGATCGGAGCGTGTTGTCAGAAATTCCGACGTGTGTGGGCTCCATCGGACATTTTCCCTCGGATTTTCCGACACACAAAGTTGGAGAGCAGGAGATAAAATTTTCCGACAACAAAATCCGATCGCGTCAATTCCGACCGTGTGTGGCCTGTTCCGACACACAAAGTGCCACGCATGCTCAGAAGAAATTCTGGCACGGAACAGCTCGTTCTGGTAAACTTAGCGTTCGCAATGGATACTGCACTTTCGTCACGCTGCAATGTAAAAAATGGTTTAATACAGCGCACTCTCTTCTTCTTTATAATGTGACAAGAATTAAGTCGTTTTGCTGCTCATATTCACACACACTTCTCACAAAGTTTTATTTTTGTTTTTTTATTGGGATTCCCTGAATATATTGTTATTAGTTGTCACATCTGACAGAATTTTTTTTTTTATTTAATTTTTTGGGGGATTTTAAGCCTTTTTTTTTATTTAATGTTTGTATTTTTTACAAGGCTGATCTTTGTTCAATGTTATTTTTATTTTTACTCCAGAATATTTTTGTGTGTGTTTTGTGTGTCAAGTTACCCCAACACCATTGATATCTTTTATTATTTAATCTCAAGGAGATTGTTTGTTGTTGGTGTCCCTTGTTCATTTCACATTGTATATTTGAAATGTACCTGAATCCTCACAAAAAAACTGTCATTTTTGAAGTAAAACACATAGGAGAGTATAATTCAAAACAAAAATCCTTTATTAAGGGCTCAGAACCAAACAAACGGGAAGGCAACACTGGATCAACATGAGAAATTAGCGAAGCCTGGGACCCCCACGGCAGACATCAATTCTTGAACATCAAAATTGGTGGCCTGAGGAGTCCATATGTAAGGGAGGGCAGTCTGGTCCAGAATTTGCAGAGATCCGGAAAGCAGCAGATGACATCTGTGTCCCCAGGCTGTGGTACCACAAGAGGCTGCATTTTTTGGCCGACCAGACTGGATCCAGGGTCCTCACTTTCTGGTCTTCCTTCCACGCTTCCTTCCTGGCTGTGCTGTTGGAGATGTGGCAGGAGGAGGAGTAGGACCTGGAGGAGGACTGGGAGGACCTGGAGAAGAAGGAGGAGGACCATCGCAAAGGTGTGTCTGAGCTGTAATTTGGCCCCTCATACCTTTATGAGGGGCCAATATGAGCGACTCACACATGACTTGTTGTCCCTCCTCCATCCTCTGCATTGACGGCAGCAATGTCCTCCTCCACGTTGTGTGGTGCTCCCAGGACCTCTGTAGCGCTCCAAAAGAGTCCTCTGGCAGCCTCCTCTAGGGCACTTCTCCTCCTGCCACTTTCTCTTTTCAGGGGGGTGGAGGGACCTGCAGATCAGCCAGCCGGCTCGGCCCGGCCACCTCCTGGCTGAGACTTCCCTGTGTATGAAAAAGGGACATGGTTTTAGTTTTTGCTTCATCAATCACAATCCTAAATTAGTACTCCCAACTAACATCTAGGTAACATCATTGATTGGACAAGCAGAAATATTTAGAGGAATGCTATACCTGGCTCAATCTGGGCTCCTCCACATGTGGCCTGGAAGGCCCAGGTTGGGCATCAGAAGCCTCAGCTGGGGGGGAAGGAAGCGTGGAAGGAAGACTGGAGAGGGATGACCTGGGTTCAGTCTGGACTGCCAGAAAATGCAGCCTGTCGTACTACAACATCCTGGGGACATAGATGTCATCTGCTGCTCCGGATCTCTGTGAATCCAGGACCTTCTTGCGCTTCCTTAGATATGTGCTCCTCAGGCCACCAATTAAGATCTTTAAATAGGTGATGTCTGCCGTGGGGATCACTTGCTTCACAATTTCACACAATTGCTCCAGTGCTGCCTTCCTCTTTGCTTGGTTCTTGAAATGGGGGTGTTTAATCTCCCACAGACATGGCAGCTCCCTTAACATATCTAGGAATACTGACATGAAGTCATTATCTTTCATTAGCATATCCATGTTCACTGCAAGACACAACACAAGACAAAGCCTAATGTCAGACAAAACTCTCCTAATCTTGTTACAATATAGGCCTCAATCTAGAAGCAGTATAGGCACAAGTTTGTCTCTTACCTTCGTTGTTACGATCGGCGCGTCCAATGCTCCTTCCTCCGCTCACAGATCGTACGTAATACGCACGTGTGTTACGCTTTATATACACTGCGCATGCGTGTAACTCCGCCCGCCCCTGACGTTCTTTCTATTCTATTCCCCGCCCCTTTTTGTTCAGCGCAGTGGGGGAAGAGCACATGGCGGAGTCACAGCAGGTGCGTGATAATTACAGGAACGAGGAGGAGGAGGATGAAAGTCCGGATCCGGACACGTCCCGATCCAGAAGGAGACGTTTTAAGGCCACAAATATGTCCTTTGGGGAGATGTTGGAGATGGTCGACATCATGAAGAAGGCCGAATATGATGGAAAGTATGGGCCTTACCCCAACCCCAATATCAGAAAGGCAAAGATCATGGCGAAAGTGGTCAAAAGTCTTCACAAGAATTTTGGGGTACGAAGATCGAAAGATCAGCTCAGGAAGCGGTGGTCGGACCTGAAATTAAGAGAGCCCGAGCAGTACAGAAAGATCCGGAGAGCACTGCAAAAAAGTAAGTAGTTGTGCTGTGTTCCTATTCTTTTTGTCTTTATTACGTTCGTGCTGCTCCATGTGCTTTTCTTAATTGTACAATTAAAAAGGGCAACTTTAATGTTCATGGGCACATTTTTCTTTCGGTCTCTAAAACACCATTGTTTAGGCCATATGCATTTTCCCACATTCTTATGGGCCTACTTGGATGCCAAATATTTGTTTGTGTAGATGGGTTTGTTACTAGAATGAAATGCAAACTAGATTCTGTGTAAGGAGAGGACACTGAGCAGCTTTTTTCACATCTGGACACTGGAGCACTAGTTTTGGACACAAGAACACCATTTTTATTAGGGGGGCACACAGGTGCTCCAGTGTATACTATAGGGGGGTCTCCATCTGTGAAGCTTGTACTAAACAGGTAAAGTATTGCAGCTTGACAAAGGCCAATAAAAAAACTACATCTTGGAACTCGGCTAAAATTGACAATTGTACACCACTTCCAAGCAATGTTTCCTATTTATAGTTCTGCCATCAAATATCTGTGTGCTAATTATACCATTTTTGTTTTACATAGGGGAGAAAAGACTCGGAGGACACCCCTCATCCGAGGAGACCACAGACCCCCCACCTATGGAAGAAGGTGAAATACCCCCAACCCAAGAAGAGCAGGAGGAAGAAGAAGATGTGGTGGAAATTGGCACCACAACAGGTGAGTGTCTGCGACCACAGACTCAGGTAAGAGATGGATGGTGGCAGATTTTTGATACCTGTTTTTGTTTGGTTTCTCTCTTTTTAGGTGATCGTGATCCAGAATCTTTCACATCAGAAAGTGCCCAGATCCTGATCGGGGAGATCATGGGGTGTAATGTCGAATTGCAAAACATCCAGAAAAAAATAAATGATGTGATTCAAAAAAATAATAACATCATTGATGTTTTGGGGGGAATTTAAAACCCCACAAAATCACTTTTTTTATTGTGGTCCAATCTTTTAAATATTTTTGCAATGTTTTGAAAAGCCAAATTTGGAGGATGCACACAGTGTGCCAACATGTGCTATCTGCCATCACGGGAGATCAATGGACGCGTTTTGGGGGTGCAACCCCTTCCTCAATTATAAAGTAGTGGTGAGGAAGGGCTTGCTTCCCCAAAACACGTCCCTTGATCCCCCGTGATGGCAGATAGCACATGTTTACATTCGTAAATTGTTGTGCATCTTCCAAATTTGGCTTTTCCAGGGGTGATTTCCCCCCATCTGAATGCAATATCAAACACAGTTCCTAAATACTCATGTCTGATATTGCCTTCAGGTTTTACCAAATGTGAACTTTGTAAGTTCAAGTTTTTTGTCTTTCTTGTTGGTTTTACACAGGCCTGTTTTATTGTAAATGGACATTTCTATTTTTGATAATGCCACCCCAAAATTGTTATACAACAAACATGTTGGTTTGTTTTAAAAACCTTTGGTAAATGCACATGTGATTGTGCAGGTATAAAAAAGTTGGTTAATCAAGAATGTGTGGATTATTGTCTCAACACTACAACACTTTTGGGGTGATGTAATTGCTGTTTTCAGCAAAAATGGGGGTTATTTCCTAAGGGCAAATCCTCTTTGCACTACAAGTGCAGGTTCAGTGCAGTTGCAAGTGCACTTGTAGTGAAATGTGTTTTTGCATTTAGTAAATAACAGCCAACAGTGCTTTGTATAAGGTTACACAATCACGCCATTTTCTGCACTCAAAACATTTCTGTCAGGGTCAGCTAAAACAAACACAAGCAGTAAATGTCCACAAAGAATTTCTTTTTTTGTTTTATTATAAAAAGGCTTCACAGATTTGCTGGCATATTGATAGCCCCCCTACCCGCAAAGAACTCCAGGTAGCGTAACCGGACATCACGGGCACTCAGGGAGGGCAAGCCAGGACGGCCGCTTTCAAGCGCCGTCAGTGTGGTTTGATGTATCATTCCGGCCTCAGGCCTAACTGAGCCAGCATAGTTGGCCGAATGTTTCCTTAAAAAGTTATGGAGAACACAGCAGGCAAGTATAATATGGTTCAGTTTATACTCCGCCATATGGATGGGTGTCAGAAATAGGCGGAACCGGCTGGCCAGGATTCCAAATGTGTTCTCCACCACTCTTCGGGCTCTGGCCAGCCGGTAATTAAAAACCCTCTGTTCCGGGGTGAGGGTCCTCATTGGGAATGGCCGCATCAGGTGGTCCCCCAGCGCAAACGCTTCATCAGCAACGAACACAAATGGGAGTCCTTCAACATTGTCCTCTGGAGCTGGCAAGTCCAAGCTGCCATTCTGGAGAAGCCTGTAAAACTCCGTCTGGGCGATGACACCACCATCGGACATCTGGCCATTCTTCCCCACGTCCACATACAGGAAGTCGTAATTAGCAGACACCATCGCCAACATCACTATACTATTGAACCCCTCATAGTTGAAATAGTACGACCCCGAGTTGGGTGGTGGGACAATGTGGACGTGTTTCCCATCAATTGCCCCTCCGCAGTTAGGAAAGTCCCACCGCTGGGCAAAGTGGGAGGCCACAGTCTGCCATTCCTGTGGCGTGGAAGGAAACTGTTGAGGAAAAAACAATAAACATTACTATTTTTGATTAGAAACATGGCAAGCAGATTAGGCACAAACATTATGGGGCAACCTCCAGATAGCATTTATTAAGGGGAATTTAACAACGCCAAAGTATAAGGTACACCTATCATATTCCCCCCCCCCCCCCCCCTCTCATGGGCCATTTCTAACATTATAGGGGTGTGTGGAAATCTTGGACAGGTAACCCTCTTCACTTCATTGAGAGATGAATGCCTAAATACAGGGTATTACTTGGAACAGCCCCTCCTTAGTTACACTATTGGCAGCCCACTGGACAGGTAAGAAGTGTCATAATACAAAGATATAAATACACACTGTACACATTTGAGGACATTTGGACATTCTGCTATTACCTATCAAGATAATAATAGGATCCAAAAACTTTAAACAGTACCATTTGAAAGTATACAGGCAGGCCCTTGCACTACATGCTTTGGGGAATTCATCCATAAATATGACCACAAAAGAGATGGGTATAGTGTGTATGGGTTTGGCAAAGTGAGCAGATAGATGATTGAGGATAGATAGAGAATTGGGATCAGCTGACTTAGCAGTTGGGGGAGGGAGAGTTACTAAAAATGATTTGGGGACACCACCAAAAAAAAGCCTCTGCCACTCTGCCTAAAGTTAAAGCAAAAATAACATTTCAAAACATTTTAGGGGGTGTTTGGGGTAAAGCACTACTATGGAGCAGAAAAAATACATTGTTAAGTGACTACATGAGGTGAATATAGGGCCAGGAGACACCACGCTAGGGAGGTTATTGAAGGGCAAATATGTATGAAGGACCTAAAATAATAATTACATAAAAATCCAGCATGCATGAGAACAAAGGGGACATTCACAGCATATTACAATCATGGTAATTAGGGAATGAGGAAAGAAATACAATATATTAGCAAACATACAATACAATAAAATGTGATATTAAAGGATAAAAATCTTACCTTCATATACTCCTTCTGCAGGACCTGAATGATGGCAGAACAGGTCTCTGGGACGATGATACCCAGAGCCTGGGGGGAGATGCCTGTCGAGAACTTTAAGTCCTGCAGACTTCTCCCTGTCGCCAAATACCGCAGGGTAGCGACCAACCTCTGCTCCGGAGTGATGGCTTGCCTCAAGCAGGTATCCTGCCTGCTGATATAGGGGGTCAGCAAAGCCAACAGATGGTGAAACACGGGGTCCGTCATCCTGAGAAAGTTCCTGAAATCATCAGGATTATTCTCACGGATCTCACGGAGCAAAGGCATATGAGAGAACTGGTCACGCTGAAGTAACCAATTCTTGGTCCATGAACTCCTCCCCACCCTGTTCATGAACTGGACTTGTGTCAAGGTCAGGACCCCAACACCAAGCCCCCGCACGGCACGAACTCTACGAGGAGTACGTATACGCAACATGGTTAGAAAACGGTCGGCTGCTCAGAACGCAGTAACAGAACGCACTGAAGAACAACAAGGCCTGTGAAGAGCGACCTGAAAAACAGTAACGAACGAACAAGAATACAATGACTAAAGTCACGCGGAACTTGCTGCACGCACTGAAGAGCAGATACAAACCCACAAGCACAAAGTGAACGGCAGAAAACGATCTGAAAGCCACGAGTCTGAAAAAGCGCAAATCGTCTCTCACCAAACTTTTACTAACACGAGATTAGCAAAAGGAGCCCAAAGGGTGCCGCGCTTGGTTCTGAACCGGCCTTTTCTAGTCTCGTCGTACGTGGTGTACGTGACCGCGTGGTTGGCGATCGGAAATTCCCACAACTTTGTGCGACCGTGTGTAGACAAAACAAGTTTGAGCCAACATCCGTCGGAAAAAATCCTAGGATTTTGTTGTCGGAATGTCCGAACAAAGTCCGACCGTGTGTACGCCCTATAAGACTTGCCATACCTGCAAAGCAAATACAAAAAAAACAGTAAAAAATAAAACATTTTTTAACGAAACCTGTGCCTAAAATATATATATGCCGAAGCATGGTGGCATCCACCCGCAAAAGGTAGGAGCAAATTCCTCCTCCGCCCCTGCTGTCCCCATGCTTTGGCATATATGCTGAAGTATGTAACTGTGGTGGTGAAATCACCTCCGACAGCGCTGGAGTCACGGCTTTATGTATCGTGGGAGCAAACGCTGTTGCTGTCAAGAAAAATAAATTCGCTCTGCAGCTGAATGGCGTACCTGAAAACAAAAAAATGGTTAACAATAAAACACAGTAAACAGTAAAGTATAAACAAATTGCATACCTATAAAGCAAACATGATAAAGCATAATAACAATAAAATATTGCAGAATAGAATACAGTAAAAAAAAGCAGAACAATAGAGAGAGAATAGAGAGAGAACAATAAAACGACAACTATTTTTGCTTTTTTATTATATGTATTTTTTTTGTGTTTTTTTTTTTTTTTTTACTTTTTTTTTTCTTACACTTTTTTTTGTAACTGTAACTTTTGTAACTGTAACCGGTTCCAGGTTCGGGTCTTTCAAAATGCGATGGCATCTTGGGAGACCCTGTGAAAGTGTGTCCTAGTCTGTGCAGTGCTGTACCCTACGCTAATACTCAACTAGTGTATGGTAGCGTTCAAAACATTCACCAATGCAAAGACCAGGATTGTCAGGACAGGAGGGATAATAATAGCGGGTGTCACACCTATATCCATGCTTGCTGCAGACACAACATCTTTTTTGGGGGGCTCGTTGGGTAGGGGTACTCGGGAGGACATAAACAAAATGCCTCTCATGCAGCCGGCTTACTGCATTTGATTGGGGAAGGTGAGGTGGAGCACCGTCTGGAAACAGAAGGGCTCTGATGAATTTAAGGAAGGATCCAGTCCATCCTGAAGCTCTGTATAGCACATAAGCGTTCAGCAAAGCCAATTGAAATAAATAAACAGCCACTTTTTTGTACCAGCGTCTGGCCTTACAGGCAACTAGGTGCGGCACCAACAACTGGTCATTGAGGTCCACCCCTCCCATATTTTGGTTATATTCGTGGACACAGAGGGGTTTCTCCACAACACCAGTCGCCATAGTAATTTGGACCGTCGTGTCTGCATGAAGGGAGGTAGGAACGAAAACATTCTTATTATCCCTCCACTTCATAGCGAGCAAATTATTACACTGCAAGCAGGCTCTCTCCCCCAGCCTTAGACGGGAATCTACAAGCCGCTGGGGAAAGCCCCAGCGATTAGGTCACACGGTGCCACATGCTCCAATCTGCTGATCAAACAAGTGACTAAAAAGTGGCACGCTCGTGTAATAATTGTCCACATATAAGTGGTACCCCTTTCCGAATAAGGGTGACACCAAGTCCCACACAATCTTGCCAGTGCTTCCTATGTAGTCAGGGCAGTTTGTCGGCTCTACATGACTATCTTTTCCCTCGTAAACCATAAAACTACATGTATAGCCTGTGGCCCTGTCACAGAGCTTATACATCTTAACCCCGTATCTGGCACGCTTGCTGGGAAGGTACTGTTTGAATGACAAGGGGCCAGAATACTTAATCATGGACTCATCAACGCAGACAACTTGATGGGGAGCAAACAAGTCTGCAAAATGTTGGTTGAAGTGGTTTACGAGGGGCCGAATTTTGTAGAGCCAATCATATCCAGGGTCTCCACGAGGACGACAGAGTTCATTGTCATTGAAGTGCATGAACCGCAAGATCTGCTCGTATCGTGCCCTGGTCATGGAGGCAGAGAACAAGGACATATGGTGAATTGGGTCAGTGGACCAATATGACCGCAACTCACTCTTTTTAGTTATGCCCATGTTGAGGGAAAGGCCCAGAAAGAGCTTAAATTCGGAGACCGTAATTGGTCTCCAATCTCTGGCAAGGGAGGACTGGGGAATAATGGCGATGTGTTGACCAGCGTACAAATTGCTTTGGTCCACAATAGAACTATAGAGATCTCCGGTGAAGAACAGCGAATAAAAATCAAGTGACGTAAAATCAACTGTTTCCACCTGAATGCCGGGTTGGCCAGTGAATGGGGGAAGTACGGGTGTTGCAGAAGTGGTGGGTTCCCAATTAGGATTGCCGAATGCAGCAGGAAGGGCACTATGGGCACGACGGGCCTGTGTTCGTCTTCTTGGTGGCAGCAGGACGCTACTTGTGCTTGCCACCTCACCAGCTTGAACTGCACTTATGGGACTCGCCACACCACCACATGATACTGCAGTGCTGGATGTACGACCAGGGTGTACTAGGCCGCTGGTGCTTGCCAGTTCACCAGAAGGAATAGCGGCGCTAGTACTGCTCTGCTCCATACCAGGGACCTGCGGTTCTTGCACATCAACGACAAGAAGAAGTTCGGGGTCTGATACGCCTGACCTTGGCAGGGACCACAACACCGTCGTCAGAGCTATCTGTCATGGAGCCACTGTCATCTACAGGATCGTATTCTGAGCCTGAATCTGACAGAT
The DNA here is from genome assembly GCF_042186555.1 of Aquarana catesbeiana. Lineage (NCBI taxonomy): Eukaryota > Metazoa > Chordata > Amphibia > Anura > Ranidae > Aquarana > Aquarana catesbeiana. The sequence goes on along the minus strand of NC_133334.1, from coordinate 176,484,256 downwards.
GAGTGACTTCCTCTTCACTATCTGTCATGCTCAGAAACGTGTAGGCCTCTTCACTAGTGTACCTTCGATTTGCCATTTTGGGCTCTAAATTTAGTGGTACACTAGTGAGACTCACAGGTAAAAAAGCTCCTGACTGTTAGCGACTGTATCAAAACGCTACCAAAAAAACTGTTACCGATCATAGGGATCAGGCCTGACTCTGCGAACGCTGCAGTTATGTGTGTTTAGTGTTTTGTGACAGTGATCGATCAATACTGCACTTGGGTGGGCTGGGCAGGGCTGGGCCGAGGGGCAAAACACAGGTGCTAGCAGGTATCTGGGCTGATCCTGCTAACACTGCGTTTTTGGGAACCCTAAACTGCTGGGGACGCTGGTATAGATCTGATCAGATCAGATATTGATCCGTTCAGATACTGTACCACTAAGGGAGGTGTATACTGCGTGCGTGGGTGTTAGCTGTACTGGCGCTAACCTGACGCTGCCTGGGGCGACGCAGACCCTATCTGACCCTAAAACTTAACTTATATCACCACCGGGCGATCAGGGGGTTAAACCTTTATTAGGTAATAAACGGCGGGTGCCCTGAAACTATTAAAAAAAAACTAACTTACCAGCGTCACCCGTAACAGTTATACGGTGATCACTGGTGAAAGGGTTAACTAGGGGGCAATCAAGGGGTTAAAACCTTTATTAGGTAGTATATGGGGGTCCCTGACGCTATAAAACGCTGACGGCGAACCTAAATACTTACCTCCCTAACTAGCGTCACCTGTGACACTAATACAGCAATCAGAAAAAGGATTGCTTGGTGACACTGGCAACGGGGGGGTGATCAAGGGGTTAAAACTTTATTAGGGGGGGTTAGGGGGGTATCCTAGACCTAAAGGGGGCTAACTGCCCTACCACTTATAACTGTCACAAACTGACACCAATGCAATAATCAGTAAGGAAAAAAATGCTATTGGTGTCATTGTGACAGGGGGTACAGGGGGGTGATCGGGGGGTGATTGGGGGTTGATTGGGGGTGAAAAGTGTGCCTAGAGTGTTCTACTGTAAGGGTAGTGTTGGTGCACTTACTTGGATGTCTTCTCTCCTCGGAACGAAAAAGACCGACACGAGGAGAGATTACATCACTTCCTCTGCCGCTGTTTACATTGCAGAGGCAGACGAAGATTGTCATTCATTGGGAGCGATCGCGAGGGGGTGGCCACGAATGAGTGGCCTCCCCCTCAGCATGGATCGCTCCAACGATGCCGACCGCCTCAGGCACTGGGGGGGCGCGATGCGCCCCCCCCCCCGCTCGCGTGAGGCAGATCACGTACCAGATATGTGATTTTGCCTGCCGTGCCATTCTGCCACAGTATATCTGCGTTAGGCGGTTGGCAAGTGGTTAACTACTGTTTTTACCCTTACCTGCTGTACTATTCCCTTATTGGTCCCCATTCTTGGTGTCTCCGGAAGTTTTAATTTCTATCTGTTACCTTTTCTAATCCATGCCCAGGTGCAATTATATTAATGTATGAAATAGTCATCCCCTTCAACTCGCCGGGGTCACCCCATGGAAACAGCTGGAGAGGCTTTTACAATTCTCGTATTCCTATATCAAATAGAACATTTCAAACTTAAAGCCCCCTAATATAATAATCTTTATTAGCCTACATATATGTTTTAAAATATTTTAAAATATTTTTTACAAAATTTAAAAAAAGATTAAAAAAATGTTTAAAAAATATGTGTTTTTTAAGGGAGAGACAAAACCAAAAACACATATTATTATATGTAATATAATATTATTAAGTCATTTAGACCTCTAAAATTGTGGATTTGAAAAATGTATTATAAAATGCATATGCAGAACAGTGTAATAATAATAGAAAAAATAATAAAGATGAAAAAATATAAAAAATGTATAATAATTTTACTAAATAAATATATATATATATATATATATATATATATATATATATATATATATATATATATATCAGACATGGGGGTAAGTCACACATGTGCAAGTCACAAGCAAGTCTCAAGTCTTAACCTTCAAGTCATAAGCAAGTCCCAAGTTACTGTGGCGAAAAGCAAGCAAGTCAAGTCGAGTCCCTGCTAGAAGTCAAGCAAGTCAAGTCAAGTCATTTATTTTGGTCAAGTCACAAATTAAGTCAAAATACTGATCTACCCCATTTCCATCCTTAAAATTAGTTAAAAGTCAGTTTTCAGGAAAGGTTTTGTTTCATTTTCAACATTAACAAATCTGCTTAGTGCTTTTTTCTTGACACAGCACTGGTGGTGCCAAGTCATTGCAAGTCATTGCAAGTCAAATAGCCCAAGTCAAAGTCAAGTCGCAAGTCATTAGTGGCAAGTCAAAGTCAAGTCGAGTCATTTATTTAATTTTGTCAAGCAAGTCGCAAGTCCTCAAACAGGTGACTCGAGTCCGACTCGAGTCAAGTCATGTGACTCGAGTCCCCCACCTCTGATATATATATATGTAAAGTAAATGAATAAAGAGGGAATGGAAATTTAAACAAAATTATCTCTAGTAATCTTCTATAAAACAATTCACATCTAGTTCCACATTCAACCCTAGCGGTTTTATTGTATTTAATATCCAGTAAGTTTCATTCTTTGATACTTCTCTTCGCATATTCAAGTTTCTCCAGTTTTGCTCTATTTTGTCTATCGCATAAAACTTAAGTTGTTGGGGGTGACCTACCAGAAGATTTTTTTGCACAGACCAACATCTTGATTGAAAGGTTTGTAGATAAAGGCTACAATAGGAATGAGTTGGAACTCACCCGTAATAAAGTTGGATGCCTAGATAGGGAAACCATATTACAGAATAGAAATAGGGAAGACAAGCAAAAAGACAAAATACCGTTCATAACGGGATTTAACAAACAATATAAAGTGCTAGAAGGGATTATTAAGAAAAATTAGCCTATAATCTGCAATGACCTAGATTGACCCAGATCTGAATAAAATTTTTCCATCCAAATCAACATTCATCACAGAAGAGCAAGAAGGATCAGGGATGAAATAGTAAAAAATGTGCCTGACCCTCCGAAAAAAATGGTCACTTTTTTGATCATAAAAGCTTTTATAAATGTGGTAAATGTAACCCTGTAAACTTACAAATAAGGAACATAGGAAAACAGTAGAATTCCAATCCAATTCAACTAAAAAAAATTTAAGATTGATAAATGAATAGCGTGCTGTAGTACCCATGTGACCTACGCGTTGGCGTGTAGCTGTGGACTACAGTACGTAGGCAGAACAACAAGGGCACTTTCTGCGAGAATCGGGGAACACATTAGAAATATCAAAAAAGGGTATAAATACCATAGTGTGTCGAAACACTTCAGGGACACACATAGGAGAGACCCCCAACAACTTAAGTTTTATGCGATAGACAAAATAGAGCAAAACTGGAGAAACTTGAATATGTGGAGAGAAGTATCAAACTTTATTCATTAACTTTACATATATTTATTTTTATTCTTATTTTATTATTTTTATTTTTTTTTATTTTATTTTTATTTTGTAAAATTATTATACATTTATTATATTTTTCCATCTTTATTATTTTTAATACATTTTTCAAGAAAAAATCCACAATTTTGAGGTAGAGGTCTAAACAACTTATATGTGTTTTTGTTTTTCTCTCTCCCTTACAAAACACATATTTTTTTTTTTTTTGCCACTTCAGCAGACAGATTTGAGAGACTTGAATCAACTTTGCAGTTCATCTTTTCCATCCCTGCTCATTGTCACATCATAGTAGCTAATATCAAATAGAAAAATATATTTATCAGAACTTATAAAACTAAGAAGTTGACCCGCTCAATTACAAAAATATTTAACCCATCCCTCTTCCCACCCCCCTTTACCCCTCACACCCCCCAACCTCTGCTTGCCCCCCCAATCCCTCATTATAAATCTTCTTCAAGTCACTTCCTCACTATAGATCTAAACTCTCAGTTCCTTAGCATAACTCCAAGTTTTTTTGAATACTTTCCAACACTCCCATTTATCTATGGTCCTTTTATTTGCCTTGTCTAAACTACTCCCCAAACATTCCATGTTATATGTTTCTTCTACCGAATTGATCCACTCCCAAATTGATGGGCATTCCTCCTTTTGCCACTTCATAGGTATGAGTCTCTTTGCAGCATTTATACTGTTTTGTATCTCCCTCACCACCATGGAACAACACAACCCATGGTAGCCTTCCACTACTTCTTTTTTAGTGATTCCCTTAATAAGATGAATAATCTTATCTCTTCAGCCATTTCCATGGGCTGAACCCGGCGAGTTGAAGGGGATGACTATTTCATAAATTAATATAATTGCACCTGGGTATGGTTTAGAAAAGGTAACAGATAGAAATTAAAACTTCCGGAGACACCAAGAATGTGGACCAATAAGGGAATAGTACAGCAGGTAAGGGCAAAAACAGTAGTTAAAATGGCGGACCAATCGCTTCTGGTATAGCGGGGAAGCGATTGGTCTAGTGCACTGGGTTTGGGGGATAAATACAGTGATGTACCAACACAATAGCAGCTTCCTGATGATGTAATCTTACTTGCGAAACACGTAGAGGCTGCTGGGAAAAATACTACATCACTTCCTGCCGGGCGAAAGCGAGGCTTTAGACGCACACCGCCATAGGAGATACACGGCAATACTTTCACCCTTTTGGAACCGCTGGATAACCTTGGTGCCGGCATATGGGTACAGCCAAATGTGAGTTTTATAGTCTCTCTCTTTTATAACTTTTAAATAAATAGTGCATACATACGGCGCAATGATCATGGTTTATTTTCTATGAGGATGCATGGAACCATGGATGCGAACAGAAGCACACGGAAGTAGTTTATCCACACTGGAGAGTTGAACTGGGATTTTATATTTCCTTACCCACTAGTAACAATCAGCTGGGATATTTAATCCAGCAGATACACTGGACATTTATTTTATTATCTTTTATTATTTATTATTTGATTTAAAATTATTTATATTGTTGGTGGGGTGTTGTTTTGGCCTATCACTTACAGATTAATGTTGACATATCTTGATACAACACAGGTATTTGGTTATATAGTGTATAGTGGTACATTTTTTGCACATATATATATATATATATATATATATATACACACACACACACACACACATATATATATATATATATATATATATATATATATATATATATATATACACAGCGGGGATGGAAAGTATTCAGACCCCCTTACATTTTTCACTCTTTGTTATATTGCAGCCATTTGCTAAAATCATTTAAGCTCATTTTTTTTCCTCATTAATGTACACATAGCACCCCATATTGACAGAAAACACAGAATTGTCGACATTTTTGCAGATTTATTAAAAAAGAAAAACTGAAATATCACATGATCCTAAGTATTCAGACCCTTTGCTGTGACACTCGTATATTTAACTCAGGTGCTGTCCATTTCTTCTGATCATCCTTGAGATGGTTCTAAACCTTCACTTGAGTCCAGCTGTGTTTGATTATACTGATTGGACTTGATTAGGAAAGTCACACACCTGTCTATATAAGACCTTACAGCTTACAGTGCAGTGAAGTCAAAGGAACTGCCTGAAGAGCTCAGAGACAGAATTGTGGCAAGGCACAGATCTGGCCAAGGTTACAAAAAAATTTCTTCTGCACTTAAGGTTCCTAAGAGCACAGTGGCCTCCATAATTCTTAAATGGAAGACGTTTGGGACGACCAGAACCCTTCCTAGAGCTGGCCGTCCGGCCAAACTGAGCTATCGAGGGAGAAAAGCCTTGGTGAGAGAGGTAAAGAAGAACCCAAAGATCACTGTGGCTGAGCTCCAGAGATGTAGTCGGGAGATGGGAGAAAGTTGTAGAAAGTCAACCATCACTGCAGCCCTCCACCAGTCGAGGCTTTATGGTAGAGTGGCCCGACGGAAGCCTCTCCTCAGTGCAAGACACATGAAAGCCTGCATGGAGTTTGCTAAAAAACACCTGAAGAACTCCAAGATGGTGAGAAATAAGATTCTTTGGTCTGATGAGACCAAGATAGAACTTTTTGGCCTTAATTCTAAACAGTATGTGTGAACAAAACCAGGCACTGCTCATCACCTGTCCAATACAGTCCCAACAGTGAAGCATGGTAGTGGCAGCATCATGCTGTGAGGGTGTTTTTCAGCTGCAGGGACAGGACGACTGGTTGCAATCAAGGGAAAGATGAATGCGGCCAAGTACAGGGATATCCTGGACAAAAACCTGCTCAGGACCTCAGACTGGGCCGAAGGTTTACCTTCCAACAAGACAATGACCCTAAGCACACAGCTAAAATAACGAAGGAGTGGCTTCACAACAGCTCCGTGACTGTTTAAGCCAGAGCCCTGACTTAAACCCAATTGAGCATCTCTGGAGAGACCTAAAAATGGCTGTCCACCAACGTTTACCATCCAACCTGACAGAACGGGAGAGGATCTGCAAGGAGGAATGGCAGAGGATCCCCAAATGCAGGTGTGAAAAACTTGTTGCCTCTTTGCCACTAAGGGTGGCACAACCAGTTATTAGGTTTAGGGGGCAATTACCTTTTCACATAAAGCCAGGCAAGTTTGGACAGCTTATTTGCCTTAATAAATGAAACCATCATTTAAAAACTGCATTTTAAATTTACTTGCGTTATCTTTGTGTAATAATAACATTTCTGAATCATTTAAGTATGACAAATATGCAAAAAAAATAAAAAATCAGGAAGGGGGCAAATACTTTTTCACACAACTGTATGTACATTACAGTAATTTTTTTCTTGTTAAATAATTTTTATTCTTATAGATTGCAATCAATTACAATAAATCAGTATTGTAAGAAAACAAGTATTATGCGATAAAGTCAAAACATACATTAAAACTTCTTATATAAATAAGGATTAAAAAAATAAAGGTAAGATTGTAGCATATTATGATAGATTATATAATAGATAATTCATTGTGTTAGAGTATTCGCATTGAAGAATAAAATAGAATGTACAAAATAGAAATTAGATTACAAGTGTGAGAACATTAGTCAGGTATTATTATACATACGTAATGTTAGAGAGGGGTAATGATAAAATAATAATATAAAGCAATATAAAACAATAATAGATTATAAATTACAATCAGGGCCAAGGTCCGTCTTTGTGGCTTGGTATTCCCTGGGATAGTAGGTGAGCAAATTTTCTGCCCCTATTTGTACTATAAGATGGGGGTAAGGAATGGGAAGGGTTAGTAGTAGAAAGGGGATGAAGAAAAACCTTCCGGAGATTAATATAGTGTGGTATAGTATAAAACATGCATTCAAAGAGAGTATAGTATTTATCTTATTTTGTGTTTATATCAATGATTTATTTGTGCCTGGTGGGAGATAATGATCTATCCATGGTTTCCATATGGATTCAAATTTGGGGATTTTATCTAGATAAATTGCTTCAGCCTTTGCATGTACCATGGCTTGTGTCACTCTTTGTTTAACCGTTTGTATGCAAAGTGAGTTAGTTTTCCAAGCATTGGCTATGGATTGATTAGCTGCTGTTGTTATAAATAATAGTAGTTTAAATTGACGTTGAGTCAAGTTTTGGGGTTTATAGTTTAATAGAGCTACAGTTGGATCAGGTATTAGAGACATCTTAAATATTGTCGAAAGAATTTTGAATACTTTCTTCCAGAATGAGTTGGCTATGGGGCACTCCCACCAGATGTGTGTGTGTGTGTGCCCAATGCTGTACATCCTCTAAAGCAGTTGGCAGGGTATTGATGGTTAAATTTGGTTAATCGTGCTGGTACCAAATACCATCTAGTAAGAACTTTGTAATTGGTCTCAAGGGCTACAATGTTAAGAGTGGCCGATTTAGTTGCTTGCCAGATTTGAGCCCGATCTTGTTTTTTGAGATGGAGGTTAAGATCATTTTCCAATTTTTCTGTGTAGGTTGGGGGGGAGGTAGTTGTATATGAGATTAATTGAGCATATAAATCGGAAATCAGTCCCCTTCTGTGTGGATCTGATATACAGATTTGTTCAAAAATAGAAAAGGTATGAGGTGTAGTGGTTGTTGGTTTGTATGGAGTTAGAAAATTCTTAATTTGGAGATATCTGAAGGTTTCTGTTTGTGGTAAATTATATTGCTCGCATAAAGTTGGGAAAGGTATTATATTGGAAGATTGAAAAAATTGGTGTATTTATAGTAGACCTGTTTTAGACCATGCTGAAAAGGAATGTAAAGGAGGACCATGCAGGATAAAAGGAAGGATTATGAAGAAAAGAGAGTAATGGGTTTTGTTTAGATTGAAAACCAAATCTAGTTTTTAGCCTGTCCCATATGGATAAGCTGTGTTTAGTATAGGGATTAGTGATAGATCTTCGTTGATTGGGGGTAAGCCAGGAGGTTTGCAATGGAAAGGGGATCACAGTCTACTGATTCTAACGCTACCCATAAAGGTATTTCTTTAGTAGCATGGTATTTTGTCAGTTGAGCTAATTGTGCTGCATAATAATATTTCATAAACTCTGGTACCCCCAGCCCTTCTTTTATTTTGGGAGCATATAGAGTTTGTTTAGGTAGGCGTGGTCTAAGTTTATTCCAAATATATTGTGTGGTTTTGCGTTGAAGGATACATGAGAAATGTGAGGGAACTGTTATAGGAAGTACTCTAAAAAGGTAGAGAATCTTTGGGAGGATGGACATTTTGATAACAGTTATCCGACCCATCCATGCTAGCGGTAGGGATGACCATGTGGAGAGTAGTTTAGATAGTTGCGTTAACATCGGGGGATAATTAGACATATAAAGATCACTTGGATTAGCTGTGAGATTAATACCTAGATAGGTGATAGGAGTCATTGACCAGGTAAATGAGAGAGAGCTGTGTAGTTGTGATTCAAGTTCAGGTGATACTAATACATTTAGTACCTAAGATTTTTGTGCATAAACTTTGAGGCCAGATATATGTCCAAATTCAGCCAGGATTTTAAGAAGAATTGGTGCTGATAAAAGGGGACTAGTAAGGAAAATTAGAACATCATCTGCGAATAGACATATTTTATAATGATGGCTTCCAAGTTCTAATCCCCTGATATCAGCATTAGATCGGATGAGTTGGGCCAGGGTTTCGCTAAAGCGAAAAGGAGTGGAGATAAAGGGCATCCTTGGCGCATTCCTCTTTCAATAGCAAAAGTGTTTGAGTGCAATCCAGAATAGGATATAAAAGCATTTGGATCGTGAAATAGGGCAGAAATCCATCTGAGGAAATGTGTACCAAATCCCCATTTATGAAGAATTGAATTTATTAGGGCCAGGACAAGGAATCAAATGCCTTTCTGTTGTCTAATGAAAGGAAACAAGTTAGAATGTTTCCAGTTCGGGATGTATGGGCTAAGATTGTGGCTCAAGAAAAACAGGGAAAAAAACTGCGCTAAGATATGTGTGAGTGAATAACTCAAATATGTGAAACTGGACTAAAAACAGATGAATGTGAAAAGCAGCAATTCTAATTATATGACACCCATATAGTAATAAAATTTAAAAAACCCAAGAATCGCGCTTATGTGTAAGTATAAACCATAAATTGACATATAAAACTAAGTGAATGGATTAATAATCACTAGAAAAAATTCAAATCAAAAACAAAGCTGAATGGGTATAAAGTGCAAACATAAAAAATACACAGTGAAAAAAACAAATAAATATCTGCGCTAACTAAAAAGAGAGAGCACCAAAAGCAGCTAGCATAGTTTGTAGATTGCATCAAACATAAGTATAAAGGTCCAAATGCAGCGCTTAAATAAAATGAAATAAATGTCCAAATAATGATGATAGTCCATAAAATTCAATCAGCAACAAAAGATGATATGAAACCTCCACCAAACTTCAGTGTGTAAAAGGAAAGCACACCACACCCACGTGCTATCAGTCTGCTTACCAGAAAGATATAAAAAATAGGCGATGTACTCATATAATGCAGAGGGTCATCAGCAAATCCAAATGGCACACTTCATCATGGGCAGGCACAGCATGGAAACAATCAGGTCACCACATATGAGAGGGCTCAGGACTCGCATTAAAGATGGACAAATTGGTGCAGTCATCAGCAGGAACAAACCAGCAAAAAGAAAGCAACAATAGTGAAGCCCGTAAGGTAAAACAGTCGTAGTTTATTGTAGTCTACTTACAGGTATGAAATAAAAATCATCACAGAAAACAGGAACAATCCGCGGTTCTCAGCGTACTTGCATCGACCAGCCTGACATGTTTCATCCTATGTGGATATCATCAGAGGCGTGGCCAATGATGCAAGCACGCTCAAATATATAATACACATCTTAAGTCATGCTGACCCCTGATAGGACAGCATGACACATATAGCAGCTGTTTTCAATAGCACATTCCGGCCGTGCCTGCGCACTACGGCCGTGCTGTCATTGAACTAGGAAGTACCAAGACAGTCACGATCAGCCGCACATGCGCAGTACGGCCGTGCGTTCCAGCGTGACAGGAAGACAGAACCAGCCAGCCGCACATGCGCAGTACGGCCGTGCGTTCCAGCGTAGCAGGAAGATAAAACCAGCCGGCACATCCATTCAATACAAAGGATGGAACGACCTGATTAGTGCCGTCCTTGTTGGTTAATATGAACGACCCGACCGCGCATGCGCGGTACGGTTGTACTAACCAGGAAACATAGAATGGAGCAATAGAACCAGGGGGAAAGAGGGGAAGGAAAAAATAAACCGCATATGCGCAGTTAAGCTGTGCAGAACATGGAGCAACACCCTAAACCGGCCCAAATGTGTTCTCCCTAAGATGGGCGGAACAAAGTCACCGCCAACCAAAAAGGGGGAACAGTAAGGGGCTGCACATGTGTCGTAACAGCAACCGGGGGGTGAGTGACACCCTAACCGGAAATGACTATTAAGGCACATTCGTATAACCAATTAGCAGATGATTAATCAAATGTTATTCTACATCAATATTTAAAAACTTGCATAGACCAATACAAAGTATAAAATTTAAAAAGACTATATCGGATATTACAGGGAAAACAGGAGGAAGTTCTCAATCAAATATAGCGATATTATAAACCCTGAAAGATATGTGCATATATCCAAGGTAATGTAATAAACAAAAAAATGATTAAAATCAAATCAAACATGGTAAAAAAATAATAAAAAATATATATAAAAATAATAGCAATATAAATGTGGACAATGCCCCCAAGTGTCAAAAAATATGTATAAATAAAGATACATGTACTAAAAAATATATAAATATTAGCTATTATTAATAAAACAATTTACATCCCAGTCGACGTTCATGCCGAAAGGGGTATAGCACTTTAGGTCGTATATCCAGGGGTCTCTAGTTTGGAAATTTCACGTTTGGACGAACTCCCACGCCAGTGAGGGTTAAACCTATCAATAGCCACAAAGGTCGTTCCCATAGGGTTCTTATTGTGGTATTCCAAGTAATGTCGGGAAACAGTGTGTTTCGGGAATCCCTTCTTGATATTGGCTATATGCTCATTTACCCTAACATGCATAGCTCATGTTGTACGGCCCACATATTGTATACCGCAAGGGCAGATCAATAAGTATACCACGTTAAGCGAGGTGCAAGTAATGAAGGTGTTAACATCAAAAACTCTACCTGTGGCATGAGATTTAAACTGGCATATTTTCCTGCTCTTATTCTTATTGATAGCACAAACGTTACAGCAGCGGCAAGGATGATAGCCTTTAGATTTTTGAAAAAAGGACACTCTATTATTCTGATCGTCTGTTGGAATAGACGACATCCTCCTCCCATTTGGCCATGAACAGATTGGCCATGCTTGGTGCAAATTTTGCACCCATGGCAACACCTCTGTTCTGGAGGTAATGAACTCCTCCAAACCAGAAATAGTTATGGGTCATAGCGTATCTCAATAAATCCAGGATAAAATCACGTTGGGCAGGGATCAATTCAGCATCTCTATTCAGAAACTGTTCCACCGCTTCTAGCCCGTCTAGATGGGAAATGATGGTATAGAGGGATGCCACATCAGCAGTGGCCATGATGTATCCCTCTTTCCATTCTAAATGTTCAAAAGTGCGAACTACTTGTGCAGAATCTTTGATATAGGAAGGGGTGCCAGATACAAGGGGTTGCAAAAAAACATCGATATATTTACCGATTCTAGAGGTAATAGAGTCCAGCCCACTTATGATGGGCCTTCCCGGAGGGTTAACCAGACATTTATGTACCTTCGGTAAAAAATATATAATTGGTTTCCTAGGTGCCAGTGGGATTAAAAAATCTTTTTCCTTCCTCTTAAGCAGTTTGTTACGAAAGCCTACTTCAATAAGCTCAGTGAGTTCTTTTTTATATTTAAAGATGGGATCATGGCTTAATGGGACATAAGTGTCAGTGTCGGACAAGATTCTATTCATTTCTGAAACATATGAACTCTTGTCCATCACCACTATTCCTCCCCCTTTATCCGCGGGCCGGATACTAATATCATTCCTCTGTTTCAAAGATTCTAGCCCTTTATGGAACCTCGTATCTTTATGATACTTCCTTATCTTTAACTTATCCAGATCTTTTAAAACTAGTTCCTTAAATAGCGGTGGAACAGTTTCTGAATAGAGATGCTGAATTGATCCCTGCCCAACGTGATTTTATCCTGGATTTATTGAGATACGCTATGACCCATAACTATTTCTGGTTTGGAGGAGTTCATTACCTCCAGAACAGAGGTGTTGCCATGGGTGCAAAATTTGCACCAAGCATGGGCAATCTGTTCATGGCCAAATGGGAGGAGGATGTCGTCTATTCCAACAGACGATCAGAATTGATCTTCTGGGGGAGATATATAGACGACATCCTCCTCCTGTGGGATGGTGACATGACGTCACTTACTACCTTTATGCATCATCTCAATGATAATCCATTGGGTATTGTTTTACAGTTTGAGAGCAGCACCAGCAGAATCAATTTTTTGGACTTAACTATACAAGTCAAAGATGGTGCATTTAATATGTCCACCTTTTTTAAGAGTACCGATAGGAACGGATATATTGGGCAGGGGAGCTGCCATCACCCTTTGTGGCTCAAATCGGTGCCTAGGAGTCAATTCCTCCATTTACGGCGGAACTGTACCCTTAAAGAAGACTTTTTTATACAGGCTGCCACTCTGAAAGAAAGATTCATGGAAAAGGGGTATTCACCCGATGAGTTGAGTACAGTTATCAATGAGGTGGGCGCCACAGATCGAGCTTCGATCTTACAGATCAAAGAAAAATCCTCGTCAAGGGAGATTGATTATAATTTTTCAATGGTCACGACTTACTCTCAGCAACACTCTGAGATTAAAAAGATTCTAACTAAGCATTGGGGAGTCCTCAAAAACGATAAGGTTTTGGGTCCAGTACTTCCTGATCGGCCACAAGTCATATTCAAAGGTGTTCCCCCTCTTAAACTCCAAATAGCACCCAACATCTTAGACGCCCCTAATAGAGTGTCCTTTTTTCAAAAATCTAAAGGCTATCATCTTTGCCGCTGCTGTAACGTTTGTGCTATCAATAAGAATAAGAGCAGGAAAATATGCCAGTTTAAATCTCATGCCACAGGTAGAGTTTTTGATGTTAACACCTTCATTACTTGCACCTCGCTTAACGTGGTATACTTATTGATCTGCCCTTGCGGTATACAATATGTGGGCCGTACAACATGAGCTATGCATGTTAGGGTAAATGAGCATATAGCCAATATCAAGAAGGGATTCCCGAAACACACTGTTTCCCGACATTACTTGGAATACCACAATAAGAACCCTATGGGAACGACCTTTGTGGCTATTGATAGGTTTAACCCTCACTGGCGTGGGAGTTCGTCCAAACGTGAAATTTCCAAACTAGAGACCCGCTGGATATACGACCTAAAGTGCTATACCCCTTTCGGCATGAACGTCGACTGGGATGTAAATTGTTTTATTAATAATAGCTAATATTTATATATTTTTTAGTACATGTATCTTTATTTATACATATTTTTTGACACTTGGGGGCATTGTCCACATTTATATTGCTATTATTTTTATATATATTTTTTATTATTTTTTTACCATGTTCGATTTGATTTTAATCATTTTTTTGTTTATTACATTACCTTGGATATATGCACATATCTTTCAGGGTTTATAATATCGCTATATTTGATTGAGAACTTCCTCCTGTTTTCCCTGTAATATCCGATATAGTCTTTTTAAATTTTATACTTTGTATTGGTCTATGCAAGTTTTTAAATATTGATGTAGAATAACATTTGATTAATCATCTGCTAATTGGTTATACGAATGTGCCTTAATAGTCATTTCCGGTTAGGGTGTCACTCACCCCCCGGTTGCTGTTACGACACATGTGCAGCCCCTTACTGTTCCCCCTTTTTGGTTGGCGGTGACTTTGTTCCGCCCATCTTAGGGAGAACACATTTGGGCCGGTTTAGGGTGTTGCTCCATGTTCTGCACAGCTTAACTGCGCATATGCGGTTTATTTTTTCCTTCCCCTCTTTCCCCCTGGTTCTATTGCTCCATTCTATGTTTCCTGGTTAGTACGACCGTACCGCGCATGCGCGGTCGGGTCGTTCATATTAACCAACAAGGACGGCACTAATCAGGTCGTTCCATCCTTTGTATTGAATGGATGTGCCGGCTGGTTTTATCTTCCTGCTACGCTGGAACGCACGGCCGTACTGCGCATGTGCGGCTGGCTGGTTCTGTCTTCCTGTCACGCTGGAACGCACGGCCGTACTGCGCATGTGCGGCCGATCGTGACTGTCTTGGTACTTCCTAGTTCAATGACAGCACGGCCGTAGTGCGCAGGCGCGGCCGGAATGTGCTATTGAAAACAGCTGCTATATGTGTCATGCTGTCCTATCAGGGGTCAGCATGACTTAAGATGTGTATTATATATTTGAGCGTGCTTGCATCATTGGCCACGCCTCTGATGATATCCACATAGGATGAAACATGTCAGGCTGGTCGATGCAAGTACGCTAAGAACCGCGGATTGTTCCTGTTTTCTGTGATGATTTTTACTTCATACCTGTAAGTAGACTACAATAAACTACGACTGTTTTACCTTACGGGCTTCACTATTGTTGCTTTCTTTTTGCTGGTTTGTTCCTGCTGATGACTGCACCAATTTGTCCATCTTTAATGCGAGTCCTGAGCCCTCTCATATGTGGTGACCTGATTGTTTCCACGCTGTGCCTGCCCATGATGAAGTGTGCCATTTGGATTTGCTGATGACCCTCTGCATTATATGAGTACATCGCCTATTTTTTATATCTTTCTGGTAAGCAGACTGATAGCACGTGGGTGTGGTGTGCTTTCCTTTTACACACTGAAGTTTGGTGGAGGTTTCATATCATCTTTTGTTGCTGATTGAATTTTATGGACTATCATCATTATTTGGACATTTATTTCATTTTATTTAAGCGCTGCATTTGGACCTTTATACTTATGTTTGATGCAATCTACAAACTATGCTAGCTGCTTTTGGTGCTCTCTCTTTTTAGTTAGCGCAGATATTTATTTGTTTTTTTCACTGTGTATTTTTTATGTTTGCACTTTATACCCATTCAGCTTTGTTTTTGATTTGAATTTTTTCTAGTGATTATTAATCCATTCACTTAGTTTTATATGTCAATTTATGGTTTATACTTACACATAAGCGCGATTCTTGGGTTTTTTATATTTTATTACTATATGGGTGTCATATAATTAGAATTGCTGCTTTTCACATTCATCTGTTTTTAGTCCAGTTTCACATATTTGAGTTATTCACTCACACATATCTTAGCGCAGTTTTTTTCCCTGTTTTTCTTGAGCCACAATCTTAGCCCATACATCCCGAACTGGAAACATTCTAACTTGTTTCCTTTCATTAGACAACAGAAAGGCATTTGATTCCTTGTCCTGGCCCTAATAAATTCAATTCTTCATAAATGGGGATTTGGTACACATTTCCTCAGATGGATTTCTGCCCTATTTCACGATCCAAATGCTTTTATATCCTATTCTGGATTGCACTCAAACACTTTTGCTATTGAAAGAGGAATGCGCCAAGGATGCCCTTTATCTCCACTCCTTTTCGCTTTAGCGAAACCCTGGCCCAACTCATCCGATCTAATGCTGATATCAGGGGATTAGAACTTGGAAGCCATCATTATAAAATATGTCTATTCGCAGATGATGTTCTAATTTTCCTTACTAGTCCCCTTTTATCAGCACCAATTCTTCTTAAAATCCTGGCTGAATTTGGACATATATCTGGCCTCAAAGTTAATGCACAAAAATCTTAGGTACTAAATGTATTAGTAGCTGATGACTGCACCAATTTGTCCATCTTTAATGCGAGTCCTGAGCCCTCTGATATGTGGTGACCTGATTGTTTCCATGCTGTGCCTGCCCATGATGAAGTGTGCCATTTGGATTTGCTGATGACCCTCTGCATTATATGAGTACATCGCCTATTTTTTATATCTTTCTGGTAAGCAGACTGATAGCACGTGGGTGTGGTGTGCTTTCCTTTTACACACTGAAGTTTGGTGGAGGTTTCATATCATCTTTTGTTGCTGATTGAATTTTATGGACTATCATCATTATTTGGACATTTATTTCATTTTATTTAAGCGCTGCATTTGGACCTTTAAACATAAAAAATAAGTCTCTGTGAATAATAATGTCATCCACCCGTGCAAAACAAAAACCAAATGCAAAAAAAGTCCACAAAGATGATCTTCATCCACTGTGTGACATAAAAATTTGATCCACCACCGGTATAGAAGGGGTTACTTCTTACCAAACGGACATAATCCCCCACTACAGAGGATCATAAGAAGCATAACAGCTGTGACTCTGAAAGTATCACCCGTGCTGATCTGCCGCTGGGTCCTTGGATCATCGCCTTGTATGGACCGACTCATAGGAAATGCATAGCATGTAACAAAGATATGGAAACTCCGATAGTGTAAAACCTTTTTAAATTTTATTCAGTAGCTTAGACAAAAACATACTTACAGAAGTCGCATGGTAAGATAAGCCTTAAGTCTGTAGTGCCGGCCGAACACGCTCGGACAGACCTGTCCTACTGGAATGGAAGCAGTAACCGGAGGTGACGTCAGCGCATCGTCCTGCTCCTCCCTACGTGTTTCGTAATAGAATTATGTCATCCAGGGGCATGGGCGGCGCGCTGCATCACCTCCCTAAATACAATAACATCGTAACCAATAGACTTAAGCATTAATTTGTATGGACCGCAAGAACAAAACGGATGGCATTAAATGGAATTAAATGTTAATATTAAACAAAGCAAAAATATCACATTACTAAAATATAATTCAAACGTCAACAATCCATATAAATGAAATGTAGCACTAATGTGAACACATCTGTTAGGATTAAACCGAGGAAATGAATAATCCCTGCACTGATGACCCACACAGAGACCGGATGGACTGACATGTAGTGGGCCAATAAAAAACAGATGAAAAAATGGGATATTGGTCAACAGATAGCAAATATTGATGTCCGTCTTATCTGCAATCTGCAGCAAGACTGTAACTGATGTGTTGGGAAAATATCACAACTCCATCCACAAAGGGTATGTTGTCTATCCCGACTACGGG
Source organism: Aquarana catesbeiana (assembly GCF_042186555.1). NCBI lineage: Eukaryota > Metazoa > Chordata > Amphibia > Anura > Ranidae > Aquarana > Aquarana catesbeiana. Next base: position 176,466,549 of record NC_133334.1, on the reverse strand, counting down.
TCAAAAACCAAACCGTTGTAGTAATTGAGTGTAAATAAATGCTCAAATAATTACAATTTAGACTAGAATGACACTACCCATTATTAAACTAAATATAAAAATTTGAAAATGTGAAATTGTAAAAAATTTAGTTTTTTAAAATTCTCAAGAACCGGAAATAGGGTTAATCTAACAATGGGGGTCACTAGTATGATAATAAGTGCTGACATCTAGTGGATCAACACCAGAATGCACAGCAAAGGATATTATTAGGTAAAACCTGAAAAAAATTAATGATGTCCTAAACACCAAAATTAATAAAAAACCAAATTAAAAAATGGGCCTCTACACTTGATGTGGATCCATAAAATAGTATGCTAGTGATTATGGTACCACCCCAAATAAACATAAAGGACTACGTACACCTAATTTCCATTGATATATGGATGAACTAACCTCTATACATACTCAATCCAAATCCCCGAGGAGGAATTAAATATAGAGTATGGAATATAGGTAGTGTTAGTTTTGATTTAATAAAATTCGGTATAAAAATTGTAAAGGATTTTTATAATGAAAAATATAACTTATAAGAATTATAAAAAATATGAAAAATTTTTTAAAAATATTGGTCTCTGATGGATAGAGGCTCAAAGCAGAGACACAAAAGAACACCCACATTTTGGAGTGAACAACTATTCAGTGGTCCATCAACAAAAATACAAGAATAATAGTCATGAATTATTAATGAAGGCGTTCACATCTGTATCAACATTGAGTCCAAACGGGACATATGATCTTAGTCTATTTATCCAGGACATTTCACACTTCGAAATCTCTCTAACTAATGAACTGCCTCTCCAGTGAGGTCTATATTTATCTATCCCCATGTACAGTGTGTTAGAGGGGTCTCTACTATGTACCTCATCATAGTGTCTAGAAACTGGGTGTTTGTCAAAACCCCTTCTGATGTTGTTTATGTGTTCGATTAATCTAACTTTAAGAGCCCTTTTGGTCCTCCCCACATACTGTAATCCACATGGACACTGTATAAGCTAGACCACACCTTCAGACGAGCAGGTTATGAATGGGTCTACCCTATAAGTTCATGAAGTACTAATGGAGGTAAATTGACACATTTTTCTATCCCTACACCTATTGAAGGTGCAGACCTGACATTTATTACATTTATAGTAACCCGTGAGGTTCTGAAAAAACATCTATTAGTATTAGGTGGATCTTGAACCGTGGGGGCGATCCTATTACCAAGAGACGATGACCCTTTGAACACAACCTGAGGATTCTTTGGTAAAATAGTGCCAAGAACTTGATCACTGGTCAAAATGTGCCAGTGTTTTTGAATCAACTTCTTGACACTACGATGTTGTATTGAAAACGTGGTGACAAACGGTAAGGAAAATTGTGTATGGTCCCCACTCTGTTGTTTGTCCTCTAAGAGAGACAATCTATCCTTATCTCATATTGTCTTCCGCGTCCTGGACAACACACCTGTATCGTACCCTTTTTCTATGAACCTACTGGTTAGAACAGTTGCCTGGTTATCAAAGGTATCAACCTCAGTACAGTTGCGTCTGAGGCGTGCATACTGGCCCTGAGGGACTGCTCTCAACCAGGGTTCATAGTGACAACTATCTAGGGGGATATAAGAGTTCTTGTCTATCAGCTTGAAGTAAGTGGATGTCACAAATCTATCACCCTTAACTGTAATTTTCAAATCCAGAAAATTAATTTCTTCAAGGCTAGCTTCAAAATTCAACTTGATGCCTCTGTTGTTATCATTAAGGAATATCATGAAGTTGTTGGAGCTCAACTTCACTGCCATCCCATAGGAGGAGGACGTCGTCAATGTACCTAGCCCAAAGGACCAATTCTGGTCTTCTTTGGGCATTGACGACATCCTCCTCCCATTTAGCCATAAATAAATTGGCCAAGCTGGGGGCATACTTGGCCCCCATTGCCACCCCCCTATCCTGGCAATAAAATTGATGGTCAAACCAGAAATAGTTGTGGCTGGCAGTGTATTCTAATAGTTCCATAATAAAGTTAATCTGAAATGGAACTAGGCCAGACTCTCTTGTCAGGTATAGTCTGGCCGCCTCTAAACCTAGATTGTGAGGAATAATGGTGTAAAGCGAAGTCACGTCAGCCGTGACCAGCCATAATCCATTCTTAGGGGTGATGTTAGATAACATGTTGATAACTTGTTTGGTATATTTGATAAAAGAAGGGACATTCTGAACTAGAGGCTGTAGATAATGACCTATGTACTTGCCCACCCGGGATGTAACCGAGTCAATGCCACTGACTATAGGACGTCCAGGGGGGCAAGTTTGATCTTTATGAATTTTTGGAAGATAGTATATGACAGACGTGCGGGGAGTACCAACAAAGTCTCTCTGTAATAACAAATCTTTGGTCATCCGACCAGCTGATAAGGGTGGGGGAATAGTGATCCTAGATTGGTGTGATTACCTAAAGGAGATGCACCGTATCGTGGATGACTTAGATACATATACTCCACTCAATAGGGATCCAGTGGTTAAATATAAGAAAGAACTTGATACCATTGTTGATAGGGGTTTTCGTAGTGGCATTCTGAACAAAAAAGAAAAACAATTTTTGGTACCCAGTGCTCCCCGCTCACAACTGGGTTAGAACGGCACATAGCTGAAGTTTTAATCCCGGAGCATTGGATGACCGAACCATCAGACGTTGCAATCTGATTCAATAACTGCAGAGGAGTGTCGGGAGAGTGGAACCGAGCGAGCAAGGGGCTCGTTTCAAATGGGTAATGTCATTTTAGTCTAAATTGTAATTATTTTAGCGTTTATTTACACTCAATTACTACAACGGTTTTGTTTTTGACCCATAGTCGGGATAGATAACATCCCCTTTGTGGATGGAGTTGTGATATTTTGCCAACACATCAGTTACAGTCTTGCTGTAGATTGCAGATAAGATGAACATGAATATTTGCTATCTGTTGACCAATATCCCATTTTTTCATCTGTTTTTATTGGCCCACTACATGTCAGTCCATCTGGTCTCTGTGTGGGTCATCAGTGCAGGGATTATTCATTTCCTCGGTTTAATCCCAACAGATGTGTTCACATTAGTGCAACATTTCATTTATATGGATTGTTGACGTTTGAATTATATTTTAGTAATGTGATATTTTTGCTTTGTTTAATATTAACATTTAATTCCATTTAATGCCATCCGTTTTGTTTTTGCGGTCCGTACAAATTAATGCGGAAGTCTATTGGTGGACTGCGGCTCAAAGCGAGGCTTGGTTACGATGTTATTGTATTTAGGGAGGTGACGCAGCGCGCCGCCCGTGCCCCTGGGTGATGTAATTCTATTACAAAACGCGTAGGGTAGAGCAGGACGACGCGCTGACGTCACCTCCAGTCACTGCTCCCATTCCAGTAGGACGGGTCTGTCCGAGTGTGTTTGGCTGGCACTACGGACTTAAGGCTTATCTTGCCATGCGACTTCTGTAAGTGTGTTTTCGTCTATGCTACTGAATAAAATTTAAAAAGGTTTTACACTATCGGAGTTTCCATATTTTTGTTACATGCTATGCATTTCCTATGAGTCGGTCCATACAAGGCGATGATCCAAGGACCCAGCGGCAGATCAGCACGGGTGATACTTTCAGAGTCACAGCTGTTATGCTTCTCATGATCCTGTGTAGTGAGGGATCATGTCCATTTGGTAAGAAGTAACCCCTTCTATACCAGTGGTGGATCAAATTTTTATGTCACACAGTGGATGAAGATTGTCTTTGTGGACTTTTTTTGCATTTTTTGCATTTTACCTATTCAGTTTTGCTTTTGATTTTAATTTTTTCTAGTGATTATTAATCCATTCACTTAGTTTTATACATCAATTTATGGTTTATACTTACACATAAGTGCAATTCTTGGGTTTTTTATTTTTTATAAGATTGTGGCTCGGCGTATGTTATCTCCTACTTGTCTGGAAGGAATAAATCCAGTTTGATCTTGGTGTATTAAGTTGCCTATAATAGGATTAAGTCTAGTTGAGATGATTTTAGCCAGCAATTTAATGTCAATATTAAGTATTGATATTGGTCTAAAATTAGACCAAGAAGTATCATCTGTATTTGGCTTTGATATCATAGAAATTGAAGCTATAAGGGACTCTGGACAGAAATAATGGCCAATAAGAAGGGAATTGAAGGCATCAACCATAATTGGTGATAACAGATTAGCACATTTTTTATAACAGGTGGATGAAAAACCATCGGTACCTGGGAGTTTGAGTGGTTTTAATGATTTTATTGCTGCTTATATTTCTAGTTCGGTTATAGGTTTTTCTAGAGATTCTTGTTGAGATTTAGTAAGTGAAGGTAAGGTAATTGAGGACAGGAGATTACTTACTCTAGTTTGGTCAAAATCATAGGAGTCTTTATAAAGTTCAGATAATCTCTTTTGGAATTCATGCAGAATTTTAATTGTATTACTAGTATAGTTATTTTTGGTCAATTTCCTTGTCAAAAGAAGTTTATTGAGTATACAATGTTATAAAGATACATAAAGTAAGTTTACAAGGATCTATAAAGTAAGCTCATTGTTTTATAGTAGGGTTTATATAGGTAAATATCATGAAATTTCAAATATTAAACAATGGGTTCACGTAAACCTAAATTAAAGATATATATCATTTCCTTAGTTGTAGTCTAAAGAAATAGGGGATTGGCGCTGTTCACTGATAGAGAATGATAATGAATAAATCAATAAACTATACAAACTGCTAACAAAAGGAAAACATAACCCCTCAATGTTGGGTGGATAAAACGTGTAACACAATGTAAATAATTGTTAAAAAATGGATATATGTGCTAAGAATGGTCAAAGGATGTGCAGAATACCTAAGTTGCAAAAGTTGTTATCACAAAATAAAATTGGTAAATAAAACACCAAGCATTAACAAAGGTGAATGATCAATCAGGTGTATATAAAAAAAAAAAAAAAAATGTATGTGTGCAATGAAAGATATGAGTGGATATACCTAAAAAAGAGGGCAAAACACCGTGTTGCCCACTGGAAATAAATATGTGTACTGGTAAAGCTGAATCGTGTTGGAAAATTTATATGTGAAAAAATGTAAGAATATATATAAAAAATGTGGAAATATGTATAATAATCGGCATGTGATGTGCAGACAATCTAAGTGCACAAAAAACAAAAAGGTGAAAAAACCAAAAAGAAAATGAGAGTCCAAGCAACCAGATCAATTATTAAAAAATATATAAAAAGTTATTATATCCGTGAATAAAAAACAGTTCTTATGCAGCCAGCTGATATATCTTCAAAGGTTGTGGATAGGTCTGTCCCAATGAGTATATGTTGTCCCGTGTGGAGTCCCCTCTAGTGCCCCCACTCACCAGAGTGCCCAACCCCTGCAGGGGTAATGAGCATGTAGATGATCCGATGATCCAAGCGGTTGGTGTCCCCTTCACCACCTAATTTCCACCTGTGTCACCCGATCACTTTCAAAAGGCATCCATCCGGAACAATTACCATGTGCAGGGAGAAGAGAAGAGCCTCATAGTGTGATTCCGAATATATGTTTATTAAACTGGTCTGTGTATCAGCCTGATACACAGACCAGTTTAATAAACATATATTCGGAATCACACTATGAGGCTCTTCTCTTCTCCCTGCACATGGTAATTGTTCCGGATGGATGCCTTTTGAAAGTGATCGGGTGACACAGGTGGAAATTAGGTGGTGAAGGGGACACCAACCGCTTGGATCATCGGATCATCTACATGCTCATTACCCCTGCAGGGGTTGGGCACTCTGGTGAGTGGGGGCACTAGAGGGGACTCCACACGGGACAACATATACTCATTGGGACAGACCTATCCACAACCTTTGAAGATATATCAGCTGGCTGCATAAGAACTGTTTTTTATTCACGGATATAATAACTTTTTATATATTTTTTAATAATTGATCTGGTTGCTTGGACTCTCATTTTCTTTTTGGTTTTTTCACCTTTTTGTTTTTTGTGCACTTAGATTGTCTGCACATCACATGCCGATTATTATACATATTTCCACATTTTTTATATATATTCTTACATTTTTTCACATATAAATTTTCCAACACGATTCAGCTTTACCAGTACACATATTTATTTCCAGTGGGCAACACGGTGTTTTGCCCTCTTTTTTAGGTATATCCACTCATATCTTTCATTGCACACATACATTTTTTTTTTTTTTTTTTTTTTTTTTTTATATACACCTGATTGATCATTCACCTTTGTTAATGCTTGGTGTTTTATTTACCAATTTTATTTTGTGATAACAACTTTTGCAACTTAGGTATTCTGCACATCCTTTGACCATTCTTAGCACATATATCCATTTTTTAACAATTATTTACATTGTGTTACACGTTTTATCCACCCAACATTGAGGGGTTATGTTTTCCTTTTGTTAGCAGTTTGTATAGTTTATTGATTTATTCATTATCATTCTCTATCAGTGAACAGCGCCAATCCCCTATTTCTTTAGACTACACTATTATTGGATTGCACCATTGGTGCTTTCTCTTTTAGGGGGGCTGCAGTTCGGTTATAAGCCCGTCCTAAGCGCGGAACACCATTATATACATTTCCTTAGTTACTTTTGTAGGTATTTAAATGATTTATACCTACTATACATATTGTTTACAAGTAGAGTGTATATAGGTCAAATAAATTCTGATAATGAGCTTTAATCGTAAGGTGGAGAAAAGGAAAGAGAAAGAAGAAAAAGGGTTGAAAGGTAGAGGTATGGTCCACAAGGTTGACCCGCTCGTCAGTTTATTATTCTTTTTAGTTCTCTTTGAAGCCTTAGAATGGGTGTCTCTGTAAGTCATTTAATCTGTTACCATGGCAACAGGACAGAGTCATTGAAGTTTGACAGGAACTGTTGTTTTATCCAAGGATGCCAAAGTTTTTCAAATTTTGGAATTTGATTTTGATCGATGGCTACCATCTTAGCATGGGACATTGTATTATTCATTCTGTGAATTGTTTCTGCTAGTACCAATGTAGGAGATTTCCATGCCTTGGCCACTGTTTGTTTTGCAGCCGTTATTAGTTGGATCATAAGTTTGAATTGAGAGAGTGTTAACCATTCCGGTTTTAGATTAAGTAAAGTTAAATATGGATCTAGTTGTATTATTTTTTAAAATATTTTAGATGCAATCACGAAGACTTCCTTCCAGAAGGTTTGGATTACTGGGCACGTCCACCATATGTGTAAATATGTGCCTATTTCTGGGCATCCTCGAAAACAAAGAGCTGAGGTATTAGGTGAATATTTTGCCACTCTAGCGGGTACAAGGTACCAGCGAGTTAGGACTTTATAATTTGTCTCCAGTGCTAAGATGTTGGGTGAAGATGACTTAGATGTGAGCCATATGTTAGACCAGTCCGTGTCTTCTAAAGTTCGTCCCAGGTCCTCCTCCCACCTCTGAACGTAAGAGGGACTATTAAGATTTGCTACTCCATATAATTGATTATAAAGTGATGAAATTGTACCTTTAGCAAATGGATCGTTTGTACAGATTGATTCAAAAATGGATAATTGGGATAATGGTGTATCCCCCTTTAGGAATGGTGTATAGAAATTTTTGATTTGGAGATATCTAAATATCTCAGAGTTTGGTAGATCATATTTTTCTCTAAGCGATGGGAATGAAAGGAATGATTTAGATGCTATGAAGTCATTTAGTGTCTGAATGCCTGATGTTGTCCAAGCTTTAAAAGAATTTGGGTAGATCCATGCCAGATAAAAGGCCGGATTTCTGATAAAAGAAAGGAGAGGATTGTGTGGAGATTGTAACTGATATTTGGTTTTTAGTTTATCCCAGAGAGATAAGAAGTGTTTAGTTATGGGATTATGAATTTTAAAGCGGTCTTTAGGATCAAGCCATAATAAATTTGATATTAATAGAGGGTCATTTTCTGAAGCCTCTATAAATACCCATAATGGGATTTCCTGTTTTTCATGGTATTTGGACAGACTGGCCAAATGTGTTGCTCTGTAGTAGTTAGTAAAATTAGGGTATCCCAGGCCTCCTTTATTTTTGGGAAGATGTAGTGTGTGTATAGGTATACGTGGTTTAGAAGAGCCCCATATAAACGAAGTTGCTCTTTTTTGTACTATTCTCAAAAAATAGGAAGGAATTGGAATAGGGAGGACTCTGAATAGATAAAGCAATTTGGGTAGAATAGTCATTTTGATTGCATTAATCTTCCCTATCCAGGATAAAGGAAGTTGCGACCATTGTTTTATTAGATTTGTGGTGATTTGTCTTAATACAGGAGGATAATTGATTGAGAATAAGTCAGAATGAGATGCTGTTAAATGAATTCCAAGATATGGGATTGATTTTTCTGCCCATGTGAATGGGAGTGCAGCCCCAGCCGGGATCAATTCCATGTTCGTGAGTGAAATATTAAGCACTAGGCATTTCTTAGGATTAATCATAAGGCCGGATAGGGCTGCAAATCCATCAAGAGCTGGTATTAAGTTAGGACCAGAGACCTGAGGTGATGATAGAAAAAGTAATATATCGTCTGCAAATATACATAATTTGTGTGTAATACCTCCTACTTCAATGCCAGTTATAGTTTGGTTTGTTCTGATGTATTGGGCCATAGGCTCGAGTATAAGGGCAAATAATAAGGGAGATAATGGGCAACCCTGTCAGGTACCTCTTTCGATATTAAAGGCTTCAGATTTGTATCCAGCATATTTTATATAGGCTTTGGGTTTATTATATAATGCTTTGATCCATGTTAAAAAGTGGGGTCCAAAACCCCATTTTTGTAATGAATATTGCATATATTGCCAGGATACTGTGTCAAATGCCCTCTTAATATCGAGAGATAGAAAACATAAAGGGATTTTCCGTTTTTTAGCAATATGTGCCAATAACACTGCCCTGCGTATATTATCGCCTGCCTGTCTATTTGGCATGAAGCCTACTTGATCTCTATGTATTAATTTTCCTATAATGCTATTGAGGCGTTTTGCTATTATTTTTGCTAATAATTTAATATCGAGGTTTAACAGAGAGATAGGCCGATAATTCACACAGGAAGTATCATCAGAAAGGGGTTTTGGGATCATACAAACAATTGCCATTAGTGTTTCTTGCCGAAAAGAATGTCCATCTAGAAGTTTGTTAAAAGTTTCAGTGAGAATGGGAGAGAGTATTTCTGAGAATGTTTTATAGTATAAAGCCGAGTAGCCATCTGGGTCTGGTCTTTTGTTAAGTTTTAGGTCTTTTATGGCGTTAGCAACTTCATCTATAGTTATAGGCTCATCCAAACTGCTTTTTTGATTCGGAGATAACTCAGGTAAGGTTATTTTTGAGAAGAAGGATTCAGCCTCTGTAGGATTAAATTCATTGTTTGTCTTGTATAAAGTTGCAAGATGTGAGTGAAATTTATGGACTATTTTAACTGGATTACAAGTGTAAACATTTTTTGATAATTTCAAACGTATTGGTTTGAAAGATTTGTTAGTTGAATTTAATGCCCGAGCCAAATATGTACCTGGTTTGTTTGTATTCATGTAGAAATTGTGTTTGGAGCGTTTGAGGGATTTAGCAACTGACTCAGTGAGAAATAGATCGTATTCCAATCTAGATTTTTCCAGATGAGATTTTGTACTCTGAGATGGATTATCTTGAAATGATATGTAGGCTGCATTAAAATTGAGTTCTAGTTTTTTTGCTAGATTTTTGCGTTCCCGTTTAAATAGTGCCATTTGTCTTTGTATTGTACAACGCAAGACAGGCTTATGAGCTTCCCACAGTGTTATTGGGGAGATGTCTGTTGTATTATTAATTGATATGTATTCCTTTAAAGCTTGTTCAATGGCCATCTGATGTAGTGGGTGTTTGAGCATTATGTCCGGTAAGTACCACGTTGGGTCATGCGCTTTTGGTATGGCTGAGGCTATAGTAGTGTATACTGCATTATGGTCAGACCACGGAATCGGAATTATATCTGATGCAATAATTTCTGGTATCATTCCTATTGTTAGAAAAATATGATCTATTCTGGTGAAGGTTTGATGAGGGTGCGAGAAATAAGTGAATTTCTTTTTCATTGGGTTACTTTCTCTCCACGAATCTACCAGATTGTATTTGGAAAGAAGTTGAGAAAAAGGTAATCTAGAGGTTATTTTGGATGGTGTAAAAGGTGATTTATCTAGAAATGGGAGGAGGACCTGGTTCGAATCCCCACACATTATCACTGTTCCTATTTTGTGTGTATTAATTAATATATGTGAGAGGAATGGTGTAGGTTGTTTGTTAGGAGCGTAGTAGGAAATCACTGTGATTGCTGTATCCATTATATAACCCATGAGTATCAGATATCTACCTTCTGGGTCTTTAATTTCTGATGATAAGGTGAATGGTGTGGATCGGTGAAATGCAATTAGAGTTCCCCTTTGCTTGGTACAGGCAGAAGCCGTGTAAATTTGTTGATAAAAAGGAGAAATATATTTTGGAGTAGAATCTTTGGTGAAGTGTGTTTCTTGGAGGCATACTATGTGAGCCTTCTTGTTATGGAAAGTACGGAAGGCTTTGGTCCTTTTTTGAGGGACATTTATTCCCTGAACATTCAGGGAAAGTATATTCAGTGGTGCCATGGCAATAGATCAAATAGTTTTGACTTATTTTTTGTTATGCAGAGCTGACTGCGCAGATTAACCTGTGTGGACTGAAGAGATGAATAGATAGAAAAGAAACCAGTGAATTCTGGAGTAAAGAGTAAACAAAAAACATATGAGATTAGATGATACATTGTATAAATTTTTTTTTGCAAGTAATCACAATTTACCCGTGAAAGAGAATAAATATCTCTCTCAGGGGAATAAGTGCCTTCGTCACACTCCCACATAATATGGTTGGGAGAATGAGGAGGGCTAATGGGGGTACACGGATCTTCCGCTTACAGGAGAGAAGTGCTATGTCAAAAGACATCAAAATGATGTTTCATTAATTGGAGTGCAGAATATAGTTTTTGTTGAAATTATTTATTCCAGGGTGGTTGTATATGGTTAGTCTTGCCCTAGGCTAAATAATTCAGTTAGAAAGGTACTGTTAATAACTTTGGTATTGATGAAGATAGTCTGAATTATTTTGGGATTTTAACCCTTTTAGAGTAAACAATTACATATTTTATTCATATGTAACTGTTTAGATATGTTAACTCATAAAATTGAGGTTGTATTGCTTCAGATTAGAATAAACAAAAACATAATTCTAGGAACTAGTTAGGTAATAATATATTTGTTTTAAGAAAAGAAAGAAAAAGCTTCCATTACTTCTGGATTGTTGTACATATTTGTCCTAAAAAGTAATAAATCTATTGTTATTACCTGATAATATATAACTGAACAAGAATTTCCTTATTTCACTTATATATTCTAAGGCTATATGAATCAGAAGTAATAAGAAATATAACTGGAATGTAACATGATCCCACACAGTGTGTGACTATCAGAATGCAGTTACATTCAGTTATAAATACAGGTTTTTTATAGAGAACCATCTCTTAGTATAATAAATGAAGAGATATCAGGAATTAGGATGTCAGTCCATTGAATCTTCTTGGTCCATGGATGATGTGGCATAACGGCCTCTTTTGTGAGAATGATGATTCCCATTTTGTTCTGAAATTTTCTGGGTGCTGCCTGAAGGTGAAGATAATGCCATTCTTCTGCGTGTGGGAGTGTTGCTGCTTGTGGGTTCTGTCAGATTTAATTTTAAAAGGGTTTGTTGTAGTTCATCTGCTGATCTGCTTCTGTAAATTGTACCTTGGTAGTTAAATCTGACTGAAAAGGGGAAGCCCCATTGATACATAATGTTGTGGCGTTGCAGTTCCATTAGTTGGGGTTTCATGGATCGTCTTTTAGTAATAGTAAGTTGGGATAGGTCAGCAAAAATTTGATAATTGTGTCCTTGAAAATTAAGTTCCTTTTTTCCTCTTGCAGCAATTAGTATTTGTTCTTTCGTTCTGTAATAATGAAATTTTGTGATTATATCACGTGGGGGTCCATCTTTCTTTTTGGCTGTGAGGGCTCTGTGTACTCTGTCCAGTTCTAAACGTTCAATAGGGATATCTGGCTTTAGTTCTTGTAATAGAGCAGTAATAGTAGATTGCAGGTCTGTCACAGTTTCAGGTATTCCCCTTATGTGCAAGTTTGAACGTCTGGCTCTATTTTCGTAATCTTCGAGCTTAGTTTGAAGTATTAAATTCTCTTTTTTTAATTGTTCCAATTCTGTTATATTTTCTTGGGTTGTAATTAATAAGAGAAATAAATCTGCGGCGCTAATCTAAAAAACAAATTCCTGAGACGCCAAGAATAAAAAGCTGGTATGAAAAATGCCAATAAAAAACTCAAACAATGACAATGATTCTAAGGTGCGTAGATAACTGATAATAGTAAAGGAATAATGCTTAAGTGCCAAAGCCAAATACAGGACATGTAAAGCAGCAATGATAATTGTCAAGCTCATCAAAGGAGACAAGGATAATAACCTCAGATGATAATGTTCACACACCTATAAACAAATGATATGGGGGGTAAAACTGCGGCGCTTAGCTCAATGGGTATATTCCTGGGATGCCAAAGGAAAAAACAGTGGACACCGAAGGAATAGATGCCTGTAAGAAGATGCAGGTAGCAAATCAAAAAAATTCCTATGATGCGTGAATAACTAATTATTACCTCAAAGAGATGAACTATGTAACAAAGGAACTAATAACCACACCAGGAAAAATAAATTCCAGGTAAGGATCCAGTTCATGTACATTTATATTCCACCATTTTTGTGCAATCAAGAATCATAACAAATAAATGTTGCATCAAAAGAGTGCAGCTAATTAAGGGAACTAAATGACTGAGATCCAGATAATTAGTGACCTCTTTACAGACCTTAATTGTACACAGCAATAAATATAACTCGTGACTCAAACAACACAGTGTTCCTAAAACATATGTGCAAACAATAATTCTGTGCAGCATCCAAAGTGAAGGCAAGTGAATGAAAAAATATTAAATATACATTACGGTCCTAATAATTGAAACACAAATTCATATAATAAATAATGTTTAAATATTCCATAAATCTAAATAAATAAATCCATAAGTAAAAATAATTGAAAGCAATAATATCTCTGAATAAATTATATAAAAATACACTCTATAGATAATAATGTGCAAATATTTGTGCAGCATCCAAAAATTGATACTAAATAAATATGTATCTAGTTAACATAAAATGTGTCAAATCGGACAATTATTTCTACTAAGTGAACAATGTGTCTTCCATAAAAAATTAAATAAAAGTGAACAACTAATAACACACCAGAAAAATAGAAAAAACAGTGTTCAGCATAAATATCACACTAAATGTGATACCAAAAAGTGTCCCAAAGTAAATCGTTTCTAAACTAAAAAAATGTATATGCAAAGCATCCCATTCCTATCTCCTTCGTGATGAATCAAAGAAAATTTATTTCACATATCCCCAGTGAAGGAAAAAAACAGCTGTCAGCTCCCAACAGGATAATATCAGCCTTGGTGTAGATTCCCTTTGAGAAAGTGACGTGACAGTCACGCAACGCGTCAGGGAGAAGAGGCGGTATTGCTCGGCTACTTGTCTCTCCGATCACGGCCGGGATCGGTGAGTCAGTGAGCCGGTTTTAAAAGGTTTTGCTGATGCTGTCATTTTGTGAATGTAAGTGGGTTATTATTAAATAAAAACTGATGTTATACATGCTACACTATGGAATCCTTCCCCTTATTCTTTTGAGCGAACACTGCTTGAGAGACTTGGAGATCGGGAGACGTTTTACCATCTACACCAAGGCTGATATTATCCTGTTGGGAGCTGACAGCGTTCAAAACCACCTGCAGGCACAGACTGCGTGAGGATTTTTTGGGGCTGTTATCGCTCAGCCAGGAGGTGAGAGGCTGGGGGAACTGGCTTTCTTTATACACCTGTTTTTTTCCTTCACTGGGGATATGTGAAATAAATTTTCTTTAAATTTTCTTTGATTCATCACGAAGGAGATAGGAATGGGATGCTTTGCATATACATTTTTTTAGTTTAGAAACGATTTACTTTGGGACACTTTTTGGTATCACATTTAGTGTGATATTTATGCTGAACACTGTTTTTTCTATTTTTCTGGTGTGTTATTAGTTGTTCACTTTTATTTAATTTTTTATGGAAGACACATTGTTCACTTAGTAGAAATAATTGTCCGATTTGACACATTTTATGTTAACTAGATACATATTTATTTAGTATCAATTTTTGGATGCTGCACAAATATTTGCACATTATTATCTATAGAGTGTATTTTTATATAATTTATTCAGAGATATTATTGCTTTCAATTATTTTTACTTATGGATTTATTTATTTAGATTTATGGAATATTTAAACATTATTTATTATATGAATTTGTGTTTCAATTATTAGGACCGTAATGTATATTTAATATTTTTTCATTCACTTGCCTTCACTTTGGATGCTGCACAGAATTATTGTTTGCACATATGTTTTAGGAACACTGTGTTGTTTGAGTCACGAGTTATATTTATTGCTGTGTACAATTAAGGTCTGTAAAGAGGTCACTAATTATCTGGATCTCAGTCATTTAGTTCCCTTAATTAGCTGCACTCTTTTGATGCAACATTTATTTGTTATGATTCTTGATTGCACAAAAATGGTGGAATATAAATGTACATGAACTGGATCCTTACCTGGAATTTATTTTTCCTGGTGTGGTTATTAGTTCCTTTGTTACATAGTTCATCTCTTTGAGGTAATAATTAGTTATTCACGCATCATAGGAATTTTTTTGATTTGCTACCTGCATCTTCTTACAGGCATCTATTCCTTCGGTGTCCACTGTTTTTTCCTTTGGCATCCCAGGAATATACCCATTGAGCTAAGCGCCGCAGTTTTACCCCCCATATCATTTGTTTATAGGTGTGTGAACATTATCATCTGAGGTTATTATCCTTGTCTCCTTTGATGAGCTTGACAATTATCATTGCTGCTTTACATGTCCTGTATTTGGCTTTGGCACTTAAGCATTATTCCTTTACTATTATCAGTTATCTACGCACCTTAGAATCATTGTCATTGTTTGAGTTTTTTATTGGCATTTTTCATACCAGCTTTTTATTCTTGGCGTCTCAGGAATTTGTTTTTTAGATTAGCGCCGCAGATTTATTTCTCTTATTAATTGTTTTTAGGTGTGTGAACACTATTATTTGTGGCTGCTATTCTTTTTCTTATTTGACGTTTTTAAGGGATTTTTTAATTTTTTATTGTTGGATTATTAATTTTTTGGTGTGCGCACAAGTACTTATTATCATACTTGGGTTGTAATTACAATTTCATCCATTTTTATTTCTAAGGCTGCGGTGCGGTTTCCCAGCTCTCTTATTTCTTTGGTTAGGCTTTTTGTTATTTGGTCTAAGGTTTGTTTTAAAGCCTTATGAAGCATCTTTTCAAATTGTAATAATATTACTGGGGATGCTGAGGAGGCTTGTGGAGAAGTTTGTGAGAGGATTTGTTCTGTATCTGACTCAAATGGAGAGTCTTGCTGTGACATTTTCTGTCTGTGAGAGTGCACTGATGCTGTATCTTGTGAGGTGACTGGAGCTGCTTTAGTTGCAGTGAGTGCATGTGAGCACTTTGTGAGGTGATTTTTATTTCTGCCACGGTTTCCTCCCAGTACCATATTTCCTGCCCAAACTTTCACAGTTTGTTCCCTGGGGCAAAAAGGTTCAAATGGATACCTTTTGAGCCTGCAGGCTCCACTTTGTCCTTCTCTTCTCTCCTCAGCGGTGTGGAGCTCTAACAATGCATGTCTGCTCCGCTAGGCTCCGCCTCCTGACCCCCATTTTTGGTCAATTTCAATCTTATAGGTTTCGGGTTGTGAATTTTTTTTCATAGTGCAAGGGCTAGGAAAGTATCTGGTTTGTTAGCCTTCATATAGAAAACATGTTTAGATATTCAGAGAATCTTCTCTGCTGATTCCATTAAAAACAGATGACGTTTTAAACGTGTTTTGTTATATTGTAGTTTTGTTGATGGGGATGGATCAGATTGGAATTTCTCCGAAGCTTCGTAAAATGCTGTTTCCAGTTTTTTGTGAAGCTGTCTCTTTTGTTTAAAGAAATTAGAATCCTGACTTATACAGACACCTCTAATATATGGTTTAAGAGCTTCCCAGTAAGTTAGAGGGTTTATATAACTAGTGTTATTGTTTGCAATATAATCTTTAATAGATTTCTCAATGATCTGTGTATATGAAGGCTGTGCTAGCAAACCGTCATTTATATACCATGTTTTATGATTTGGTCGAGGGATCAATGAGGAAAGGGATGTTAGGATTATATTATGATCAGACCGTGCACATGGTATGATAGTAGAGTCTAAGATATATGCTGAAATATTGACATTAATAAAAAAGATGGTCTATGCGGGAGAATTGTTTATGAGGGTGTGAATAGTGAGTATATTGACGTCTTACCGGGTGTTGTTCCCTCCATGTATCTAATAGGGAATGTTGATTAAGTAGTTGTTGATATGAACAGCGTTGAGTGCGTTTTGGAATTGGGGATTTATCTAGGAATGGACATATGACGTGATTAGAGTCTCCACCCATCATAAGTGTGCCGCGTTTGTGATTCTCTATGACAGAGAACAAATGGGAAAGAAAGGACAGTGGATTTTTTATTAGGGGCATAGTATGAAACTATAGTAGTTTAGGTATCTTGTAAAAGGCCTGTCAATATAATATATTGACCTTCAGGATCTTTAAGTTCTATATGAAGTGTGAATGGCGTTGTATGATGGAATGCGATTAAAACACCTCTTTTTTAGTTTCTGCTGATGAAGTATAAACTTGCGGGTATTTGCGGCTAAAGAGTTTAGGACAAGAATGGGATGAAAAATGTGTCTCTTGAAGACAGACCACATGTGCTTTACGCTTTGAGAAAGATCGAATACAATATTTAGGGGAGCCATTGTACAATTAAAATAAGGGGGAGATATGAAAAGAATAAGTTATATCAATTTCTCACTGGAAAATAATAAGGTGGAAACAATGAAGGGGATGCAGGAAATAAAGTAAGGGCCAATAAATGATTAGGTAAATTTCTATTGATATATTTAATAAATTAAGAATGTTTGTTTTTAAACAGGAAAATAAAAAGGCTCCTAAAAGGAGCAAGTATCCAAAGGTTGGTAGTAAGTACCAACCTGTGGGTACACTTAGTCCAAAGAGCATCCAAACTGTTTGTTGGGCACTCGAGGAAGTATCAGAGGTGCAGTGACTATCTCCGGGACTACGATGACCATCATGTAAAATGATTTGAAAATAAACATTTAATAACCAAGTCTTAGATGACTAAAAATTTGAGGGACTAATAAAAATTTTAGATCAGTGACCTTGTTTATAAAATTATAGTAGTGTTACATATTAAACTATATTTAGAATAAAAACAATATTCCGAATATGGAATCTAGGTATTAAACTCATACCGTACCATAGTAAATAGAGTGAGAACAAGTCATCCCACGTACCATGAAGATAATGTGTTACCTTATATAAGTTAATTAGAGTGTAGAAATAACTAGACTATCATAATAACTATATTCAATTTACATAGGTAGAAACTTAGATCTCTTAATACAGAAATAGAATAAATAAACATAGATAAATAGCTTTAAGAGGTAATCAATCTCAAATAGTAAAATATTAAGCAAATTTGGACTTATCTAAACTTTGTAGACACTCTGAGTGGAATTAATTATGGATTTTATCCAGAATTACCCGTCTAAGGGATATGTTTGTTAGGATAGTATTGTTTATATTCATACCATCAAGAGATTTAAAAAAGAATAGTATATATGTTATCAAGTATAAATACACATATATTAATTCACTGGTTCAATGTCTAAAGTATATGAAGCAGAATTATTTTATTTATGGGTTCTAGAAATAATAAATTGTATTAATGTAGCGCTGGTAGAGTTGCAATCTACCGCATGTTAGGTAAATTTAGTAAATTGTGCGTTAGGAAGGTTAAAGTTTGCCTCTGTTCCAGCTTGGCTGACGTTGTGTGTGTTTCCGTGCTGACGGGTGGGTGTCGCTGTTGCCACTGGTCAGGGTTGGAAAGACGACATGTTGAAGCCAGAGAGAGCCAGAAATCTTGCTTGTTTGTAGGTGAATACTTATTTTCCACCATAATTTGCAAATAAATTCTTTCAAAAAACAGACAATTGTTTCCACATTTTGTCTCTCATAGTTGAGGTATACCTATGATGACAATTACAGGCCTCTCTCATCTTTTTAAGTGGGAGAACTTACACAATTGGTGGCTGACTAAATACTTTTTTGCCCCACTGTATATGACGTAATCTCTCCCATGTCCTGTCCTGACCTGGCTACCTCTGTCTACAACAGTTTCATCATCACTAGATGCACTTGCTTCTCTAACCACATGCAGAATCAGGCCCCAACCATTACAACCCTGGCAAACTGACATAACTAGAAATCTCCAGAGACATTTCCGTGCCTTTGAACGACTGTGGCGTAAAACCAAATGCCTGCAGGACTTCACACTATATAAATCTGCCCTTCTAAAATACAATTCCTGCCTCCTTGCTGCCAAACAAGCCTACTTTGTCTCTCTTATTAATACCTTGTCATCCAGTCCCCATCGGCTCCTCTCAACCTTTAACTCTCTGCTTTGTCCCCCCCACCCCCTCTACCACTAACTCACTCACTGCCCAAGAAATTGCCAATCGCTTCAAAGACAAGATTGATGCAATTCATGAGGACAACTCCACTGTGCGTACATCTTCCCCACCCAACATACCTTGCCTAACAGCATATTCAACACTCTCCTCTTTTGAACTGACCACTACTGAAGAGGTTACAAAACTTCTCTCAGATGCCCACGTAACAAATTGTCCCTTGGAGCCTGTTCCCTCACAACTACTATGGTCACCCTCTTTTTCTGTCCTATGCACCCTCACTCACATCTTCAATCTCTCCCTCTCTAGTGGCACCTTCCCCTTCCCTCTAAAACATCTGCAGATCACTTCCATACATAAAAAGCCCTCACTGGACCCCACCAACCTGAACAACTTAAGACCCAGCCTAGCTCTGAGGAAGGAGATGTGCCCCTGAAATGCATTAGCTGTACCCTGTGTTCTGTGCATGTCCATGCACTGCGTTTAGGGCCTTTTGTGAGTTGTACTTTTATACAAACATTTCTTATTATTAAATTATCTATGGTAATGCACTAATGCGCCTTCCATTTCTGTTTTTCTTGTAGTTCCTTTCGGATTACCCCATCTGAGGAAGGCAGCATCCACCTAGTTCTGGGATACCATATATACCTTTCACACCACCATCTTATCTGACATCTGTTACTCCTCACCTTGGAAGACCTATTAGCGCTGGAAGTGACTGTGTTTTTGTATCTCTAACCTTCTTGACCCTTTACAGTCTGGCTTTTGCTCGCAGCACTCCACGGAAACTGCCTTACTAAAACTCACTAACGATTTACTAACTGCTAAAACCAAAGGCCACTACTCCATGCTCCTACTACATGACCTCTCTGCGGCCTTTGATACTGTTGACCACCCATTCCTTCTCAATAAATTCCATTCCCTTGGCCTCCAAGATTCTGCTCTATCTTGGTTCTCAGCCTACCTATCACAGCGCTCCTTCAGTGTTACCTACAACTCTGTCTCCTCCTCTCCATTGCCCCTTTCTCTGGGGGTCCCCCAAGGCTCTTTTCTTGGACCCCTTCTCTTCTCTATCTACACCTCCTCCCTTGGTCACTTGATAACCACCCACGGCTTCCAATACCACTTATACACCAAAGACACCCAAATCTATCTGTCTACTCCTCACCTCACTCCTTCAGTCTCCTCTTGCATTACTAGCTTACTAACTGACATATCAGCATGGATGTTGGACCATTTCCTTAAACTAAATCTCTCTAAAACCAAGCTATTAATATTCCCCCGGCCCGTGCCCCCTCCACGACTTTTCCATTGACAATGCAACCATTAGTCCCTCCCCTCACGCCAGGGTTCTAGGTGTAATCCTAGACTCTGACTTGTCCTTTCAGCCTCAAATCCAATCGTTGTCAAAAGTTTGTAGAATTCACCTCTGGAACATCTCTAAAATTCACCCCTTTTAAACAAATGAAACCACCAAGCTCCTCATTCACTGCCTTGTTATCTATCGCCTTGACTATTGCATCTCCCTTATCATTGGCTTGCCTCTCCATAGGCTATCCCCTCTTCAGTCTATCATGAATGCTGCTGCCAGAATTATCAACCTTACCAACTGCTCAGCGTCTGCCAACCCTCTCCTCCAATCCCTACACTGGCTTCCAATCGCCCAGTGAATTAAATTCAAAATACTAACCACAACATACAAAGCCATTCACAACTCTGCCTCGAGCTACATCACCAACCTTGTCTCCATTATCACCCAAACCTTCCTCTCTGCTCTTCTCAAGACCTCCTACTCTCAAGCTCTCTCTTCTCCTCCTCCCATGCTCATCTCCAGGATTTCTCCAGAGCCTCTCCCATCCTCTGGAACTCGCTACCTCAACCTGTCTGGCTAACCCCTACTCTTGCTACCTTCAGGCGATCCTTGAAAACTCATCTCTTCAGGGAAGCCTATCACGTCTCCAACTAATCTTTTACCACTTCCATCAGCTCATTCCCCACAGTTAGAACCTTTTGTACCACCTGCCACACCCTATTAGATTGTAAGCTCTTTATGAGCAGGGCCCTCTTAATCCTCTTGTATTTTATTGTATTATAACTGTTATGTCTCCCTTTTATATTGTAAAGCGCTGCGTAAACTGTTGGCGCTATATAAATCCTGTATAATAATAATAATAATAATTTATAATAAATATGTAGGCTCTGTTTCCTAGTTTGTAAAGCTCTCTTGCAAAGTCATTTTTTTAATTTAAAGTGTAAATTTTAAGTACAAGTGTCCTGGCACTTTCAACAGTGTACTTTAATTGCTTACGTGTTTGTCCTCCCAGATGCCTCCCTTCAGGGGCACACAACAACGTGATCTGTGACACAGATCATCACAGATCGTGGCACAAAGCCACTCTTATTGACTCTGGTACCATGTGATCACTGTGACCAATTACAGTGATCACATTACCAGTAGTAAACAATGGCTATCATTCATGACGCCATTGTTTACTACAGTGATCTCTGTGATTGGTCAGAACCACATGGTACATGGTCACTGGCTGAGAATAAGCAACATTTTACGAGGAAGTGAGCTGCCATCTAGATAGGGGGAGGCATGTGGACTCAGTGTATTTGGATTTTGCAAAAGCATTTGATACAGTTCCCCATAAATGCTTAAAGCGGTTGTAAAGTCTCAGTGTTTTTTACCTTAATGCATTCTATACATTAAGGTGAAAAACCTTCTGTAGTGCAGCACCCCCCCCCCCCCGAGCCCCCCTGTTACTTACCTGAACCCGATCTTTCCAGCGACAAGAACGAGCACAGTAGCTCCAGTCGCTGTCTCAGGTCCTCATTGGATAGATTGATAGCAGCAGTAGCCTAGGCTCCCACTGCTTTTAATCAAATACAGTGACACGGGGGGAGGGGACGAGTCCTGCTGTCTGTATCAATGGATGCAGCAGCAGGACTTGGGGGCATGCCCGCACAAGTGCCCCCATGGAATGCGGCTCTCTGTGGGAGCACTCGAGATGCAGAGGAGCCAGGAGCGCTGCTGGGGGACCCCAGAAGAGGAGGATTGGGGCCACTCTGTGCAAAACCCTTGCACAGAGGAGGTAAGTATATCATGTTTGTTTGTTTTTTTTAAACAAACCTTTAGTCTCGCTTTCATTTACAAGCTGAGATCTGCAGGCATGGACCATAAGGTTTGTACTTGAGTAAAAAACATGTTACAGGGACGTGTCCAAAGGGTGGTGATAAATAACATGTACTCAGACTGGTCAAGAGTGGTGAGTGGGGTACCTAAGATTCTGTTTTGGGACCAATTCTATTCAATTTATTCATAAATGATATAGAGGATGTGATAAATAGCTCAGTCTCAGTTTTTGCGGACGGCACAAAGATAGCAGGGCAATAACTTCACATTAGGATATAGAAATTTTACAGAATGATCTGAACAAAATAATGTAGTGGGCAGACAAATGGCAAATGAGGTTTAATGCAGGGAAATGTAAAGTAATTCACTTGGGGGCAAAAAACATAAATGCAAACTACTCACTAGGGGGAGAACCTTTGGGGGAATCAAGGATGGAGAAGGATCTGGGGGTCCTAGTAGATGACAGATTGAGCAATAGCATGCAATGTCAAGCTGCAGCTACCAAAGTAGAATGTCAACATGCATAAAAAAGGGATATACTCCATGGATAAAACTATAATCCTGCCACTTTATAAAACTCTGGTTAGGCCACATCTGGAGTATTCTGTCCAGCTCTGACTACCAGTCCCCAGAAGGGATGTGCTGGAGCTGGAGAGAGTCCAAAGAAGGGCAGGAAAACAAATAATGGGACTGGAGGACCTCAATTATGAGGAATGACTGCAAACACTAAATGTATTCTCGCTGGAGAAGCGACAGCTGAAATATATCAGTAATTAGAAAGTAATCGTGCACCTTGTCAGTGCAAATTAATATCAGCTGGTTCAGTCTCAACTGATGGCCTATAAAAGGTGTCTCATTACCAAGGTGTCACACAAGAATCATCTCATGATGGGTAAAAGCAAAGAGCTCTCTCAAGACCTTCTCAACCTTATTGTTGCAAAACATACTGATGGCAATGGTTACAGAAGGATTTCTAAACTTCTGAATGTTCAGGTGAGCACTGTTGAGGCTATAATCTGGAAGTGGAAAGGACATAATTTCACCAAAAACCGGCCATGACCAGGTGCTCCTCGCAAAATTTCTGACAGAGTAGTGAAAAGAATCAGAAGAGTTGTCCAAGAGCCAAGGCCCACTTGTGGAGAGCTTCAGAAAGACCTGGAATTATCAGGTACAATTGTTTAAAAAAAAACAGTAAGTAATGCACTCCACCGCCATGGCCTGTATGCATGCTTACTATGCAAGACTCCATTGCTGAAGAAAAAGCATGTTGAAGCTCATTTAAAGTTTGCTGCATAACATTTAGACAAGCCTGTGTAATACTGGGAGAATATAATCTGGCCAGATGAGGCCAAAATGTAACTCTGTGAATGCCATAAAACACACCATATTTGAAGGTCAAATGGCACCGCACATCACCCAAAAACACCATACCAACAGTAAAGTTTGCAGGTGGGAACATCATGGTGTGGAGCTGTTTTTCAGCATACGGTACTGTTAAACTTCTTGTCATTGAAGGAAGGATGAATAGAAAAATGTACCAAGACATTCTTGATAAAAATCTGCTGCCATCTACCAGGATGATAAAGATGAAACAAAGGTGGACATTTCAGAAAGACAACGATCCCAAACACAAAGCCAAGGAAACTCTCAACTGGTTTCAAAGGAAGAAAATAAAGCTGCTAGAATGGCCCAGCCAATCACCTGACTTGAATCCAATAGAAAATCTATGGAAAGAACTAAAGATCAGAGTTCACAAAAGAGGCCCATGGAACCTTCAAGGTTTGAAGACTGTGTGGAAGAATGGGGTAAAATCACACCTGAGCAATGCATGCGACTCGTTTCTTCTTACAGGTGGCATGTTGAAGCTGTCATTACCAACAAAGGATTTTGTACGAAGTACTAAATACATTTAAGTTAGCTTTTTCAATACTTTTTCCCCGTGTCCATAGTTGTCAACATTGTAAAAAAATGTATAGGGACACTTTTGTCTGTAGGCGGAGTCTTATTATAATTAGGGGGCGGGGAATTTGTTTGGAAAGAAAAATGCCCCGCTACGTCACACCTGCGGCAAAAAATAGGCATGATTTAAGCTAAATAGTGGGCGTGGATTAAAGGGGCATGACTCAAAGGGTGTGTGGTTAAAGTCTGGGGTGAACAAGGGATGGAGGGAGAAACAGAGAGGAAGAGAGAGAGAGGGAATGAAGGAACGAAGGAGGGATGGAAAGACAGCAGGCCCAGATCCTATACCACAATAGAAAAATGGGTATTTCAGAAAGTTTAACAATCAGCAAATAAAGATACTCCAAACACCTGGTGTTAGCGCTTCAATCCCCCCGGCACCATGGTTGTTATGGTGTCAGAATGATTGAAGCACATTTTTTCTATTTTATACATTGTAATATAAAATGAAATAGTTCCACCAGATGCCATCAGGTGTCCCAGCGAAATCCCTCCTTACATCATGCAATCCAAGCAGAGTCCCTCCATACATCAGGCATTCGAGTACAGTTTCTCTTTACACCAGGCATTCCCAGCAGAGACTCTCCTTACATCAGGTGTCCCCAGTGGAGCCCTCCTTACATCAGGTGCCCCCCTTACATGTGTCCCCCAGTGGAGTCCCCTTACATCAGGTGTCCCCCAGTGGAGCCCCTCCTTACATCAGGTGTCCCCAGTGGAGCCCCTCCTTACATCAGGTGTCCCCCAGCAGTGTCCCCCTTACATCAGGTATTTCCAGTGGCGTCCCTCTTACATCAGATGTCCCACAATGGAGCCCCTCCTTACATTAGGTGTCCCCCAGCGGTGTCCCCCTTACATCAGGTGTCCCCCCAGCGGTGTCCTCTTTACATCAGGTGTCCACCAGCAGTGTACCCCTTACATCAGCTGTCCCTCAGCTGTGTACCCCCTTACATCAGGTGTCCCCCAGTGGAGCCCCTCCTTACATCAGGTGTCCCCAAGCGGTGTCCCCCTTAAATCAGGTGTCCCCCAGTGGAGCCCCCCTTACATCAGGTGTCCCCCAGTGGAGCACCCCTTTACATTAGGTGTCCCCCAGTGGAGCCCTTCCCTACATCAGGTTTCCACCAGTGGAGCACCCTCTTACATCAGGTGTCCCCCCAGTGGAGTGCCCCCTTACATCAGGTGTCCCCCAGTGGAGCGCCCCTTTACATTAGGTGTCCCCCAGTGGCGCCCGCCTTACATCAGGTGTCTCCCAGTGGAGCCCCCCTTACATCAGGTGTCCCCCAGTGGAGCGCCCCCTTACATCCCAGCAGCACAGTCTCTGCGGCCATTACAGGAGGCCAGCTCTATAAAAGGGGATAAAGCAAGAGGTGGAGCAGGTGGGTGCCAAAAGAAATTGTTGCTATACAGAAGATTCATCGATGATTTGATCATTATATGGGCCGGTGATAGAGAGAGCCTGATAGATTTTGGCCATAATTTAAATAATAACAAGAAAAATATTAAACTATCTTGGCAAATCAGTAATGAGAAAATCAACTTTTTGGACCTGGAGATAAGAAATAAGGGAGGAAAACTGATAACACAGACCTGTTTTAAATCGGTCAATAGAAATAGTTATCTACTCATGGATAGCTGCCACTATGCACCTTGTCTTACTAATATAACAAAAGGCCAACTAATTTGATCAAGATGAAATTGTACTCAAGATAAAGAATTCAAAGAACAAGCTATGTTAATCGGAGATGGATTCATACAAAAAGGCTATCAACGATAATTTATCGAACTGAAGATATATGAAGTGACAGAAATTTAAAGTGAGACACTAACACAGGACTCAATAAAAAATGTAGAACAAAAAATAAATATTCCGCTAGTAATGGATTATCACATTTAACATAAGCAAATAGAAAGGATTTTCAAAAAGCATTGGGAGATATTAAAGGCAGACTAAAACCTAGGAACAATTCTGCCAAATGTCCCTAAGTTTACATATTGAAGAGCACCCACTTTGAGGGATAGTATTGCTAAAAATGTGATAGATCCTCCATCTAAAAAGATGTTTAGTTTTTTGAGGGCAAGGGGTACTACCCATGCAAGAACTGCTACACTTGTAAACACATGAAAGAAAGTAAAGAGAAAAAGGAAGGGTTTATATTTGTGGTAACTGGGAAGGAATATAAAATTGAGGATTTTATATCATGTAAAACTGAGGGAGTAGTATACCTCCTGGAATGTCCATGTCATATTCAATATGTAGGAAGAACAAAGATACCACTTTGGAAATGGCTGAGGGAAAATACACAGAATATAAAAAATGGTTTCCCTAAGCATAGCTTATCCAGGCATTATGCCCAATATCACAATAAAGATCCATCTTCATTGATAGTAAGTGGCATAGAAAATTTTAAACTCACTGGAGAGGTGATAACAAAATCATTAAACTCAGCCAAGCTGAATCATGGTGGATATATGAGTTACAATCTTTGGTTCCCTTAGGACATAATGTAGAAATTGACCTAAATTGTTTTTTATCCAATTATTAATGTATTTGCCATTATTTGGTTCCACCATTAGATGGTGCTAGAAACTCTGTAATCGTTTTAGGAGTGTTATTGCAGGATTCCACTTGTCATGGCTGAGATACATAAAAATTTTCATACTACCTGAAACACTCACCCAAGGAGTCGTCATTCCAGGAGAGCCCCCCCCCCCAACAGAAAAGGTTGATTAAATTATCCTCTCTAGTGGAGTATTGAGGTCAATATACAAACATTATGTTGAAGCAGAGTAACCTGAACAATGGTGCCACTTAACACAAAACCAACTGACAATGGTCAAACTAGTGTTTTGAGATCCAGATAGCAGAGCCTTTGATTAAAGGAAAGCCAGGGTAAATAACCCCATTGTTTCAGAGGGTAAGATTGTCTCCTTAGAAAGAACCCAGTGTTGACTCAGCTTTTCCCCAGACAATGGTAGAAGACACCCAGTTAATTATATACCAGAAGGACATCAGTCACAAGTTGAAACAGAACTAAGAAGATAGATAGATAGATAGATAGATAGATAGATAGATAGATAGATAGATAGATAGATAGATAGATAGATAGATAGATAGATAGATAGATAGATAGATAGATAGATAGATAGATAGATAGATAGATAGATAGATATAGATATATGATATGTTAAATTACAATGTTGCAACGCATTTAGTAAAAATCAATGTGTACTGAAATCATCCAAGTATTTGACAAGGATTTGGCACCGGTCTGTTATGGTTAAAAGGTGATGTTGGATTCCATAAATCTCTGTCAATCTCAATATATTTGGTTAGGTAGAGATTTCTTATGACAGGGCAAAAAGCTAGCAATCGCTATATTATATTAACATGAAACATGTTAAAACACATTTCATAATAGCACTAGACATCATATTATGATTACACCTTTACCATGATCACAGATAGGCAGGTGAGAATCAGGGCAGTTACCTCCCATGTTTGGAACCAACCAATCACGAGATGGTAAACATGAAGTGGGGGAGGTAACCATCGAAGAATTTGCACCATACAAAAGGAGACACTCACATGATTTGAGAGAGAGGACCACAGACCCACACGCCGACATACACCCTCTGTACGAACACAAATTTGGTGAAGCGACCACTCCCCACCCCGCTGGATGGATCGAATAAACATTCTTTGCTTTAAACAGTGGTGAGATACTGACCATATAATTATTGATAATATTTTTCTCTTCCCAAAATCATAGGAATTGTATCTTACTGTTTACATTTTATGTTATCCAATACTGTGTGAAGGGTAGTTTAGTATTTAGTAATTGTCCCACATTATTGGCCTTGTGTGTTGAAGCCGTTTGTGGGTGAAATCAAAATCAACCTGTATTACAACAAATTTGGCTACTGTAGCCCCATGGAAATGATTTATCGACCCATTCAATCTGATAGCTCTGTTAAATTAATATTTCCTTCAAATTGATAATATCCATCTGTTGACTCCGCTAGACATACTTTGTATTTCTACCAGCCGGAGAAAATCAGAGGATTGTCTTCCCTAGCAACAAGAGATATTGTGTTTTTGAACTTAAGGCGCAATTACCGTAATATTTATTTAACATAGTAATTTGGGCTACCCTGGGGTTATTTGCCAAATATTAAGGAAAATAGTTTTATTGCTGCATTGATGTCTTTGGTAGGGTGTATGAAATATTAATCACCAGAAATCCCGGTTCTGTTAGAAATTGTATAATTATACTTGTAAATTAATAAAAATTATTTACTTATTAATTTTATTGGGAGATATTTATACATTGGTAAGAATTCCTCATAGATTAACAAACTCAGGAAATTATTGTGGTTTATTAGTGATTGTCTGAACAAAGCTCACAATTTTACCGTAAGGTTGGAGGCATTGAGCAAAACACTGAGATCTTAATAATTCAAATTCCCCATATGTATTATTAAGATTCCATACCACACTCACAACATAATATTGGCAAGCACCCCTGAGATATTTTGTAAGAGGGAATCTTACCACATTACAGAACATACTGGTGATTGTATTTGCATATATATGTATAGTAACATGGCAGAAAGTGATAATGAATCAAATTCATCTAGAAAAAAGCTGGGATGGTAATACCGCCCCAGCTGTAGCTACCACAAACCTGAAAAAGGCTACTGAGCCTCAGGAAAACTTAAGTGGAGTCCTTGACTATGGTGTACCTGAATACATTCGTAAGAGATTAGACCTAGGAGGCAATATAGAGAAGTTTATCAAAGATGAGAAAGAACAGGCCCAGAGGTTAAGTGATCATTTTTTTATTGAAGATGGCCGGGTTTACCAACTGATTATGGCTTTTTCTAGAGCAAAAGACACAAAAAATCGAGACTGGCTCATTATGGAGTCTTGGTCGATCTTGTGGTTTTTGTGTAATGAGTAATAAAGTTGCCAAACACATGCCAGCCTTAAAGAAAGAATTGCTGGAAACCCGCATCACCTTAAATAACAAAAAAGAGAAGATATAATTCCTGTCAATCTAGATCCAACAGGCTGAGAGTAAACTTAGACAATCTAGAGAAGGTCAGGAAGAGTTAGCAGGCCAGATCCAAAATGCTCAGGCCTTATATGAAGATTCCTGTCACCTATTGAAAAAACTGCAAGAGAAATATAAAAAATGTAAACAAGAAATAGAACATTACAAACAAGAGAGAAAAGGCCCCATATTCACACAACGTGGTGTGGTTGGACATGGAAGAAGGAGTGTGCTAGATGTGGTCTGGGCTCCAGCTGAGACCGGGTTCATTGATTTCATTGATCCATAATCCGCACTTGAAAGCCGGCAGGTGAAAATCTGCAACCCTGCTATTCTTGCTATCCTTGCTATCTCTGCTGTCACTGCCTTATGACTGTGTCCTACTGCACTGTACTGCACTGTACAGTTCTATTGCAGTTCAAAGCAATCTGCGACCCACGACAATTCACGGCAATCTTTTCATTGGCAGTCTACTGGTGATCCACTGGCTTTTTTTTTTTGGAGCTTCCCCAGGTTCCATGGGACGGAGGAGGAGTGCATCCAAGATATCTTGATGTTTGCCTGAAACTACTGCTGCATCTACCTGTGTGTCTAGCTTGGTGTCCGGACAGCAAGGCATATTAGATTTCTTCCCTGTCGGTGGTTGGACTCACTCTCGTACATCAAAGTCGGGAAGCTGTAGAGAAGTTGCTCATGTCCCCCTGCAGTCTCCCCTGCATTCTCCATCTCCATCTATTGCTGCGAGTGTGCTACCACCATCTATGGTCCATGACCCTCCAGAATTGCTGAATCCAGCCGGGACAGGTGTGGTAAGTACAGCAAAAGTAATTGCCTTGATGGAATCCCCCTCTCCTCTTTCCCCCCTGCATCCACCTCCACCACCTCCACCTCCCCTCCTTTTTCATCAGTTGGGGTTAAGCATGATATAAATGTGGTTGGGGGCTCTGAGGTGGTGGCAGAGACAAGAACTGTTCTGGGATTAGAAGAAGGAGATCTGAGGGAATATATCTGTGCATTACCAACACGTAACGATAGGGAGGCATTTGTGCAATGTTTGGAACAGGGCTATCACAAAGAGCTTCAGTCTGTCAAAGCGGAGTTGCAGGTAACTGGGGCAAAGACAGTGGAGCTGGAGCAGTCCATAGATGTTCTGACAGGCTCTTTACAATTCCAGGAGCAATGTATAGATACTCATGAGGTTCATATACATACATTGTTTCAATTATTGGAGGACCAGGACAACCACAATAGAAGAAACAATATCCGGATCAGGGGGGTACCAGAGGTATCAGGCACTGAGGACCTTATAACACTAGTCAAAAAATATTCAATTCTCTGGAAAAGCCTGAGCCTTCAGATATAGAGCTTGACAGAGTCCATCAAGCTCTAGGTCCCCGGAATAGAGATTCAACTAAGCCAAGAGATATTATTTGTCACGTGCACTTCTACAGAGAGAAGGAGGAGATTATGAGGAAGGCCAGAGAAAAGGCTCAAGTTAACATCAATGGGACATTTGTTTATTTATTACATGATCTGTGTCGTTTTACACTGGAGAAAAGAAAGGCCCTAAGGCCATTGCTTAAAATGTTGCAGGATCGCAAACTCCTATATCGCTGAAACTTCCCATTTCAACTCCAAATCAAGAGTGATGACAGCTGGCTCAATATACATGATCCATCTGATATTCCTGCAATACAGAGTTCTTTAGGGTTGCTAGAGCTTCCAATTATATCATGGCCCCAGACTTTCACACCGTTCAGGAGAGTTGAACCTAGGGGGGCTGATGTTATGGCCTCATCATTGAATTATGAGAGTTACTAGATACACCTGCCATCTGTAATAGTAGCAATAATGACAACAACAGATTAGGAGGAGAAGGGAGGAAAGGGATTGAAGAAATTAAAGAAAATAGGGAAGAAGAAAATACATAAGGAAGAATATCCCTCTTGCAAACAGTAAACTAATGAACGAACTATAAATTTGTTCTACCAATTTTTCTCCACCTCCTTTTTTTTCTGGGGAGATAAATTAGTGTCATATTGGAGACATATTATATTGACAGTGGTCGGGGGGTTTGTGTGGGGAGTTTTTTTTTTGTTTGTTTTTTTTGCACCTGTGGGTTCGATTAAGTAATGAATTAAATATTTTCCCTTAAAATGATAATCGGTTATTGAAATGGTATTGTTATGGTATTGTTATGTATTATGGGTATGCATTATAGTGGTATATAAATATTGATAATATTGATAAATAATCTAGTTATGATGGGATTAAATCTAGGCTTATTCATTTTTTTTTTTAATTTTGACGAGCATTGCAAGGAGAATGCAATGTTTGATGAGTAGTACAACTCATAAATATATAAATGAATTAGGAGACTGTTGTAGATTGTAGGCGGGGGTCTCCCCTCATATAATTTTTTTTTTTTTTTGAGACTTATGCTTACATCATGTGTTTTATACATTAAATATAAAAAAATATAGATATATTTGTTGGTCCCTAACAGTCTCTAAGATTGTGGACCAGTTTACGTCATCGCAAGGTCGGACATTATATGTAGTAGTTTGTGGCTGGTAATGGTTGCACTGGTCCAGGGGCAGACTGACCATTGAGCCACTCGGGCACTGCCCGAGGGCCCTGGGCCACTAGGGGACCCCATCAGGGTTGCCAGCCTCAGTAAAACCAGGGACAGTATGTAAAAATCTATTTTTTTTTTACATCTGTCTCTGAAATGTCTCTTACCGACATCCTTTTGGTCTAAAAATCCCCAGATTATAGCTGCCTCACCTCTCCAGTACCTTCTCAGCCAATAGAAACATGTCTGTGTATATTGTGTGTACATGTATGTGTATACTGTGTGATTGTATACTGTGTGTGTGTATACAGTGTGGCCCCATAATCTCTGATTGCCTGGGGGCCCCATAATCTCCTATTGCCCGGGGGCCCCATGAGTTGTCAGTCCGCCCCTGCACTGGTCGCATGTGGCAGATTTGTGATAAAATTCTTAAAAGAAACTCTTCCCATTTTTCCAAGAAAGGATTCCCAACCACCACTGACCATCTAGGAACATAAAAACGTACCTTAAAAATCTTAGACATTCAGGATAATCATACCAAAATTGAGTTACTACCATGGATATTTGAAGAAAAGTACAGACAATTCTTTGATTCATTACAGGCCCTGTATGGTCAGTCATGGAGGGAGATTAAACATAGGTGTCAAATGGAGTTTGAACCCTACAAAACTGTCACCGCTGTTTTAACAGAAACCCCAACTTCCATGGGCACCCCGGTTATTACAGAAAACCCAGCTTTAACCAAGACCCCAACTTCATAAGAGACCCTAATTTTAACGAAAATCTCGATAATCGCAGGTCACCTCCCAATCAGGAACACGTCAGTAACCCCAGGGTTGGTGTAGCTCCCCTAATTCCCCAAAATCAAAGGGAACCACAGGAACCCCCGAGGGAAAGGCCGCAGCATCAAAACCAGAGGAGTGGTGATGAGTCTGGTGCATCTCTGCAGTCCTGTCCTGAAAGCAACCGGGTCAGGCAAAATAGGGCAAATCGCCAAAGTGCCATGGGCTGGCAAATTGAACAGGTAGAGACCGAGATTAATTGACTGTGTGAACAAATGGCACACCTGATTAACTGCCAATCTGCTAACCCGTCTTTTTTAGGGGCGACTCCTGTGACCAACCCAGGGTCACAGAATGCGTAAAACCCCAGACAGTCCTCCAGCAGGGGACAACCCTAGGTGCGATGACAGGAGACACATCCCATACCCCTGACATGCCCCTAAACAGGGGGGATCAGTGTTGGATTGTTAATTCTGCTCCTGTTTTTCAGTATCCTTCTAACCCCTCTAATGTAGCTGAGCTGCTGGGAGTTGTTGTAAATGACC
Source organism: Aquarana catesbeiana (assembly GCF_042186555.1). NCBI lineage: Eukaryota > Metazoa > Chordata > Amphibia > Anura > Ranidae > Aquarana > Aquarana catesbeiana. The sequence goes on along the minus strand of NC_133334.1, from coordinate 176,433,659 downwards.
AATCGGGCGGGATGCCTCCTACTCCGTGTGCTTCCATCTTGAGCAGGCCCCGCAGGCCATCCTGCAGGAATCATAAGCGCAAAGAAGCTGTGACATGCGGTGAGATAAATACCAACTGTAAATTATTGGAAAGCCCGCAGATCCTCAATCACGCTAATTTCATGTGTGAGTTGACTGAATCTGATGGAAGATATTTCACTACAGTAAAGGTACATGAGGCCGGTGATCACCCCATTTCAGGTTTAATTCACATGGGATCCCAAGCCACCATCCTGTCGCAGGACATTGACATCCTCCCAGAATCGCTCTCCCGCCTGCCCCCTGGGGCATGCACATGGGAACATCCATGCTTGCCGGGTCCACGGGACCCGGCACAACACAGATCGCGGTAAAGGGCCAATGACAGTGGCCCTTTACCATGTGATTGCTCCGTCCAATGACGGAGCGATCACAAATGTCAACACTGCAGGGTCACTGGAAGTTCAATGCTCTCCTCTCCTCACACCGATACAGCATGAGTGGAGAGGAGAGCGATCGAGTGTCATACTGTGAGTTTTCATTATTATAATTGTGCCCAGCAGTGCTCAACAATGCTCCCACTGTGCAATCTGTGCCACATCTGAGCGATCTGTGCCACATCTGTGCCACCAGAGTCACACCAGTGCAACTACAGTGCTCATCTGTGCCACATCAGTGCCACCTGTGCCACATCAGTGCCACCTGTGCCACACCAGTGCCACCTGTGCCCACCAGTGCCACCACAGGGCTCATTTGTACCATCAGTGCCACTACAGTACAATCAGTGCCACTAGGTGCCACCTGTGCCAAATCTGTGCCACTACCATGCCCATCTGTGCCAGAATAGCAACACAGTCATCAGTATGGCAAAAAAATATTTTACCAGTGAGCATGCCTACCAGATTCTCAGCCTAAGCGACGAGAGCAGCGGGGAGCTCTTTGAGCCTGTCAGATTCTGATTCGACCTATGAACCCGTTACAAGCAGTGGGTCTTCTACAGAGGAAGAGGAACGTGTGCCCATGAAAAGAAGGCATTCTGGCATGGATCAGCAGCCTATTACCAGCAGTGCAGGGCTGTCCACCTCAAGCGCAGTGCCGTCCACCTCAAGCGCAGTGCCCCTGCAACAAAGGCCAAGCACCAGTAGGGTGTCATCTCAGCCCCAAATGGATAGGGGCCATGCCAGCCTTCCCTATGCCCTTCACATCCCCCTGTGGCTTCCCCCTAATTCCAGAGCAGCAAAAATCCCCCCTTTCACTGCCCAGCCAGGTGTCCAGATGAACACCGATGATTTTGTCGTGCTTGATTTTTTTCATTTGATTTTCACCGAAGTCTAACTTTCGTCCATTGTGGCCCAGTGCAACCTCTATGCACCGCAGTACATAGTAAGCAACCCTGACTCTAGTTATGCCCATCCCTTTGAGTGGAGAGAGCTTACCGTAGAGGAATTCAAAACATTTTTAGGCTTAACTTTTACTATGGAACTCACCAAAAAAAACTAATTGTACTCCTATTGGTCTACCAACCCCATTCGCCACATGCCACTCTTCTCATCCATTATGCCAAGATTAAGATTCCTTATGACCATGCAGTTCCTCCACTATAATGACAACACCCAGTGCCCTCCCCGAAATGACCCAGCTTTTGACAAATTATTTAAAATTCGGCCACTCCTAAATTATTTCTCTGAAAAATTCCCTCAGTTATATAACCCCGACCAGAATATCTCTGTGGATGAGTCCCTTGTAAAAATTCTCAGGCAGGCTGGGCATCAAACAGTTTATTCCCAGCAAAAGGGCCTGATATGGGGTTAAAATGTATAAACTTTGTGACCGAGCCACGGGGTACATCTACGCCTTACTGGTGTACAAAGGGAAGGACTCCCAACTGCATCCCCCTGAATGTCCAGAGTATATTGGAGCCAGCGGCAAAGTTGTCTGGGAGCTTGTCTATCCACTCCTTGGACAGGAATACCATCTATATGTGGATAATTTTTACACAAGCTTGCCCCTCTTCCGCAATCTTCACTGGAGGGACACCCCAGCATGTGGTACAGTAAGAGCCAATAGAAAGGGCTTCCCGCAAAAACTCTTCAATGAAAGGCTACGACGAGGGGAGATGGCTAACCAGGAGCTAATGGCTGTCAAGTGGAGGGACATACGAAACGTCCACATGCTCACCACAATCAATAATGACACCTACGTGGAGGTCTCCAGAAGAAATGGCCCAATCCAGAAACCAGCTTGTATCTATGACTATAATTTGTTTATGGGGGAAGTGGACTTCAATGATCAGATGATTGAACCCTACCTTCCCACAAGAAAAACCCGTCATTGGTATAAAAAAAGTGTCCATTTATTTTTTCAGTTTAGCCATGTATAACACTTATGTTATTTACCAAAATTCTACTGAGACCCCCATATCCTATCTGCACTATCAGGAACAAGTAATCTCTGCCCTTTTGTACATGAAAGCCCACAAGAAAATATTCGCTCTGATCCCATGAGCAGACTCCACGAACCCCACTTTCCTGAGAAAATCCCCACCCGTGAAACAGGCCAGAGACCTCAGAAGAAATGCCGGGTGTGCTCCAGAGGAGGAGTTAGAAGAGACACCACGTATTATTGTCCCCAATGTCCTTCCCAACCAGGTTTCTGTATAGGTGACCGTTTCCGCCATTACCATACTTCTCTACATTTTTAGGGAAGTATGGTAAATGTAATTCTCATTTCCTGTCATTTTCCTCCACACCCCTTATGCCACTGCACTGAACTGTACATACCTCTGTCTTCTCCGGAACTGACCCTGGCCTGTTATACGACCAAGCTTCTGCCTAACGATAAACATACCTCTGCCTTCTCTGGAACTGACCCTGGCCTGTTATACAAGCAAGCTTCTGCTTAATGCTAAACATACCTCTGCCTTCTCCGGAACTCTGGAACTGACCCTGGACTGTTTGACCACGTTTTTTGCCCGCCTCTTGGACTTATCATTTACCCTGCTATGCTAGTGGGAACACAGGGGTCTCACATATGTGAGGCGCTCCAGAAATGTTTTTCTGGATGAGGAAAACTAATTTTTTAGTTTTCTCATTCCCGGATTAGGGTCTGGAGACTCGGAGGCTTCAAAGAGATTTGGGTGGGAGAAGCGTCTACCCCGTCCCCATTCTTTCCTGGCCTGCTACTTGGACCATGTTCCTGCTTACTGCCAGGACCAATATTTTGGCACTGCTGGCAATGTCTCTACTTGCACTGACCCTGGACTGTATATGGACAGTATCCCTGCCTGTACTGACTATGGACAATATTCCTTCCTGCTGCCTGGACAATTCCATGTCCCTGCCTGCTGCCTGGATCAGGGCTCTCCTCCTGTGGACAACTGCGCTACTAAAACCACAGGTAATCTTTTGTTTACCCTTTGCTCAGCAGAATGTATTTTAGGGTGTAATTTTTGGTATGTTCATGCTATGTGTTAGAAATATGAAGGGCCTTCAAAAATGTGATAGAATGTAAGGAAATTAGATGTGTAATTTATGCTCCTAGAAAGCCTGCATGTGTTACTTCAATGTTGGGCCTCTGTATGTGGCCAGGCTGTGTAAAAGTCTAACACATGTGGTATCGCCATACTCAGGAGGAGTAGCAGAATATATTTTGGAGTGTAATTTTTGCTATGTACATTCTATGTGTTGGAAATATCTTATAAATAGACAACTTTGTGTAAAAAAATGCGCTTTCATTTTTTTTCCACATTTTCCAAAAACTTCTGGAAAAAACGAACCATTCAAAAGACTTATTATGCCTCATAAATTATACGTCAGGGTGCTTGCTTTCCAAAATGGGGTCACTTTGTGGGCGTTTCCATTGTCCTGGTGCTCCAGGGCCTTCAAAAATGTAATAGGTGGTTGAGAGATTAGATGTGTGATTTATGCTCCTAGAACGCCTGAATGTGCTACTTCAATGTTGGGCCTCTGTATGTGGCCAGGTTGTGTAAAAGTCTTACACATGTGGTATCGCCATACTCAGTAGGAGTAGCAGAATATATTTTGGGGTGTCATTTGTGGAATGTACATGCCATGTGAGAGAAATAACCTGTTATAATGAGAATTTGGTGTGAAAAAAAATAAAAATAAAAACAATTTGCAAAGAATTGTGGGAAAAAATGACAACTTACTGACAAATGACCACCATGCCTCTTACTAAATACCTTGGAATGTCTACTTTCCAAAAAGGGGTCATTTGGGGGGTTTTGTACTTTTCTGGCTTGTTAGGGTTTCAAGAAATGAGATAGGCCTCAGTACATCAGGTGTGATCAGATGTGATCAATTTTCAGAGATTGGCACCATAGCTTGTAGACTCTATAACTTTCACACAGACTAAATAATATCCACGAATTTGGCTTATTTTTACCAAAGATATGTAGCAGTATAACTTTTGGCCCAAATTTATGAAGAAAAATTACTTATTTGCAAAACTTTATAATAGAAATGATGAAAAACGCATTTTTTTTTACAACATTTTCGGTCTTTTTTTCATTTATAGCACAGAAAATAAAAAACCCAGAGGTGATCAAACACCACCAAAAGAAAGCTTTATTTCTGTGGGAAAAAGGATGAAAATATCATATGGGTACAGTGTTGCATGACTAAGTAATTGTCATTCAAAATGTGAGCGCACTGAAAGCTGAAAAATGGTCCGGTTAGGAAGGGGGGTTAAGTGCCCAGTGGTCAAGTGGTTAATGAAGTAATAAATTCAATGCTCAACAAACCAAAACTTAGGAGCTTTGATTGCTTACTAATCGGGGTGGGGGAGAGCCACTGCAAGTCATGGGTACTGCCTGGCTTAAACTCAGATTAGGTAATAATGAAATTAGGCACCCTATTATTATTGCAAATCTCCCACACCATCATATGATAATTGGAATGGATCTCCTTAAGAGGCTCAACACAATTGTTGACTGTGTGACTCAAGTAATGTGGTCACAAGTCAATTCCCCGATTAAATATGAGAGACTTAAAACTCCCCATTCCTGGCGACACTGCCACCTGGTGGAAGAAAGGCCTGGTTCCCTAGAAATCCACTTCAGGGATAGTCAGTTCCCCAATGTTACGGTTATCCAACCTGACAATCATGGCCTGGGAGTAGGAGACGAGGACCATATTTTTAAAATTCCCTGTTATAAAATAAAAGAAATCTCCCTCCAGGATAACGTACTGACCATATCCTTCCATCAGGGAAATAAAACTAAGAAAGGAGGAAATCACGCTCAGTTCCTGATAGAAGTGGAAAGGGTTAGCAACAACCTATTTATCCCTATCCGGATAAATGGTCTTAATAGGTCAAAATATGCCAAAATTGATTTAAAGCAAGAGCATAGCTTTGAGAGTCACGGGCTTGTTAGCCACCTTTCTGAAATGGAAATGATCCGTTTCTCCACTCCTCAGCGACATTAGATGTCAGATGCCCTTGATGACTCTGAGGGCCATAACTCAATTGCTAGATGCCTTTTAAATATCACTATAGGTAATAAGACAACCACCCACATGTCCATAGTGCTGGATAATCCCCAATCCCAAATTTACCTCAGCAACGACTTACTGCATCGTTTTGCCACCCAAATTGACCTGATAAATGACTGCTTATGGAGTCAACTAAAGGGTGATCCCGAAGGAATAGCAGGATATGACCTCAGCCCTGAAATTCCAGCAACAGATGCCTTATGCTGTTGAAATCCAGGTAGCTCGAGAAATTATCATCCCCAGTGACATAAAAAATTTCCTACTCCCTATAAAAGTAAAAAAGGGACAAAAACTGAAGGGGTCAGATGCATTAGTATGCCTGTCCCAGAGAATAAAGGAGGAGGGAATAAAAATTACTCACGCACCTTTGATCAATACACATCAGTCTAAAAGATCCATCTGCGTCCACAACCTCTCGAATCAGGACCTTAACCTAACCAAGGGCACCCTTATCAGCCTCGTGGTAGAGACGGGGTATTATACGTTTGGAATCACCAACCAAGTGATTGGACTTATACCAGATGAATATTTATCTGAGGAGAAATTAATTGAACAATTGTTCAATTCTTTACCCAAGGGTATGTTCACCATAGAGTCCATTTACCCCTTTGATTCTAAGGATGGAACCTGTAGAACTGAAGAGACGTCTCTCGTCTTTTATCAACGAATAAAAGAACAAGAGTAACCCAAGGGACCTGACTGGGAGAGAAGCACACATCGCATACCCAATGACCTGACCACCAGGCTTGAAGAGGCCTATGAGATAGGGCACCCTGAAAGCTTTCCTGGATTCAAAGAGATAGTCGAGGAGATAATAGCCCTAGATCCGCAAGCTTCTCTTTGAATTCCAGGAAATCTTTGCTCAGGATTCTTACGATTGTGGAAGTACTGAATTCCACATCGCCAGAATCCAGACCAACCCTCAGGCCTCACCAGTATTTGTAAAGCAGCATAGACTTCTGCTAACCTCCTATGAGTCTCTCGCTGAGATCATTAGGAAGTTACATGAACGGGTTATAATTAGGCCCATTCATAGCTCGTACAATCACCCCATCCTGGGGATTTTGAAACCCAACGGACAGTGGCACTTGTGCGCTGATCTCTGACAACTCAACAAGCGTGTCTACATGTCAGGATGGCCTGTACCCTACATAAACCAGTGCATTGCCCAACTTCAAGGGTCCCAGGTATTCTCGGCTCTCGACTGTGCCCAGGGGTACTGGACAATAAAAGTCAGTGAAGAAGATAGTATAAACTAACCTTCAGTTTTGGTAATCAACAGTACTGCTGGGTGCATTTGCCTTTCGTCTATATTAATTCCAGCCATGAATTTGCTGTCTTCATGCACAAGGCTATGCCAGATGCCTTAGAGCGAGGAACATTGGCATATGTCGATGACATCCTCATCAAAAGTACTGATATGACCAAGCACCTTACAGAACTCTGACATATCTTGGGCCAGTTAAGGATGGCCGGAGTGAAGTTATCCATTCAGAAAGCACAGTGGTGCCACACCCAGGTAAATTTCTTAGGCCATGAAGTTACCTCAGAAGGTTTAAATCCCCAGAATAAAAAGGCTGAGGTAGTACTCAACTGTAAGGTCCCTACTAATCTTAAAGAATTAAGATCGTTTCTAGGAATGGTTAACTATTTGCATAATTTCATCAACAATTACACAGAGATTAGCAAACCGTTACTTCATCTGCTGAAGAAAGACGCTGAATGGTCATGGGACAAGGAACAAGCAAACGCTGTGAAGGAACTGAAGGTACAGTTCACCCAGGCCCCCTGCCTTGCGTATCCAGAAGGAGGTAAACCTTTTTTTCTTGAGACAGGGTACACGCAGGTGAGTATGAGTTCCGTTCTTTACCAAAAACAAGAGAAAAATGGAAAGATGAAATGATGAAAAAAGTGCAGACAGTCACCACCACCTCAGTGTGAACTGCCTGCTCACCTTCCAGTTTTCAGACACAATAGGTCCTTATGATAGTCAGCCTCTGTATGTTCTGATCCTGGGACACAGTGCAAACAGTTTTCCTTGATGTTTCCAAAAGCAATCCAGCCTCTCCAGTGTAAGTTGACTCTTAAAACAATTTAACATGTCATCATTGCGCAAGATTGCTATTAACTGATTGCCTCCTCATAATAAGTAAACACTCACATTTGCCTCAATGTATACCGCATATTGAACGATCAGCGTAAGAACGTAGCTTTCCTCCTCACTGCACATCCAGATGCTGGATGGAGAGGCTGGATTGCTTTTGGAAACATCAAGGAAAACTATGATCTTAAGACCAGCAAGAAGGAATATGAAATTGGGGACAAGGTATATCTCTAGAATTTCGCGAGGAACCGGGTAAAGGAGAGGAAATTTCTGCCGTCCTGGAAAGGTCCATTTAAAATTGTTGGGTGTGGCCTGGCACCGGAGCCAGATGGCTGCTTAGAGAGAGAGCTCCGCCATCCGGGATCCCAAGTAAGCCTTCTACAGCAGCTAAACCTCACCCACAAGCAGTAAAATGACGGGTAGGAACCACACGTTCTCAGCTGGACCTGTCCACCCAGCTGAGTAGGAACATTCCAGCGATGTTCCGGACTCAGCACACAGATCCACAGGCCACGAACTGTAGTTACACAGGCTATGCGGCCGCAGCTGACACCCCTGCAGTCTCTCAGATGGGCTTGTCCTCCTCACGTACCTCTCCCTTCCTATACCTGGCGGTCCTCCAGAGTGTGGCCCTGGACATCAAGAGCACGCCAACAGTGGCAATTGCGGACCTGAAAATGGACCTAAAGCTGTTGCCTCATGTGTGGAACATGTGGAGGCGGCGGCCATGACACATCAATCAGGTACAGCAAGCAGTCACTATACATAGCCAACATCTCATTGACATGCATAGACATATGGAGGACGTCGACAATCGGGGCTGCAGGCGTAACCTACGTATCAGGGGGATCCCTGAATCTGTGGAGGGCCCCTAACTGCAAGCTGTGGTCTGGGCTATTTTCAACACCCTCCTAGGTAGACAACCAGATGAACCAGTCGAGATGGAGAGATGCCACAGAGCACTGAGACCAAGGGGTAGGGACACCGATCCACCCAGGGATGCTGTTTGCTGCCTGGTCAGCTTTACCCAGAAGGAGGAGATCCTGTGCCTGGCCCGCAATCATGTTCATCTGGAACATGAAGGGGCACGTATCCAGCTTTTCCAGGACTTGTCCACCATTACTTTACAACACAGGAGGGAACTCCGCCCTCTCCTACAAGCCCTGCGAGAGAGACACATTCCCTATCGTTGGAGGTTCCCATTCTGCCTTCAAGTGACCAATGGTAATCGCACGGCCTAACTGAGAACGCCAGCAGATCTAAGACCGTTCTGTGACACCCTAGAAATCCCGATGATCCCAGTTCCAGATTGGTATGGTGCTTTTCTACAGCCTGAACCCTGGATCCCCAAACAATCTGGAGACACCCCAAGTTTGCAGAGAAGCAGACAACATCGCCGCAGACCCTCAGCTGACTCACCACCGAGACGCCGGGGAGATGCGGAAACCGACGAAAGCCCACGTTTCCCCGCCATCTGCTAGGCGCAAAACTGATCACTGAGTTTGCAGGAATTGAGATGGTGAGCTGTGTCGTTGCCTGTATGTGTGCTCCCAGCATATCCTGTGAGGTAAGCTGGGTTTCAATGTTAAAAATGGTGCTTGCACCTGGCGAACGAGTGATGCAGAACTTCCTAACACCTGGTCTCAGGCCGATCACTGTGTTGCCTATTACATCATGCTGCTACTGACAGAATTGATCTCCCTTATATGCACCAGAAACCATCACAAATTTCCTCATGTGGTACTACCACCAGAGACTGTGGCAGGTGACTTTACTAAGGGTCTTTGAACCGGCACTAAGCAGAGGTATGCGACTACCTCCAAAGATCCCTTGCCATCCCTGTACCACTCCTGGCTCTGGTCCAATCACTAAGATAACTCTGCCACACAAGGTGACAGCTGAGCTTTGGGAAGAGGCGTGTTCTCCCCCCATGCCACACTGACTCTTTATGCTAAATGTGGGCAGCTACTGCATGACATGCTTGGTGATCACCTGCCCTCTACCTAGCTTATTTCCGTCAGTGACGGTAGTAATGGAAACTTTGCTCTTCGTGTCACCTCATTGTCATCCACCCCCTCCCCCCACCCGGTCTTACCCTTGTTTTCCCTTTTTCTTTTTTTTTTTTTTGGGGGGGGGACAGAGGGGATCTGGACTCGCCAATTTATTATTACGGCTCATACACCGACAACTCAGAAACTCTTACAGAATATCGCTTCCATAGGTACTAGGGATAAGGGCCAAGCATAGCTCCATAAAGTTGGTACTCTGCCTATTCCTGGTTTAATGTTGTGAAGTATATTACTCCCGTATATGATACGGTAACTGTTTTAAGGTTGCCCTGAGGATGGTGAACTCTAACTCTTACATCCGTGACAGATTATGGATGTGGGGAAAGACGTCCCAGAAATCCCAGAGTAAGGGGAGGCCCTTACCCAGCCCACACTGGTCTTTACTAGGGATGAGCCGAACACCCCACTGTTCGGTTCGCACCAGAACTTGCGAACAGGCAAAAAATTTGCTCGAACACGCGAACACCGTTAAAGTCTATGGGACATGAACATGAATAATCAGAAGTGCTCATTTTAAAGGCTTATATGCAAGTTATTGTCATAAAAAGTGTTTGGGGACCTGGGTCCTACCCCAGGGGACATGGATCAATGAAAAAAAAAGTTTTAAAAACAGCTGTTTTTTTGGGAGCAGTGATTTTAATAATGCTTAAAGTGAAACAATAAAAGTGTAATATTCCTTTAAATTTCGTACCTGGGGGGTGTCTATAGTATGCCTGTAAAGGGGCGCATGTTTCTTGTGTTTAGAACAGTCTGACAGCAAAATGACATTTCAAAGGAAAAAAAGTAATTTAAAACTACTAAACGGCTATTATTGAATTGTCGGTCTGACAATACACATAAAAGTTCATTGATAAAAACGGCATGGGAATTCCCCACAGGGGAACCCCGAACCAAAATTTAAAAAAAAAAATGGCGTGGGATCCCCCTCAAAATCTATACCAGACCCTTCAGGTCTGGTATGGATATTAAGGGGAACCCCGCGCCAAAATTTAAAAAAAAATTGGTGTGGGCCCCCCCAAAAATCCATACCAGACCCTTATCCTAGCATGCAACCTGGCAGGCCGCAGGAAAAGGGGGGGACGAGAGAGCGCCCCCCCCTCCTGAACCGTACCAGGCCACATGCCCTCAACATTGGGAGGGTGCTTTGGGGTAGCCCCCCGAAACACCTTGTCCCCATGTTGATGGGGACAAGGGCCTCATCCCCACAACCCTTGCCCAGTGGTTGTGGGGGTCTGCGGGCAGGGGGCTTATCGGAATATGGAAGCCCCCTTTAACAAGGGGACCCCCAGATCCTGGCCCTCCCCCCTGTGTGAAATGGTAAGGGATTTCAGAAAAAAAGTGTCAAAAATGTTAAAAATGACAAGAGACAGTTTTTGACAATTCCTTTATTTAAATGCTTCTTCTTTCTTCTATCTTCTTTCTTCTATCTTCCTTCGGTTTCTTCCTCCATCTCCTTCTTCTTCTGGTTCTTCTGGTTCTTCCTCCGGTGTTCTCGTCCGGCATCTCCTCCGCAGAGTCTTCTTCTCTTCATCTTCTTCTCCGGGCCGCTCCGCATCCATGATGGCATGGAGGGAGGCTCCCGCTGTGTGACGCTCCTCCTCTTCTGACGGTGCTTAAATAACGGAGGGCGGGGCCACCCGGTCTCTCATGAACCTTCAAGCACGTTTGTTTAGGTGCTAGGTTTCTTCCCCACCTCAAGGAGGCAGGTATTCCCCTTGAAACCAGACGGAAAAGACGTTGTTTTTGCTTTCCACCTCTTCCCTCATTAGGTAACTCAGCTTACTGGTATTATCTCCGGTATTTCTATTGTGACCACCACCTAGGGGGTAGCTCGCTTATTCAAGGGGTGAGCCTCTCCTGGGTTACTGGTAAGTCCTGAGTGATTTCCCGGAGTGGGCTTAACCTTGACTTTGGTTCCTTATTTTTCATTAATTCCCCCTTTCCTCTCTTTCTTCTCTCTCTTTCTATTACCCCCCCCCCTTTTTTTTTTGTTTCTCTCCCTTGGCTCTTTGTTCCCTACCCCCCTCCCTTCTCGCTTTTAGACCCCTTCCCCCTGAAAGTTTGGGGATGGCACTGATAAGCACTTCTGATCACTGAAACATGACTTCTGTGGTGCAATCATCGGCTCCTCTATCTCTCAAGGTCTATTCCTTGAACGCTAAAGGCCTTAACAACCCGGAGAAGCGGAGCAGTATTCTTGCTGAGGCATACTGCCACAGAGCGCAAGTGCTATTTCTGCAAGAAACCCATTTCAAATCAGGCTCCATCCCTCGCTTATCCAATAGCCGATTCCCAGAGGTCTATCATGCAACTTATCCCGACTCCAAAACGAAAGGGGTTTCCATAGTACTTGCTAAATCTTTCCACCTTACGGACCAAGTCCTCGACCCAGATTCCTCTTCATAAAAGGGACTTGGAAAAATAGACCGGTGACTTTGGCGAACATCTATTGCCCCAACTCTAGACAGGTAACCTTCCTAAAAGAGGTCCTTTTACATCTCACCATGTTCAAGATGGGCCTTTTTATACTGGGGGGGATTTCAGCATGGCCTTGGACCTGTTTCTTGATACCTCTACCGGTACCTCCTCACTCCCATTTTCTGCTTTACGCCAAGCCAAGCCATTAGCCTCCCTTGCACTTCATGACACTTGGCGAATGTTGCAGCCCCAGGGGAAAGACTACACATTTTTCTTGCCTCCACACAGCCACTACTCAAGGCTAGACTATCTATTTATCCACCAGACAGACTTGACCTTCCTGCAGGACGCGTCCATAGAGAGTATGTTCATCTCCGACCACCGCCCGATCACTCTAACCTTGCAGTTTCCACAACGGGAAATGACTACCAGGACCTGGAGACTGGATGCTTCCCTTCTCACTGACCCTGGAGACCTGGCTGAAGTCACAAAGACCATTGAAGACTACTTCCAGCATAATGACACCCCAGACATATCTCTCATGACCCAATGGGAAGTACACAAATGTGTCGTACGGGGGCATCTGTTAGCCATCGCAGCCAGGAAAAAGAAGCACACCAAATCACGATTCGAGACCTGTCTGACAAAATAGCTCTACTGGAAGCACAGCATAAACGCTCACTAGCAGTAAGGGTAGCCCAGGAATTAGCCGATACACGGGCAACTCTCCTAGAGGAACTATTTAAATGGGCATGGAAGAGGCAGGTACTTTCTCAGAAGCTATTTTACGAACAGGGCAATAAACCCGGAAGGCTATTGGCAAGGTTTACGCAGAGACGTACACTCGCATCCACTGTCCACCATTTTATTAACAATGTTAAATACATAAAAAGAACAATAGAGTACTTAGCAACCAAAAAACATATATGTTGCGCGTGACCCAAATGCAGTAGGGTGGGCCAGGTGGAGACGGCCTTCAAAAACAAGGGCTCGGTTTCCTACGTTTCACCAAGACATTGGCTTCCTCAGGGAACAAGAGCTCTGAATATATAAAGATCTATACATTGGGATATAGAAAACATCATGTAAACAAGCAGAAATACTAAACAATGACCTGTTATAAACATTACTGGGTTATGGAATATTGTGGCTGGACAGCCTCACACAGGGAGGTAACCCTAAATGGCCCCGGGATCCCAGACATACCTGAGTGACAGACACCCAGGGGAGGCGCGGCGCGGCAAGGGAACCCCGGATGGGGGAAGGGCAGGCTGCACCGTATTTTGTGCTTGCAGGGGGCACACAGAAAACCTGGCAATTAGATATATTAGAAGTTAAAAATAGCTAGTAGTAAGGTGAATATTAGATGTGTGTAAGACATTTAATTTAGAGGACAGAAAAGGTGATGCATTATACATCAATTATATAGGGCAAAAAGGCCTCTTAGAGAACTCACACTTATTATTAAAAGCAAGTTGATTAATAGAGGGGGAAACGCCTGTAGATGGATTCAAAGACACACCGGAGCAATTGGTATAAATATAAGATGGTGACCTATATGGGAAATCATGGACAAATTCACGTTATGAGTGTATTTGGCAATCGTTATTATAGGGAAATAAAAGGGATGACCAAGGGTAGCTTACCTAATAAGCTATATTGCACAGCATGTGACCAGCATCAAATGCTAGTGTTTACATGATTTGCATGGAAGATTGAAAAATGGCAAGGGATTAATGAGTCCTGAAAAGGGATAAAGAAAAGAAGCTGAATTAGATGTGAGGAAAAAGTAAGTTAAAGGATGGAAGATGAAATCTATAGCAAAATACAGCTTACCTAGTAAACAAATAGCAAAGTATGTGACTGTTCAGAAACTAGTGCCCAAAGGTTGCCAAAAGGGGTCACAAATTGAACAGTAGCAGAAAGATGGTAAATCCTCCTTAATTAACTCAGCTTCTATTTACTTTTCCCAGGATTTACCATCTTTCTGCTACTGTTCAATTTATGACCCCTTTTGGCAACCTTTGGGCACTAGTTTCTAATTCAGCTTCTTTTCTTTATCCCTTTTCAGGACTCATTAATCCCTTGCCATTTTTCAATCTTCCATGCAAATCATGTAAACACTAGCGTTTGATGCTGGTCACATGCTGTGCAATATAGCTTATTAGGTGAGCTACCCTTGGTCATCCCTTTTATTTGCCTATAATAACGATTGCCAAATACACTCATAACGTGAATTTGTCCATGATTTCCCATATAGGTCACCATCTTATATTTATACCAATTGCTCCGGTGTGTCTTTGAATCCATCTACAGGCGTTTCCCCCTCTATTAATCAACTTGCTTTTAATAATAAGTGTGAGTTCTCTAAGAGGCCTTTTTGCCCTATATAATGCATCACCTTTTCTGTCCTCTAAATTAAATGTCTTACACACATCTAATATTCACCTTACTACTAGCTATTTTTAACTAATATATCTAATTGCCAGGTTTTCTGTGTGCCCCCTGCAAGCACAAAATACGGTGCAGCCTGCCCTTCCCCCATCCGAGGTTCCCTTGCCGCGCCGCGCCTCCCCTGGGTGTCTGTCGCTCAGGTATGTCTGGGATCCCGGGGCCATTTAGGGTTACCTCCCTGTGTGAGGCTGTCCAGCCACAATATTCCATAACCCAGTAATGTTTATAACAGGTCATTGTTTAGTATTTCTGCTTGTTTACATGATGTTTTCAATATCCCAAAGTATAGATCTTTATATATTCAGAGCTCTTGTTCCCTGAGGAAGCCAATGTCTTGGCGAAACATGTAGGAAACCGAGCCCTTGTTTTTGAAGGCTGTCTCCACCTGGCCCACCCTACTGCATTTGGGTCACAGGCAACATATATGTTTTTTGGTTGCTAAGTACTCTATTGTTCTTTTTATGTATTTAACATTGTTAATAAGATATTTGTAATTTTATACCTCCTTCTCATCTTCACATCTTTTTTTCTTAGCACCGTTATAATCCCCAGTCCCTCTACTTATTAGTTATTTAATTATTTTGTGATGAGGTGCTGTATCTAACATAACCACCTAGCCACATCTGCATGTCCACCATGTAGTGGACACAGGAGGAGGACCCACTTCAGAAATGAGGGCATGGCTAGTCAATTTCACTCTTTTTATAGCAAATTATATAATCTTGAATTACATGAACATAGACCCATAGCGGCGGATGTTCACTTTGAGCTCATGAGGGAATTTCTGGCCAAATACAGCCCACCGGGCATTGTCTACTAATGACTGGCAAGCCCTGGAAGGGCCACTGTCATTGGAGGAGTGGGGGGAGGCCTTGAAGGCTACTAAACCCGGCAAAAACCCAGGGCCAGATGGCTTCTCAGCACAATATTATAAAAGCTTTGCTGACCTCTTGGTGCCAAAATTTCTTAAAGCCTTCAACACCCTCTCCCACTCACCATGTGCTTTGGGTAGCCTACTAGAGGCTTATATTTCAGTAATCCCTAAGGAAAACAAAAATCCCACCGATGTAGCCAATTATCGACCCCCTTCTCCGATGCATCTGTGCGAATCCGGACATAAACGGGTACAGAGGTACATCGGCGGGAATATAAGATTAAAAAAAGTGTTTCCACCGCTCAGGCTGAGTGCGAAACGCGTCAGCTTACCTGTACTTTCTGCATGACAGTCTTGTTGTTTTGATGATCCCATTTTTTCAATAAAGTGACTTTTTTGACTACATCCAGTGTGCGGCATCCAAATCTTCTCCTTCATTCAAGCGGGAATATAAGATTGCCACTTTCGCGGATGATATTTTGCTCTTTCTTTCATCCCTGCTGACGTCTCTACCCAATCTAATGCCAGTGTTAGAACAGTTCAAGACCATCTTAAATCTGAAAATTAACCTTTCAAAGTCTTATGCGCTAAATGTTTCTTTGCCCCCTAGGATAGTACAGCTCTGTTAGGCGAACTTCCCATTCTGCTGGAAAGCAGATGCTATTACGTATTTAGGCATCCAACTCCCTAGTAAACTTAAAGATCTATATGAAAAGAACTTCCTGGCAGAATTGAGGCTTATACAGCAGGATCTACATAGATGGGAGGCCCCCACCATCTCCTGGTTCAGTCAGGCCTCAATTTTAAAGATGACGGTGCTCCCCTGCTAACTGTACAAATTACAGACTATCCCAATTAATTTACCGGCCTCCTTTATTACAGCTTATAAGTGCATGTGCAGAGCCTTTCTATGGGGAGCTAAGGTGGCGCGAGTTGGGTAGGCAAAGCTAGTTTTACAAAGTCGGGGGGTGGAATTGGACTCCTAGACCTCCAGAGATACTACTGGGCAGTTCATCTAACCCGGGTAGTGGACTGATGGCTCCATACTAACTATAAGGGTTGGGTGTTACTGGAAAAACTGATTTCGAGTACCGAACTCCATTAAATCCCCTGGTTCTCAAAGATACACATATCGACTGATATACACTTTCATCCTCTTATAGGAGCAACCCTGCATGCTTTTGATAGGGCATGCAAAGTACACTCGCTTTCAAACTCGTACTGTGCGATCACGCCTATCAGGGATAATCCACCAGACTTCCCCCTGGGCATGGAAGGGGTCTTTCTAGCAGCAGAATGGCCTTACGCAGAAATGCAGGCTAAGCACTTCTTTTCCAAAGGAAGGTTTCTCAGACAGGGGGAACTGTCATCATTGTAAAACACAAAGTCTTTCCCCTTTGGGCCTCTATCCAATTGAAACATTTCTTGGACAGTCCTACGAATAGAGGTAACTTTGCGAAAACTCCTACTGTTCTGGAATCACTATGCTCCAGCTCCTCTCCCCAGAGTCATTTAATTTAGGGGCTTCATGCCACAATGTTTGGGGAACCTTATGCCTCCCTGAGATCGGAACATGCCTACTGGGAGACCGAGCTGGGCATAGTGATCAATGACACCGCTTGGGATCAAATGCATTTGTACATCCACAAGAACGTTCATACTCAGGAGAACAGTTACAAAGTTAAAATGAGGTGGTATAGAACACTGGAAATACTACATAAATTCATCCTGGCAGTCTCAGACCAGTGCTGGAGGTGTGAACAAGGTCTAGGCACATTCCTCCATATTTGGTAGACATGCCCATTGATTCAGCCATATTGGTGTAAAGTCCATGAAGTGGCAAGGGAGATATCCTCGCTTTCGTTGGAATTCTCACCAGCGCAGTACCTCCTTCACATCTCCAAAATCTCCCATAAAAAATACTACAGGTCAATCGCTATGCACATGAATAATGTCGCTAGGCTGTGTCTGCCAATACACTGGAGGTCCAAGTCACCCCCCTCCATAAAGGAATGGGTGGCACGGATTAACCAGATAGCAATGATGGAGGAGTTGATTTGCACCACACAGGACAGAATAGCACACTTTTCGGGAATATGGGCACCCTGGCTCGAATACCTAAACTCGCAGCGCTGTCAGGACTTATCCCAGGATAACCCTTAAAAGGCGCAGTAGTTCCCATAATACCTGGGTTACACTGGGGAGGGTAGCTGGTGATGATCCCACCCCCTCCACACATACTTTCCTTGCAGTGCCCCCCTCACCCCCCCTTCCCTCTCCACTTTGTTCTCTCTGTTCTTTCTCTCTTTTCCTCTCTCTTCCCCTTCTTCTTTCTTTTTATTTTTTTTTTTTTTTTACTCTACTAAAAGGCTTTGAAGTCGAGTGCCGACCTAGCAGTCGGATGCATCTCCTAATCCCTGCTTGTCTTATAGTATCTACGGAAGCAACATTGGTTACTTTTCTAAGAAGTCTCTCATCCCAACGTAAACTAGGCAGGCCTGAAAAACACTGTGGTATACCTTTTTATCTTCTCATTCTTTTTTCTCTTTCTTTAAAAAAAAAAAGAAAAAAAAAAAAAAGTCTACTCCCCACTACTGTAAGTTTCATTATGTGGCCATTTTACTAACTAACTTAGAGGCAGCACCTGCCGACTGCTAGTCTCTAAAATTGTTGACAGGATCTCCCCCGTGACTTATAAATTGCATATTCCACGGAATGGTGAAATCAGTGAGAGATTGATGCACATCAATCAATTACGTGCTTCCAATCCCAAGTCCCAATTACAGTTGATGGAGGACTAACCCTCCTACCCCTCCTTGGTGATTGAAAGGTCATGATTGCGACCTCTAAATTTAAAATTAAATTAAAGACCAAATAAAAATACCTCACCAGAATATCAATATCTTTCTTAGACATGTGCATTCGTTTTCGTCCTAATGCATTTTCGTCCGAATTTCAGGTATTTTCGTTATCGTTTTAGTAAACGATAACGAACATGCAGAATCCGAAAACCGAAAGATCTGACATAAACAAATGCTTTATTTTTGTTTTTGTTGCGACAACAGTTTGATATAGGTAGGAGATTCGACATGACGCTGACAATAGCAATCTGCGTCAATCGAACCTGTGGTCGAATGTGCCTAACGTTAGCTCTATTAGTCCAAGATTATTCTACATAGAGAGAAACGATTCAACATTATAGAGACAAAGCGAAAAAGGTCGAATGTGCCTAACCTAACTCTATTAGTCCAAGATTATTCGACATAGAGAGAAAAGATTTGACAAGAAGATTCGACGAAGCAGTCGCCGCGAGCGGACATTTATGGTCAGATGCTCCGCCCATAGGCTATAGAAGAATTCTAATGTTGGTTGACTAGTAATAATAATTAATAAATATAATTATTACTAGTGTCATACAACATTAGAATTCTACTATAGCTTGTAGGTGAAACATTCGACCGGAAATGTACGATTGCGGCGTCGTACAGTTTAGCTGCTCCATCGCATCTTCTTAGAACACCATAAGCCTTCAATGACAGATTCGACTTTAATTATTTTGGATTTTCAGACGAATGCATTTTTAACGAAACAAAATAAATAAAAACGAATTTCGGGAGTAACTAATTAAATTTATTTTTCGGGCGAAAACAAAATTCCAAAACGAAATATTTCAGTGTGCACATGTCTAATATCTATGTGATACTCAAACTGTCTATTGCCTTGCAGTATGCGTGAGCACAATGAGGTTCCTGCCGCCGTCCAAACCATCGGAAGTGGTAATGACCAGGCACTAAAAAGGGGGTCCTTTCCAAGTCAGGCCGGTCTCATCGCCCAACCAGGACCTTCTCCTGAAATCTTCATGCCCCAAAATAGACCTGGAGTCATCTGACGTGATTAACAGAAAAGGCCCGGATCCCTACAAAGTTGCCACCTATCAGTAGAGGCTACAAACAAACTTCTGATCATCGCCATATTATGGAGTTAATTCCATACACAAAGGGGGATTTTGTCATGGCTGGGATACATAAAAATGTTCATAATTCATGAAACACTCAGCCAAGGAGTCATCATTCTAGGAGAGCGCCTTCCCCCCCAACAGAAAAGGTTGATTAAATTATCCTCTCCAGTGGAGTGTTGAGGTCAATATACAAACATTATGTTGAAGTAGAGTAACCTGAACAATGGTGCCACTTAACAAGAAACCAACTGACAATGGTCAAACTAGTGTTTTGAGATCCAGATAGCAGAGCCTTTGATTAAAGGAAAGCCAGGGTAAATAACCCCATTGTTTCAAAGGGTGAGATGGTCTCCTTAGAAAGAACCCAATGTTGACTCAGCTTTTCCCAGACAATGGCAGAAGACGCCCAGTTAATTATACACCAGAAGGACACCAGTCACAAGTTGAAACGGAACTAAGAGTATATGTACTACTAAACAGGCTGAGACTCAATCTAGACATTAAAGGAATCACCATCGCAAATAGAGAATTTAAAGTGGCAGCATTCGCTGACGATATTCTCCTATCCCTACAATCACCCCACATATCCTTGCCAAACCTACTAAAAGATATAAATCACTTCGGAACTCTCTCGAATCTTAAAATAAATTACTCTAAATCACATGCCTTGAATATTTCTCTTCCCACCCGAGAGGTAACTCACTGCCAAGAATACTTCCCATTCACATGGCAAAAGAACGCTATTGCTTACCTAGGCATCCAAATCACCAAGAATATGACCGACCTTTTTAATCACAATTTCCAAACTACCCTATTAAGAATCCAATCAGACTTGAAAGACTGGGCCAACTTAAATGTCTCATGGTTTGGGCGCTCAGCACTCATAAAAATGATCATTCTCCCCCGTCTACTCTACTTAATGCAGACAATTCCAATCCACCTCCCCCCATCTTTTTTCGCATCATACAAAAAAGCGTGCTCAGCTTTTCTATGGAAAAATAGCATTCCACACATCAAATACACACGCCTTACACGCTCCAAAATCAAAGGGGGAATCGGACTGCCGGACCTGTACAATTATTATCTTGCTTGCCAGCTATCTAGGATAGTAGACTGGAAGGTCCATAAACTGGAGAAGGCTTGGGTCTCTCTAGAGAATGCATTTACAAACATTCCATTACACTCGCTCCCCTGGCTCTCGCCTTCACACTGGCCCCAGACACTGAAGTCGCATCCGCTCATATACCCCTCCTTAACAGTCTTCAAAAAGACTTTGACCCCCGCCAATCTATCTTCACACCCAGGCCCGTTGACTCCCCTCAGGAACAACCCAGACTTTCCTCCTGGGGAAGCACAATCATTCCTGCAACAAGAATGGCCCCATGAGGAAATGTTAGCTCACCAACTTGTCAATAAAGGACAAATACGAACATATGACAACCTAGTCTCCATATCGACTACTAAATCCTTCCCCTTCTGGACATACAGACAACTGAGACACTTTCTTATGACACAGGATCCCTCCGTCACTTGGAGCAGACAACTTACCCAGTTTGAAGCTCTGTGCTCGCGAAACTCACCCCAAAGACACCTCATCTATTACATTTACACCATGGTTCTAGAGACCCCCCATCCTGATCAGGGGATAGACGCATCACGCACCTCCTGGGAAAGAGACCTCCAATTGTCACTTACTGACGAAAACTGGGAAGATATATACGAATACGCACATAAGGGTTCCCTAAATGTAGCATTACAGGAAAATAGCTATAAAATTGCTACTAAATGGTACAGAACCCCGGCGAGACTACACAAATTTTCCCCAACAATTCCAAATACCTGCTGGAGATGCAAAACAGAAGTAGGTACTATGCTCCACATCTGGTGGGATTGTGCCCTCCTCCAACCTTTCTGGAGGGAGGTACACTCTTTAATATCACAGATCACCACATAAACACTAGACTTTACACCTGCACAGTACCTTTTACACCATACATCTTTGTCCAAACTGACTTATTATAAATCACTTGCAATGTTTATGGTCAACGCTGCCAGACTCTGCATCCCAGTACACTGGCGTTCAACAACTATCCCTTCAATTAGAGAATGGTTGACAAGAGTATCTAAGATAGAGGAGATGGAGGAGCTGATCCACATCTCCCAAGAGCGACTACAAAAATTCACGAATACCTGGGCCTGCTGGACACATTTTAAAACCACTGCAAGCTATGGAGCTCATTTTCCAACTTTACATACAAACAGCTGAACCGACCCAATACACCCCCAATCATTACCCCCCTTTTCTTATGGACTGGTCCGGCACTGGATGGGGAGGCGGCCCCCAATCTAATCTAACCTTACCCTCCATATTCCCCTCCCCTTCCCTTTCCCCCTTTTCCTTTTTTTTTTTTTTTTTCTTCTCTCTCTCCCCTTCTCTTTTCCTTCCCCCCCTCTCTCTTCCTTTCTTTTCTTCCGCTTTGTCTCTTTTCTTCATCTCTTTTTATTTTGTAAGGCTACAGTAGACACTCTATCACTATTATTCGGGGACCCATTGACAAACCAGTGGTCAAGATAAATGAATAAAACATAGCCATAGTTGGACCTGAAGATACTGGTCTCAATGGCACAACGCATACCATGTAAATCTGTGACCCATATTAGACTGTTATCACACTATGTACTATATTGAAATTTCATATAATCTCTCTTCAAAGATTTTGCTCTAAATTATTCTGGACCCCATGATATCTGTTATACTGTACGTATTGTAAACATTACTTATGTATTCTCAATAAAAAAAATTTTGTGGAAAAAAAAAAAAAAAAAAGAGTATATGTATATATATATATATATATATATATATATATATATATATATACACCCTGTTCCAAATTATTATGCTAATGATATTTTTCTCATTTACCTAAATAATTGATGTAAACGACAGTCAGCATAATTCTCATTTTATCAACTATTCAGAGTACAATTCAAATTTTATTGAACAAACCTCCTAATGATGACAGTTTTTATTTTTCAAAATAAAAAACTTATAATGCACTGTTCCAAATTATTATAAACAGTAAGTTTCAAAACACTTTATAGGTTGTAAAGAACTTAAAATTGTCATTTTTTATGTTTGCAGCATATTTACTGAAATCAAAAGCTATTTCAATCAAGCTTTGAACAACATTTTAACTTTTTAAATGTTTTAACAGGTCACGTTACATTTTAACATAGGACCCCTTATTTGATAGCAGCTTCACAAGTCTTGCATCTATTGAACTTGTGAGTTTTTGGACAGTTTCTGCTTGAATTTGTTTGCAAGATGTCAGAATAGCCTCCCAGAGCTGCTGTTTGGATGTAAACTGCCTTCCACCCTCAAAGATCTTTTGCTTGAGTATGCTCCAAAGGTTCTCAATAGGATTAGGGTCAGGGGAGGATGGAGGCCACACCATGACTTTCTCTCCTTTTATCCCCATAGCAGCCATTGATGCAGAGGTATTCTTTGCAGCATAAGATGGTGCATTGTCATGCATGAAGATGATTTTATTACGGAAACCATAGTTCTTCCTTCTGTACCAGGAAAGGAAGGGGTCAGTCAGGAACTCCACATACTTTGCACAGGTCATCTTTACACCTTCGGGGACCCTAAAGGGGCCGACCAGCTCTCTTCCCATGATTCCGGCCCAAAACATGACTCCACCACCGCCTTGCTGACGTCGCAGCCTTGTTGGAACAGGATGGCCATCCACCAACCATCCACTACTCCATCCATCTGGACCATCCAGGGTTGCACGACACTCATAAGGGCACAGGACTGTTTGAAAATTAGTTTTCATGTATTTTTCTGCCCAATGCAGCCATTTCTGCTTGTGAGCATTGGTTAGTGGTGGCCGAATGGAAGGTTTATGCACAGTTGCAAGACTCTGGGGGACTCTACACCTTGATGTCCATGGGACTCCAGAGGCACCAGCAGTGCAATGGTGTTTTAGCAGCTGCTCTCTTGATCCGATGCATGGATCTGGCAGAAATTTTCCTCAATGTGCCTTTTTCTGCACAAAACCCGTCTGTGCTCTAAATCAGCCACAAATCTCTTAGTAGTGCGATGATCACGCTAAAGTTTTTGTGAAATATCTAATGTTTTCATACCTCGTCCAAGGCATTGCACTATTTCATTCTTTTCGGCAGCAGAGAGATCCTTTTTCTTCCCCATATTGCTTGAAAATGGTGCTCTGCTTAATAATGTGGAACACCCTCCTTTAGTAGTTTTTCCTTTAATTGGGCTCACCTGGCAATCTAATTATCACAGGTGTCTGAGATTGTTTTCAGTGATCAAAAGAGCCCTGAAACACAATGCCATCCATGAGTTAAACTGAAAAACAAAATATTTCATCTTTGTGACACTGAAATAGAATTTGCATAATAATTTGGAACAGGGTGTATATATATATATATATATATATATATATATATATATATATGTATGTATGTATCTATATAGATATAGATATATGATATGTTAGATTACAATGTTGCAACACATTTTGTAAAAATCAATGTGTACTGTAGTCATCCAAGTATTTGACAAGGATTTGGCACCAGTCTGTTATGGTTAAAAGGTGATATTTGATTCCATAAATCTCTGTCAATCTCAATATATTTGGTTAGGTAGAGATTTCTTATAGCCAGAAAGGTACACAAGATGGGGACAGCAAATTACAGGGCAAAAGGCAAGCAATTGCCATATTATATTAACATGAAACATGTTAAAACACATTTCATAATAGCACTAGACATCATATTCTGATTACACCTTTATCACGATCACAGATGGGCGGGTGAGAATCAGGGCAGTTACCTCCCATGTTTGAAATCAACCAATAGCAAGATGGTAAACATGAAGTGAGGGAGGTTACCATCTAGAATTTGCACCATACAAAAGGAGACACACACATGATTGGAGAGAGATGACTACAGACCCACACACCGACATACACCCTCTGGACGAACACAAATTTGGTGAGAAGTGACCACTCCCCATCTCGCTGGACATTGCTGCTAGGACGGATCGAATATACATCCTTTACTTTAAACAGTGGTTGATATTGTTGATATTATTTCTGTACCAATGTCTGAGGAGTTTTTAATGACTGTTGTGGTCGCCATGACAACATAGAACTGTATTTAATTCCGGCCATGCTCACCCAAATCCAAACCCTTGATGAGATCACGTGATCAGTTATGCAACGCGTCGAGAGGAGCCAGATGACGTCACTTCCGGTCACAGCCGAGACCAGAAGTCCTTGATTTATGTGAAGCTGAACAGTTCAATTTTAGATGTAAGTTACTGCTTTTTTATTAAAATATTTTACTGGAATTCTGCACATGGAGATTTATTTATATTGCATGTGTGCTTACAATGGAGGAGTGTGGAGGAGATTAGGGAAATATAAATTATCCATTGGAGTTCCCGTCATATATTGAGAAGTTTGTTTGAATTTGCTGAGTGTTCCAAGGAGAAAGAGCCTGCTGCTAGGGGTCTTTTCCTGAGGAGAGAGGCTGGGGCATACTATTGTCACAGATAGTGAAAGCTTATCACTTTGAAAGAATTGGAAAATTATCTTGTGTGTGCACTTTGGATGGTGACATCATGTAACATCGGGGGTTGGTTTAGCTTAAAGGTAGAGCTTACCAGTGAGCTGAGTCCACGCCAGATATGCAGTTTTAAGGACTTGTAGGCCCACTTTTATTAAAGAAAGAAAATGTCCGATAACAGAAGAGTTGCCCACACAGGGGTTTCAGCTTTCCACAGCAACAATGTATGTTCAATCAAAAATACCAAGCCACCTGGCTCTCTTTAGCAGCTCTGCTGCTCAGACTTATGCTTCAGCCCTCTCGGCTCTATAACAGAGTTCCTGTACACCCAGTACCTCAGCACTCTTTTTCAGCTTCCTTTTCCAGCCCACAGGCTTGGACCCTCTGTCTACTCTGACAGACCTGTGCAGACATGCACACTTTCCCTTGCTTGCCTGGACTCCTCGGGAGGGTGGAGCCCAGAACTATGGTCAGGTGTCTACAAATAGCCCAACACACACCTGACCAGTCAATATGCTGGTGGATCTCAAAATCTGGAGAAAGTTGCGAAAGCAGTTTTCTCCAGTCTACATTTATGCTCTGTAGCCAAGCAAATGTGCATACCCTGTGTCCCCCAAACTATCAATTTTACCTTGACAGCATCTCCTACTGTCACAATCACTATATGAACTATTTTTGCACTAAGTCTTTGCACGAAGCACTTTATGAATTTTTCTGGAACTTTTTTCATGTGAAAACAACTTTTTTGCTTTTTAAACTTTTTTTACTATATGTTATTTGATCATTTGCATTTATTATATTATCAGTCATTGGAAGTTATTTGCACTTTGTTCACATTTTGCACAGTGTATTTTCAGCTATCGAAGAAGTTATTGGAGGTTATCTGCAATTTATTTACATATTTCAGCACTTTAGATACTATTGAGGAAGCGCTACATCATTTATTTATTATATTGTCACTGTCTCGGAAAACACTCATTCATGTTGGCAGCTACTTATTAAAATCACACTATATTGGTTCGCGCATTAGTATACTCACAATATTTACAAGATATTCATAGTGCCCATCTCTGGTGTTAAAAGCAGTTTTCCATTCATCTCCCTCTTGAATCCTAATCAGATTGTATACTCCACGTAGGTCTAACTTAGAGAAAATTTGAGCATCTCATAGTCTGTCAAAAAGCTCAGAAATCAAGGGTAGTGGGTACCGATTCTTAATAGTGATGGCATTGAGACCTCTATGGTCAATGCAGGGCCGGAGTGTACCATCCTTTTTCTCCACAAAGAAGAAGCCAGCCCCAGCAGGAGAATTGAATTTATGAATAAATCCTTTCTACATATTTTCCTGGATGTAATCGGACATGGCTTGAGTCTCAGGGATGGAGAGAGGGTAGACTCGACCTCGGGGTGGCGTAATCCCAGGTTGGAGGTCAATTGCACAATCGTAGGGACGATGAGGAGGAAAACTATCAGCAGCTTTTTTACAAGAAACATCTTGGAAGGCCTGATAATGCCGAGGGAGCATTGGAGAGGTAGTGACCTCATCCACAGGTACACAGAGAGGTGGGCGCACCTTAGGGAGACAAGTCTGATGGCATTGCGACCCCCAAGATAACACTTGGCCAGAGTTCCAATCCAGATAGGTTGAGTGTCTCTGCAACCAAGGTAGTCCAAGAATAATGGGGCTAGAGGACTTAGGAAGGATCAGGAAGGAGACTTCTTCAGGATGAAGGAAACCGACATGCATCGTTATCGGGGCAGTTCAAAACCGTAGGGGTCCTAAGGCCAAGGTAGAGCCATCCACTGCAGATACTGATCGAGGCATTGCCGAGGGTATGTGAGGAATGCTCAGTTCAGTGGCCAAGGACTGCTCAATGAAATTCCCAAAATCCACATATGCAAAAACTTGATACGAGTTCAGGGCCCAATGAATGGAGACAGGTATGATGAATCAAGAGTAAGTGGCGGAGTTCAGGTTCTGGTCTTGAACACCTCTCTCTAAGCAACCTAGACCCAAGAGTTTTCTGGACAGACAGGACTTTATTATATGACCATCAGCTCTGCAGTAAAGACATAGGCCGAGTTTTAGGCAACGTGAACTCTCTTGTGTAAGTACGGCGTGTCTGGTCTAATTGCATAGGTTCTTCAGAAGCTGAAATAGCTGGAGGGATGGGTTGTTCTAAAGCTTTATGGACAACAGGGGCGAAGCGACCCACTGAGGGGGGGGGGGGGGCGGCGTGGAGAAGTCCTTTCCAGATCTCGCTCCTGGAACTGGACATCAATTTGGATGCTAAGGGCGATCAAGCCATCCAGGGTGGTGGGTATAGTTTTGCCAGCTAATTCATCCTTAATACAATCAAGTTAGACCTTGCCAAAAGGTTGCAGCAAGGGCCTCATTATTCCATGCCAGTTCTGAAGCCAAGGTGCGAAACTGAACTGCATATTGACCAACAGTCATGTTTCCTTGACGAAGAAGAGCTCCAGAAGTGGATGAGGCCCTGCCAAGAACATCAAAGTTGTTACGAAAAGCATGTAGGAAGGCAGAGAGACTGCAAACAGTAGGATCTTGACATTCCTGCAATGGCGAGGCCCAAGCCAGAGCCTCTCCCGAAAGGAGTGAAACAATGTACGCCATCTTGGAATGATCAGTAGGAAAATAATGGCACACTAGCTCAAAGTGGCTCGAGCACTGATTGATGAAGCCCCGACAAGCTTTAGGATCACCAGAGAAGCGAGGCGGTGGAGGCAGCTGGAGTTTTAAAGTACTGCTCTCTGCTGGAGGGACTGCGGGAGCTAGAGCAGCAGAGGCTGAAACAAAAGCCGTAGTGGAGGGTGAGGAAGTGTGCACAACCTGCAGCTGATCCAAACAGGAGGAAAGTTCATGCAGACACTGCATAATCTGTTCTTGACAGGCCTGCTGGACGTCAACTTTCTGCGCCAAACACTGAAGTTGATCCAGAAGGCTGCAGTGTCTCCGAGGAGCTCATGACCTGAGCAAACTGTCAGGAATCTGTGGTAGTGAGCTCTTGTAGATAGCCAACTCAGGGTTCCCTCCCCAGAGCGTGGAGTCTAAGCCCCAGCCTGCTTCTTCACCAGGGCACCTGATGGTGGGGATGGACTTGCAGCAAGCTGGAACCAAGTCGTGGCCCCCCAGGTATGCCTAATTGAGGATGCAGAGACCACTCACATGTGCAGAGTACAAGCAGCAGGCAAAATGGAATCCAGAAGAAAACCCGAGATCAGGGTGGGCAGCGAACAAGCACAGGCAGTAAACGAAGCCGGGGTAGTTAAACAGGTATTCAGTCACAGTATGGACAAGAGGTATGTAAACCAGAGCTCAGAGAACTAAGAAGTTGCTCAGGCAATGTGGGTTACACTGAGCATGTCTTATAAAGACAAGTAAACTAGGAGCCGGGCCAGGAAGTGATGGAAGGGAAGGAAATAAAGGTCCACAGAATAGCAGACTACACACATAGGTGAGCACAGCCAAGCCACACACATGAAGGAATCGGGTAGAGAAACACTGCAGCAAGGAGGTAAGAATACACAAGCAGGAGGTAGAGGTCCGAAGGCCAAGGTAGAGTCATCCACTGTAGATACCGATAGCGGCATTGCCAAGGGAACAAGAGGAATGCCCAATTCAGTGTCCAAGGACTGCTCAAAGAAATTTCCGGCTGCCCCAGAGTTTGGGTTCTGGTCTAGATCACCTCCCTCTAAGCGACCTAGACCTGAGAGTTTCCCGTACGGACAGGATGGGACTTTATTATATGACCAACGGTTCCACAGTAAAGGCATAGGCCAAGTCTCAGGGGACATGACTGCTTTTGTGGAGTGAGGCATGTCTGACCTAACTGAATAGGTTCTTTTGAAGCCGACACAGCTGGAGAGATGGGTTGTTCTGGAGCGCTCTGGACAGCAGGAGCAAAGCGACCCACTGGGGGGCGACGTGGACCAGTCCTTTCAGATCTCGCTTCTGGAAGCAGACAAATTTTGATGCTAAGGGCAATCAGGCCATCCAGGGTGATGGGTATAGTTCTAGCTATAGCTAGTTCATCCGTAATACAATCCACTAGACCCTGCCAAAAGGTTTCAGGAAGAGCCTCATTACTCCGTGCCAGTTCTGAAGTCAAGGTGCGAAACTGAACTGCATATTGAACAGCCATGTTTCCTTGACAAATTTCGAAGAAGAGTTCCAGAAGCAGATGAGGCCCTGCCAGGCACATCGAAGGTGTTACGGAAAGCTTGTAGGAAGGCAGGGAGACTGGAAACAGTAGGATCTTGATGCTCCCACAGTGGTGAGGCCCAAGCAAGAGCCTCTCCCGAAAGGAGTGAAATCATGTACGCCACCTTAGAACGATCAGTAGGAAAATAATGGCACGCTAGTTTGAAGTGGATGGAGCACTGATTGATGAAGCCTCGACAAGCTTTAGGATCACCAGAGAAGCGAGGCGGCCGAGGCAGCTAGAGTTTTGAAGGACTGCCCTTTGATAGAGGGAATGCAGGAGCTGGAGCAGCAGGGGCTGAAACAGGAGCCGGAACAGAGGGTGAGGAAGTGGACACAACCTGAAGCTGATCCAAAAGGGAGGAAAGTTCCTGCAGACACTGCATAATCCATTCTTGATAGGCCTGCTGGACGTCAACTCTCTGAACCAAACACTGAAGTTGATCCAGAAGAGGCTACGGTGTCTCCGAGGAGCTCATGGCCTGAGCAAACTGTCAGAAGTCTGTGGTAGTGAGCTCTTGTAGATCGCCAACTCAGGTTTCCCTAGGGCGTGGAGTCTAAGCCCCAGCCTACTTCCTCACCAGATCCCCTGATGGTGGGGATGAACTTGCAGCTAACTGGAACCAGGTCACTGCCCCCAGGTACCACGAACTGATGATGCGGAGACCACTCGCGTGTGCAGAGTACAGACAGCAGACGATAGGAAATCCAGAAGACAATTCAAGGTCAGGGCAGGCAGCAAGCAAGCATAGACAGTAAACAAAGCCGGGGTCAGTACACGGGTAGTTAGACACAGTATAGACAAGAGGTACCCAAACGGGAGCTCAAAGAACTGTTTAGTTGCTCAAGCAATGTGGGTTACACTGAGCTTACACTTGTATATAGACAAGCAAACTAGGAGGTGGGCCAGGAAGTGAAGCAAAGGGAAGGAAATAAAAGTCCACAGAATAGCATACGATGCCCATAGGTGAGCACAGCCAAACCATACATGTGAAAGGAAAAAGGTTAGAGAAACACTGCAGCAAGGAGGTAGGAGTACACAAGCAGGAAACTGCAAGCTAACTTGGGCATAGGGGGGTACAGTAAAGGAGGGAGCAGGAGGGCACAGCACAGGGGGAGGGTAAGTGGACACAGCACAGGGGGAGCAGGAGGGCACAGCACAGGGGGGGAATAAGTGGGCACAGTATAGGGGGCAGGAGGGTAAAGTACAGGGGGCAGGAGGGTACAGTACATGAGGGAGCAGGACAGGGGGAGGGTAATTGGACACAGTACAGGGGGCAGGACGGTACAGTACAAGGGGGAGCAGGAGGGCCCAGCACAGAGGGAGGGTAAGTGGGCACAGTATAGGTGGCAGGAGGGTACAGCACAGGGGGGAGCAGGAGGGCACAGCATAGGGGGAGGGTAAGTGGGCACAGTACAAGGGACAGGAGGGAGCAGGAGGGCATAGCACAGGGGGCGGGAAAGTTGGCACAGGGCAGGAGGTTACAGTAAAGGAGGGAGCAGGAGGGCACAGCACAGGCGGAAACAGGAAGGCATAACACAGGGGGACGGTAAGTAGGCACAGTACAGGGGGCAGGAGGGTACAGTACAGGGGAGAGCAGGAGGGTACAGCACAGAGGGAGGGTAAGTGGGCACAGTATAGGTGGCAGGAGGGTACAGCACAGGGGGGAGCAGGAGGGCACAGCATAGGGGGAGGGTAAGTGGGCACAGTACAAGGGACAGGAGGGAGCAGGAGGGCATAGCACAGGGGGCGGGTAAGTTGGCACAGGGCAGGAGGTTACAGTAAAGGAGGGAGCAGGAGGGCACAGCACAGGGGGAGGGTAAGTGGGCACAGTACAGGGGGCAGAAGGGTACAGTAAAGGAGGGAGCAGGAGGGCACAGCACAGGGGGAGGGTAAGTGGACACAGTACATGGGGAGGGTAAGTGGGCACAGTACAGGGCGCAGGAGGGTATAGCACAGGGGGAGGGTAATTCAAGGTACAGAGGGGGGGAGAGGCAGAAAGGAAGGAAGGAAGTAAGGAAGGAAGTAAGGAAGGAAGGAAGGAAGGAAGCAAGGAAGATCTGTATCATAAGATATCATCAAAGTCCAGTAGTGCCATCTGTTGGATGACAGTGGTAGCGATGACACAATCTTAAAGTGGTTATTGAGTCTTGAATCAGGCATAGACAAAAGGTGGTATTCAGTTATTATATTTATCATCTCAGCTAGGACCAGGAGAATAAGCAATATTGTATTATAGCCATAATACCTGTTACTGCATTTATCACATCCTGTTTATTCCAAATCCACATGCTGATGACCTCCAGAAACACTGGGGCACGTGCACTCATGAAATTCTTGCTTCAATATCACTTCCCTCATTCTTCTACTTCTCTTGACTTCAAGGGATATTTTAGCCAATCCTGAAACTTGACTATGTAACCTTTACCAACACACCTGGCACTCTTTTTGCTCTAGCAGCAGTCGCAATCCACTAGTTTCTAATTCCCCTGGTTCCAAGTTCATGTGCCCTCTGGAATGCCCATTCTCTCTGTAGCAAGCTCACCTCTGTCCATGACATTGTATCTCAAACTTTTTTAACCTACTTGCTATTACTGAAACGTGGCTTCAGGAATCTGAATCTGCCTTTCCAGCGGCCCACTCCCATGGCGACCTCCACTCACTCATCCACAGTGGAGTTGCAATCCTTCTATCTTCACAAAGCACTTTCCAAGTTCTTTCAACTTCTTTTACACCCCCCCATCCCTCTCCTCTTTTGACTATCATTGTATTTGTCTTTTCTCCAGTTTCTATGAGGATGTTTTTGATTTATGGACCTCCTGGACTTCCTTGTGGACTTCTCTGCCTGGCTACCCTACTTTCTCTTCTTTACAGGAATTAGCGTCCGTCTGCTCCAACCCTGGCAAACAGATGTCCTTTCAATTAGGAGTCCTTCACTGACACATTAATGTGTTGGGACAAAAAGGAATCAGCCGATGCTGACTTTATTACAAGCAGATGGTTTAGACCAAACTTTGGCTGTTAGAAGATTTTCAGCCATTCAGCCAGACTTTTTCCCATTCAGCCCCCTGTTTAGTGGGAGCCAAGCATCATATATAGACTCAGTATTTCTATTGTTCTATATATGACACCTTTCTACTGTCAATGGTTCTTAAAGTGATTGTAAAGTCTTTTTTTAAATAAAAAACATGTTATACTTACCTGCCCAGTGCAGTGGTTTTGCACAGAGCAGCCTGGATCCTCCTCTTACATAGTTACATAGTAGGTGAGGTTGAAAAAAGACACAAGTCCATCAAGTCCAACCTATGTGTGTGATTATATGTCAGTATTACATTGTATATCCCTGTATGTTGTGGTCGTTCAGTTGCTTATCTAATAGTTTGTTGAAACTATCGATGCTCCCTGCTGAGACCACTGCCTGTGGAAGGGAATTCCACATCCTTGCCACTCTTATGCCCTGTACACAGGATAGGATTTTCCAACAACAAAATCCATGGGATTTTTTCCGACGGATGTTGGCTCAAACTTGTCTTGCATACACACAGTCACACAAAGTTGGTCGGAAATTTCGAACCTCAAGAACGCGGTGACGTACAACACGTACGACGAGCCGAGAAAAATTAAATTCAATAGCCAGTGCTGCTCTTCTGCTTGATTCCGAGCATGCATGGCACTTTGTGCGTCGGAATTGTGTACACACAATCGGAATTTCCGACAACGTATTCTGTTGTCGGAAAAGTTTATAGCCAGCTCTCAAACTTTGTGTGTCGGAAATTCCTATGGAAAATGTGTGATGGAGCATACACAAGGTCGGAATTTCTGACAACAAGTCCTATCACACATTTTCCAGCGGAAAATCCCATCGTGTGTACAGGGCATTACAGTAAAGAACCCTCTACATAGTTTAAGGTTAAACCTCTTTTCTGCTAATTATAATGAGTGGCCACATGTCTTGTTAAACTACCTTCCGCAAAAAAGTTTTATCCCTATTATGGGGTCACCAGTACGGTGTTTGTAAATTGAAATCATATCCCCTCTCATGCGTCTCTTCTCCAGAGAGAATACATTCAGTGCTCGCAACCTTTCCTCATAACTAATATGCTCCAGACCCTAGACTCCAGATTAGCTTTGTTGCCCTTCTTTGTACTCGCTCCATTTCCAGTACATCCTTCCTGAGGACTGGTGCCCAGAACTGGACAGCATAATCTAGGTGCGGCCAGACCAGTTTGTAGAGCGGGAGAATTATCGTTTTATCTCTGTAGTTAATCCCCTTTTTAATGCATGCCAATATTCTGTTTGCTTTGTTAGCAGCAGCTTGGCATTGCATGCCATTCAAAGATTGTTTATATGTAGGGGTGAGTGGCGCTGCCTGTCACCTGAAGAGTAGGGATGAGCTTCTAGTTCGAGTCGAACCCATGTTCGACTCGAACATCGCATGTTCGACCGTTCATCGAATTTCGAATGTTATGGGCCATTCGCGCCAAATTCGAGTGGTGCATCACGGCCCATAATTCACTGCGGCATCGTAGTGCATTGCTGGCTGATGATTGGCCAAGCATGCAGTATGACCTGCATGCTTGGCCAATCACAGCGCCGTCTGTACAGAGAGCCGTAATTGGCCAAAGCCAGGGTGGTGGCCTTGTGTAGTGTGTTGTGGCGGCGGCAGAGAGATAGACAGAGAGACAGTGTCATTTGATTTAAGTTAGATAGAGTAGGCAGGCAAGTCAGTTAGCTGCACTCACAGTGTATTGTGTATATATACATATATGCATCCTTTGTGTTGTATATATATATATATATATATATATATATATATATATATATACTGCATTCAGTTTAGCTAGATCCGTTCCTGTTATTCTCTTCCTACTGACAGGCAGACGGGTGTTTTTATAGTATTTACAGCTACCTGAAGAAAATTGGTGGTGTTCTTCTGATCCTATTAGTCCTATTAGCTACAGTATTTATAGTTAGTGTAGTGCGTCCTCTGCACAGTGTGCACCTAAATCTACCTGAAGAAAATTGGTGGTGTTCTTCTGATCCTATTAGTACCGCAGGCAGCTGCAGTATTTACAGTTAGTGTAGTGCGTCCTCTGCACAGTGTGCACCTAAAGCTACCTGAAAAAAATTGGGGGTGTTCTTCTGATCCTATTTGTACCGCAGGCAGCTGCAGTATTTACAGTTAGTGTAGTGCGTCCTCTGCACAGTGTGCACCTAAAGCTACCTGAAGAAAATTGGTGATGTTCTTCTGATCCTATTAGTACCGCAGGCAGCTGCAGTATTTACAGTTTGTGTATTGCGTCCTCTGCACATTGTGCACCTAAAGCTACCTGAAGAAAATTGGTGGTGTTCTCCTGATCCTATTAGTACCACAGGCAGTTGAAGTATTTACAGTTAGTGTAGTGCGTCCTCTGCACAGTGTGCACCTAAAGCTACCTGAAGAAAATTGGTGGTGTTCTTCTGATCCTATTAGTACCGCAGGCAGCTGCAGTATTTACAGTTAGTGTAGTGCGTTCTCTGCACAGTGTGCACCTAAAGCTACCTGGAGAAAATTGGTTGTGTTCTTCTGATCCTATTAGTACTGCAGGCAGCTGCAGTATTTACAGTTTGTGTATTGTGTCCTCTGCACAGTGTGCACCTAAAGCTACCTGAAGAAAATTGGTGGTGTTCTTCTGATCCTATTAGTACCGCAGGCAGCTGCAGTATTTACAGTTAGTGTAGTGCGTCCTCTGCACAGTGTGCACCTAAAGCTACCTGAAGAAAATTGGTGGTGTTCCTCTGATCCTATTAGTACTCCAGGCAGCTGCAGTATTTACAGTTAGTGTAGTGCGTCCTCTGCACAGTGTGCACCTAAAGCTACCTGAAGAAAATTGGTGGTGTTCTTCAGATCCTATTAGTACCGCAGGCAGCTGCAGTATTTACATTTAGTGTAGTGCGTCCTCTGCACAGTGTGCACCTAAAGCTACCTGAAGAAAATTGGTGGTGTTCTTCAGATCCTATTAGTACCGCAGGCAGCTGCAGTATTTACAGTTGGTGTAGTGCGTCCTCTGCACAGTGTGCGCCTAAAGCTACCTGAAGAAAATTGGTGGTGTTCTTCTGACCCTTTTAGTACCACAGGCAGCTGCAGTATTTACAGTTAGTGTAGTGCGTCCTCTGCACAGTGTGCACCTAAAGCTACCTGAAGACAATTGCTGTTGTTCTGATCCAATTAATACCACAGGCAGGCAGCTGCAGTATTTACAGTTAGTGTAGTGTGTCCTCTGCACAGTGTGCACCTTAAGCTACCTGAAGAAAATTGGTGGTGTTCTTTTGAACCTATTAGTACCACAGGCAGGCAGTTACAGTATTTACAGTTAGCGTACTGTGTCCTCTGCACAGTGTGCACCTAAAGCTACTTGAAGACAATTGCTGTTGTTCTGATCCTATTAATACCACAGACAGGCAGCTGCAGTATTTACAGTTAGTGTACTGAGTCCTCTGCACAGTGTGCACCTAAAGCTACCTGAAGACAATTGGTGGTGTTCTTCTGACCCTTTTAGTACCACAGGCAGCTGCAGTATTTACAGTTAGTGTAGGGTGTCCTCTGCACAGTGTACACCTAAAGCTACCTGAAGACAATTGCTGTTGTTTTGATCCTATTAGTCCTATTAGCTACAGTATTTATAGTTAGTGTAGTGCGTCCTCTGCACAGTGTGCACCTAATGCTACCTGAAGAAAATTGGTGGTGTTCTTCAGATCCTATTAGTACCGCAGGCAGCTGCAGTATTTACAGTTAGTGTAGTGCGTCCTCTGCACAGTGTGCACCTAAATCTACCTGAAGAAAATTGGTGGTGTTCTTCTGATCCTATTAGTACCGCAGGCAGCTGCAGTATTTACAGTTAGTGTAGTGCGTCCTCTGCACAGTGTGCACCTAAAGCTACCTGAAAAAAATTGGGGGTGTTCTTCTGATCCTATTAGTACCGCAGGCAGCTGCAGTATTTACAGTTAGTGTAGTGCGTCCTCTGCACAGTGTGCACCTAAAGCTACCTGAAGAAAATTGGTGGTGTTCTTCTGATCCTATTAGTACCGCAGGCAGCTGCAGTATTTACAGTTTGTGTATTGCGTCCTCTGCACATTGTGCACCTAAAGCTACCTGAAGAAAATTGGTGGTGTTCTCCTGATCCTATTAGTACCACAGGCAGTTGAAGTATTTACAGTTAGTGTAGTGCGTCCTCTGCACAGTGTGCACCTAAAGCTACCTGAAGAAAATTGGTGGTATTCCTCTGATCCTATTAGTACTCCAGGCAGCTGCAGTATTTACAGTTAGTGTAGTGCGTCCTCTGCACAGTGTGCACCTAAAGCTACCTGAAGAAAATTGGTGGTGTTCTTCAGATCCTATTAGTACCGCAGGCAGCTACAGTATTTACAGTTGATGTAGTGCGTCCTCTGCACAGTGTGCGCCTAAAGCTACCTGAAGAAAATTGGTGGTGTTCTTCTGACCCTTTTAGTACCACAGGCAGCTGCAGTATTTACAGTTAGTGTAGTGCGTCCTCTGCACAGTGTGCACCTAAAGCTACCTGAAGACAATTGCTGCTGTTCTGATCCAATTAATACCACAGGCAGGCAGCTGCAGTATTTACAGTTAGTGTAGTGTGTCCTCTGCACAGTGTGCACCTAAAGCTACCTGAAGAAAATTGGTGGTGTTCTTTTGATCCTATTAGTACCGCAGGCAGCTGCAGTATTTACAGTTAGTGTAGTGCGTTCTCTGCACAGTGTGCACCTAAAGCTACCTGAAGAAAATTGGTGGTGTTCTTCTGATCCTATTAGTATTGCAGGCAGCTGCAGTATTTACAGTTAGTGTAGTGCGTACTCTGCACAGTGTGCACCTAAAGCTACCTGAAGAAAACTGGTGGTGTTCCTCTGATCCTATTAGTACTCCAGGCAGCTGCAGTATTTACAGTTAGTGTAGTGCGTCCTCTGCACAGTGTGCACCTAAAGCTACCTGAAGAAAATTGGTGGTGTTCTTCAGATCCTATTAGTACCGCAGGCAGCTGCAGTATTTACAGTTAGTGTAGTGCGTCCTCTTCACAGTGTGCACCTAAAGCTACCTGAAGAAAATTGGTGGTGTTCTTCAGATCCTATTAGTACCGCAGGCAGCTGCAGTATTTACAGTTGGTGTAGTGCGTCCTCTGCACAGTGTGCGCCTAAAGCTACCTGAAGAAAATTGGTGGTGTTCTTCTGACCCTTTTAGTACCACAGGCAGCTGCAGTATTTACAGTTAGTGTAGTGCGTCCTCTGCACAGTGTGCACCTAAAGCTACCTGAAGACAATTGCTGCTGTTCTGATCCAATTAATACCACAGGCAGGCAGCTGCAGTATTTACAGTTAGTGTAGTGTGTCCTCTGCACAGTGTGCACCTAAAGCTACCTGAAGAAAATTGGTGGTGTTCTTTTGAACCTATTAGTACCACAGGCAGGCAGTTACAGTATTTACAGTTAGCATACTGTGTCCTCTGCACAGTGTGCACCTAAAGCTACTTGAAGACAATTGCTGTTGTTCTGATCCTATTAATACCACAGACAGGCAGCTGCAGTATTTACAGTTAGTGTACTGAGTCCTCTGCACAGTGTGCACCTAAAGCTACCTGAAGACAATTGGTGGTGTTCTTCTGACCCTTTTAGTACCACAGGCAGCTGCAGTATTTACAGTTAGTGTAGAGCGTCCTCTGCACAGTGTACACCTAAAGCTACCTGAAGACAATTGGTGGTGTTCTTCTGACCCTTTTAGTACCACAGGCAGCTGCAGTATTTACAGTTAGTGTAGAGCGTCCTCTGCACAGTGTACACCTAAAGCTACCTGAAGACAATTGCTGTTGTTTTGATCCAATTAATACCACAGGCAGGCAGCTGCAGTATTTACAGTTGGTGTAGTGCATCCTCTGCACAGTGTGCGCCTAAAGCTACCTGAAGAAAATTGGTGGTGTTCTTCTGACCCTTTTAGTACCACAGGCAGCTGCAGTATTTACAGTTAGTGTAGTGCGTCCTCTGCACAGTGTGCACCTAAAGCTACCTGAAGACAATTGCTGCTGTTCTGATCCAATTAATACCACAGGCAGGCAGCTGCAGTATTTACAGTTAGTGTAGTGTGTCCTCTGCACAGTGTGCACCTAAAGCTACCTGAAGAAAATTGGTGGTGTTCTTTTGAACCTATTAGTACCACAGGCAGGCAGTTACAGTATTTACAGTTAGCGTACTGTGTCCTCTGCACAGTGTGCACCTAAAGCTACTTGAAGACAATTGCTGTTGTTCTGATCCTATTAATACCACAGACAGGCAGCTGCAGTATTTACAGTTAGTGTACTGAGTCCTCTGCACAGTGTGCACCTAAAGCTACCTGAAGACAATTGGTGGTGTTCTTCTGACCCTTTTAGTACCACAGGCAGCTGCAGTATTTACAGTTAGTGTAGAGCGTCCTCTGCACAGTGTACACCTAAAGCTACCTGATGACAATTGGTGGTGTTCTTCTGACCCTTTTAGTACCACAGGCAGCTGCAGTATTTACAGTTAGTGTAGAGCGTCCTCTGCACAGTGTACACCTAAAGCTACCTGAAGACAATTGCTGTTGTTTTGATCCAATTAATACCACAGGCAGGCAGCTGCAGTATTTACAGTTAGTGTAGTGTGTCCTCTGCACAGTGTGCACCTAAAGCTACCTGAAGATAATTGCTGTTGTTCTGATCCTATTAGTATCACAGGCAAGCAGCTGCAGTATTTACAGTTAGTGTACTGTGTCCTCTGCACAGTGTGCACCTAAAGCTACCCGAAGACAATTGCTGTTGTTCTGATCCTACTAATACTATAGGCAGGCAGCTGCGGTATTTACAGTTAGTGTACTGTGTCCTCTGCACAGTGTGCACCTAAAGCTACCTGAAGAAAATTGGTGATGTTCTTCTGATCCTAAAAG
Source organism: Aquarana catesbeiana (assembly GCF_042186555.1). Classification (NCBI taxonomy): domain Eukaryota; kingdom Metazoa; phylum Chordata; class Amphibia; order Anura; family Ranidae; genus Aquarana; species Aquarana catesbeiana. The sequence goes on along the minus strand of NC_133334.1, from coordinate 176,394,491 downwards.
TACCACAGGCAGGCAGCTGCAGTTTTTACAGTTAGTGTAGTGCGTCCTCTGCACAGTGTTCACCTAAAGCTACCTGAAGACAATTGCTGTTGTTCTGATCCAATTAATACCACAGGCAGGCAGCTGCAGTATTTACAGTTAGTGTAGTGTGTCCTCTGCACAGTGTGCACCTAAAGCTACCTGAAGATAATTGCTGTTGTTCTGATCCTATTAGTACCACAGGCAAGCAGCTGCAGTATTTACAGTTAGTGTAGTGCATCCTCTGCACAGTGTGCACCTAAAGCTACCTGAAGACAATTGCTGTTGTTCTGATCCTATTAATACCACAGGCAGGCAGCTGCAGTATTTACAGATAGTGTACTGTGTCCTCTGCACAGTGTGCACCTAAAGCTACCCGAAGACAATTGCTGTTGTTCTGATCCTATTAATACTATAGGCAGGCAGCTGCAGTATTTACAGTTAGTGTACTATGTCCTCTGCACAGTGTGCACCTAAAGCTACCTGAAGAAAATTGGTGGTGTTCTTCTGATCCTATTAGTAGCACAGGCAGGTAGCTGCAGTATTTACAGTTAGTGTACTGTGTCCTCTGCATAGTGTACACCTAAAGCTACCTGAAGAAAATTGGTGGTGTTCTTCTGATCCTAAAAGTACCACATGCAGGCAGATGCAGTTTTTACAGTTAGTGTAGTGTGTCCTCTGCACAGTGTGCACCTAAAGCTACCTGAAGACAATTGCTGTTGTTCTGATCCTATTAATACCACAGGCAGGCAACTGCAGTATTTACAGTTAGTGTACTGTGTCCTCTGCACAGTGTGCACCTAAAGCTACCCGAAGACAATTGCTGTTGTTCTGATCCTATTAATACTATAGACAGGCAGCTGCAGTATTTACAGTTAGTGTACTGTGTCCTCTGCACAGTGTGCACCTAAAGCTACCTGAAGAAAATTGGTGGTGTTCTTCTGATCCTATTAGTAGCACAGGCAGGTAGCTGCAGTATTTACAGTTAGTGTACTGTGTCCTCTGCACAGTGTGCACCTAAAGCTACCTGAAGAAAATTGGTGGTGTTCTTCTGATCCTAAAAGTACCACAGGCAGGCAGCTGCAGTTTTTACAGTTAGTGTAGTGTGTTCTCTGCACAGTGTGCACCTAAAGCTACCTGAAGACAATTGCTGTTGTTCTGATCCTATTAATACCACAGGCAGGCAGCTGCAGTATTTACAGTTAGTGTACTGTGTACTCTGCACAGTGTGCACCTAAAGCTACCTGAAGACAATTGCTAGTGTTCTCATACTAATAATACTACAGGCAGGCAGTTGATTCTGCTAGCTGCAGTATCAGTATATATATACATCCCAGCTTGGTGCAGCTACATCTCACTGCAGGCCATTAGTATGTCTGGAAGGCCAACAAGGAGAGGCAGACAGTCACAAGCCATTAAAAGAGGGCTAACAGGCTCTGTGTCTAGAGGCAACAGTGCTGGTCGTAGAGATGGTGCATCCTCATCAGCACGTGACCATGGGACACGCTTGTCCTTTTTTTCGGCAGTTGGCCATGTTGAGCCGCATCATGCGGAAGACTTGGTAGAGTGGTCCGTCGGACCAGTCCGGTCGAAAAGTCCGCTTGTGTGTACTTCCTCCTATAAACCATAAGAGTTAATATGGGAAAAATGTGTCTCCTCTTCACTGATGCTTTATCACCAATCCTACAGTCCCTGCCTTGTTTGCACCGCCTGTATACTGCTGTTCAAAGTATATAGGGCCTGGGGGCCCCACGCCTTTCCTTTTTTTAATTTGGGTGCGGGGTTCCCCTTAATATCCATACAAGACCCAAAGGGCCTGGTAATGGACTGGGGGGTGGGGAGTACCCATACCGTTTGTCTCACTGATTTTCATCCATATTGTCGGGACCCGACATTACATGAAACCCACATGCAGTTTTAAATGACTTTTGAAAAGTAATAAAATATGCGGCGCTTACTAAAAATGTAGTAAAGAATAAAATATACTAAAATATGTAAAACAACCAACTATAACAGGAGATTCATAACGGAAAATCCAAGTAATAATTGTATCTTAAAATTAATCTTTCATTACATTGGGTAACCAAAGGTTATAATAAACCATTGTTACATCAAAAAATTAATCACAATTAGACCCACTTCCAGACTGGCTAATAATAGAGCCTAGCAAAGAATAAACTGTAGTACATATCCAAGGGGAGGAAAGAAATTCTTCCAATAATAAGTGAAAATAAGTATTAATTTCTAAAAATCAATCGGTTCAAACAGAGCACAATAATAGAGTGCACAAATGACTAAAACCAATGTGCGACTAAATGGGTGCAGCATGAAAGTGTACAAAATGACAATGAAAAAAATTAACACACTAAAAGATAATTGTGTATAACAAGTGCAAATGAGCAATCAGTGCAGCATAAATTTAACATTATTAGGTATAGAGCATTTTCTGACATGCAACACTCCACAAAGGTGTATTTTAAAATTAATAACTTGAATACATTAATTAAATTCCAAAAAAAAAAATGTATATAAAAACAAAGTGTTCTCAATACGAAAGTCCCATAGACAATCAAATCCAAATTGTGACAATTTCAATTGGAAAAATGTGAAAGGAAAGTTCCTCCAGGAGTAACCAGTGATAAATCAAAGGTCTGTATAAAGATGTGGTCCCCCCAGCCTCTCACCTCATGGTTGAGCGATAACAGCCCTGTAAGCTAATACAGATGTATAATCAGCTTTGCGATCTCCTTGATGGCAGCTCCCCTAGGGATCTCTAAAATTGAACTGTACTCTGCTCCCAGGTTGCTCCAGTTAATCAGCTTTGGTGCAGGGCCCGGACATCGACTGTCAGCCGCTCAGCGTCCTCTCCCCAGGGTCAGAGGGGAGAGGACGCTGAGCGGCTGACAGTCGATGTCCGGGCCGTGCACCAAAGCTGATTAACTGGAGCAACCTGGGAGCAGAGTACGGTTCAAGTTCAGAGATCCCTAGGGGAGCTGCCATCAAGAAGATCGCGAAGCTGATTATACCATCTGTATTAGCTTATTAGCCAGTCTGGAAGTGGGTCTAATTGTGACTCATTTTTTGATGTAACAATGGTTTATTATAACCTTTGGTTATACAATGTAATGGAAGATTCATTTTAAGATACAATTATTACTTGGATTTTCCGTTATGAATCTCCTATTATAGTTGGTTGTTTTACATATTTTAGTATATTTCATTCTTTACTACATTTTTAGTAAGCGCCGCATATATTATTACTTTTCAGAAGTCATTTAAAACTGCTTGCGGGTTTAATGTAATGTCGGGTCCCGGCAATATGGATGAAAATCAGTGAGACAAACGGCATGGGTACTCCCCACCCCCCAGTCCATTACCAGGCCCTTTGGGTCTTGTATGGATATTAAGGGGAACCCCGCACCCAAATTAAAAAAGGAAAGGCGTGGGGCCCCCAGGCCCTATATACTCTGAACAGCAGTATACAGGCGGTGCAAACAAGACAGGGACTGTAGGTTTGTTGTCAAGTAGAATCTGTTTGTAATTTTGAACTGGTACATTTTTAAAGTGTAGCTCCAGCCAAAAAATCAATTTTTAAGCTTTTTGGAAAACATAGGGAACGGTTATCACCCCTGTAAAATTTGTTTTGCTGTCTGTGCACCTCTTTAGAAGATTTCACCTCACTTTCTGTCCCAATGACAAATGTTTTTTGAAAATTTGGGGTTTTTAGTGAAACAAGGATTGGTAATAAAGCATCAGTGAAGAGGAGACACGTTTTTCCCATATTAACTCTTATGCCGTGTACACACGAGCGGACTTTTCGACCGGACTGGTCCCACGGACCACTCTACCAAATCTTTCGCATGTTGCGGCTCAACACGGCCAGCTGCCGAAAAAAAGGACAAGCCTGTCCCACGGCCACGTGCTGATGAGGATGCACCGTCTCCACAACCAGCCCTGTAAGCTAATACACATGGTATAATTAGCTTCGCGATCTCCTTGATGGCAGCTCCCCTAGGGATCTCTAAACTTGAACCGTACTCTGCTCCCAGGTTGCTCCAGTTAATCAGCTTTGGTGCACGGCCCGGACATCGACTGTCAGCCGCTCAGCATCCTCTCCCCTCCGACCCTGGAGGGGCCCTGCACCAAAGCTGATTACCTGGAGCAACCTGGGAGCAGAGTACGGTTCAAGTTTAGAGATCCCTAGGAGAGCTGCCATCAAGGAGATCGCAAAGCTGATTATACCATCTGTATTAGCTTACAGGGCTGTTATCGCTCAGCCATGACGTGAGAGGCTGGGGGGACCACATCTTTATACACACCTTTGATTTATCACTGGTTACTCCTGGAGGAACTTTCCTTTCACATTTTTCCTTGTTAAATATATTTATTGAGTTTTCAGAAAGAAAGAAAAAAGAATAAAAGAATATAATACATGGATACATATCACATATTTCCAGAAGCTTTACAGTATAATATTATACATAGAACTGTCTTACAACTGTTATTATGTAATACACATTTTAAGTATGGCATAGAAATAAAGGAAAACATAAAATGATTTGGCTAGATATAGTTGTCTAGTTGTAAGATGAGCAATAGAAAAAGTATGAAAAGAATATGTATCTCATATATTCAAACAGTATATACCCTAGAAAATATTACACAACAAAAAAAAGAAAAGATGGGGGGGAGAGAAGAAAGAGAGAAGGAAAGGGAAACCTGGGGTGGCGTCCTGGCTCATGGCATATATACAATTAAATTTAGTGAATATATTATATAACCTAGTGTGGTAATAACAAAGATTGGTCAAAGTCAGCAGGAAAGTAGTGTTTGACCCATGGTTGCCATATCTTATTAAATAGATCAATTTTATTATCTTCAATAGCTGTCATCTTTGCTTGTATGAGTGCTTTATTCATTCTGTGTTTAGCTTCGTTCACGATTAGAGTTTGAGACTTCCATGCCTTGGCAATGGTTTGTTTGGCTGCAGTACTTAGTTGGATAAATAAAAGAAATTGAGTGTGAGTGAGCATGGTAGGTTTTAGGTTTAGAATAGCCATGGTGGGATCTGGAGGAATTGTGATTTCCAAGGCTTTAGAGGCCATAAGAAATATGTTATTCCAGAATATTTTAACAACAGGACATTGCCACCATATGTAAAAATGTGTACTGGGCATGTCGCAACCTCTAAAACAATTAGGAGAATATGAGGGAGCGAATTTAGCTATTCTAGCTGGTACCATGTACCATCGCATTAAAACTTTATAATTCGTTTCTACAGCAAAACAGTTAGGAGAGGAAGTTTTGGTGGCTAACCATATATTAGACCAATCTTTATCATCCAGTTTTTGATTAATATCCTGTGCCCATTTAATAGCATATGAGGGTAGAGTTTCTCCTGAAGTCACATTACATTGGTGATATAATAGTGAGATAAGACCTCTGATGTGCGGGTCGCTCATACAGATACGTTCAAATTGAGTCATTTGATTGAGAGTAGAACCTGTATTAAGTAGTGGTTCCTTAAAATTTTTGTAATCTGTAGATAGCGACATATTTCTTTTTTAGGTAAACCGTAAGTTTCACATAATACAGGAAAGGCATGAATATTAGATGAGGATGATAGATTACATAAACGGGTAAGATTTACCGTGGACCATGCAGAGAATTATCTTGGAAATTTCCAAGCAGGACAAAAGGCTGGATTATGGAGAAATGAAAGCAGAGGATTATGTGGAGATTTAAGATTATGTTTGAATTTATCCCAAATAGTCAAGGTATGTTTTGTTATTGGATTAGTAAGGTGGATCCTATCAGCAGGGTTTAGCCATAACATATTTGCCACTGAGATAGGATCACTGTCTACCGATTCAACAGCAACCCAAAGGGGTGTTTCAACCATAGCGTGATATTTGGGTAAAAGTGCAATTTGCGCAGCATTATAATAAGAAGAAAAATTGGGTATCCCCAAACCCCCATTCAGTTCATTCAAATACAATGTAGATTTAGATATGCGAGGTTTGGTGTTACCCCAAATAAATGATATAACTCTACGTTGAGTAAGTCTTAGAAAATAGGATGGTATTGGTATTGGAAGTACCCTAAATAAATATAGAAATTTTGGTAGTATTGACATCTTAATAGCGTTAATCCTTCCCAACCAGGATAACGGAAGAGAAGCCCATTGTTTCATGAGAGCAGTAATTTGTTTTAGAAGAGGCAAGTAGTTAACTGCAAAAAGATCTTTAAGGGAAGTTGTGATTTGTATTCCCAAATATTGGAGTTGTTTCGGAACCCAGTTGATAGGTAAGGAAGTTTGGGCTTGTTGAAGTTCAGTTTGTGATAAAGAGATATTTAACGCATTTGATTTTGTAGGGTTGATGTATAGACCTGAGATTTGGGCGAAGTTTTCAAGTGTGAGTAATAAATTAGGGGTAGATATATGTGGACGTGACAAAAATACGAGAATATCGTCTGCGAAGAGACATAATTTATGATGGTGACCACCTAATTCAATACCTTTGATATCGGGGGTATTTCTAATTAATTGCGCTAAAGGTTCAATTAATAAGGCAAAAAGTAATGGGGAAAGGGGGCAACCTTGTCTGGTACCTCTTTTGATGTCAAACATTGTTGACTTATAACCGGAATATTTAATATATGCTCTGGGATTATTGTATAAAGAGGAAATCCAGGATAGAAAGTGATCACCAAAACCCCATTTTTGGAGAGTATATTCCATGTATGGCCATGTGACAGAGTCAAATGCTTTCCTTATATCTAGAGACACCAGGCAAGCTGGGATCTGTCTAGATTTAGCTGCATGGATAAGTAAAAGTGTACGTCTGATATTATCACCTGCCTGGCGTTTTGGCATGAAGCCTGTCTGATCTTTATGAATTAGATGTCCTATAATAGAATTTAGTTTGGTGGCCATGATTTTAGCCAATAGTTTTATATCTAGATTAAGAAGAGATATAGGACGGTAATTAGTCCAAGAGGTAGAATCAAAGTGTGGTTTGGGAATCATTGCTATAATAGAAGTAAGCGTTTTTGTTCTAAAGGAATACCCTTCAAGAATCGAATTAAAGGCTTTGGTTAAGACTGGTGTTAAGATGTGTGCATACTGTCTATAATAAGCTGCTGAAAAGCCATCTGGGCCTGGTCTCTTACGTAATTTTAAGGATTTTATAGCTTTCAACACTTCATTGTCAGTAATCATGTTTTCTAGCTGATCTCTCTGCAGCTGGTCGAGGTTAGGAAGTGTAATATTAGAAAATAAAACATCAGCTTTGGACTTATCAAAATTAGGAGATGAGGAATATAATTTGGCTAAATTAGAACGAAATATCTCGAGAATCTTTACTGGATTACTGGTATATGCTTCTCTGGATATTTTTAGCTTTATGGGTGTTTAATTGTGTTGTGAATTCTTCAGGATTCTAGCCATAAGCGTATCGGGTTTATTTGCTTTAAGGTATTGAATATGTTGGCGCTTGCGTATGAGTTTGCCTGCTGAATCGGTCAGAAAAAGATCTAAATCTAGGCGAGCTCTTTCAAGTTTAGTGCTGTTGTTAGCATTCAGAGAGGATTGAAATGTCTGGTAACTGTCATTAAAGGTGGATTCAAGTTTTGCAAACAGAATTTTACGTTCTCTTTTGAGAATAGTAGCTTGTTGTATGAGTCTATCTCTAATAACCACTTTATGGGCTTCCCATAATGTAAGAGCAGAGACATCACCTGTGTCATTAGACGTTATATAATCTGATAATGCTTTTTCAATCTCAACACGGTGAGAGGGATGAGTCAGTATAGAGTCGTTTATGCACCAAGTTGTGTCAAGTGATCTGGGAATTGTGGAAGCAATAGTAGTAATTACTGCGCAGTGGTCAGTCCACGGAAGAGGAACAATTTTGGATGAAATGATTTCTGGTAACATACTGGATGGAGTAAAAATATGATCTATTCGTGAGAAAGACTTATGTGGGTATGAATAGTGAGTAAAACGTCTACTGGCAGGATTCATCTCTCGCCAAGTGTCAACTAAACCATGCGTGTTAAGTAGGTGTTGAAAAGTCAAGTTTTTAATACCCGTGTTAGGTTTTGAGGGAGAGTTATCCAGAAATGGGAATATAGTTGCATTGGAATCTCCACAGATAACAACTGTACCACTCCTATGAGCTTCAATTACATGTAAAAGATGAGACAAGAAGGCAGTTGGATGTTTGTTAGGTGCATAATATGAAACAATTGTAATAGGATTATCAGAAATAAAACCTGTTAAAAGTAAATAACGTCCCTCAGGGTCAGATAATTGTGATTTCAGATTGAACGGAGTGGAACGGTGAAAACCAATCAGAGTTCCACGCTGTTTAACCGTGGCAGAGGCTGTATAAAATTGTGGATATGAGGATGAAAGAAACTTGGGATAAATCTTATCAGTGAAATGGGTTTTCTGTAAGCAGATAATGTTAGCTCTCTTTAATGCAAATGAGCATAATGCTTTTGTACGTTTATGTGGAATATTAAACCCTTGTACATTTAATGACAAAACATTTATAGGGGCCATAAACCAAGTAGAATAAACAATATATCATAGTAGATAAGGTGCTTACTAAGAGCCAGGACGACCAGCCGGAGGATCAAGGGGGAATAGAAAAAGTTAGAAAAAGAAGAAGTAAGAGAGTACAAAAACAAAAACCCCATATGTAGACCAAGTATCATTAGACTAAAGTTAGAGTATAGGGTATGGGAGCATCTCAGGAGAGTATATAATACTCCCTGAGAGGATCCTGGACCACCCACAGAGTCCCCCATAGAAAAAATAGAGGGTCTCTGTAGGTGGTAAAAAAAGGGCAGCAAAAAATTCCTGTGGGATTAACAACACCGGAGGACCACAGGAATTATTAGAATATTAATATATTATTAAATAACTAATAGTTTTATTACCATTTTTTACCTTTTTATTTATTTATTTATTTATTTTTTTACAAAAAAAAAGGTAGAGTAAAGAGGAAAAAGAGAAATGGGAAAAAAAAAAATCAACAAAAAAAATAAAAAATCATTTTACTCAATTTTTCCCCTTTCTCTTCCCCCTCCCCTCACACACTAATATCATAACTAAACCATATAGTCAGAGCTCATTTTATTCATGAGCTTAACACTTAAAGGAAATTAACCAGCATAAGAAGCTGGGAATCTGAAGAAAGTATGAGGAATTTGTGTGAACTGGAAAGTCAGTCCATTGAGTCCACAATGGTGGGAGGTGAATGTTCATAACGACCACGCTTGCTGAGATTTTGATATGACGAGGATGCAGAACTGGATCCTGTGGCTTTATTTTGCTGTGATGATCGAGAGATGAAACTTCTGCTGGGCTGGTTCTTTGTCAGGGTTTCTTCGGCTAACCCTATGTCGATTAGGATCGATTGTAAATCTTCTGAGGAGCGACAAATGTATTTGGTTTCCAGATGTGTGAAACGAAGAGAGAAAGGAAATCCCCATTGGTAAGCAATTTGATTGCACTGAAGTATCTGTAATTGAGGTTTGAGTGCACGTCTCTTAGCCACTGTAAGTGGGGAAAGGTCAGTGAAAAGCTGGTAACTGTGGCCCTGAAAGCTGAGGAGATCTTTACCTCTGGCTGCTGTTAAAAGCTGTTCTTTGGTTCTGTAGTAGTGTAATTTGGTAATGATATCTCTAGGAGGGCCATTGGATTTGCGTGGAGCTAAGGCTCTATGTACTCTGTCAAATTCAAGCCTATTAATGGGAATTTCAGGTATTAATTCCTGAAACAGCGCTGTGACTGTTGTCTGCAAGTCTAAATAAGATTCAGGGATCCCCCTGATGCGCAAATTCGATCGACGATTTCTATTTTCCTGATCTTCCAAACGTGACTGAAGTGTGAGGTTTTCTTCCTTCAGTGACATAATTTCAGTCATAGAATTGTGAGTGCGTGTATCAATTTCATCCATTCTCAATTCTAGGTCTGCAGTCCTTTGACCCAGCTCTCTAATTTCCCTAGTTAACATATCTGTAATGTGGTCAGAAGTCTGTTTAAGAGCTTTCTGGAGCATATATTCAAACTGTTTGAACATATCAGGCTGTGTTGTAATTTGTGAAACATTTTGGTCACACACTGACTCACCCTTAGAATCCTGTGTTATTTTGCTGTGAGGCAGAGGCTGTGTCCTGTGTGAGCTGCTGCGCTGTGAGGGAGAGGAAGATGCTGCCATCTCAGACGTCAGTCTGTGTATCTTTTCTTTAGAAATACCTTTTTTTAAAGTAGATTTCTGACCTCTTAGGACCATTATTTAGGTTGCTGGCTGAGTTGGGGTGAGCAGTGACCCGTTTTTTGTAAATATTAGTGGCACTGGGACCTGTAGTCCTCCGGTTAACAATCCCAAGGAGCGGAGCTCTAAGGAGACATTACCGCCACCTCAGGCTGCCACCTCACTGCCCCGAAAAAAGCCCTTTCACATTTTTCCAATTGAAATTGTCACGATTTGGATTTGATTGTCTATGGGACTTTTGTATTGAGGACACTTTGTTTTTATATACACTTTTTTTGGAATTTAATTAATGTATTCATTAACTGATTGCTGCACTGATTGCTTATTTGCACGTGTTATACACAATTATCTTTTAGTGTGTTAATTATTTTCATCGTCATTTTGTACACCTTCATGCTGCACCCATTTAGTCGTACATTGGTTTTAGTCATTTGTGCACTCTATTATTGTGCTCTGTTTGAACCGATTGATTTTTAGAAATTAATACTTATTTTCACTTATTATTGGAAGAATTTCTTTCCTCCCCTTGGATATGTACTATAGTTTATTCTTTGCTAGGCTCTATTATTAGCCAGTCTGGAAGTGGGTCTAATTGTGATTCATTTTTTGATGTAACAATGGTTTATTATAACCTTTGGTTACACAATGTAATGGAAGATTAATTTTAAGATACAATTATTACTTGGATTTTCCGTTATGAATCTCCTGTTATAGTTGGTTGTTTTACATATTTTAGTAGATTTTATTCTTTACTACATTTTTAGTAAGTGCCGCATATTTTATTACTTTTCAATTTTCTCTGATTGGTGTGTGAACACCTTTATGCTGGCAGCTACACCCATTAGCCTTTTAATTTCTTTGTTTATTTTGTTCCGTGGTTTTGGTTTGCGCACTAGTACTTGTTATTATTTAAATTACTTTTATTCCTTTAAAAATGTCATTTTGTGCAGGGACTGTTCTAAGCATGGGAAACACGCGCCACTTTATAGGCATACTATAGACACCCCCCAGGTACGATATTTAAAGGAATATTTCACTTTTTTTTTCACTTTAAGCAACATTAAAATCACTGCTCCCGAATAAACAGCCCTTTTTATTCATGTCTCCTACGTTTTTTTTTTTGCATTGATACATGTCCCCTGGGCAGGACCCGGGTCCCCAAACCCTTTTTAGGACAATAGCTTGCATATTAGCCTTTAAAATTAGCACTTTTGATTTCGAACATTCGAGTCCCATAGACTTTAATGGGGTTCTAAAGTTTGCGCAAACTTTTGGTCCGTTCGTAGGTTCTGGTGCGAACTGGACCGGGGGGTGTTCGGCTCATCCCTACTGAAGAGTGATCCTCTACAGTGAGTCACTCCTCCCAGGTGAATATGCAATAGATATGCAATTATCTTATGGGAAGATACAGTGATGTAGTTTGAAGAGTTCCTTAGGGGAATTAACCATATTAAGTATGGGATCTATTTTACCGGGAAGTGGCACCACCAACAGATTGATTATCTGGATTTACAGATATTCAAGAAAGGAAATTGCCTATACATGAAAACATTCTTCAAGGCAACAGATCGCAACGGCTATATACCATCTTCAAGTTGCCACCACCCCACGTGTAAGGGGAACATCCCCAAAGTCCAACTGTTGAGACTGCGAAAAAACTGTTGCACAATGAAAGATTTTGAAGTACAAGCCAGTATTCTGATCAAAAGACTTCAAGAAAAAGACTACCAGGAGAAGGACTTAGTCAAGTTGAAAAGTGAAATAAAGAGAATGCATGGGAATACACTACTGGTTAAAAAAGACAAAAAGGTAGGTAATTATACTGATGTGGCTTACATTAATGGGTTTAATACACAATATCAATCAATAGAGCACATCATCAGAAAATACTGGTCCATCCTGAAAGAAGATAGAGTTCTATCCAAAATCCTACTGAAGAAACCCAGGTTTGTGTATAAAAGAGCTCCCACACTCAGAAACCATCTAGTTCATAATATGATTGATCCCCCAAGACCTGTGAAATTATTTTCAGAAATGAAAGGATTCTACAGGTGTTAAAAATGCCTTCCGTGTAGAGTGAGCAAAAAGCAACTGCGGAAAAGAGTGATTTAACTCTAGGGTCAATAACAGAGAATACCAAATAAGAGAGTTGATCACATGCAATAGTATTCATGTCACCTACGTTATTGAGTGCCCGTGCCACCTCCAATATGTAGGTAGGACCACTCGTCCTCTATTTGTGAGGAGCATATTAACAAAATAAGGAAAGGGTTCCTGAAACATATCCTTTCTAAGCACTTTAAGGAAGTACATCACAGGGACCCCATTAACATTTCACACGGGGGGGCGGGATCTGTGGGTCCCCTTGTTAAAAGGGGCTTCCAGATTCCAATAAGTTCCCGCCCGCAGGTCTGGTATGGATTTTGAGGGGGACCCCCATGCCATTTTTTTTTAAATTTTGGCGCGGGTTCCCTTTAATATCCATACCAGACCTGAAGGGCCTGGTATAGAATTTAGGGGGACCCCACGCCATTTTTTAAAAAAATTTTGGTTCGGGGTTCCCCTGTAGGGAAATCCCATACCATTTTTATCAATGAACTTTTATGTGTAATGTTGGACCGACAATTCATTAATAGCCGCGAGTAGTTTTAAATGACTTTTTTTCCTTTGAAATGTAATTTTGCTGTCAGACTGTTCTAAACACGGGAAACATGTGTCCCTTTACAGGCATACTATAGACACCCCCCAGGTACGAAATTTAAAGGAATATTACACTTTTATTGTTTCACTTTAAGCATTATTAAAATCACTGCTCCCGAAAAAAGGACCGTTTTTAAAACTTTTTTTTTGCATTGATACATGTCCCCTGGGGCAGGACCAGGGTCCCCAAACACTTTCTATGACAATAACTTGCATATAAGCCTTTAAAATTAGCACTTTTGATTATTCATGTTCGAGTCCCATAGACTTTAACGGTGTTCGCGTGTTCAAACAAATTTTTTGCCTGTTCGCATTTTCTGGTGCGAACCGAACAGGGGGGTGTTCGGCTCAACCCTAATGGGCAGTGACCAGTACTCTTTATGGAGAGATTTAGGGTTTATTAGACCCCTGACCTCTCCTCTGCCCTAAAAGCATCTGATTAAACTGAGACAGGTTTGATCAGATGTTTGCCTAGCTAGTAACGGCTTGTGTACAATGTCCGAAACAGAAAGTGATGATGTTAGGCGAAATCAACAGGTGTTTTTTGCACTTACAATATATAACAAAATATTTTCAATGGTATATTTAGCAGACCAAATGAGAGCAGAAGTTTATAGTTTGGTTTACAGTAATATGCCTGATGCTGCAGCTGTCCCCCACTTGTAAGCAAGTGCTTGTGAGGTGTCATTTATTGTATTTCTGCTGTTGTATTCATTGCACTGTGCCGTTATACAGACAGTTACAGGCTGCCTGGGATGGGAAGAGGTCAACTGTGTATAACTCTTTTCCTGGGCTTTTTGAATCCTGCTCCCTGCTGTAAGCCACATAATTACCAGATGAGGTCTCAGAGACGCTCTCTCTTTCACATGGGATTTACAGAGGAAGGTCTGCATGTGGCCCCCTCCTGGGTCACCCTGCTGGGATTCTCCCTAGAATAGGAACCTACCAGTAATTAACTTTTGCTGAATGGACTTTGTTTCTCTGTTTGGTATAAACCTGGGCAGCCTGCATTAGTTAGTTAGGGCCGCTCTGTTTCATCTACAGTGTGCTGTTGAACTGTGTTGCTGAATTATTAGTAAAGCTTTTAACAGTTTCATGCCTGGTCTGAAGTTACTCTAAAGGGGTGCATGGTGGTACATGGCATATTGAAGGAACAGGGCTTCTTAATCACACACAGGGTATGAAAGCAAGGCCACTACAAAGGAAGAGGAATCAGAACAGGGGAGTAGCTGCCACAGGTAGCCATGAACTGGTGGGAATGTATAGCAGCCGGTCATAAACGTGGTACCTGGTGTAGGTGACAGGTCCTCCAGTAGCGAGGGGGTCGATGTTCTTACTCCATCAATAGCTTTTGGTTCCCCAAAAGCAACTGAGACTGAACATACAGTACAAAGACCCCATGTATCTATCCGTATGGCACAGAAGAGCTGAAGGAGTTAAGTACACGTATGAGGTCCACACTAGGTGCACTGAAGGACCCCATTATGTCATTGGGAGTTAGGAAAACTCCAATGAAAAATGGGCATTCAAGAGGCGCTGGGACTTTGATATGAGTTTAAACAAGGTAGTAATTAGGGCAAAAAACACTGGCTCAGATTAGGCTTCTCGCATCAGGCAAGGGTACCCTACTGTGGGTACTCAAGCAAGTTACCAGGAAAAGACGTGCATATATGGAAGGAGCACCAGACCAAAGGATACGAGTCAAAATCCATTTATTGATGATGTGTCATGAGTTATGCTGGACTGTTGGAGAGAGCATGGGCTCAGCAGTGTCCCTCCTAAATGCAACATACATAAAGGAAGATGTGTAGAAACATGGGACAATACGTTTCACAGAGAGATGTGCATTACTGCAAGCAGTGTATGGCTCATCACGGGGTTCCGTGATAATGTTGAGTTTCACATGAACGTGGCCCTACCTGGTCCCGAGCATTGGTGAGTGTGTACACGAGGAGTGTTACCCCCACGTGCAGGGTGAGTTGGTCCCACCCACACACTGGCTCTAAGACCGAGAACTGAGCAGTCACATGACTGCTGAATACCTAGTACTCTGTCTTCACTTAGCAGAGAATAGTGACTATCAATCACCAGCTCTCTGCTCTGCCCATCCAGTGCTCACTGGAGCATTAGGCTGTGGAGGGGGTGGGAGCTACTGGCTCAGGCTCTCATCGGCACACTGAAAGACTGAGCAAGCTAGCAGTCAGTCATCTGGTTGTATTCCAACCTTAAAGTCAGGATCCTTTCAGAGCCTGGACTGGCTCTATGACATCAGCTGACAGGGGGCTTTAGCCTACTGTCAGCTGATTTTGGGTCACAGGACTGCATAAATAATAAAATAATATTTTATTTTTTGTTTTATTTTTGCTAAAAGAACAAACACGTTACACTTACCTGCTCTGTGCAATTGTTTTTCTCAAAGCAGCCCCAATTCTCCTCTTTTTGGGTCCCCTGCAGGTGCTCCTGGCTCCCCGACCCCTCCAAGTGTCTCCATTGCAAGTATTAGCATATTATAGGGACAATTGTGCGTGCTATCTCCTGAAGACAGACACACAGAATGGGGCTCAGCCTCGCCCCCTGTTTCCTCGTCATTGGCTGTGCTATCTGAGCCAGTGCAGAGGGAGAGGGCAGAGAGAGCCTCTGCTCTCGTGCACATCACTGGATCGAGATTGCGTCAGGTATGCATTTAGAGGGGCTGTGGGGGGAGCTGCATGCAGAAGGTTTTTCACCTCACTGGATAGAATGCAGTAAGGTAAAAAACATTCTTCCTTTACAACCACTCAAAGTGTTGTAGACACTGAAATCAATTGGGGCTCTGAACCGAAATTATCAGGGCTTGCTCCAGATTCATATACCTGTAAGGAAACAGATACATGAATTTGTCAGAGCCTGGCACAGAGGACAAGGTATCCATACTGGACATTCCTTCCTCATTGCACCCCCTCCTTGGTCACTGTGCCTGTGACACAAAAGACAGGCAGGGAACTACTGCCAGAAAGTGTTATTAATGCTTTATTGAATTCCCCAGTATGTATCAAAAACAAAAATGCAGTTTTCAACTTTGTGGAAGTTTTAATACATAATGGAAATGAGAATAATAAATGATAACACAAGAAATGTAAGAAAAGTTATATTACCTTATCCCAGTCCATTTTTTCAACATCTACAAACAGTCTCATGAGCTCAGGAATGGCAAGAGATGGGTGAGTATCATTGAGCTGTATGGCTACCTAGGAAAGACAGCAAGCACCAGCATTAAAAGGAAGAGTTGGTGTAGTATTTTGAAGAATAGAACATAAAAGAGAATAGTTACCTTATCAGGAAATGCTTCAAAAGATGTACGAACTGCATCACGACATCCAAATTTAGAGGACTTGAAGCGCCTGAGTATGTCTTGAAGTGTGGCAGCTACAACAAAATACTCCTGCTTCAGACGTAATTCTTTACCTTCAAAGAACTGAAAGAAAACAGTTTGCACACTGAATGCATGAAAATAACTTAAAATAGAAAAATAAAATGAATACAAAGCACCTACACATAGCAGGTATGAAAACAAAGAAAATATATTAATTATAACAAACAAGTATACTTGAAAGAATCAGAAAAATACTTGTGGCTTGTGAACCAAGTGGATTTTATAAAGTGAAACTTAAAAACAAGAGTTTAACGTGTATCTATGGTCAATATTCATATATTTCCACACTGAATTTCAGTTACTTCTAGCCTGTTTGTATTAATATGAATGATCTTTAGGTTTGTAAATTTTCTCAATCAAGATCCCCATACATTTATTTCATTGAATTTTGTGACATATATTCACTATGCCCTGTGAGTAGGCATTGCTGTGTCACAGATTTCACAGAGTCTGCTTTCTGAACTACAGAGGTTCTGAGAGGAAGAGTTTCAGGAGGCAGAATCAACACAGGAATCTTAAAGGCAAAGAAAAGGGTATTGTCCCCCGTAAGGGGTTTTCTAGGCAGCAAAAGGTTAGAAAAATACTACATGGAGTTGGATTAATGTAGTTTTATTATAACAAAGTATCAAAAATAGTTTTGAACAAAATCAATCAAAACATGAGCTGTGGTACAAAGATTAAAAGCAGCAACATCACTAATATAACAGTACACAATGATACACAGTGCTTAAAAATGTATGTACAGATGGTATATGAATCCTGTGTATGAATCCTGACCGGGTCTTCTTCAGAGGATTTTGTGAGCTGTGAAGATGTTTACATGTGTTGGAATTCATAATTATAATCATAGAATAAAAAGAACAATAATGAACATTTTCATATATAGTTACCAATCACATTGTGTTAAGCGATGTCTCAAGGGCCTCTAAAGAGATACCCCCTTGCTTGGAATTTGCCCCACATCTTTCCCTCCCTGGCAGGGATAGTGTCACATAGCGGCACTCCACGTATGGCTCCCCCCAGCATTCTGGAAGATGGGAGTCCCGGCGCTGCCGCCATTTCTGCCGCAATTGCGTAATGTTGTGACGTCACGCGCACGCGAAATGACTCGCGCATGCACGGGCGTAAACACGGCATTCGGGAATGATCCAGAACGCCGCTGGCAGGGAATGGTTACACCCTAGGTGGTGCTGCCACCTTATGGGTGTATAGGGAAGCACAGGGCCCTTGTGCTCCACATTGGGTGGACCAGCGGACCGGAGGTCAGGGGTCAAGCCTAACAAGGGGAAGAGAGAGGAGAAAAAACAACGATCAAAAATACATAGAGTATCAATATTGTTACATGTGTACATTGATCAATAACAAAAATTCATTCATGAATATAGTACTGGTAGAAAAAGTCCTTTTAAAAAAATAGTATTGTGATTTGATGCCCCAAATGCAGGTGCTGCATATCCACCTCCGCGCCCCTCCCAGGCCTCTGGGATTTCCATATCTGTGTGACTCCTCGCAAGACACGTATGAACGTTTGGCTTCCATCTGTGGCTGCACCGGCCGACCGAGGATTCTTGGATCAAGCAAGGGGGTATCTCTTTAGAGGCCCTTGAGACATTGCTTAACACAATGTGATTGGTAATTATATATGAAAATGTTCATTATTTTTCTTTTTATTCTATGATTATAATTATACACAGGATTCATATACCATCTGTACATACATTTTTAAGCACTGTGTATCATTGTGTACTGTTATATTAGTGATGTTTCTGCTATTAATCTTTGTACCACAGCTCATGTTTTGACTGATTTTGTTCAAAACTATTTATGATATTTTGCTATAATAAAACTACATTAATCCAACTCCATGTAGTATTTTTCTAACCTTTTGCTGCCTAGAAAACCCCTTATGGGGGACAATACCCTTTTCTTTGCTACTACCCGGGGTGTGCAGCTATTTCTTTTCTATTCCAGGAATCTTAAAGGCAACCCGCCAGGAGGACCTTTTATTGTCTGTTCTGGGCATCATTAATTGGTTCCTGGGCAAACCGCCCACTGAGAATATCGAAATAGATAGGGTTCCTTGGACTCCAGGCTCTCTAAATCCCAATAGGTCTCAGCCTAGAGATGTGCTACGTTGAGTACATTTTTTTTAAACAGAAGGAGGAGATTCTCCTCAAGGCCATGGAGAAAGGCTCGACTGATTTTGATGGTGCCCAGATTACCTTATATCCTATACTGAGACTTATCCCAGCAGACACCGGCAAAGAGGAAATCCCTATGCCCTCTAACCCATGCACTACATGAGGCAACCATCTCATATCACTGCAGTACTTGCATGAAAGGATGGTCATTCTTATATACAGTACTTTACTCTCCAGATAATCTCCACGCCTTTCTGAAGAACCTGGGGCTTCCTTCTGTGGAACTCGACCCTTGGCCAAACCCTCTTCTCTGGGAGTTCACCAGAGCACCATGCTGGGAACGACGGCATTAGCCACATACACCTTCCAGGAAAACACTGAAGCCCTCATCTGATGAGAAATCCAGGTAATGAGCATTAGACATCTCCTTGCGCCTGATTATACTTCTGAGGAGCCCATCTGTTGCCCCAATCGATACTTCTGTGTTTGTTCTTGATCATTGACTAAGGGTAGCAGATGGACCCTTTCCTGCTGCAATTATGGGGTATACCCCCTCTCTTTTGACCTCCCATTTGTTATCAGCATTTACCCAGGTGAGCTTATGGCCCTTGCTTGGCCAATGAACTTTGTTTTGCTGTTTCTAGAGGGACATTGCACTAAGCACAAAAAGGGTGCTCCCGCTTTATTGTGCTCCGGCTTCCCTCCAGAACAAACCCCCTCTGGTATCTCATGCCTTTAGAGAGTCCTCTTTCTACAGTTACAGTTGCCTACTCCCTCTGATTTCCAAAGCACTTTGTGCAGCCAATTGCAGCCGACTTACAGCCTGAGTAAACAGGGAGACAAACTGTTCATGTGCTTTGATAACACAACATGTTTTTCAAAGTCTTACATGGGCAGAATAGCATTTTCTCAGATTTGTTGCCTGTTTGTGTTGATTGATTTACCCTCTAGTTTTTATGTTTACCTTCATGCTATTGTGCAGTGAGGAGGGGATTGCTTAGTGATGCATTTGGGGGAAGTGGCACCTAATTTTCAGCTACTTTCTTCCAGTCTGGTGGAGTGCCCGGAGGCTGGGAGTGGAGGAATCTTCCTCCGCGCGGTCTCCTGGCTTAAGAACAAAAGGGTACCTGCACGTTGCACATCTTTCCCGGTGGTGGGGTGTACCCCCTGGGCACTTTGCCACATTCTTCTCGGCGCTGCTCACCTCACTGCCTCCTTACGCCATACTGGGTTGCTTAATGTTTATCGTTCTACTCCTAGCGGGGACACTGTGGGTTAGATCGCTATATGTGGTTCTTCACTTGCACTAGTCTCTCAGAGTACTGTTAGACTTTTGTTTGCCTTCACCTATGTACCCACCTTATTCAGCTACCTATTTGCATGTCCATCAACTATGTGCACCCTTTCCTCTTGGGTGAACCTCACAGGTTTTGGGCTCTGTTCCACGCAGATACTGTTCAGCTGTTTATGCATCTCTCCCAAGGGCCTCCTTAGGGGTTGCCAGAATGGCTGGAGTGAAACTAAACTTTTCTAACAGGCTTCTCATTTGCATAGGCTGAATTATTCCAAACCTGTAGGTTCTACCCATACATATACATGCAGTTCTCTGCCATTTGTTATTTTAGAGTTACTAGGTGCTAGCTCTTTACCCTTGACAGACCTCTCCCCCCCCATAAGATTCAAAGTTGGACAGGTCTGATTTGTGTTTTTGAATTTGTGTTTCCCCTCACCCCCCCTATTGTTTTTTTTTTCCTGGGTCCTTTATTCCCTCCTTCCCCCATCAGGCCCTTATCCATTCATATCTATCCCCATCCTAGTCCCTGACTAGTTAGACCTGGGGCCATCCTCACAGCTCTCCCTGTTGCTTATCTTTCTTGCTATGTGCCTTTGCCTCTTCTTTCTTCTATCCTCTGTCATTCTTTGCGCTCTCTTTTTGGGGAGCTTCTGGCTGATCTTTGGTCATTTAATAGTTGCTCTACTGCCCCAACCGCAATGACTTCCATTCATTTTTGATCCCTTAATATTCAGGGACTAAACATACCTCAAAAGCGATTCAAGGTACTGTATAATATACAAAAACAAGGTGTTCAGGTCCTATTCCTTCAGGAGACGCATTTCAAGCCTCGTCAGCACCCGTCATGCCGAATAAATATTACACTTAAAGGCATTTGAGTAATAATTCTACAGGCAAATCAAAAGGGATAGCTATAGGGTTTCATTTATCACTCTCCGTTAAGGATGAGCCGAAAAAAACCCTGGTTCTGTTTGCACCAGAACTTGCAAACAGGCAAAAAATTTGGACGAACACACAAACACCTTTAAAATCTATGGGACACGAACATGAAAAATCAAAAGTGCTAATTTTTGAAGGCTTATATGCAAGTTTTTGTCATAAAAAGTGTTTGGGAGACCTGGGTCATGCCCCAGGGGACATGTATTAATGCAAATAAAAGTTTTAAAAACGGCCATTTTTTTCGGGAGCAGTGATTTTAATAATGCTTAAAATGAAACAATAAAAATTAAATATTCCTTTAAATATCGTGCCTGGGGGGGCGTGGCCGGATGTGAGCGAGGCAGCTAGCACCTCTTCAGAGCTCCGTCTATCCTGAGCACAATCCGTGGTTTTGGAGCACTTTAATCTGGTCCACAACAGAACCGGCACTTGGGGGAAGGTAGGAGGATCGCAGTGATGCCATCCGTGGCTTCTAAAAAGCTACAGAAGGGCCACACGGATCAGCGCCAGACCCGCTCCACTAAGGAGACAGACAGAGGCTCCGCCCCCGCCATCTTGTCTTCCCGGAAGCCTGAACAGCGCTCCAAACACACAGCAACTAGGATGGCGCAGGCAGAGGACGCAGAGGAGCTGCTGGCCGACACAGACACGGCTGATGAACAGACTTTAGCGGTGGATGCGGAGGCGATCACCAGGCCAATCCTGGAGACCATCAGTGCCAGTAAGTCAGAGCTAATGGAGAGAATTGATCATTTGTCATCTGAATGCACACTGATCAGACACGATCTTGATAAAATTAGAGGTTGGCTTACCACAGTGGAGGACAGGGTTTCCGGGGTTGAAGACACTTCCCATACCCAGAGTACCCAACTTGCTGAACTCCGTGGCCTGGTAAACTCCCTTCAACGCAGAGCAGATGATGCTGAGGACCGCCAAAGAAGAAACATCATAAGGGTGGTTGGCCTTCCAGAGGGAGCAGAAGGGGATAGGCCAGTGATATTCGCTGAGGAGTTCTTCACTAATCTTCTCTCATTGGAAGATTTACTCCCCACATACATAGTGGAGAGAGCGCACAGGGTCCCCACTGGTAAAAGACCACCAGGAGCCTTCCCTAGACCCTTTTTAGTTCGGTTCCTAAACTACAGGGACATGATCTTGACGCAATCCAGGAAAGCTAAAGAGTTGAAATTTGAAAATGCCAAGATAATGCTGTTCCCAGATTTTTCAGCAGCCACGCAACAACAGCACCGCTCCTTTAATGATGTCCGCAGAAGGCTGCGTGAGAAAGAGGTGCAGTACAGCATGTTTTATCCAAGCAGGCTCCGGATACAGTATAACGGCAATGTGAGATTTTTTGATAATCCCGCAGAAGCATGTGAATGGATGGATAAGGAACTTTCCTAATAACAGTGTGTGTGGAGATTTTTGCCCGGATGGACTGTTGCAGTTTAACCTCTTCAAGGGCATTACTATTTAAAGGCAATTTTGAAGGTTTCTAACACTCATCCCCGCTGTTTGTGATGGACATGAGCCAATTGGCCATTTGTCTGATTCATAGACATGATGGTTGACCCTGAATCATCGCAAAAATGGAGGAATGATATACACTCCTGGGATCATCATCACACTCCTGAGGAGTTATGTCTCTATCTGCAGGTCTTTTTGTCCGGAGACTTCCATATTCAGTATCCAGAAACGCTTGGCAGAATGGCAGAAGTCTTAATAATTTTCCTGGATGTTTCGTTCACTTGGTGCACTACTTTTTCTAATTTTTTTCTCCTTTTTATTTTTATTTCTATTTCTTTTGTCCCTTTTCTCTATTATGTTTGAATTTTTATCTTACAAAACTGTAAGCATTGCTCCCCTCAGAGTGGAGTCAGGAGGTGGACATTATAGTTCTACTTACCCAAAATCCTTCAGTTGGTTGCTCTCATTGCAAGGGTTTTTATACAAGTCCAAAAATCTCTCAAGTGTTTACATGCTCCATAGATTATGATGTTCGGAGCTCAGCGAAGGTGGAGTGTACAGTAAGAGAGCTGCCAGACTTTCGACGGATGCGGCAGACGCCCACTGCAATTTTTTGTTTTTTGTTTTTTGGGATGAAGCTACATGCCAGACTTTTTTGTGTTTTGTTGGGGTTGTTCTCTGGTATAATAGCAGGGGGGAGGGTATAGCAAACTTGTCACAGCTCAGATTCGTAAAGTTAATATAGGTTACAGTATATTATTGTATGGTCATCGCTACAAAGGTGGGAGGAGCTCTCTTATAAATGTGGTAACAAATAATTTTATCAATGCAATGACTGGGACAGAAAAATTTCACATTGTGTCTTGGAACGTCAGAGGCCTGAATCATAAGTTTAAGAGGGCATAGGTGTTCCAATACCTAAAGCAATCAAAACCGCACATAGTGTTTTTGCAGGAGACACACTTGGATGGTAGCAAGATGCTGTCTCTACACAAACCGTGGATACAAAAAGCATTCCACTCTACTTATTCCACCTTTGCCAGAGGAGTGTTGGTGCTAGTTAGTAAGGCAATTCCATGTAATGTAGACCAGGTTATAACAGATCCCAGTGGACGTTATGTGGCGGTGGTAATGGATGTGTATTACAGTAGGATATTAATGGTGAATGTTTACATTTCTCCTCTCAGGCCCAGCTACTATATGATCTGCTGACCCGAGTGGCTCAGTTTCTGCACCTCCCTCTGCTCCTGATGAGAGACTTCAATGCGGTGCTGGATGCAGCGTTGGACTCTTCCAACCTGGGTAGATTGAGTTCGGCAGACCTGTGTGGTTGGGCCTCCACGGCAGGCTTGATCGAGCTGTGGAGATGGAAACACCCAACAGATAGATGCTATTCTCACCTGTCATTGACGCACAGGTTGGCAGCGAGAATAGATCTAGCCTTTGGTAATAATAATATCTTGCAATATGTGGAGAGTGTTGAATATTTGGCAGGAGGCCTTTCTGACCATAATCCGCTTTCTCTTGCCCTGTCCCTTCCGGCCGGGGCAAGGGGGGTAGGATGGCGCCTTTTGGCTAGTTGGTTGCAAAATGAGCAGGTGGCAGTCCATTTAGAGGAATCCATAAAGTCATACTGGTCAATTAACACAGATTCTGCCGAACCACCAACGGTATGGGATGCTTTTAAGGCAGTAACTAGAGGTGAATGTATATCAGCTATTAAAACGGCTAGAGTTAATGAAAATGAGGAGTTAGACACCTTAAAACAGAATGAGAGGGAATGCGCGGAGGCTCATGCGGGGTCTCCTGCTGGGGCCTCCTATGAATCACTGCTGGAGGCGAGAAGGCGATTGTCCCTTCATGTGAAAAGTCTAACCAGTTCTGAAATGACAAGAGCTGCACACATGGTGTTTGCAGAGGGGGACAAGAATGGTAGGCTCCTGGCTATGCTAGTGGCGGACCAGTTACCCATTGCTCACATTCCAGTTATCAGAAACAAGCAAGGTGCTTTGGTCACTGACCCGGCCACCATTATGCAGGAGTTTATTGACTTCTTCTCCTCCTTATACGCACCGATCCCTGAATATGACACCGATGCAATGCATGTACTATTGGAAGGGTTACCCATCCCGAAGCTATCAGATGGTGATCGTAAATTATTAGAAGCCAATATAAGAGTCAAAGAGATGTTCCCCATTGATTTTTACAAGGCTAACGTTGAGCAGTTGGCAAGTAGGCTTAATTGGCTGCTAGAGTACTGTCATCACAATTCCTCCTTACCAAGCTCCATGTTGGAGGCATATATGATCCTGTTGCTAAAGCCAGGAAAAGACCCGACGGACTGTGCGTCGTATAGGCCAATAGCACTTTTGAACACAGACTTAAAGATTCTAACCAAATTACTAGCGACGAGACTAGCCACGGTAATTCCAGCCATAGTTAATATTGACCAGATGGGATTTATGCCAGGTAAATCAACGGACACAAACTTGAGGAGACTGTTCACCCACTTGCAACTGCCACCCACAGACTCAGACACAAGAATTGTAGTATCCATAGATATAGAAAAAGCTTTTGACTTTGTTGATTGGAAATACATGCTCAAGGTGTTGGAGGTTATGGGATTCGGTCCACAATTCAGGAAATGGATTTCTATGCTTTACAAGAATCCTTGTCAAAAGAAGTTTATTGAGTATACAATGTTATAAAGATACATAAAGTAAGTTTACAAGGATCTATAAAGTAAGCTCATTGTTTTACAGTAGGGTTTATATAGGTAAATATCATGAAATTTCAAATATTAAACATTGGGTTCACGTAAACCTAAATTAAAGATATATATCATTTCCTTAGTTACTTTTGTAGGTATTTAAATGATTTATACCTACTATACATATTGTTTACAAGTAGAGTGTATATAGGTCAAATAAATTCTGATAATGAGCTTTAATCGTAAGGTGGAGAAAAGGAAAGAGAAAGAAGAAAAAGGGTTGAAAGGTAGAGGTATGGTCCACAAGGTTGTCCCGCTCGTCAGTTTATTATTCTTTTTAGTTCTCTTTGAAGCCTTAGAATGGGTGTCTCTGTAAGTCATTTAATCTGTTACCATGGCAACAGGACAGAGTCATTGAAGTTTGACAGGAACTGTTGTTTTATCCAAGGATGCCAAAGTTTTTCAAATTTTGGAATTTGATTTTGATCGATGGCTACCATCTTAGCATGGGACATTGTATTATTCATTCTGTGAATTGTTTCTGCTAGTACCAATGTAGGAGATTTCCATGCCTTGGCCACTGTTTGTTTTGCAGCCGTTATTAGTTGGATCATAGGTTTGAATTGAGAGAGTGTTAACCATTCCGGTTTTAGATTAAGTAAAGTTAAATATGGATCTGGTTGTATTATTTTTTTAAATATTTTAGATGCAATCACGAAGACTTCCTTCCAGAAGGTTTGGATTACTGGGCACGTCCACCATATGTGTAAATATGTGCCTATTTCTGGGCATCCTCGAAAACAAAGAGCTGAGGTATTAGGTGAATATTTTGCCACTCTAGCGGGTACAAGGTACCAGCGAGTTAGGACTTTATAATTTGTCTCCAGTGCTAAGATGTTGGGTGAAGATGACTTAGATGTGAGCCATATGTTAGACCAGTCCGTGTCTTCTAAAGTTCGTCCCAGGTCCTCCTCCCACCTCTGAACGTAAGAGGGTCTATTAAGATTTGCTACTCCATATAATTGATTATAAAGTGATGAAATTGTACCTTTAGCAAATGGATCTTTTGTACAGATTGATTCAAAAATGGATAATTGGGATAATGGTGTATCCCCCTTTAGGAATGGTGTATAGAAATTTTTGATTTGGAGATATCTAAATATCTCAGAGTTTGGTAGATCATATTTTTCTCTAAGCGATGGGAATGAAAGGAATGATTTAGATGCTATGAAGTCATTTAGTGTCTGAATGCCTGATGTTGTCCAAGCTTTAAAAGAATTTGGGTAGATCCATGCCGGATAAAAGGCTGGATTTCTGATAAAAGAAAGGAGAGGATTGTGTGGAGATTGTAACTGATATTTGGTTTTTAGTTTATCCCAGAGAGATAAGAAGTGTTTAGTTATGGGATTATGAATTTTAAAGCGGTCTTTAGGATCAAGCCATAATAAATTTGATATTAATAGAGGGTCATTTTCTGAAGCCTCTATAAATACCCATAATGGAATTTCCTGTTTTGCATGGTATTTGGACAGACTGGCCAAATGTGCTGCTCTGTAGTAGTTAGTAAAATTAGGGTATCCCAGGCCTCCTTTATTTTTGGGAAGATGTAGTGTGTGTATAGGTATACGTGGTTTAGAAGAGCCCCATATAAACGAAGTTGCTCTTTTTTGTACTATTCTCAAAAAATAGGGAGGAATTGGAATAGGGAGGACTCTGAATAGATAAAGCAATTTGGGTAGAATAGTCATTTTGATTGCATTAATCTTCCCTATCCAGGATAAAGGAAGTTGCGACCATTGTTTTATTAGATTTGTGATCTGTCTTAATACAGGAGGATAATTGGTTGAGAATAAGTCAGAATGAGATGCTGTTAAATGAATTCCAAGATATGGGATTGATTTTTCTGCCCATGTGAATGGGAGTGCAGCCCTAGCCGGGATCAATTCCATGTTTGTGAGTGAAATATTAAGCACTAGGCATTTCTTAGGATTAATCATAAGGCCGGATAGGGCTGCAAACCCATCAAGAGCTGGTATTAAGTTAGGACCAGAGACCTGTGGTGATGATAGAAAAAGTAATATATCAACTGCAAATATACATAATTTGTGTGTAATACCTCCTACTTCAATGCCAGTTATAGTTTGGTTTGTTCTGATGTATTGGGCCATGGGTTCGAGTATAAGGGCAAATAATAAGGGAGATAATGGGCAACCCTGTCGGGTACCTCTTTCGATATTAAAGGCTTCAGATTTGTATCCAGCATATTTTATATAGGCTTTGGGTTTATTATATAATGCTTTGATCCATGTTAAAAAGTGGGGTCCAAAACCCCATTTTTGTAATGAATATTGCATATATTGCCAGGATACTGTGTCAAATGCCCTCTTAATATCGAGAGATAGAAAACATAAAGGGATTTTCCGTTTTTTAGCAATATGTGCCAATAACACTGCCCTGCGTATATTATCGCCTGCCTGTCTATTTGGCATGAAGCCTACTTGATCTCTATGTATTAATTTTCCTATAATGCTATTGAGGCGTTTTGCTATTATTTTTGCTAATAATTTAATATCGAGATTTAACAGAGAGATAGGCCGATAATTCACACAGGAAGTATCATCAGAAAGGGGTTTTGGGATCATACAAAAAATTGCCATTAGTGTTTCTTGCCGAAAAGAATGTCCATCTAGAAGTTTGTTAAAAGTTTCAGTGAGAATGGGAGAGAGTATTTCTGAGAATGTTTTATAGTATAAAGCCGAGTAGCCGTCTGGGCCTGGTCTTTTATTAAGTTTTAGGTCTTTTATGGCGTTAGCAACTTCATCTATAGTTATAGGCACATCCAAACTGCTTTTTTGATTTTGAGATAACTCAGGTAAGGTTATTTTTGAGAAGAAGGATTCAGCCTCTGTAGGATTAAATTCATTGTTTGTCTTGTATAAAGTTGCGAGATGTGAGTGAAATTTATGGACTATTTTAACTGGATTACAAGTGTAAACATTTTTTGATAATTTCAAACGTATTGGTTTGAAAGATTTGTTAGTTGAATTTAATGCCCGAGCCAAATATGTACCTGGTTTGTTTGTATTCATGTAGAAATTGTGTTTGGAGCGTTTGAGGGATTTATCAACTGACTCTGTGAGAAATAGATCGTATTCCAATCTAGATTTTTCCAGATGAGATTTTGTACTCTGAGATGGATTATCTTGGAATGATATGTAGGCTGCATTAAAATTGAGTTCTAGTTTTTTTGCTAGATTTTTGCGTTCCCGTTTAAATAGTGCCATTTGTCTTTGTATTGTACCACGCAAGACAGGCTTATGAGCTTCCCACAGTGTTATTGGGGAGATGTCTGTTGTATTATTAATTGATATGTATTCCTTTAAAGCTTGTTCAATGGCCATCTGATGTAGTGGGTGTTTGAGCATTATGTCCGGTAAGTACCACGTTGGGTCATGCGCTTTTGGTATGGCTGAGGCTATAGTAGTGTATACTGCATTATGGTCAGACCACAGAATCGGAATTATATCTGATGCAATAATTTCTGGTATCATTCCTATTGTTAGAAAAATATGATCTATTCTGGTGAAGGTTTGATGAGGGTGCGAGAAATAAGTGAATTTCTTTTTCATTGGGTTACTTTCTCTCCATGAATCTACCAGATTGTATGGAAAGAAGTTGAGAAAAAGGTAATCTAGAGGTTATTTTGGATGGTGTAAAAGGTGATTTATCTAGAAATGGGAGGAGGACCTGGTTCGAATCCCCACACATTATCACTGTTCCTATTTTGTGTGTATTAATCACTTGTAATATATGTGAGAGGAATGGTGTAGGTTGTTTGTTAGGAGCGTAGTAGGAAATCACCGTGATTGCTGTATCCATTATATAACCCATGAGTATCAGGTATCCACCTTCTGGGTCTTTAATTTCTGATGATAAGGTGAATGGTGTGGATCGGTGAAATGCAATTAGAGTTCCCCTTTGCTTGGTACAGGCAGAAGCCGTGTAAATTTGTTGATAAAAAGGAGAAATATATTTTGGAGTAGAATCTTTGGTGAAGTGTGTTTCTTGGAGGCATACTATGTGAGCCTTCTTGTTATGGAAAGTACGGAAGGCTTTGGTCCTTTTTTGAGGGACATTTATTCCCTGAACATTCAGGGAAAGTATATTCAGTGGTGCCATGGCAATAGATCAAATAGTTTTGACTTACTTTTTGTTATGCAGAGCTGACTGCGCAGATCAACCTGTGTGGACTGAAGAGATGAATAGATAGAAAAGAAACCAGTGAATTCTGGAGTAAAGAGTAAACAAAAAACATACGAGATTAGATGATACATTGTATAAATTATTTTTTGCAAGTAATCACAATTTACCCGTGAAAGAGAATAAATATCTCTCTCAGGGGAATAAGTGCCTTCGTCACACTCCCACATAATATGGTTGGGAGAATGAGGAGGGCTAATGGGGGTACACGGATCTTCCGCTTACAGGAGAGAAGTACTATGTCAAAAGACATCAAAATGATGTTTCATTAATCGGAGTGCAGAATATAGTTTTTGTTGAAATTATTTATTCCAGGGTGGTTGTATATGGTTAGTCTTGCCCTAGGCTGAATAATTCAGTTAGAAAGGTACTGTTAATAACTTTGGTATTGATGAAGATAGTTTGAATTATTTTGGGATTTTAACCCTTTTAGAGTAAACAATTACATATTTTATTCATACGTAACTGTTTAGATATGTTAACTCATAAAATTGAGGTTGTATTGCTTCAGATTAGAATAAACAAAAACATAATTCTAGGAACTAGTTAGGTAATAATATATTTGTTTTAAGAAAAGAAAGAAAAAGCTTCCATTACTTCTGGATTATTGAACATATTTGTCCTAAAAAGTAATAAATCTATTGTTATTACCTGATAATATATAACTGAACAAGAATTTCCTTATTTCACTTATATATTCTAAGGCTATATGAATCAGAAGTAATAAGAAATATAACTGGAATGTAACATGATCCCACACAGTGTGTGACTATCAGAATGCAGTTACATTCAGTTATAAATATAGGTTTTTTATAGAGAACCATCTCTTAGTATAATAAATGAAGAGATATCAGGAATTAGGATGTCAGTCCATTGAATCTTCTTGGTCCATGGATGATGTGGCATAACGGCCTCTTTTGTGAGAATGGTGATTCCCATTTTGTTCTGAAATTTTCTGGGTGCTGCCTGAAGGTGAAGATGATGCCATTCTTCTGCGTGTGGGAGTGTTGCTGCTTGTGGGTTCTGTCAGATTTAATTTTAAAAGGGTTTGTTGTAGTTCATCTGCTGATCTGCTTCTGTAAATTGTACCTTGGTAGTTAAATCTGACTGAAAAGGGGAAGCCCCATTGATACATAATGTTGTGGCGTTGCAGTTCCATTAGTTGGGGTTTCATGGATCGTCTTTTAGTAATAGTAAGTTGGGATAGGTCAGCAAAAATTTGATAATTGTGTCCTTGAAAATTAAGTTCCTTTTTTTCTCTTGCAGCAATTAGTATTTGTTCTTTCGTTCTGTAATAATGAAATTTTGTGATTATATCACGTGGGGGTCCATCTTTCTTTTTGGCTGTGAGGGCTCTGTGTACTCTGTCCAGTTCTAAACGTTCAATAGGGATATCTGGCTTTAGTTCTTGTAATAGAGCAGTAATAGTAGATTGCAGGTCTGTCACAGTTTCAGGTTTTCCCCTTATGCGTAAGTTTGAACGTCTGGCTCTATTTTCGTAATCTTCGAGCTTAGTTTGAAGTATTAAATTCTCTTTTTTTAATTGTTCCAATTCTGTTATATTTTCTTGGGTTGTAATTTCAATTTCATCCATTTTTATTTCTAAAGCTGCGGTGCGGTTTCCCAGCTCTCTTATTTCTTTGGTTAGGCTTTTGGTATTTGGTCTGAGGTTTGTTTTAAAGCCTTATGAAGCATCTTTTCAAATTGTAATAATATTACTGGGGATACTGAGGAGGCTTGTGGAGAAGTTTGTGAGAGGATTTGTTCTGTATCTGACTCAAATGGAGAGTCTTGCTGTGACATTTTCTGTCTGTGAGAGCGCCCTGATGCTGTATCTTGTGAGGTGACTGGAGCTGCTTCAGCTGCAGTGAGTGCCTGTGAGCTCTTTGTGAGGTGATTTTTATTTCTGCCACGGTTTCCTCCCAGTACCATATTTCCTGCCCAAACTTTCACAGTTTGTTCCCTGGGGCAAAAAGGTTCCAATGGATACCTTTTGAGCCTGCAGGCTCCGCTTTGTCCTTCTCTTCTCTCCTCAGCGGTGTGGAGCTCTAACAATGCATGTCTGCTCTGCTAGGCTCCGCCTCCTGCCCTCGCTTTACAAGAATCCAAAGGTCGCCATAAGATTAGGATCTACAGTATCTGCTTATTTTGAAGTGGGTAAAGGCACTAGGCAGGGATGCCCACTGTCCATTTCTTTTTGCATTAGTAATGGCAGTGGCGTAGCGTGGGTTGTCAGCACCCGGGGCAAGGCAAGTAATTTGCGCCCCCTCCCCCAACCTGCGGACTTTTATCACTCCCCGAGTCCCTTCAAATACAATAGTACTGACCTACCTAATTCCTATACTGACCATTACACACTACACTGACCACTATAATATACTGTCCACTACACTAAGAACTACACTGACCACTATACTGTCCACTACACTATACTGTTCACTACACTAAGAACTACACTGACCACTATACTGACAACTACACTGTCCACTACACTATACTATACTGACCACTATACTACACTGAGAACTACACTACAGTGACTATTAAACTGTCCACTACACTAACCACTATACTGTCCACTATAATGACCACTACACTATACTGTCCACTATACTGACCACTACACTGAGAACTACACTACACTGACCACTATACTGTCCACTACACTACACTGACCACTATACTGTCCACTACACTACACTGACCACTATACTGTCCACTACACTACACTTACCACTATACTACACTGTCTACTACACTACACTGACCACTACACTGACCACTATACTATACAGACCACAATACTACACTGTCCACTACACTACACTGTCCACTATACTACACTGACCACTACATTATACTGACCACTACACTATACTGACCACAATACTACACTGTCCACTACACTACACTGACCACTACACTGTCCACTACACTACACTGACCACTACACTATACTGACTACAATACTACACTGACCACTACACTACACTGTCCACTACACTATACTGACCACTACACTGTCCACTATACTACACTGACCACTACACTATACAGACCACAACACTACACTGACCACTACACTACACTGTCCACTGCACTATACAGACTACAATACTACACTACACTGTCCACTACACTACATTGACCACTACACTACACTATACAGACTACAATACTACACTGTCCACTACACTATACAGACTACAATACTACACTGTCCACTACACTATACAGACTACAATACTACACTGTCCACTACACTACACTGTCCACTACACTACACTGACCACTACACTACACTGTCCACTACACTGACCACTACACTACACTGACCACTATACTGACCACTACACTACACTGTACACTACACTACACTGTCCACTATACTACACTGAACTATACTGACCACTACACTGAGAACTACATTACACTGACCACTATACTGTCCACTACACTGACCACTATACTACACTGTCTACTACACTACATTGACCACTACACTACACTGACCACTATACTGACCACTACACTATACAGACCACAATACTACACTGTCCACTACACTACACTGATCACTACACTATACTGACCACAATACTACACTGTCCACTACACTGTCCACTACACTACACTATACTGACTACAATACTACACTGACCACTACACTACACTGTCCACTATACTACACTGACCACTACACTATACAGACCACAATACTACACTGACCACTACAGTACACTGTCCACTACACTATACAGACTATAATACTACACTGTCCACTACACTATACTGACCACTACACTACACTGACCACTATACTACACTGTCCACTACACTATACTGACGACAATACTACACTGACCACTACACTACACTGTCCACTACACTGTACTGACCACTATACTACACTGTACTGACCACAATACTACACTGTCCACTACACTGTACTGACCACTATACTACACTGTCCACTACACTACACTGTCCACTACACTGTACTGACCACTATACTACACTATCCACTACACTGTACTGACCACTACACTACACTGTCCACTACACTGTACTGACCACAATACTACACTGTCCACTACACTGTACTGACCACAATACTACACTGTCCACTACACCGTACTGACCACTACACTGTCCACTACACTGTACTGACCACAATACTACACTGTCCACTACACTGTACTGACCACTACACTACACTGTCCACTACACTGTACTGACCACTACACTACACTGTCCACTACACTGTACTGACCACTACACTACACTGTCCACTACACTGTACTGACCACAACACTACACTGTCCACTACACTGTACTGACCACAATACTACACTGTCCACTACACCGTACTGACCACTACACTGTCCACTACACTGTACTGACCACAATACTACACTGTCCACTACACTGTACTGACCACTACACTACACTGTCCACTACACTGTACTGACCACAACACTACACTGTCCACTACACTGTACTGACCACAACACTACACTGTCCACTACACTGTACTGACCACAATACTACACTGTCCACTACACTGTACTGACCACTACACTACACTGTCCACTACACTGTACTGACCACTATACTACACTGTCCACTACACTACACTGTCCACTACACTACACTACACTATACTGACCACAATACTACACTGACCACTATACTACACTGTCCACTACACTATACTGTCCACTACACTACACTGTCCACTATACTATACTGACCACTATACTACACTGTACACTATACTGTCCTGCCTAGTCTTCCTATACTGACACTACATATACGGCGCCTGTCTCTTCTCCCCCCCACCCACCTTATTGTCTTGCATCGGTCTGGAGGATAGAAGGAGGAGAAGACAGCTGCCCAGCGGCTCACACTCTCCAGTGCTCGTCTCCCCTGTGCTCCGGCCGCCATATTCATTTTTCCCGGCGCACTGTGATTGGGCGTATGGGGGTCATGTGCGGAGGCGAGACTTCAGGAGCAACTGTGATCACGGATAGGCCAGCCCCACGCCGCACATGACCCCCATACGCCCAATCACAGGGCGCCAAACACTAGACATGGAGGCGGCGCGCGGGGGACACAGGAAAATAAATTAGGAGGAGGCAGCCAGTAGTGACACTACTGGCACGAAATTGCGCCCCCCTAAATGTCGCGAACGGGGCCACGGCACCCCCCGCACCCCCCACTGAGTAATGGAGCCCATGGCCATAGCCCTTAGGTCCTCTGGAGATGTGGGGGCTATTAGAGTGGTACAATTCACGAACCTTTGGCCTTATATGCTGACGACATGCTCCTGTTTCTTAAGGACCCTGGTAAATCCTTAAGGGCGGTCTTAGATATTTTAAACAAATTCACCCTTTTTTCAGGGCTCAGGGTGAATTGGAGTAAGTCGTCCATATTGCCCATAGATGCCAAAGCTAAGGAAGGGGCGGACCCGAATCTTCAATTAGAATGGGTGGACACATTCAAATATCTCGGGGTCAAAATCACTGCGAAAGCACAGGACTATTACACATTAAATTTACTCCCACTGTTAACTCTCCTCAAACAAAAAGTACAGACCTGCGCTAAATTACCCCTATCTTTAATGGGCAGAATATGTCTTTTAAAAATGAAAATCCTACCGGTAATCCTATATTTTCTCAGACATGCCCCGGTTTGGATACCAAAGGCATATTTCAAGCACATAGATAACTTGGTAGGTTAATTTCTATGGGCACCTAAACCCCCCCGGGTAGGACTTAAAGTACTCCAAGAACCAAGCGCACAGGGAGGGTTGGCTTTACCGGATTGGCATAAGTACTATCTGGCAGGGCAAATGGTGTTTGCCCGCAGATGGCTACTGTCGGATGATGGGGATGTGGCCACAGTTTTAGAGGCGGCTCATCTTGGGTCATATGAAAGCTTACGTTTGGCCTTGTTTAGGGGTACAAAAACAGATTTACCAATCACAATGACAATGATAGCCACAATTAGAGCATGGGGTTTGGCGGTAAAATTAGCATCTCCCAGTTATCAAGGGATATCCCCGTCCTCTCCGTTATGGATGAATCCCCTGCTACCACAATTTGACATCATGCCAGACCCTATGATCTGGGCAGTCAAGGGTATTAAAACACTCAAAGATATTACATCATATGGTGAACTTCTGTCTTTTCCTCAACTCAAGGCCAGACATGACTTACCTAATTCCTACCTATTCCGGTTTCTCCAACTCAGACACGCATATCAGAAACAATTCAAGAAGTTGAGGGTGGAATCCCTGCCTTCAGCACTTGAATCTATGCTCTTCGAGGAGGAATTGCCTAAAATCCTCTCAGTAACATATAAAGAATTTTTCAAAACTACTCCCAAGGCAGTACTTAATTGTAGAACTAAATGGGAGGCAGAGGTTCCAGACTTACAGGGGGAAGATTGGGATGACTTATGGTCACAACCTTTTAATTATCTAGTTTCAGCAAGAGACAGACGGATCCAATTTAAATTTTTACACAGAAGCTACTATACACCGGCTAGGCTTGCAAAAATATATGGCAGTGACTCGGCAAAGTGATGGAGATGTTCTTTCTCTCCAGCCAATGCGGAGCACATATTCTGGTCATGTCCACTCATTCAAGCATATTGGAAGGAAATCACACAATGTATCTCAGCTCTGGTATCAGTACCCATTCCAGTGACAATTAAGGTTTGCTTGTTGGGACTGGTGGAGGAGGTGGTTCCAACTAGGGCTCTAAGAACATTACTTACCATCCTCTTGTTTTATGGGAAAAAAGCAATTTTACTTAAATGGAAGAATAAGAATGCTCCAGAGAGTAGGTTTTGGATGCAGTTAGTCAATGGAATGCTACCATTCTACAAGTCCACGTATAGAGCGAGAGGATGTGAGAAAAAGTTTGATAAAATATGGAAGGTATGGTGGGAATCTGATACTACGGTGGGGTAGGAGACACTTCCATCAATTTCAGTATGTTAGGGGTAAACCACAGATGGGAAGGTTTAAAGTTGAATTATGCCATCCTTAAATAATCAAGGTGACATTCGGTACGAGGTCACAGAAGGAAAGGAGGAAGTTACTGTAATACCACAACTGAACTATGTGTGAAGATTAGGATTCATTTATGTACCTAGGCAGTATATTATCCTTGAGCTGTGGCAAGTTGGGAGGGGGGAGGGTAGATGGGGGAATGGATTAGGATAGGAGTGTCTGTGTTAGTTGATTAGTCATGTTAGGCCCTGCGAGGCCAATGTTAATTGGGTTGGTGTCACGTTGACGCACCCAGCTGTATATATGCTATTGAAAATGCTCAATAAAAAGAAATTTAAAAAAAGAATATATCGTGCCTGGGGGGTGTCTATAGTATGTCTGTAAAGTGGCACAGTTTTCCCATGTTTAGAACAGTGCCACAGCAAAATTACATTTCTAAAGAAAAAAAAGTAATTTTAAAACTGATCACGGCTGTAATGAATTATCGGGTCTTGGCAATATGGATAAAACTCATTGAAAAAAATGGCATGGGTTCCCCCCAGTCCATTACCAGCCCTTTGGGTCTGGTATGAATATTAAAGGGAACCCCAAACCTAATTTTTTTTTTTAAATTGCGTGGGGGGCCCCCAAAATCCATACCAGGCCTTTCATGTCTGGTATGGATATTATGGGGAACTCTACGCCATTTAAAAAAAAATGGCATGGGGGTCCCCCCGCAAAATCCATACCAGACCCATAACTGAGCACGCAACCTGGCAGGCCACAGGAAAAGAGGGGGGGGCGAGAGAGCACCCCCCTCCTGAACCGTACCAGGCCACATGCCCTCAACATTGGGGGGATGCTTTGGAGTCACCCCCAAAGCATCTTGTCCCCATGTTGATGGTGGCAAGGGCCTCATGCCTACAACCCTTGCCCGGTAGTTGTGGGGGACAAGGGTGGGGGGCTTATCGGAATCTGGAAGCCCCCTTTAACAAGGGGACCTCCAAATCCCAGCCTCCCCTATATGTGAATTGGTAACGGGTACATTCTACCCCTACCATTTCACAAAAAAAATGCAAAAATAGTAAAAAAGACAGGAGACACTTTGGGACAAGTCCTTTATTAAAAAAAAATGTCCCACAATGTCAATCCATCTCACGCCGCCTGACGGACCAAAAAAAAAAACGCAACAGCTCCACCTCTATGGGAGGCTCCCGCCGAGTGATGTTCCTTCTCTGTGACAGCTGTTATATAGCTGAGGGTGGGGCCAACCGGTGACGTTAACGGGTCACCTGTTTGCATCACCAAGTGGCCCCGCCCTCAGCTATATAACAGCTGTCACAGAGAAGAAGAGCCTCCCATGGAGGTGGAGTTGTTGCGGCTTTTTGTTTTGTTTTTTTCAGCTTGTCAGGCAGCGTGAGATGGATCTACATCGCAGGACATTTTTATTTTTTAATAAAGGACTTGTCCCAAAGTCTCTCCTTTTGTGAAATGGTAGGGGTACAATGTACCCATTACCAGTTCACATGGGGGGGGAGCCCAGGATCTGAGGGTCCCCTTGTTAAAGGGGGCTTCCATATTCTGATAAGCCCCCCGCCCGCAGACCCCCACAACTACTGGGCAAGGGTTGTTGGGATGAGGCCCTTGTCCCCATCAACATGGGGACAAGGTGCTTTGGGGGGACCCCAAAACATCCTCCCCATGTTGAGGGCATGTAGCCTGGTACGGTTCAGGAGGGGGGAGGCACTCTCTCGTCCCCCCTTATTTCTAGCGGCCTGCCAGGTTGCATGCTGGGATAAGGGTCTAGTATGGATTTTGAGGAGGACCCCTACACCAATTTTTTTTTTTTTTTTTAATTTTGGCGCAGGGTTCCTTTTTAAAATCCATACCAGACCTGAAGGTTTGGGGTTCTGCTTTATTTTCATACCAGACCCAAAGGGCCTGGTAATGGACTGGGGGGGCCATGCCGTTTTTTTCAATGAGTTTTATCCATATTGCTGAGACCCGACAATTCATTACATCAGTTTTAAATGACTTTTTTTCCTTTAGAAATGTAATTTTGCTGTGGTACTGTTCTAAACATGAGAAAACTGTGCCAATTTACAGGCATACTATAGACACCCCCAGGCACAATATTTAAAGGAATATTTCATTTTTATTGTTTCACTTTAAGCATTATTAAAATCACTGCTCCCGAAAAACGTCAGTTTTTAAAATTTTTGTTTGCATTGATACATGTCCCCTGGGGCAGGACCCGGGTCCCCAAACACTTTTTATGACAATAACTTGCATATAAGCCTTTAAAATGAGCACTTTTGCTTTTTCATGTTAGTGTCCTCCCATAGACTTTAACGCGGTTCCGCGGCTTTCAAATTTGCCGCGAACACCACATAATGTTCGTTGTTTGCCAAACGTCCGAGCAACCAAAGTTCAGCCCGTTCGCCCATCCCTACTCAGACATACAGGAACATACTGACCCCAAGGGCAGATTCCTTATACTTCAATGCACCTTATATGACAAATCTTTCATTCTTGTTAATGTGTATGCCCCAAATCAGGGACAGGAACCAATGTCAGTGGCTCTAACGCAAAGCCTAGTGAGCCTTTGGCAGTGTAATGTGGTTCTTGTTGGGGTTTTGAACTTGCTTCTGGAACCATTCCTTAAAGTGGATGCAAACCCTCTCCTATACCAAGTGAAGTGAACAGCCTCAGATGATACACAGAGATGAAACAAATCTCCCTACATAAGTTTTATATACGTATCTGCTATCTTATATATATTCTTTAGGGAGTGCACATCGTGTTAGAGATTTTCTCTTTCTGTTCAGCACTGGGAGTGGATTCTGGCATACAGCCAAGACAGTTGTTTGGAGGAAAGGCACCCCCCCCCCCTACAGAGACTTGCAGAGCTGTACTGTGGCAAGTCAAGCCCTCCACTAATCTATTTATAGCAACCTACCTGACACAAATTTCAGGCTGGTTTAATCTTGGTTGACAGAGAACTTGTCAAAAGTTATCATGCTGATAACAGAGCAACAAAACTGCAGAAACACACAGGACTCAGGGCTTTGGAGAGAGATAAGAAAACACTACAGATAGGTCAAATTTCATGAATCAGGTTTACATCCACTTTAACTCTACTTCCACTGCCCTGCGCATCTCCTTATCCCAACTTAATAGATTAACCGACAGATTCACAATCTACAATTAGCAGACTTATGGTGCATACTTCATTCCTCTACCAGGGATTATATGTGCCACTCTCTGACCCAGTCCAACTACTGTATAGCAGACTCGACTACTTTTTAGTCTCCCATCGTCTACTCTACTCAGCTGGAGACCTCAAACCAGTATTGGTCTACAGATTTTGTGAGATCATTTCCCAATTTTCTTTGCCCTAGAGCTCTCCCATTCTTCAAAACCTTTTGCCTCTTGGAGATTAAATGAATCTCCACTGAAGGATAAGACGACTCAAGTGGCAGTTACACAAACAATCTCCGAATTCTTGTCAGACCAAGCACAGGAACAAACGGCAGAACCGATAAAGGGAGACCCCTAAGTCCGTCATTAGGAGAACATCAATAGTGGAGGGAGAGCCTGTATATAAAAAGGATAGAATGTCTGAAAAGTAGCCATACTTCTTACAGACATCCACAACCTAAAGCTCAGGCACAAACACTCGAATGATGCTGTAGTATTTCAAGAGGTTCAACAGAAACAGACAGAGTTACATAAACTGATTGATACAGCGTTCTTAAGCCAAAAAGACTGCACCCTTAGAGCCATGAATGAATATGGCAACAAATACAGTAAGCCTTTGGTTGGTTGATCAGAGCCAAAATCACAGGAACATACAGTACATCCCAAAAGTAAACTGTCCAACTAGAGGTATGATACACTCTTCAGAGACCATCCCTTCCACATTCCTGAAAAACTTTTGTTCCTCAAGCGCTAAACCGTGACTATCAATGTGGAAGTCTGTTGGGAACAAACCCAGTGCAGCTGACCAAAAAAACATATGGAGATGTAGCATGCAGAAAACCATGGGTGATAGTGCTCAATGGGTTAAATCTGGAGATAAGTGCCAAACCAATGCATCCAGAGTCATAAAAATCAGACAATGTTTAATAGCTTAAAAGCATGTTGAAGTCTGGTGATAGTGAAGGTGGAAGAGTACAATAATAAAAGAGCCTACAGTGTCACATGGGCACTGAGGAGTTAAACGCCATCCATAGATCCAGACTGTTAGCGGGGGGGGGGGGGCAATGCCCGTGCTGTGTAGAACAAACCCAGGGGAGGGGACCTACTGGTCAGGAACAGAGTTGCGGGCTGACATGCAGGCTGGAGGTGCCGCGAGCCGCGGACTGGAGTATAAACACCCGAAGCCCAATGACAGGTCTGGTGGTGTAGCCCTTTGCATGCCGGTGGTTGGGGGGAGGTCATCCGGCCAATGAACCTATGACTGGAACCGGGAGCCTGGAAAGTCGAGCCTCAGATGAAGCCGGAACATCAGGATGGCGAGCGGTGACAGCCAGAAGTGCCAGAGGGGGTGGAGACCCAAGGAGCAGAGTGGAATGCAGTGAGGGATGATGGCAAACAGGACACATAAATACCCAATGTGGGGGCGGGGAGTGGGTAGAGCTATGGAACAGCTTGAAGCCACTTGTTGACTCCTCACTACCCGCATATATCAATGTGAAAATGCAAGGATTGAACAATTTACAAGCATACCACTGACTTATGCAAACAATAAAATCCCTACCATCAGAGCCCAGGCCCAGATAGCTACACCATTGCCTTCTACAAACAATTCAAAGACTCCTTGGCTTTCATCCTACACACTACATTCAACACCATTTCTGAATCCTGTCCATTTCCACCTCAAGCACAGGAAGCCTACATAATCATCCAATCTAAAGGCCAAAAAGATCCAACCCAATGCTACAGATTGATTTCTATAAACGTCGATCTTGAATTATATGGCAAACTACTAGCCTGTTAACTCAACAGTCCATACCTTCTATCTTAAACTTGGACCAAGTCGGGTTTGTCCCTTCATGGGAAGCCCATGATCACACTGTCAAAATGCTGTCTCTGATTGTACATTCCCAACCACACAAACTTTCAATGTGCCTATTGGCTCTAGTTGCCAAAAAAGGTGTTTGTTTGCCTTGAGTAGAAATTTCTGTTTGCAGCAGACTGTTTGCCTTCAGGAATCTATTCATAAAATCCTGGCACTATACACTAGCTCAGCTGCCCAAATAAGGTTAACAGTCTTCTCTTACTCTGTATCTATTACCAATGATACCTGCGAGAGGCGCCCTGTCTCAAATTTTATATATACTCACAATGGAACATTTAGCCATAGCCTTATGAATCTATACAGGGCATTGACATTTGAGGCAGGCACCACAAATTAAGTCTCTTTGAAGATGACCTACCTCTTTATATATCTCCAACCTGCAAATTGCATTTCTCTCAATAACTTTAAAGTAAACGCCTCTAAATCACAGTGCTTTGATGCATCATTGGACCCAAATAATCAAGTGTTTTTATAGACTAGGTTCTTCTTCAGCTGGTTCCATACCTCGATTAAATACTTAGTGCTCTAGATCCCCACGCATCTGAATAGACTATATGAACTTAAAGTGGTTACTAAGCCACTCTGACCTGTTAATAGTATCAGCACTCTCTCCTAATGACAAGTGCCCCTGTGTGTGTGATTTATAAAAATAAAACAGTATATACCTTTCTTCTCTCTCCTCTCCCCATCTGACAGATGCAGTGGGTGGGGCCAAGATTTCCCCGCTGACGTCAGTCAGGAGGAGAGGAGGAGAGAGCCAGCCGGTCACATGAGCGCCGATCGGTGCTCCGAAATCTCCTATATACTGCTTTATTTTTATAAATCACACAGGGGCATTTGTCATAAGGAGACAGCGCTAATACTATCAACAGGTCAGAGTTATTCCAGCAGCAGGAGGGGGGGTGGGTGAGCACTGTCACTAGCTGTGAGGCAGGGAGGGGAGGAGGAGGAGGACAGAGAAAGACACAGACACAGGAGAGCAGGGCTGCGGGTGACGGAGGCACGGAAACCGAGGCACGGTATCAGACCCCAGAAGCCATGATATACCGTGATCAGCTTACAGAGGGGGAGGCAGAAACTGGCAGGATCAGCCAGGTATTTCAGGTGATACAGGGGGCCAAATTAAACAGCACAAGCAATGTGCTATATAACATGCTTTAAAGGGACAGGATCCATTTTTTTTTAGGTTAACAAACGCTTTAATTATCTTCTGTTGTTAATGTCCACCCAGCATAGGCTACATAATTAGTCATCTTTGAAACACTTCTGGTTGGGTAGGATGTCCCTTTTTAAGATGGACATCCTGCCATATTTTCATTATATCTTTCAAACCCTGCACATTAGTGTACCTCGACTGCTCTTCTATTCAGTGTGATCGGCCCTACTTAGGTACCTTTGGTCTCAATCTCAGACATAGAACATATAAGTGAGGTAGAAAACAGAAGGTGGGGCAGGCTTCTGCAGAATTTTGGGTTGTTATTTTTCATGAGTAGGCCAAACTCTGGGTGAGTATAGAGCGACAAACTACATTGTTGGCTATAACATCTCTACCCTGGATTCCGCCAGCAACACACTCACCAGGCCCACAGCTCCTGCTCACAAATATGGCCACTGCATGAGCTTGATGCGACGATGTGACATCAGTATGCCAATCTCTGCCCAATGCATTTCATGCAACAACACATTCACAGGGATCCTGAGGATGTGCCGTTGCACGATATGCATTGGGGGGAGCCTTATGTGCTGACATTAC
This sequence comes from Aquarana catesbeiana, assembly GCF_042186555.1. Classification (NCBI taxonomy): domain Eukaryota; kingdom Metazoa; phylum Chordata; class Amphibia; order Anura; family Ranidae; genus Aquarana; species Aquarana catesbeiana. The sequence goes on along the minus strand of NC_133334.1, from coordinate 176,351,425 downwards.
GCTGCTGCATCAAGCTCATATGGCAGCCATATTTGTAAGTGCTGACAGCTTTTATCTTTCCTCACTTCGGACTTAGTTTTTACAGTGCATATCATGCTCGAATATATAGAAATAAAATACCGCACTGTGATCTTGTTTTCCTCTGGTTTGTAAGCGCTTCCCATTAAGCCACACCATTTGGTTGCTGCCCCCAGTGGTGGAATCGCACAAAGCTGGTTGCTGTTTTAAAGGGAACCAAGTCTACTGTATATATCAGAAGTTGTTTTTGCGCAGGGTGATTTGCTATTCAATTTTTCTTTATTGAATAAGATAAGATATAACAAGAAAATGAAAGGGTAACCAATACAGAATTTGGTGTTCAAAGTACACTGTAAGAATCATAAATAGATCCAAAATAAAGAAAACAAACAGTAAGTATACTACAAGCAACTACAATCCAATAAATGAAACATTTCAAAATCCAGATATCAGGAAAGATCAATATTATAGGGGAGTGTGTTAACCAAGGATCCCATATTGCAATGAATTTAGGCAGAGTAAGATTTTTGATTGCAAAGATTTGTTCAAAAGCACAAAAGCACAAAATTGTTTGAGATCATAGACCAAGTCAATAAATGAAGGGGAGAGGTTAGAATACCACTTTCTCATTATATTAAATGTAGTCGCTAATAAAATATGTAAGACTATTGTCTAGAAATATGGTTACAGTACCACAAAGGCGAATGTTGTGGATACGGCTCCTAAAAGGAGAAGTCATCTTCTTGGTGATTTAATTGTTGCTTTAGGAAATCATGTGGAAGTGTCAAAGGAATTTAGGTGTTTGCCTGGTGCTACTGTTAGGAGAGATAAAAGGTGCATTTTAAAAATTGTCAAAAAAGCTAGTGAAGAGTGCAATGTTGATGTTGTTGTGCACCTTGGTACAAATGATTTGTCCCAGCATGATGTACGGAAGGATTTTCAGAATTTGGGCCAGGATCTTCAACAGTTAGGGTGTACTGTTACATTTTCAGAGGTCTTACCTGTGCATAATGGACAACACGAGGAAGTACTTTGTATAGCAGAGTTCAATGTTTGCTTAAAGGATTGGTGCAAAGCTGAAGGTTTTGGTTACGTTAGTCGTAATGCTATCTGGTGGGCTGACATTGAGCTTTACAAGAGAGATGGCCTGCATCCCTGACACAAGAGCACTGAGCTTCTTAGGAATTTTTTGGACATGCATTTAAACTGAAAAATGGGGGCAGAGCTGTAATTGTTAAGGAGCATTTCTGTCCCCAGCAGGTTGAAACAAATATGAGGGCTTGTGTTGCTAACGCCTGGGCTGATAGGGTGGTCACTTCAGTTGAAATTTCTGATGATAAAAATAAAGCAGTTGATAGTAGTGTTTGTCATGTTTTGCACTAATGCTTGTAGTTTAGGCAACAAGCTATGTGAGGTGACAGCTCCTTTGTCTAGGGACAACTTGGACCTTGTTGCAATTACAGAGACGTGGTTCAAGGATTCAAATGACTGGGAAATAACTATAGGAACGACAGAGTAGGGAAGAGGGGAGGTGGAGTTGACATATATGTCAAAAATAGCATAACACTAACATTAATTCAAAAAACAAATGAAATACTTGAAACCCTCTGGGTCTGCCTTCCAACCAGGGAGGGATCTTCCCTTAGAATTGGTGTAGTATACAGACCCCCAGGACAGATTGAAGATTATGATAACTTGTTGATTGATGAGATAACTCAAATGGCAATGAAGGGAGAGGTTTTGATTATGGTTGACTTCAACAAACCTGACATTAACTGGAATTAACTGCTATTACAAGCAGGAGCAGGGATGTAATCGAAGCACTGAATGGGGTTTCTCTAAAACAGTAAAAAGCCCAACCCGAAGTGATCATATTCTAGAACTAATACTGACAAATGGGAATCAACTATCTGTTGTTGAGGTGGGGGAGAATTTGGGTTCTAGTGATCACCAATGTCTTTGGTTTGATATTAAAACAAGAACTGAAAATATACAAAAACAAAAGTTTTAGATTTTAAAAGGACACATTTTGCTGAAATGGGGACATTTCTAAAAATGAACTGAAAGGTTGGAGTAAAATGACAGGAGTAAGTAATTAGTGGGCACTATAAAAGTCCACCATTCTGGAGGCAACTAGATTATATGTCAGACAGGTTAGTAAGAATAAACAGAAGAAAAAAACAATAGGGTTCAGTAAAGAGGTAATTAGGATAGTAAAGGAAAAAAATTTGCACATAGAAGATTTAGGGAAACAGAAGGTGTAGCTGACAAAGAGGAGTATAAAAATAGACAAAAAGGAGGCCAAACTGTCAGGGCTGAGCTCAGCCTTCCCTTCTCAGAGCTCAGGTTGTTCAGCTGTCAGTTAATTGCCAGAACTCATCGTTCCACAGTGACTCACCTGGTGATCATATCCTGCTCATTAACAAGCCCTGCTGGCTAATTAAGCTGTTTGGATTAGATCTCCTGTGCCTTTGCTTTGGTCAACATATCTAGAGGCTCTCTGCTGTGTTTCTGTTGAAAACTTGCCTGGCTGAGGTCCCTTCTGGCTCCTGATCCTGTCTGTTGCTCTGACTATGCTGATCTCTGGCTCCCTGACTTCCTGGCTTGTTCTGACTACCCAATTTGGTTACCGAACCCTGCTTATGTTTTGACTAAGTTTACTATTTGTACCATTTTTACCACTATATTAAATGGTGTGATTTTTACTGCATTTTCTGTCTCCATCTGATTCATGCTTCCTGACAGTAGGCGAAGGCCATGAATTCAAAAGATGCAGGCAATCCACCTAGTGGTAATATTTTTTCCAGGTTGGATGAGCAGGATCACCGCATGGATCAGTTTGCCATAGCATTACGAACGCTTCTTATTGGCACTGCTCATCTGGACCCTCCCTCTGTGGCTGCTCCGGTACAACCTGTGTTGCAGGCCATCCCTGCTGCTGCTCCGGTCTCTGTGCAGGCACCCACCTCGAATATTACCTCTATAAGAGGTATGTCTGTTTCAGCTGCGCTTCCCCAGTGATTTGGGGGCAATCCAGTTCAATGCAGAGGGTTTCTCAACCAAATTGAGATATACTTTGAGATGCTGCCCCAGATATTTCCAACGGACAGAAGCAAAGTAGGCTTTGTGATATCTTTGCTTTCTAAGAATTTGACATTCACGCACGTTCCACTTCTGCTGCCAAGAGCCTCATGTCCATCAAACACAGTATGAGAACTGTTGCTGATTACACCCTTGTGGTTGCCTTTTCTCTCAGTCTCTCGGATAACATAAAATATGAGATAGCAGCCCAAGACATATCCACTGAGCAGGAGAAGTGGATCATGTTTGCCATTCTCATTGAATCCAGACTCCGAGAGAGACCTTCCTTTAAGGCGAGCTTGTGGAAGCCTCCTGTACACTTGGCTCTGAGCTTTGTAGACCCACCCTTGCCTCCCTCACCTCCCATACCTCCTGGTACCGAGCCTGCCAGTGAGGTAGAACCCAAGCAGTTGGGCTTCACACGTCTCACTACGGATGAGAGGGCCTTTAGGAGGAGGGAGAGATTTTGCCTTTATTGTGACCAGGCAGGTCACTTTTTTGAAGTCTTGTCCTACCCATCCGGGGAAACGCTTGCACCTGAGGTCCTGTAGGGGACAGACCTTAGGTGGCGTTGTTACGTCCCCAGTTATCCAGAAGGATAAGCCCCTTAGTTGGTCTGAGTTGTCCATCATCATACAGGCTCTAATTGACTCCGGGGCTGCAGGCCTGTTTATAGATGGTGCCTTTGTGTCTAAGCACTTGATTCCGCTTCAACTTCGTGCCACTCCATCTGCAATTAAGGCTATTGATGGGAGACATCTACAGCCTGCCCATGTGACTCATGAGACTGCTCTGTTGACCATGGCCATAGGGGCTCTTCACAATGAGACAATCCAATCCAAAGCATTTCCTCTCCTCATTTTCCGGTGGTTATTGGTTATCTTTGGTTACAGAGTCACAACCCCTCTTTTGATTGGCTTCGTACTGAGGTTCTTTCCTGGTCACCTCAATGTAGTAAGACATGTTTTCAGAAAGTGGCTAAAATCTTGTGCACCTCTTCACTCTCCTCCTTGCTGGAGGTGTAGCATGATTTTAGTGAAATCTTTGACAAAGGTCAAGCCGGTAGTTTTCCTCCAAATTGGTCGTATGATCGCACAATTGACCTTCAACCTGGTTCCATACCCCCTTGTGGCTGAGTTTACCCTTTGTCTGTCTCGGTGGACAAAACCATGAAGAAGTATGTTGCAGATGCACTTAGAGTGCATGGGCAGTATGGAGAGTAAAACTATCCAGCCCTTAAATACCAGCACCACTTCCCAAAGGAAAAGTGGCAACTTGTTACTCCAACAGTGACAGATCCTGTTTGGCTCTGAAGAAAACTGCTATACATTCAAAGTGCTGCCAGAGGAGGCAGACTAAAGGAAATCACAATAAGGAACATCCTGGGCAGTATGGGGAGTGTGGTTAGCTGACGTGCCAGCCAAGATGCTATGCCAAGTTGCATATCAGGCGACAGTAAACTCAAAGGCAGATGTGATGACTCAAGTGCAAACTGACTGGTGGATCTCTAGTCGCTAACGCTCAGGTACTAAGCTAATCAAACAGCTGAGTTTGTTTAAAGGGTACCTCTGCCTCAAAAGCAGCAGGCCAAGGAGCGCTCATCAGATTGGCCAGATGTGTCTTCATGCTAGCAGTGGATGCAAGATCCCCCTCTTAAAGCCCAACTTTTGCTGCAGAGGCAGTTAGCCAAGCCAAGTATTCTTCAATTGGACTAGCCAGAAGTGCCAGTCTGCCAGCGGATGATGCAATAGCCTTCACAGGGGCATGGGAACAGCAATATGGATTTGGAAATGAAGGTTTATACTACAATTAGGGAGTATGGTGTGGCCTATCTTAGAGTTCACTTCAGTAGCCAAGGCTATTTGATTCTCTGTAGATGAGTTGAAGGCAAACTTGGCCAGCAATACGTCTCTGTGATGTTTGATCCATGAGTGAAATTGAGTGACCAGCGAGGCAGTACAACTACTATAGATGCAGCAGTCTGTTCCTCCTACTATTCTGTGGGGTTAGTCAAGCCCTATGGCTTAACCCACTGACTGCATATACCTCTTCTAAGTCGAATGGAATGTGATTTAAGATGGAATCAATGATGTTTAGATCAGGGACTAATCCCTTAGGCTAGTCACCTAGGCCCAGAACAAAGAGTTGGTGACAGGACCTGAGAAGAGCTAGAGAAGAAATTTGAAGATCCATAATCATGTTTGATCGCTTAAGCCCAAGTCTGCTCCTCTCGAGGAGCAGCAAAGTTCCTTTTCACTCAAATGTGCCCAGTAGGTGTTATATTGCAGAAATGAATGCAAATTTGGGCAAGAGGCTCATGATCAGTGGGGCCTGTGCAGCTCTTGTCTTTGTGATGTGATCTGTCTGCAACAAAACCTTGGGACAACAACGGAAGATTCCTAGTGTGCTGGTGAATTGTACTTTGTGCAGTAAGGAAGTCCATGGTATTTCTTTCCATTCTTCCAACTCCTCTAATTCCCACTGGTTCTTTAGAGCAATTAAGGCTTTAAGCAAATGTTACCAAATCTTGTCCAACAGGAACCATCGGTCCATTGTTCTAAGTCAGAAAGCAGATTTAGGCAAGATATGGAACGAAGGATCAAGATTCAAAACTTTGTATGGAGTCATTGAGAACAATCACTCAAACCATCAGATAAAGCAGGTGCAGTTTCTCTAGATCTAGCTGATGTGTACACCCAGGCTTCTGAGAGTTTCACTTCAGATTTGTTCTTTCAACCTTTGACCTTTCCACATACTCAAGACATTTTCCAGAACATTTCTTTCAGTAGTGGCCATCTTGCGGAAGCAAGGGTTGCAGGTTCCTTATTTGGACAACAGCTGCAGGTGGCTCAACATCCCCCAGTTCCTGGCAAATCCTAATTCAGACTCAGATCAAATTTGGACAGATCATCAACTGGGGAAGGCCAACTAATCTCATTATAATAATGACATTTTAGACACTCAGGAGAATACTGTAGAGTTGCCCTCACAGAGGGTGACAGTATTAGGTTCTTATGTGGAGGCAAGTCCTAGCTCTATCCCATCTGTTTGTATCCCATGGTCTCAAATGGTCAAGAAGTAGTCTGCAGTAATCCATGCAGTCGGTTGGACGCACTGGAAGATTGAGAACATCATAATCTGGCCTTCTAGGGTAATGGAAGATTTGCTTCATATTCCAGGGAAGATTACCCCACATATAAGACAAGTCCCGTTGAGAGTGGCTAAGGATAGTTAATCTTGTCAGCTTCCAGGCATACCAATCATCAAAGTCTATTCACTTTCTTGGTATTCACCTTAGTGACCTTCTAGCTCAAGGTCAATGACATAGGCCAGTGGAGGACAAAGTGTCTAACATCAGGGGTACAGTGATTCCCAAGTGGGGAAGTCGTTTGGGCAACACAGCCTAGGAGGCCTCAGTTATGCTCCAAACAGATGGAAATAGGTAATCTCTTATTCTCATGGCAAGAAGGAATACAAGATTATGCCAGAGGTATCTCCCATTTGAGTTTGCCAACAGTAAAACCTGTCTCATCTCATCGCTCTGTGTTCTGGCTTCCTAGAACGTCCTGTCAGACACAGTAAAATACGAAGCCTTGGATGTCTGGGGTGAGTCCCTAGACCAACAAGCAGATAAATTAATCTCAACTTGACAGTAAACTCAATGGTCAGGAATAGAGGTTATTCCTGCAAGAGGAGCTTTCCAGAAGTGTAATCAGTGGATCTACTAACATCCAACTGGGTTGACAGGTTAGCCTATATAGCCATCAGTCTCTGTGATCTCCAAGCTCCTCATCAAGATCCGTAGTCATACAGCTGTGATAAGGGCAATGATGATCCGATGGCCTTGCAAGCCGTGTTGTGTCCTCAAAGTACAGCCTTTGGCCCAAGAACCTCCTATTCTTTCTGAGATCTCAGACCTTACACAGCGGAGCCAAGTGTATCCAAATTCAAACACGTTATATCTAGCAACTGGGAGACCAAGTTAGGAAGGCTCATCTAAGGGTCTCACCTTCAGTATTTGAAACCCTGTGGAAGCCGGGGGCACCTACGGAAAACTCCAGGTATACTAGAATGTGGGAAATCTTGCAGGATTTATGGGTTGGAATCCTCTGCTCCCAGCTGTAAAGATTAGGATGTCTGCAAGGAAGCCAAGATAAGGGATTGAGCGGTAATAAAGTCTTGGTCAGGTCCTCACTTCTTGAGATCCAGTGACCGCAGCACATCTTGGGAAACCAATTCCTAAAGGCCGGTACAGATTGTACTTTCTCCTTAGAACTTGCAGTGTAACTAGTGGTGGGAAGGTTTTCCCACTCTTCCATTCTTCTGAAGAAGACTTCCTCAATAGGTTCAGTGACATTAAAGCATTATTTCTTAAGGCGATCACGTCTGGGAGAAGGCGTTCAGATATCCAATCGTCAAGTGGTAAATTACCTTATTGCTACCATAATCAAACAAAATAGCTCTGGTTTCTTCTTCTCCAGCACCAGACAAAGGTTGCAATCCTTGCTTCTGGGTCAAGACATAACCCTTGCAGCATGTCCAAACTGAAATGTCTGCGTCACCATGAGCTGGGGTAATGGACTCTATGTGGAAGAAATACATGGGCGTGGTCCTTCTCTAGAAGGTCAGACAGTGGCCTTTTCAGGTCTGGCAGTATCAAAAGAAGGCTTTTCACTGTTCACTAGGACAATTGCATTATCTCGGATCAGAGTAGCCTAAGGGGCTTATAGGATGAAGATGAATTCATCAATCTAGTGCAGTGCTCACTTTATCAGATGGATGGCGTGCTCATGGGCAAAATTCAGATGTCCAGAATTTTACAGAATACCAACCAGGTTCATATACTACAAACCAATTTTTTTTTTGCCTATTGCAAAGTCAATCAAGCAACATTGAAAGCAGGGGAGTTGACTTCAGTTCTGAACGAATCTAATGATATGTTGATTCAAACATTTAGTATAACCAGTCCTGATTGGGAGAGAGGTGGAGCTTAACCCATACATGTATGCTGTCATGCTTATGCATCAGGAAAGGAAAATTACTATCAGGTAAGTATAGAATATTCAGTTTTCAGACATGTCGGCCGATGTGAAGCTGTGATGGGTACAATCAGTGGTGGCTGGTGCTAAATATTTCAGGGGGGGTGGCAAACTAACGCTATCAACCCCCCCCGGATGGATGGGAAGGTGGCAATCGCCTCAAGCACCAGAACATATATGGCGGCAAGGCGACTCTCCTGTACAAAATCATGTAGCTGTATGTGATTTCGCACTTCTGGGTCTGGGGCGCGCATGCCCTACTCCCGCTGTGATTGGACATTGAGTCCAATGGGACCCGCCGATTGCTATAACTTTTGCGCAAACCAATCGATATACGCTTATTGGGATTTTTTTTTACCAAAGATATGCAACAAAATACGTATTGGGCTAAATCGATGAAGAAATTAGATTTTTTACATTTTTTTTTATTGAATGTGTTTTATAGCAGAAAGTAAAAAAAAATATATATATTTTTTCAAAATTGACATTGTCTTTTTTTGCTTATAGCGCAAAAAATTAAAAGGTGATCAAATACCACCAAAAAGCTATATCTGTGGGAAAAAAAAGGACATACATTTTATTTGGGTACAGTGTTGCATGACCGCGCAATAGTCAAAGTAACGCAGTGCCATATCACAAAAAAATGGCCTGCTCATGAAGGGGGGTAAACCTTCCGGAGCTAAAGTGGTTAAAGGATAGGTTTACTTTTAGTGTCATGTTACACCCATAGTCAAGGAGTAACATATTATTAAAGCACATGCCCGGATTCCACCGGACTCCCACCGTAATTGTGAAAGTGGGCAGTGGTTTTTCTCCCTGCACCCGCTCCGCCCACACAGCCACATCATTCATTCAGAGTTCTGTGAATGAATAAATGAACTACAAGTCCCATCTGCATCTTGTAGTCCTCAATGAATTGCAAAGGTGCTGGTGAGCGCTCTTGTAGTTCATTGATCTTCCTGGACTTTAGTAACTGTCTGCTTGTATGAGAGATATGGGCAGATAGCTATACTGAGGGGGTTATTTACTAAAGGCAAATCCACTTTGCACTACAAGTACACTTGAAAGTGCACTGAAAGTGCACTTGGAAATGCAGTTGCTGTAGATCCGAGGAGGACATGCAAGGAAAATAAAAAACAGCATTTTAGCTTGCACATGATTAGATGATAAAATCAGCAAAGCTTCCCCTCATTTCAGATCTACCCCTCAGATTTACAGCGACTGCACTTCCAAGTGCACTTTCAAGTGCACTTGCAGTGCATTTGTAGTACAAAGTGGATTTGCCTTTCGTAAATAACCCCCATAGTGTCTGTAGGAGCCTGATTTTTTTTTTTTTTTTTTAATGTGAACTATACTTTAACCTTTATTCATATATGTTGATTTTGATATAATTAGTGATGTGTTTTGTAAAGGGGTTTCTAGAGGTTTTTGAATATCTACTATATGCCCTTTACACTATATACTCATTATGCATCAGTTAGATTATGGGAATTAATTTTGGTTTAGGATGATTGCTTATTTTTTTAATTTGCATTTATTTTTCAATCATCTTTTTCACTTACATTTCTTGATATGAGTTGTAGTCTTTTTGCATCAGGTTTTGTTAGTGTATTATGTTTTTAAATGTAGGTTCTACAAGTGTCTGTTTCATTATCTGCCAATGGTTTGAGTGTAAAGCTGGGTACTGGGTGTATATGTATGGTTTGTTTCTCATTCACACAGCGGGTTGAACGAAAAAAAAAAGACAGGTTTCCAGCATCAACGAAAGTAATACTGATGCAGGGATCTTCCCCACTGCACTATGGTATTCTGACAGGAGGGGGCGCCCCATCAGAATACAGGGTTAATCAAAGGGAGGGGCTGGGCATGACCCAGCTGTCTTGGTCCACATGGGAACCAATGGCAGAATATATGGAAGGTGGAGGCTCCTTAAGAACCAATTTAAAGAACTAGGCTGCAAGTTGAACGGAAGGACCTCCAAGGTGATATTCTCTGAAATACTGCCTGTGCCATGCGCAACACAGGAAAGGCAGGGGGAGATTAGAGAGCTGAATGCATGGCTAAAGACCTGGTGTAAGAAGGAGGGATTTGGGTTTTTAAAGCACTGGGCTGACTTTTCATTTCATATGCTAAAGATGGTTTGCACCTAAATGGAAGGGGGTCTACTGTGCTGGGGGAGAGGTTTATGGGCATTTAAACTAGGATTGGGGTGGGTGAATTAGATTATAATGGGTCAGACAGGTCAGACAGGTCAGACAGGGGTCAGCCCCTATTGGTGGGTGGAATGGGAAAAAATGGGGGGGCAGATGATATGAAGGTTCCCGTGTTACAAACAACCATTGGAAATGGTACTATTTGTACTAAAATAAAAAATATGCAACATACGTTTGCAAAATGTGACAATGAATTAAAGTGTTTGTTCACCAATGGCAAAAGTCTGCCAAGCAAAATAGGCAATAGGTTGGAAGCTCTGGTGCACGAGGAGAACTATGATCTGGGTTATTAATATTCCTGGCTATGCTCTTTCAGAAAGACAGGGTAAAATGGTGGGGTGGTGGTGTCTGTCTCTATGTGAGAAGTAAGAAAAATAAAAACTGCGCTAGGAGAAAATGAATATTAGTGAGGATAATAAAGTGAAAGCATACAATAAATAAATATTGGAAAAAAAAAAAAAAAAAAGAAAAAAACACAAAAACAGCTGCGGTTATAAGTGAGGTACACCAATACAAATATAAAGCAAAAAAACCGCGCTAGAAAATATTAAACAATGTTTGAAGTGTAAAGTCCAAAAAGAGTCCAATGATAATAGTAGGTGATGCAAAATCCTCAGTGTGATAAAAAAAGTGATAATTCAATTGGGATACATCTATGTGGTGAAATGCTTACCAGAACGTAAGCCAAAATAAGACAGATGGCTTAAACCCAGCCTGGGCCTTTATAGGGCGATTCCAATATGGCAGGATCACTTGTATTCGTGTGGCAAATTCAAGTCCGCATAGGGTTACCCAGAAAATAAATGGCAAAAAACATAGCGTAATACTGCTACGATAATAAACATAAAAAAGAAAAAAAGGGGGTGCAACACTCAACAGCCCAAATCATATAAAATCATAAAGCATCCTGTGTCTGCAACATACACAGGAAGGTGAGGTGAGTGACATGCAATAACTAGTGCTCCTAAATAAATAAGTAAACCTCCAGATGAGTCAGCTCTTCAGACAGCAAGGATAGGCAAGCATATACCTATCACCCAAAAGGAGGAATAGAGAAAAACTTCCACCAAGTGCACAGATACATATAGCAGCTTACGAGATGGCAAACCGGTGTGCGCAATCTCCACACAGTTCAGAGGCTTCACCTCATAAGCGTGACAGAAGATCTATCTAAGGTAAACCTCTTGGGTTCCTGCTTACCAGATGGCCAATAAAGAAACACAAGCCGAAATCCTGATGGAAAAATGGCATAGGTACGTCCTGGCAATCCCGTCCCGGACTCAAGTGCCAGTCCTTAGGTTTGATGGCTGCATTCGGTTTCTTTTTTTTTCAGGCTTATTTTCCCCTGTTGATCCTGCCAGTAACACACTTTCTGTCCTAGAGTAATAACGTTCACTCACTAGACTATCTTTTGCATACCTCCGTCTCAAAATGTTGGGAGGTATGCAAAAGATAGTCTAGTGAGTGAACATTATGAGTGGGAGGAAGGGGGTGGGTTGGGGGTTCCTGAGAGGGGGAACTTGATGGTGGTAGTTAATGTTTCACAACAAGTTCGGGTATTAGTCCATGTAAGGATAAAATGATGCTGAATAAATGGAAGGCAGCCAGTCTATAAAAGCTAGAAGAAGCTCTGGAACAAATAAAAAAGCAAGAAGGACGGCGCCCTCTAAGTGCAGCATGTATGTTAAAAATATTTATTACAATAGATAAAAACACTCACATTTGAGTTGCTAAAAACCAGCATGTAAAGTAGTTTCATCCGCGTGCTCTCGGGGGATGTGGGTGTCACGGGCCAGTGGAGGGGTTCCTGGGATGTGAGTCCAGTAACCTGGGTCCTGGTAGCTGTTCCAGTGGTGCCGAGGGTCCTCAGAGCCTCCGGGCGGCCAGGATGTCGGTCATGGATGCATAGCCTGATGAAGGAGCACGCATGCTCCGAACGCGAAGCACTGCCCGCCTCACCCCGCTCCCGGAAGTGAAGACACAGGTCAGCACGGCGCTCCACGAAGGATCCATGACCGACATCCTGGCCGCCCGGAGGCTCTGAGGACCCTCGGCACCACTGGAACAGCTACCAGGACCCAGGTTACTGGACTCACATCCCAGGAACCCCTCCACTGGGCCGTGACACCCACATCCCCCGAGAGCACGCGGATGAAACTACTTTACATGCTGGTTTTTAGCAACTCAAATGTGAGTGTTTTTATCTATTGTAATAAATATTTTTAACATACATGCTGCACTTAGAGGGCGCCGTCCTTCTTGCTTTTTTAATCTCAAACCATGCAGAGCTTATTATCAATATTCATATAAAAGAACATCTGGGTAGCAGTGAGCATAACATGATTTCATATAATGTTAGCTGTAAGCAACAAACACATATGGGAAACATAAAAATACCTAACTTTAAGAGAACAAATATTTCAAAGGGGAGGGCTGCTCTCCAATACTTAGACTGGGAGTGAATATTGGCATCAATGGACACAGAACAGAAATGGGAATTCTTCAAAAAGACTTAATGCAAACTCACTGCAAAGTATATTCCCATGGGCAATAAGTTTAAAAGGCTAAAAATAAAACCTATGTGACTCATGGCCAAAGTTAAAATGGCTATAAATAATAAGAAAATAACTTTAAAAAAATATAAAAATGAAGGAACACTATCATCGTTTAAATGCTACAAAGAATATAACAGAATATGTAAAAAGGAAATCAAGGATGCAAAAATTCAAAACAAATGGCAGATTGCAAAAGATAGTAGGACAAAGCCCAAAAGATTCTTCAAATATATTAATAGTAAAAAGGTCAGATCTGAGCATGTAGGCCCTTTACAAAATAATCTAGAGTGGGTAAGGGGGGACAAAGACTTTCTTCAGCTCTGTGTATACAAAGGAGCATGGGGGAGCTCATGTCCATAATGGGGATGGTATTCACACAGCCCAAATGATCCAAAATGGCTTAAATGTGATATGGTCCAGAAATATTTAGACAGAATAAAAGGTGGATAAAGCACCTGGACCAGATGGTTTCCACCCACGGATCCTAAAAGAATTGAGTTCTGTAATTTCTGTCACACACCTGGTTGGTGAGCCTGATGTTTAGAGGAAGGCCTCTCATACAGCTCCTGCTCGAGAACTACTGATAGTGAGACAGCAGCCACTGGAGCACGGCAGGGTAAGAGTGCCTAGGATCAGTCCAGAAGTCTGTGCAGGTAGTAGCCAGGAACTCACAGACAGGAAGCCGGACTTGGCTGGTAGCAGGCAGGTGAGGCAGCAGACAGGGTGGCAGACAGGCTGGCAGACTTGGCTGATGACAGACTGTGGATGCACAACAGGAAGCAGGAACCTGGAGGTGCTGAGCTGGACTGAAGGAGCTGTAGCAGGTTGGAGGAGCTGGAAACAGGGTCAGGCGAGCCGGGTCGGTAACAGACAGGCAGATCAGACATAAATGGCAGGCAGGAGCGTAGTCGGGTCACAGGCAGGGTTGGCAACAGATGCAGGGTAAACAGCAACAGCAGGCAGAGACAGAGTCCGTAGTTAAGCCAGGGGTCGGAGCAAGAAGCAGACAGGGGTAGTTGGGAGCAGGCCGGATCAGAAGTCAAACACAGGAATCAGGATTCACATAAACGCTGTAGACCAAGCAGCAGTTAGACAGCGCTGAAGCTCCATTTAAATATGCAGTTTGGTGCCAGTCCTGGTGACAGGCATGCGCGGTCGCGTTCACACATGCGTGTTCACATATGTGCCCATGGCTGCTCTGCTTTTTTTTTGTTGGTGCCTGCGCACATGTGTGTGTCTGGGAATGGCAGCTGTACAATGCAGATGTCTTTCCTGACATTGCCCCCTCCTTACTGGCAGCCTCCAGATGCCCAGTTGGTTCTTCTTTTGGGGATAACTGCGGAAGAAGGCATGAACCAAGTTCATAGCATGTACATTCTGCTCTGGCTCCCAGGAGTTTTCCTCTGGTCCTTAACCCTTCCATTTAATCAGGTATTGCACTTGACCCCTTCTCCTTCTGCAGTCCACAATTTCCTCAACCTCAAACTCCTCATCTCCATTGACGATCACAGGTTCAGGGGGTCTAGTCTCCCAATTTTGAAAAGGATCTGGCACTGTGGGCTTTAATAATGACACATGGAACAATGAGTGTATCCTGAAAGATTCCAGTAATGACAGTTCATAGGAAACATCGTTAATTTTCCTTCTCACTGGGAATGGCCCCACAAATTTAGGATGTTGTTGAGCTGCAAACACGAGGTCGATGAAGCAACTGCAAGCCCCTGAGTCAACGATTGATGATTTCCTGGAAGCTGGAAGGAGACAGGGAGCGCAATATGAGCTGAGGTTTTGACAGGGGCGCCTGGCTTGCTGAAGAGACGGAGAGACAACTACGTAATTTAGCTGGACAATTCTGCACATAGTGGCCGGCTCCTCCACAGTAGAGGCAGAGAACGTTCTTCAAAGGAACGTGATGGACGAATCAGGCCAAGTCGTATGGGTGTTACTGCTTCTGGTGCAGAGGGAACCAACTTGACAGATGTTGGCTGAGCAGGAACTGGAACTTTAGGCATCATCCATACAGGCTGGGACGGAAATGCAGATTTTTCCCACCTGTGTTCTCGTAGGCGATGATCGATCTGAATTGATAATGTTATTAAACCTTCCAGAGAACTTGTCGCACCCACACGAGTTAATTCATCCTTCAGGCTTTCTGATAACCCCAGGCGGAATTGATGTCATAGAGCTGCGTTGTTCCAGCCGGTGTCTGCACTCCAGCATCTGAAGTCCGTAACATAGTCCTCGACCGCTCTGCGGCCTTGCTGGAGTGCACGGAGAGAGGACTCGTCAGTAGTAGTTTGTTGAGGGTCCTCATACAATTGCGACATTGCCTGGAAAAAGGAGGACATGGTATTTAGTTGTGCATCCTTTATTTCTAACAGACGATGATCCCAAGTTTGGGGTTCATCCTGGAGCAAGAATATGATGAATCCCACCTTTGTAGTTTCTGCTGAAAAAGTCTGTGGTTGGAGTGAAAAATAGAGATGACAGGCATTGTGGAATGCTCTAAACTTAGTCTGGTCTCCAGAGAACCTTAAGATCTTGGTACTCATGGTTCAGGAAATGTCATTCCTGCTGCAGGAACAGCACTGGTAGCAGATGAAGGCAGGACTTGCACAGGTTCCTCAAGTTGAATGTATTTCTCCTGCAGGGCCTTGACTGCTTGTGTAAGACCTGCAAGACTCTGGCAGACTTCATGTAAGGGAGAGGTTCCTCCTTCAGGCTCAGTCATGGCTGCTTGGCATTGTCAAGTACCTGGTTGGTGAGCCTGACGTGTAGAGGAAGGACTCTCGTACAGCTCTGGCTAGTGAAATACTGATAGTGAGACAGCAGCCACTGGAGCACAGCGGGTTAAGAGTGCCTAGGAGCAGTCCAGAAGTCTGTGCAGGTAGTAGCCAGGAACTCACAGGCAGGAAGCTGGACTTAGCTGGTAGCAGGCAGATGAGGCAGCAGACAGGCTGGCAGACTTGGCTGATGACAGACTGTGGAAGCAGGGTCAGGCGAGCCGGGTCGGTAACAGACAGGCTGGTCAGACTTAAACGGCAGGCAGAAGTCGGGTCACAGGCATGGTTGGCAACAGAAGCAGGGTAAACAGGAACAGCAGGCAGAGACAGGGTTCGTAGTCAAGCCAGGGGTCGGGGCAGGAAGCAGACAGTGGTAGTCGGGAGCAAGCCGGATCAGTATCAGAAGTCAAACACAGGAATCAGGATTCACATAAACGCTGTAGACCAAGCAGCAATTAGACAGCGCTGAAGCTCCATTTAAATAGGTCATTTAGCGCCAGTCCTGGTGACGTCGGCAGAATGGCACCCCTGGGCGAACCGCCATACCCGTACGGCGGCTCCTTTAAGAGCCGTAGCAGGTGCGCCCGCTGCACAGCAGGGGGACCCGCGATCACGGGCACAAGAGGGAGAATGGGGATTTGTGTGTGTAAACACACAAATCCTGGTTCTGACAGGGGAGGAAAAACAGATCGTTTGTTCCTACTAAGTAGGAACAACGAAGTGGCTCCTCCTCGAGTCAGTCCTATCCCCTCAGTTAGAAACATACCTAGAGAACACATTTAACCCCTTGATCGCCCCCTAGTGTTAACCCCTTTCCTGCCAGTGACATTTACACAGTAATCAGTGCATTTTTATAGCACTGATCGCTGTATAAATGTCATTGGTCCCAAAAAAGTGTCAAAATTGTCCGATTTGTCTGCCGCAGTCCCGATAAAGATCGCTGCCATTACTAGCAAAAAAAAAAAATAATAATAAAAATGCCATAAATCTATTCCCTATTTTGTAGACGCTAAATTTTTTGCACAAACCAATCAATATACGCTTATTGCATTTTTTTTTTAACAAAAATATGTAGAGGAATACATATCGGCCTAAACTGATGATGAAATTTGTTTAAAAAAAAAATAGATATTTATTATAGCAAAAAGTAAAAAATATTGTTTTTTTTCAAAATTGTCAGTAATTTTTTGTTTATAGCGCAAAAAATAAAAACCAGAGTTGATCAAACACCACCAAAAGAAAGCTCTATTTGGGGGGAAAAAGGGACGTTGAATTTATTTGGGTACAACGTCGCACAACCGCGCAATTGTCAGTTAAAGCGACACAGTGCCGTATCACAAAAATGGCCTGGTCAGGAAGGGGGTAAATCCTTCCAGGGCTCAAGTGGTTAAAAAGGATCAAAGTCTTTACCAAGTAACTATAGACCTGTTAATTTAACTTCTATAGTTGGGAAGATACTGGAGAGTTCAATAAAAGACCACAAAGACGAGTTTTTGCTGGAAAAAAAATATTTTAAGTAACAGACAGCATTGATTCATGAAAAACAGAAGCTGTCAAACAAACCTTATTTATTTTTATGAGGAGGTAAGTAAAACCTTGGGGTGGCTGTGCACGTGGTATACGTGGATTTTGCAAAAGGGTTTGACAGTTCCCTAAACATGACTAATGAGTAAGGTAAAGTCTACAGGCTTGGTAAGATCAATTTGTTAATTGATAGAAAACTGGCTTAAAAAACAAATTCAGAGTAATGAATAATGATTGCTACTCTGAATGGTCTAAGGTTATCAGTGATGTACCCCAAAGTTCAGTGTTGGGGCCCTTACTTTTTAATATCTTCTATAGGGTCTGGGATTAAAAGTACAATTTCTGTCTTTGCAGATGACACCAAGCTATGCAGTGGGATAACATCCTTACAGGATGTCTCTAACTTACAAGCCAACCTCAATGCACTGTCTAATTGGGCAACTAGGTAGCAAATGAGGTTTAATGTTGATAAATGTAAAGTTATGCACTTGGGGGCTTGGGGGCATGCATCATACATATACAACTGGGGGAATCCATAGTGGAGAAATATCTGGGGGTTTTGGTAGAACATAAGCTCAATAATAGCATGCAATGCCAAGCTGCGGTTTCCAAAGCGAGCAAAGTCCTTTCTTGTATTAAGGGGTGTGGACTCCAGTGTGAGATATCATTTTGCCCCTGTTCAAATCATCAGTAAGACCTTATCTGGAATATGCAGTTCAGTTTTGGGCACCAGTTCTCAAAAAGGATATCAGGGAACTGAAGAAAGTGCAGAGAAGGGCAACCAAACTGATAAGAGGCATGGAGGAGCTCAGCTATGAGGAAAGATTAGAGGAACTGAATTTATTCTCTCTTGAGAAGAGGAGATTAAGGGGTGATATGATCAACGTGTATAAATACAAAAGTGGTCCATATAGAGAACTTGGTGTTGAGGTATTTACTTTAAGGTAATCACAAAGGACGAGGGGGCACTCTTTACATCTAGAGTAGGGATGAGCCGAACACCCCCCTGTTCGGTTCGCACCAGAACATGCAAACAGGAAAAAAGTTTGTTCGAACGCGCGAACACCGTTAAAGTCTATGGGACACGAACATGAATAATCAAAAGTGCTAATTTTAAAGGCTTATATGCAAGTTATTGTCATAAAAAGTGTTTGGGGACCTGGGTCCTGCCCCAAGGGACATGGATCAATGCAAAAAAAAGTTTTAAAAACGGACGTTTTTCAGGAGCAGCGATTTTAATAATGCTTAAAGTGAAACAATAAAAGTGTAATATCTCTTTAAATTTCATAGCTGGAGGGTGTCTATAGTATGCCTGTAAAGGGGCGCATGTTTCCCGTGTTTAGAACAGTCTGACAGCAAAATGACATTTCAAAGAAAAAAGTCATTTAAATCTACTCGCGGCTATTGCATTGCCGGTCCGACAATACACATAAAAGTTCATTGATAAAAACGGCATGGGAATTCCCCACAGGGGAACCCCGAACCAAAATTTAAAAAAAAAATGACGTGGGGGTCCCCCTAAATTCCATACCAGGCCCTTCAGGTCTGGTACGGATATTAAGGAGAACCCCGGCCAAAATTTAAAAAAAAAAATGACGTGGGGGTCCCCCTAAATTCCATACCAGACCCTTCAGGTCTGGTATGGATTTTAAGGGGAACCCCATGCCAAAATTAAAAAAAAAAACGGCGTGGGGTCCCCCCAAAAATCCATACCAGACCCTTATCCGAGCAGGCAACCTGGCAGGCTGCAGGAAAAGAGGAGGGACGAGAGAGCGCCCCCCCCTCCTGAACCGTACCAGGCCACATGCCCTCAACATTGGGAGGGTGCTTTGGGGTAGCCCCCCAAAACACCTTGTCCCCATGTTGATGAGGACAAGGGCCTCATCCCCACAACCCTGGCCGGTGGTTGTGGGGGTCTGCGGGGGGGGGCTTATTGGAATCTGGAAGCCCCCTTTAACAAGGGGACCCGCAGATCCCGGCCCCCCCCTGTGTGAAATGGTAAGGGGGTACAAAAGTACCCCTACCATTTCACTAAAAAACTGTCAAAAATGTTAAAAATGACAAGAGACAGTTTTTGACAATTCCTTTATTTAAATGTTTCTTCTTTCTTCTATCTTCCTTCATCTTCTTCTTCTTCTTCTCCTGTGCCCCCCTACCTTAAAGCGGAACTTCACTCTCTCAATCAACATTTATTATTTGTAATCCTTCTAGCATTAGTAAATAAATAGGAAAGTATATCATATTTACTTGTTAAACTTTTTTTTTTAATTCCTTCAGTTACTTCCTGGTTTCCATGCCTAGGTAAATTATGTCATACATCCCAAGAGTCTTCAGGAGGGGCGGAGGGGTTTGCTGAGCTAAGAACACCCTGTATGCCTAAACTAAGGGCAAATGGATTCTAAGAAGTAAATGCTACATTAATCATCTGCCAATACCCAAGATGGCCACAGCCAGAAATGTTAGGGAGGTGTTTTTCAAAGTGAATTCTCAGCAAAATAAAGCAAGGAGACGTGGATAGATGGCTCAGTTTGCTTTGAATAACAAAAATTAATTCAATAGTGTCTTTGGTTTGTGGTGCTCAGATACAGTGTAGTTACGTTTTAATAAACTGTTGCACCTGGGCTCCTGTCTCATCTGTCCTCCACTTGTCCCAGCCCTGGGACACAAGTGACACATAGGTGAGACTTTTTTGCCAGGACAGTAGAAACACTAAAAATGTTGCCACATTTTGGAGAGTAAACACCACAAGGTGTTTTTTTAAGAGGCATGGTAAGTTTTTTTGAAGATTTCATTTTTCTGCCACAAGCTATTGGAAAATGCTGTAAGAAAATGAAAATGTATTTTTTTTACACAAAGTTGTACTTAAAGTGGAGTTCCACACAAAAATGGAACTTCCGCTTTTCGGAACCCTCCCCCCCTCCGGTGTCACATTTGGCACCTTTCAGGGGGGAGGGGGGTGCAGATACCCGTCTAAGACAGGTATTTGCACCCACTTCCGGCATAGACTCCCATGGGAGTCTACGCCTCTTCTCGTCCCCACCGCGCTGTCTCCTGGGAACACACAGCTCCCAGGAGAGAGTGGGGACCACTTGGGACGCGCAGCGTGACTCGCGCATGCGCAGTAGGGAACCGGGAAGTGAAGCCGCAACGCTTCACTTCCTGATTCCCTCACCTAGGATGGCGGTGGCAGCTGCCGAGAACCGAGCGGGTTCTCGGCGTCCCCTGCCGACATTGCTGGACCCTGGGACAGGTAAGTGGCCATGTATTAAAAGTCAGCAGCTGCAGTATTTGTAGCTGCTGGCTTTTAATATATTTTTTTTTTTTTTGGCAGTGTGGGTGAACCCCCGCTTTAATAAGAAATTTCTACCACGCAACATGGGCATACTTAGAATTACACCCTGAAAAACATTCTGCTACTCCTCGCAAGTATGACGATATCACATATGAAAGACTTTTCAATGTTTGGACTGATTATGTACCAGACATTGGGGTTGATTTACTAAAACTGGAGAGTGCATAATCTGTTGCAGCTCTGTTTGGAAACCCAATCAGCTTCAAGTTTTCTTTTGTCAAAGCTTAATTGAACAAGCTGAAGTTAGAAATTGGCTTCCATGCACAGCTGCACCAGATTTTGCACTCTCCATTTTTAGTAAATCAACCCCATTGCATCTTGTGTATCATAAAAAAAAACAACCAACATAGTTACATAGTAGGTGAGGTTGAAAAAAGACACAAGTCCATCAAGTCCAACCTATGTGTGTGATTTATCAGTATTACATTGTATACCCCTGTATGTTGCGGTCATTCAGGTGCTTATCTAATAGTTTTTTCAAACTATTGATGCCCCCCCCCCCCGCTGAAACCACCGCCTGTGGAAGGGAATTACACATCCTTGCTGCTCTTACAGTAAAGAAACCTCTACGCATTTTACGGTTAAACCGCTTTTCTTCTAATTTTAATGAGTGGCCACGTGTATTAAACTCCCTTACGCGAAAAAGTTTTATCCTTTTTACCTATTACCACTATGGTATTTTTAAATTGAAATCATATCCCCTCTCAAGCGTCCCTTCTCCAGAGAGAACAAGTTCAGTGATTGCAACCTTTCTTCATAACTAATCCTCCAGACCCTTTATTAGCTTTGTTGCCTTTCTTTGTACTCTCTCCATTTCCAGTACATCCTGGTGCCCAGAACTGGACAGCATACTCCAGGTGAGGCCAGACCAAAGTCTTGTAAAGTGGGAGAATTATTGCTTTACCCCTGGAGTTAATCCCCTTTTTAATGCATGCCAATATTCTGTTTGCTTTGTTACCAGCAGCCTGGCATTACATTCTATTGCTGAGCCTATCATCTACTAGGACCCCCGGGTCCTTTTCCATCCTAGATTCCCCCAGAGGTTCACCCCCTAGTGAGTAGATTGCATTCATATTTTTGCCACCCAAATGCATTACTTTACATTTTTCTACATTAAACCTCATTTGCCATGTAGTTGCCCACCCCATTAATTTGTTCAGATCTTCTTGCAAGGTTTCCACATCCTGCGGAGAAGGTATTGCCCTGCTTAGCTTAGTTTCATCCGCAAATACAGAGATTGAACTGTTTACCCCATCCTCCAGGTCATATATGAACAAATTAAGCAGGATTGGTCCCAGCACAGAACCCTGAGGGCCCCACTTCCCACCCCTGACCATTCTGAGTATTCCCCATTTATTTCCACCCTCTGGACTCGCCCTTGTAGCCAGTTTTCAATCCATGTACTCACCCTATGGTCCATGCCAACGGACCTTACTTTCTACAGTAAACGTTTATGGGGAACTGTCTCAAATGCTTTTGCACAATCCAGATACACCACGTCTACGGGCCTTCCTTTATCTAAATGGCAGCTCACCTCCTCATTGAAGGTTAATAGATTGGTTTGGCAAGAAAGAATCTTCATGAATCCATGCTCCATTACTGCTAGATACTATTTTCATTACTAAAATCTTGCATATAGTCCCTTATCATCCCCTCCAAGAGCTTGCAGACTATTGATGTTAGGCTGACTGGTCTGTAATTCCCAGGAATGTATTTTGGCCCTTTTTTAAATATTGGTGCTACACTGGCTTTTCTCCAATCAGCTGGTACCATTCCAGTCAGTAGACTGTTAGTAAAAATTAGGAACAATGGTCTGGCAATTACTGGACTGAGTTCCCTAAGTATCCTCGGGTGCAAGCTATCTGGTCCCGGTGATTTATTAACCACTCCGCGCCCACGCTATAGCCGAAAGACGGCTACAGCACGGCGCTTATTTGCCGGGAGGGCGTCCCTGGATGTCTTCCTGTTTACTCGTTCCCCGCGCGCCGCCGCAGGCACGCATCAGGGTAAATCTGTGTTGGCCGTGTCCCTTGGACACAGCCAATCACAGATCATGCTAAATGGCCAATCACAGTGGCCATTTAGCACTCGATCGGCGTGTCCAATGAGAAATGATCTCAAGTGTAAAAATATGAGATCATCTCTCATTGCCAGCTCTCCCTCCTCACGCAGAGACTGCATGTGAAGAGGGAGAGCTTCTGTGCTGAAGCTTGTGAGTTCCAACAGTAAAAAAACAGTAAATACAGTGCCCACCATACCTATCAGTGCCATCTGTCTGCCATCTGTCAGTCCCATCTGTCATCAGTGTCACCTGTCAGTGCCATCTGTCATCAGTGCCACCTGTCAGTGCCATCTGTCATCAGTGCCATCTGTCAGTGCCATCTGTCATCGCCATCTGTCATCAGTGTCATCTGTCATTAGTGCCATCTGTCATTAGTGCCACCTGTCAGTGTGACGTGCCATCTGTTTTCAGTGTCACGTGTCATCAGTGCCACGTATCAATGCCATCTGTCATCAGTGCCACATCAGTGTCACGTGTTATCAGTGTCACGTGTTATCAGTGCCATCTGTCATCAGTGCCACATCAGTGTCACGTGTCATCAGTGCCATGTCTTAGTGCCATTTGTCATCAGTGTCACGTGTCATCAGTGCCTTCTGTCATCACCAACAATATCTAGCAGATTATTTTCAGCCGAGGAGGCGTACAATATTCTTGCGGCCGACAAGAGCAATGGGGAGCTCTCCGCTTCGGATTCCTCCACAAATTCAGATTCTGAGTCTGACGTTGACTACGAGCGTGTCCTAAGCAGTGGAACACTGACAGCCTCAGAGGAGGATGAGAGTCCGCCCGCCAGATGAAGGCGTTCTGGTGAGTAGGCAGTGCCATCCACCAGCACCGCAGTGCCATCCACCAGCACCGCAGTACCTCGGCAAGAAAGGCCACGTACCAATGGGGTGTCACCTCAGTCCCAAAGAGTTAGGTCCCATGCCAGCCTTCCCTAATCCCTTCAGAGCCCCTTGTGGCTTCCTCCTAATTCAGGAGAAGCTAACATTCCCCCTTTCACTGCCCAGCCAGGAGTCCAGGTGGACACAGAAAATTTTTCCCCGATAGATTTTTTCCATTTAATTTTTACTGAGGACATGCTAGCATCAATTGTGGCCCAGTGCAACCTGTATGCACAACAAATCATAGCAAGTAACCCAACATCCTATTATGCCCGTCCCTACAAGTGGAGAGCCCTAACAGTGGAGGAGTTTACATTTTTTTGGGGTCTCACATTCTATATGGGACTAACCAAAAAAATGAATTATGTTCATATTGGTCAACCCTCCCCATCCACCACATGCCCATCTTTTCCTCAGTAATGCCCAGAACCAGATATATCATGATTATGAAATTCCTACACTATAATGATAATACCCAGTGCCCTCCCCGAAATGACCCAAATTATGATAAGATTTATAAAATTTGGCCACTACAAAATTATTTTTCTGAAATCTTCCCCCAGTTGTTTACCCCAGACCAACACATATGCGTGAATGAGTCCCTTGTCAAATTTACTGGCAGACTGGGCTTTAAACAATTTATTCCTACCAAAAGGGCCTGCTATGGGGTGAAGATGCATAAATTGCGCGACCGAGCCACAGGGTATACATATGCCTTCATGGTATACAAAGGGAAGGACACCCAGCTACATCCAGACTACATGGGATCAATTGGGAAAGTCATTTGGGAACTCATAAACCCACTCCTGGAGAAAGGCTACCATTTATACGTAGATAACTTTCATACAAGTTTGCCCCTGTTCCCGCAACTTTCACAGAAAGAACACTCCAGCATGTGGCACCATAAGGACAAACTGGAAGGGCTTTCCTCAAAGCCTCATCAACAAGAAGTTAAGAAGAGGGGAGACGGCGAGTTTGCGGAATGAGGAAATTCTGGCTGTGAAGTGAAGGGACAGAAGGGATGTCTACATGCTTTCTACGATCCACAATAATACATTCATGGAGATCACCAGGAGGAATGGCCCAATCCAAAAGTCAACCTGTATCCATGAATACAATATGTTCATGGGGGGTGTCGACTTCAATGACCAAATGCTCGAACCCTACCTTGCCACAAGATGAACTTACCAGTGGTATAAAAAATATCAATTTATTTGTTTAATTTGGCCATATACAACAGCAATATTATCTATCGCAACTCCACTGAAAGACCCAAACCCTTCCTTGGCTACCAGGAGGAAATCATCACTGCCCTTATATTCCGGAACGGCTCACCAGAAAACATTTGATCCGATGTGATTAGCAGACTCTCCCAACGCCACTTTTCCGATAAAATCCCTCTCAGACCAACAGGCCAAAAACGACAGAAAAATTCCGGGTGTGCACCAGAAGAGGAGTTAGAAAAGACACCACTTATTATTGTCCCCAGTGTCCTTCCCAACCAGGCCTCTGCATAGTTGACTGTTTCCGCCGTTACCATAATTCACTAAATTATTAGTGAAGTATGGTAAACATTACCCTCACTTCCTGCCACTTACCTTCACACCCCTTATGCCTTTGCTTGCTCTGTAACTGACCCTGGCTTGTTATTCACCACGCTTCTGCCTATTGATTCTGTTCATACCTCTGCCTGATCTGGAGCTGACCCTGGACTGTTTGACCATGCTTTTTGCCTGCCACTTGGACTGATCTTGTACCCTGCCACTGGACTAGTGGGATTAATAACACAGGGGTCTCACATATGTGAGGGGCTCCATAATTGTTTTTCTGGATGAAGAAAACTATTTTTTTTCGTTTTCTCATTCCTAGATTAGGGTCTGGAGACTCGAAGGCTTCAAAGAGATTAGGGTGGGAGAAGCCTCTACCCCGTCCCCATTCTGTCCTGAATGAGGCCCTACTTCTGCCTGCAGGACCTATGCCATTATGCCTCTGCCTGTCACATGAACTGACCACACCACATGGACCATGCTCCTGCCTACTACCAGGACCAATATTTTGGCACTGCTGACAATCTCTGCCTGCACTGACCCTGAACTTTATATGGACAGAATCCCTGCCTGCTGCCTGTACTGACTATGGACAGTATTCCTGCCTGTTACCTGGACAATTGCGTTCGCTTTTGCTGACCAAGTCCCTGCCTGCTGCCTGGACCAGCGCTATCCTCCTGTGGACAACTGCGCTACTAAAGCCACAGGTAATCTTTTGTTTTCCCTTTGCTCAGCAGAATGTATTTTGGGGTATAATTCTTGGTATGTGCTTGCTATGTGTCCCTAGAACACCGACGGTGTTCCTTGCATGTTGGGCCTCTGTATGTGGACAGGTAATGTGTAATAGGTGGTTGAGAAATGAGATGTGTAATTTATGCTCCTAGAATGCCTGAAGGTGCTATTTCAATATTGGGCCTCTGTATGTGGTCAGGCTGTGTAAAAGTCTCACACATGTGGTATTGCCATACTCAGGAGGAGTAGCAGAACGTATGTTGGGGTGTCATTTTTGCTATGTACATACTATGTGTTGGAAATATCTTATAAATGGACAACTTTGTGTAAAAAAAATGCATTTTCATTTTTTTCCCACATTTTCCAAAAACTTCTGGAAAAAAATGTACCGTTCAAAAGACTCATTATGCCTCATAGATTATACGTTGGGGTGTTAGCTTTCCAAAATGTCACTGCTGCTGGCTGAACAGACTGTGATGACACTGCTACTGGTATGAATGCAATCAGAAACACTGTTCCTACACTATTCTAGTGACACTAGGGCTGGTGTGTCAGTAATCAGGAACACTATTGCTGGCTTACACTGGTGTGGTGACAGTGTGACTGGGCTAGCAGCAATCAGGAATGCTGGTCCTGGTTGCACTGGTCTAGTGACACTGGTAATGGTTTGGCAACGATCTGGAAAACTGTTGCTGGTTGCGCTAGTTTGGGCCACTGGCACTGGTGTAGCAGTGATCAGGAACACTGTTGGTAGTTTACACTGGTCTGGTGACTCTTATACTGATGTCTCTTATACTTGTGTTGTGGTGATCACAAACACTGTTGCTGGCTGCACTGGTCTGGTGTGGGGGTGATCAGAAACACTGTTTCTAGCTACACTGGTCTGGCACACTGTAACTCAGAGGTCAACAACCCTGTCCTCAGGGCCCACTAACAAGCCAGGTTTTATGTATTACCTTGGGGAGATGCAGACTAGAATACTGCAATCACTGAGCAGCAAATGATATCACCTGTGATGTATTTCAGTTATCTTGCAAACCTGGCCTGTTAGTGGGCCCTGAGGACAGGGTTGATGACCACTGCTGTAACTGGTATGGCAGTGAACAAGAAGACTAACTGGTTGCACTAGTATCGTGACACTAATCGTGTCTGTAACTGGCTGCACCATTCTGGTGACATTCGGACAGGTGTGGTGGTTTTTAGGAACACTGTTGCTGGCTTACACTGGTTTGGTAATGCTGTGACTGGTGTGGTAGTAATCAGGAACACTGTTGCTGTCTGCACTAGTCTGGTTACACCAGAACTGTTATGATGGTGATCAGGAACACGGTTGCTGCCTGCACTAGTTTTCTAACAAGAACTCTTCTATGTGTTTTTTGTATTAAATGCTCAAGTATCTTCCTGGCTACAGAACTTAAACTATCCAGTCTACAATTACTTGGTAAAGACTTTGATCCTTTTTTAAATATGATCATCGCTTTGGCCTTATGCCAATCCAGTGATACCATACCAGTCATTAAATATTTACTAAAAAATTAGAAACAATGGATTTGAAATAACAGAGCTCAACTCTTTGAGGCAAGTCTTTGAGGAAGGTCATCTGGTGCCCAGGATGAAAATGGAAAACTGTACCCCCTCCCGATGTTTATCAGGAAGTCGAGTAAGTGTCTTTTCAAGACAAGAAAATAGTAACCCATAGCATTCATGTCAGAGGACGCAATAATATTTCCCCAGCATCGGTGCTAGTTACCACAATAATAACCCCCAGCATTGGTGCCAGTTTCCTCAATAAAACCCCCCAGCATTGGTGCCAGTTACCACAATAATAGCCCCCAGCATTGGTCCCAGTTTATTTAATTACCCCCAATACTGTTGTCAGTAGCAGCAATGTTAACCCACAGGATCAGTGCTGGTTTATGCAGTAATAACCCCCAACATAGGTGGCAATTTCCCCAATAATAACCCCCAGCACTGATGTCCAGTTCCACAATAATAACCCCCCCGCATAGGTGGTTAGCAGTAGCCACTGTTTATAAATGCCACTGCTTCTCTTACAGACAGTTTCATAATAATAGATACAGTATCTCACAAAAATGAGTACACCCCTCACATTTTTGTGAATATTTTATTATATTATTATTATTATACAGGATTTATATAGCGCCGACAGTTTACGCAGCACTTTACAACATTAGGGCAGACAGTACAAGTACAATACAATTCAATACAGGAGGAATCAGAGGGCCCTGCTCGTTAGAACTTACAATCTAGGAGGGAGGGTCAAGTTATACATAAGGGTAATAGCTGTGGGGGATGAGCTAATGGAGAAAATAGTGCAGTTGTTAGATGGAGGCAGGATAAGCTTCTCTGAATAGGAAAGTTTTCAGGGATCGCCTAAAAGTGAATACATTTGGAGACAGTCTGACAGATTGGGGTAGGGAATTCAAGAGGATGGGCGAGGCTCGGGAGGAGTCCTGGAGGTGGATATGGGAGGACGTGATGAGGGAGCTAGAGAGCAGGAGGTCTTGGGAGGAACGGAGATGGCGATTAGGTTGGTATTTTGAGACTAGGTTAGTGATGTAGCTGGGGGCAGAGTTGTGGATGGCTTTGTAACTTATTGTTAGTATTTTGAATTTAATTCGTTGGGCGAGTGGTAGCCAATGAAGGGATTGGCAGAGAGGGGTAGCAGACACTGAGCGGTTTGTAAGGTGGATGAGTCTGGCAGCAGCATTCATGATGGACTGAAGGGGGGATAGTCTGTTTAAAGGTAAGCCAATGAGGAGTGAGTTGCAGTAGTCAAGGCGAGAGATAACCAGGGAGTGAATCAGCAGCTTTGTGGTTTCATTGGTTAGAAAGGGACGTAGTTTAGAGATGTTGCGGAGGTTGAGGCGGCAGGCTTTGGAAAGTGATTGGATGTGGGGCCGAAAGGAGAGTTCAGAATCCAGGATAACACCTAGCACCCTAACAGGTGGGGACGGGTGGATGGTTTTGCCATTGCTCTTAACAGAGAAGTCAGGGGAAGAGGCACGTGGGGGAGGAAATATTATAAGCTCGGTTTTGGACAAGTTGAGTTTGAGCAAGTGGTGTGACATCCATACAGATATGTCGGTTAGTAAGTTAGTGATGCGTGAGGAGACTGATGGAGTGAGTTGAGGGGTGGAGAGATAGATTTGTGTGTCATCAGCATTATTATATCTTTTCATGTGACAACACTGAATAAATGACACTTTGCTATAATGTAAAGTAGTGAGTGCACAGCTTGTATAACAGTGTAAATTTGCTGTCCTCTCAAAATAATTCAACACACAGCCATTTATGTCCAAACAGCTGGCAACAAAAGTGAGTACACTCCTAAGTGAAAATGTCCAAATTGGGCCCAAAGTGTCAATATTTTGTGTGGCCACCATTATTTCCCAGCACTGCCTTATCCCTCTTGGGCATGGAGTTCACCAGAGCTTCACAGGTTGCCACTGGAGTCCTGTTACACTCCTCCATGATGACATCACAGATCTGGTGGATGTTAGAGACCTTGCACTCCTCCACCTCCCGTTTGAGGATGCTCCACAGATGCTCAATAGGGTTTAGGTCTGGAGACATGCTTGGCCAGTCCATCACCTTTACCCTCAGCTTCTTTAGCAAGGCAATAGTCATCTTGGAGGTGTGTTTGGGGTTGTTATCATGTTGAAATACTGCCCTGCAGCCCAGTCTCTGAAGAGAGGGGATCATGCTCTGCTTCACTATGTCACAGTACATGTTGACATTCATGGTTCCCTCAATAAACTGTAGATCCCCAGTGCCGGCAGCACTCATGCAGCCCCAGACCATGACACTCCCACCACCATGCTTGACTGTAGGCAAGACACACTTGTCTTTGTACTCCTCACCTGGTTGCCGCCACACACGCTTGACACCATCTGAACCAAATAAGTTTATCTTGGTCTCATTAGACCACAGGACATGGTTCCAGTAATCCATGTCCTTAGTAGGGATGAGCTTCGAGTTCGAGCCTAACTCATGTTCGACTCGAACATTGGCTGTTCGCAAGTTCACCGAACAGCGAACAATTTGGGGTGTTCGCGGCAAATTCGAATGCCGCGGAACACCCTTTAAAAGTCTATGGGAGAAATCAAAAGTGCTAATTTTAAAGGCTAATATGCAAGTTATTGTCATAAAAAGTGTTTGGGGACCTGGGTCCTGCCCCAGGAGACATGGATCAATGCAAAAAAAAGTTTTAAAAACGGCCGTTTTTTCAGGAGCAGTGATTTTAATAATGCTTAAAGTCAATCAATAAAAGTGTAATATCCCTTTAAATTTCGTACCTGGGGGGTGTCTATAGTGTGTCTGTAAAGGGGCGCATGTTTCCTGTGTTTAGAACAGTCTGACAGCAAAATGACATTTTGAAGGAAAAAACTCATTTAAAACTACCCGCGGCTATTGCATTGCTGACAATACACATAGAAGTTCATTGATAAAAACGGCATGGGAATTCCCCAAAGGGGAACCCCGAACCAAAATTTAAAAAAAAAAATGACGTGGGAGTCCCCCTAAATTCCATACCAGGCCCTTCAGGTCTGGTATGGATATTAAGGGGAACCCCGGCCAAAATTTTAAAAAAAAATGACGTGGGGTTCCCCCTAAATTCCATACCAGACCCTTCAGGTCTGGTATGGATTTTAAGGGGAACCCCGCGCCAAAAAAAAAAAAAAAACGGCGTGGGGTCCCCCCAAAAATCCATACCAGACCCTTATCCGAGCACGCAACCTGGCAGGCCGCAGGAAGAGAGGGGGGGACGAGAGTGCGGCCCCCCTCCCTCCTGAACCGTACCAGGCCACATGCCCTCAACATTGGGAGGGTGCTTTGGGGTAGCCCCCCAAAACACCTTGTCCCCATGTTGATGAGGACAAGGGCCTCATCCCCACAACCCTGGCCGGTGGTTGTGGGGGTCTGCGGGCGGGGGGCTTATCGGAATCTGGAAGCCCCCTTTAACAAGATGACCCCCAGATCCCGGCCCCCCCCCTGTGTGAAATGGTAAGGGGGTACATAAGTACCCCTACCATTTCACGAAAAAAGTGTCAAAAATGTTAAAAATGACAAGAGACAGTTTTTGACAATTCCTTTATTTAAATGCTTCTTCTTTCTTCTATCTTCCTTCATCTTCTGGTTCTTCTGGTTCTTCCTCCGGCGTTCTCGTCCAGCATCTCCTCCGCGGCGTCTTCTATCTTCTTCTCCTCGGGCCGCTCCGCACCCATGGCATAGGGGGGAGGCTCCCGCTCTTCTCTTCTTCTTTTCTTCTCTTCTTCTCTTCTTCATTTTCTTCTCCGGGCCGCTCCGCAATCCATGCTGGCATGGAGGGAGGCTCCCGCTGTGTGACGGCGCTCCTCGTCTGACAGTTCTTAAATAACGGGGGGCGGGGCCACCCGGTGACCCCGCCCCCCTCTGACGCACGGTGACTTGACGGGACTTCCCTGTGGCATTCCCCGTGACGTCACAGGGAAGTCCCGTCAAGTCACCGTGCGTCAGAGGGGGGCGGGGTTCACCGGGTGGCCCCGCCCACCCGGTTATTTAAGAACTGTCAGACGAGGAGCGCCGTCACACAGCGGGAGCCTCCCTCCATGCCAGCATGGATTGCGGAGCGGCCCGGAGAAGAAAATGAAGAAGAACAGAAGAGAAGAAAAGAAGAAGAGAAGAGCGGGAGCCTCCCCCCTATGCCATGGGTGCGGAGCGGCCCAAGGAGAAGAAGATAGACGACGCCGCGGAGGAGATGCTGGACGAGAACGCCGGAGGAAGAACCAGAAGAGCCAGAAGAACCAGAAGAACCAGAAGATGAAGGAAGATAGAAGAAAGAAGAAGCATTTAAATAAAGGAATTGTCAAAAACTGTCTCTTGTCATTTTTAACATTTTTGACACTTTTTTCGTGAAATGGTAGGGGTACTTATGTACCCCCTTACCATTTCACACAGGGGGGGGGCCGGGATCTGGGGGTCACCTTGTTAAAGGGGGCTTCCAGATTCCGATAAGCCCCCCGCCCGCAGACCCCCACAACCACCGGCCAGGGTTGTGGGGATGAGGCCCTTGTCCTCATCAACATGGGGACAAGGTGTTTTGGGGGGCTACCCCAAAGCACCCTCCCAATGTTGAGGGCATGTGGCCTGGTACGGTTCAGGAGGGAGGGGGGGCCGCACTCTCGTCCCCCCCTCTTTTCCTGCGGCCTGCCAGGTTGCGTGCTCGGATAAGGGTCTGGTATGGAATTTAGGGGGAACCCCACGTCATTTTTTTTTTTAAATTTTGGCCGGGGTTCCCCTTAATATCCATACCAGACCTGAAGGGCCTGGTATGGAATTTAGGAGGACTCCCACGTCATATTTTTTTTTTAATTTTGGTTCGGGGTTCCCCTTTGGGGAATTCCCATGCCGTTTTTATCAATGAACTTCTATGTGTATTGTCGGCAATGCAATAGCCGCGGGTAGTTTTAAATGAGTTTTTTCCTTCAAAATGTCATTTTGCTGTCAGACTGTTCTAAACACAGGAAACATGCGCCCCTTTACAGGCATACTATAGACACCCCCCAGCTACGAAATTTAAAGGGATATTACACTTTTATTGTTTGACTTTAAGCATTATTAAAATCACTGCTCCTGAAAAAACGTAAGTTTTTAAAACTTTTTTTTGCATTGATCCATGTCCTCTGGGGCAGGACCCAGGTCCCCAAACACTTTTTATGACAATAACTTGCATATTAGCCTTTAAAATTAGCACTTTTGATTATTCATGTTCGTGTCCCATAGACTTTAACGGTGTTCGCATGTTCGAACGAACTTTTTTCCTGTTCGCATGTTCTGGTGCGAACCGAACAGGGGGGTGTTCGGCTCATCCCTAGTCCTTAGTCTGCTTGTCTTCAGCAAACTGTTTGCGGGCTTTCTTGTGCATCATCTTTAGAAGAGGCTTCCATCTGGGACGACAGCCATGCAGACCAATTTGATGCAGTGTGCGGCGTATGGTCCGAGCACTGACAGGCTGACCCCCACCCCTTCAACCACTGTAGCAATGCTGGCAGAACTCATAAATTTATTTCCCAAAGACAACCTCTGGATATGACGCTGAGCACGTGCACTCAACTTCTTTGGTCAACCTTGGCGAGTCCTGTTCTGAGTGGAACCTGTCCTGTTAAACCGCTGTATGGTCTTGGCCACCGTGCTGCAGCTCAGTTTCAGGGTTTTGGCATTCTTCTTATAGCCTAGGCCATCTTTATGTAGAGCAACAATTCTTTTTTACATATCCTCAGAGAGTTCTTTACCATGAGGTTCCATGTTTAACTTCCAGTGACCAGTATGAGAGAGTGAGAGTGATAACACCAAATTTAACACACCTGCTCCCCATTCACACCTGAGACCTTGTAACACTAACGGGTCACATGACATTGGGGAGGGAAAATGGCTAATTGGGCCCAATTTGGACAAATTTCACTTAGGGGTGTACTCACTTTTGTTGCCAGCGATTTAGACATTAATGATTGTGTGTTGAGTTATTTTGAGGGGCCAGCAAATTTACACTGTTATACAAGCTGTATACTCACTACGTTACATTGTAGCAAAGTGTAATTTCTTCAGTGTTGTCACATGAAAAGATATAATAAAATATTTACAAAAATGTGAGGGGTGTACTCACTTTTGTGGGATACTGTATAACATATACATTACACAGTAATAAAATGTATTTATATACCTGTGGCAGAGCGCTGCCCTGCCAGGGTCTAGAAGGAGGTTGTGACTCAGAATTCTCAATTGGACAGGTTGAAGGGCTCCAGGAAGCTTGTAAAATGAAGAGGAACCTGGCCTTTCAGTTTCCTCAGTGTTTTTTAAAGTTTGTTTTGGGACCTGGAGCCTGGAGATTTCAAATTGATCCGGGTGGGATGAAATCTCCATTCCTGGGTCCAGGTGTTCGGAACAGCCAGCATACTGATTGGTCAGGTGTGTGCTGGGCTTTTAGTAGAACCTGACCATGGTTCTGGGCTCCACCCCGGCAGACAGGAAGTCTGGCCAAGGAGTCAGGAGGGCTCCATGGGGGAGCCAGTGCAGCAAGAGGCTTCTAGCTGTGTGCACCAAGTTGGTCGGTGAACAGTCTGTAGGAGACAGACAAGGGCCTGGAGTGTAAGGCCAGGGCAGCAGTGCTGCAAGTGAGAGCCAAATGGGCTGAATGTTGTTTATGTTGAAGGAGAAGGAATGCTGAAAACCCCTGCGGGGGAAACCTGTGTTTATGTTTGCTGAACTTTCTTTTAATGAAAATGGGCAAACAAAGCCTAGCCTCATGTACACTGCTACTGATAAATGGACGTTCAGAGGCAGTTGGCTGCTTTTTTTCAGCTGCCCCTGAACTCATCCAATGTTATTTTATGTGTACATGTACACAGGTTCATTTAATGTCATTTTTAGGCAGTTGTGTTTAGAGGCTTTTCTTTGAAGGCAAAAAAATGAGTTCAGACGCCGAAGTCTCCGATGTTTCAGACGCTAAACGCGGCATCGGTGTTTAGCCGCTTTTCGTTTAAAAACGTTTTTCATTTTTGGCTATTTTAAAAAAAAATTTAAAAAAAGTTTTTTCAAACGCTTCTAAACGCAAACGCGGCAAAATGCCACTAAACGCGGCATGTAAATGCGGACGTTTTAAATGTGGGTTTTTATCTGTCAAGTTAAATCATTCAGGAGAGGTTGTAAAAACGTCCCGTGTACATTAAGCCTAAAACAAGAAACAGCAAGTGGGGGTGTCCTTAAAGTTCTACACTTGGAGTAAGCCCCCTTACATATGGTGGAGGAGCGCTTTGGGCACAATCCGAGATCCCTGTGATCAAGTAAGTTCATCTGTTATATGAACTGTGTTGTGGTGCATGAGACAGCACAATCTGTGTGTGCAGGTGAGGAGAACCTGCAAGAGAAAGGCAATGTGCTTTAAAGAGACAGTGCTCTAAAATTTTTTGCTGGACTGCAAAGTTCTGGAGTGAGTATGGAGTTCCTAAAAGAAGCAAGGATCACTGAAATGAGAGACAGAGCTCTGTGGCTGGAGGGGTTGTTACCGCCTGATCAAACCCCGTACATGCCTAAACAGAGTTTGCCAAGGAGAAAGAGGGCTGTGGTTTTCCCTAGCAACACTGGTGCAATGAGTGCACAGGTGGTGGCTGGTGCCCCTAGCAACGCTGATTCAAGGAGACCAGTTACTGAGGTGCAGAGGCCTAAGCTTGAAAGCAGATGCAGTGTGGGAAGCCCTGACAAGACCTGGAACCAAGTGCACTGTTTGCGGTGCAGTGAGTGGGGTCATGCAGTCTTCAAGTGCCCTTTGTCCCAGGCTCCAATGTAAAGTTACCTAGCGAAGCAAAGGTCTGCATCTGTGTTTGGGAAGCCTTCTCTGCGTGCCATGAGGGAGCAACAGGCTTATCAGAAGTTTGAGAGGAGTGCAGTTGCCAATAGCAATGCCTGTGATGTCAGGTCTGTGGACCACATGACAAAGATATTGCCTACAGAGGATTGTGGCAAGCTTAAAGCAACACTGCTTTGTGGACAGAGAAGTCTACGTGTTTGGGAGAGCCAGCAAAGTGCAGCTGGGAGAGCACCGTTTCCGTTAGGGCTTAACTCTTTGTCTGCAAGCCCAAATTCCTTTTTTAAAATGTTTGCAGTCACCCTTGCCAACAGAGAGGAAATTCTTGTTGTGCCTGCTGTAGTTTCATCCTGTGGTCACCAGAGGGAGTTGGCCAGTAGAAGTGCAGCAGAAGAAAGTCAACGTACTCAAGTGAACATGGCAGAGGGTAGTATTGGGGACATTAGTTGAAGGATGACCAAAGCACATAAACCCAAGGTAAGTATAGTAACAAGTTACATAGTTAGTCAGGTGTAAAAAAGACACAAGTCCATCCAGTTCAACCATAAAAAGATAAATAAATGAAATAAAAAAATATCGTACAAACCAATATACCCAATTCTATACCCACAGTTGATCCAGAGGAAGGCAAAAAACCCCAGCAGAGCATGCTCCAATTTGCTACAAAAGATGAACAAAATTGCTTCCTGATCCCCCAAGAGGCAATCGGATTTTCCCTGGATCAACATTACCTATAAATGTAAGTACCCAGTTATATTATGTACATTTAGGAAAGTATCCAGGCCTTTCTTAAAGCAATCTACTGAGCTGGCCAGAACCACCTCTGGCGGGAGTCTACTCCACATTTTCACAGCTCTTATGCCCCGTACACACGGTCGGATTTTCCGATGGAAAATGTCCGATCGGAGCGTGTTGTCGGACATTCCGACCATGTGTGGGCTCCATCGGACATTTTCCATCGGATTTTCTGACACACAAAGTTTGAGAGCAGGCTATAAAATTTTCCGACAACAAAATCGGATTGTGTCAATTCCGACCATGTGTGGCCAGTTCCGACGCACAAAGTGCCACGCATGCTCAGAAGAAATTCCGAGACGGAACAGCTCGGTCTGGTAAAATTAGCGTTGCAATGGATACAGCACTTTCGTCACGCTGCAATGTAAAAAATGGTTTAATACAGCGCACTCTCTTCTTCTTTATAATGTGAGAAGAATGAAGTCGTTTTGCTGCTTATATTCACACAGACTTCTCACAAACAAGTTTCTTTATTTTTTTTCGGGATTCCCTCAATATATTTTAATTTGTCACATCTGACCATTTTTTTTTGTTTGTTTGTTTTTAATTGTACAAAAAAATTTTTCAAGGCTGTTTTTTTTTTTTTTTTTTTTTTTTTTTTTTTACTTTTTTTTGCTTTTTATTCCAGAATATTTTTGTGTGTGTTTTGTGTGTCAAGTTACCACAACACCATTATTATCTTGTATTGTTTAATCTCAATTAAATTGTTTGGTGTTGGTGTCTCTTGTTAATTTCACATTGTATTTTTGAAATGTACCTGCCTCCTCACAAACAAACTGTCCTTTTTGAAGGAAAACACACATAGGCGAGTATAATTGAACCAAAAATTCCTTTATTAAGGGCTCACAACCAAACAAAGAGGGAGGCAACACTGGAGAAACAGCTGAAATTGGCGAAGCCTTTGGCCCCCAGGGCAGACATCATTTATTATACTGCAAAATTGGTGGCCTGAGGAGTCCATATGTAAGGAAGTGCAGTCTGGTCCAGAAGTCCCAGAGATCCGGAAAGCAGCAGATGAAATCTGTGTCCCCAGGCTGTGGTCATACAAGAGCCTGCATCTTTTGTCAGACCAGACTGAACCCAGGTCATCACTCTCTGGTCTTCCTTCCACGCTGTGGCTGTGGTGGTGGAGTTGCGGCAGGAGGAGGAGGAGGATGGTCCAACTCAATCATGTCGGTCTTTGGTGTGATTTCGCCACTCACCCCCTTAGTTAGGACTTTATAAATAAGTTTCTCACACATGAGGCGTTGGCCCTCCTGCATGCCCTTCAGTTTGGTGGCAGCCATGCAGGCAAAGGCCTCTTCAGGAGTGGGTAAGGCTCTGAGGGATGCAGAAGCCTCCTGAATGAGCCTGAGTGTTGAATCCTGAACGTGACTCCCCTTCCTGGGTCTTTTGTATGGAAGGCGGAGGGGAGGAACCTGCGATTCTGTCAGGCTCCGACTGGTCCCAGGCTTCTCCTGGCTGCCACTAACCCCCGCCTCCTCCTGGCTGCCACATTCCACAGCCTCCTCCTGTGTGCCACATTCCACAGCCTCGTCCTGGCTGAGGTCTTCCTGTGTATGAAAAAGGGACATAGTTTTATTTTTTTCTTCATCAATCACACACAATTTTCATCTCATGACTGTTGCAAATTGAATGTTAACAAATATAACAGACTATCATTCTGAGCCCAGCATTTTTCATTCTTGTCTCACTTTTTTGTGCCCACTACTGTCTATTGATATGTAAAACACTTTCTTAAATCAACAATAAGTGATCAATAATAACATCTAGTAAAGATCATTTATTGACCAGAAATCTGTAGAAGAATGCTATACCTGACTCCATCTGGGTTCCTCCACTTCTTCCTGGCTGGAAGTCCCAGGTTGGACATCGGAAGCCTCAGCTGGGGTGGAAGGAAGCGTGGAAGGAAGAGTGGAGAGGGATTCCCTGACTCCAGTCTGGTCTGACAGAAATCGCAGTCTCTCATAGTACCACAGACAGGGGACATAAATGTCATCTGCTGCAGCTCCGGATCTCTGGGAATCCGTGACCTTCTTGCGCTCCCTAAGATAAGTGCTCCTCAGGCCACCAATTTTGGCTTTTAAATAGGGGATGGTTGCCGTGGGGACCACCGGCTTCACCAACTCCAGCAGTTTCTCCAGCGCTGCCTGCCTCTTTTGTTTATTATTATAATGTGGATGTTTCACCTGCCACAGACAGGGCAGCTCCCTGTACTTGTCTATGAACAGGGGGAGGAAGTTGTGGTCATTGAAGCCATCCATTTTATCTGCAAAACACAAGACAAACCCTAATGTCAGGCAAAACTAACCTAATCTTGTTACAATATAGGCCTCAATCTAGAAGCAGTATAGGCCCAAGTTTAGATCTTACCTTCGTTATCACGATCGGCGCCTCCGATACTCCTTCCTCCGCTCACAGATCATACGTACTATGCACGCTTGTTACGCTTTATACACACTGCGCATGCGTGTAACTCCGCCCGCCCCTGACGTTCTTTCTAGTCTATTCCCCGCCCCTTTTCGTTTGGCGCAGTGGGGGAAGAGCACATGGCGGAGACACAGCAGGTGCGTGCTAATTATAGCAACGAGGAGGAGGGGGAGGAAAGCCCGGAATGTCTGGATCCAGAAGGAGACGATTTAAGGCCTCAAATATGTCCTTTGGGGAGATATTGGAGATGGTCGACATCCTGAAGAAGGCCAACTATGAAGGAAAGTATGGACCTTACCCCAACCCCAATGTCAGAAAGGCCAAGATAATGGCGAAAGTGGTCAAGAGTCTGCAGCGGAATTTCAGGGTACGACGATCGAAAGATCAGCTCAGGAAGCAGTGGTCAGACCTAAAATTAAGAGAACATGAGCAGTACAGAAAGATCCGGAAAGTGCTGCAAAAAAAGTAAGTAGTTGTGCTGTGTTCCTATTCTTTTTGTGTTTATTACGTTCGTGCTGCTCCATGTGCTTTTCTTAATGGTTATCCAGTTTAAAATGTCAACTTTCATGTTCATGGGCACATTATTCGTTCGTATCAAACATTTTTCTTTCGGCCTATAAAATACCATAGTTTTGGCCATATGCATTTGATCACATTTTTTAGGGCCTACTTGTATGAAAATAATTTGGTTGTGTAGATGGGTTTGTTACTAGAATGAAATGCAAACTAGATTCTGTGTAAGGAGAGGACACTCAGCAGCAGTTTTCACAGCTGGACTCTGGAGCACTAGTGTGGGACACAAGAACACCCTTTTTATTAGGGGGCCCACACAGGTGCTCCAGTGTATACTATAGGGGTGTCTCCATCTGTGAAGCTTGTACAAAACAGGTAAAGTATTGAAGCTTGACAAAGGACACTAAAAATTCTACATCTTGGAACTCTGCCAAAACAGACAATTGTACCCCACTTCCAAGCAATGTTTCATATTTATAGTTCTGCCATCAAATATCTGTGTGCTAAGTATACCATTTTTGTTTTACATAGTAGAGAAAAGACTCGGAGGACACCCCTCATCCGAGGAGACCAGAGACCCCCCACCTCTGGAAGAAGGGGAAATCCCCCAAAGACAAGAAGAGCAGGAGGAGGAAGACGTGGT
The DNA here is from genome assembly GCF_042186555.1 of Aquarana catesbeiana. Classification (NCBI taxonomy): domain Eukaryota; kingdom Metazoa; phylum Chordata; class Amphibia; order Anura; family Ranidae; genus Aquarana; species Aquarana catesbeiana. Next base: position 176,311,890 of record NC_133334.1, on the reverse strand, counting down.
GGAAATAGTCACCACAACAGGTGAGTGTCTGCGACCACAGGCTCAGGTAAGAGATGGATGCCGGCATATTTATGATACATGTTTTTTTTTGGTTTCTATCTTTTTAGGTGATCATGATGTTGTGGATCCAGGGCATTTCACCTCGGAAAGTGCACAGATCCTGATTGGGGAGATCATGGGGTGTAATAGGGACTTGGAAAACATCAAGAAAAACATCAATGATGTTATTCAAAAAAATAAGATCATTGATGTTTTGGGGAGAGTTTAAAACCCCTCCAAATCCCTTTCTTTTATGGTGTGCTACAATTTTTACATTTTTTGTCTAATTGGAGAAAAGCCAAATTTTGAGGATGCACACAGTATGTCAACATGTGCTATCTGCCATCACAGGAGATCAATGGATGTTTTTTGGGGGTGCAACCCCTTCCTCAATAATAAAGTAGCTGTGAGGAAGGGGTGGCTCCCCCAAAACACGTCCCTTGATCCCCCATGATGGCAGCTAGCACATGTTGACATTCAGGTATTTGTGTGCATCTTCAAAATTTGGCTTTTCCGGGGGTGACTTCACCCCATCTGAACGCAATATCAAACACAGTTCCTAAATACTCATGTCTGATATTGCCTTCAAGTTCTACCAAATGTGAACTTTGTAAGTTCAAGATTTGTGTCTTTCTTGTGGGTTTTAAACATGCCTGTTCTATCATAAATTGTCAGGGTTCTTACCTTGGCAGGCGGGGCGCCCGCGGTGGTGTGCGTCAGGGTGCGTCGGCGCGCGTTGGCGCGCGCGTTTCTGCGGACCTCGCTGTGCGGGCTCCTCGCGGCGCCGGTGTGTGTGTCCGGGATCGTTCCACTGTGCACGCCGGTGTGCGGGGGCGCGCGCGCGGGCGTTGGCGGGCGCGCGTGCCTGTGTGTGCCGGGGCGCGCGCGTGCACGTCGTTTGGCGCCAAAAGCCCTATTTAAGCCAGTGAGTTCTGGTGACCAGTGCTGCCTAATCAACAGCTTGTAGTTCCAGAGCCTGACCGTGTACCTTGTTTGTTCCTGTTATACCTACTGACCCGGCCTTGTCCCCCGACCACTCTCTGAACTCTGCCTGCACCGACCTTTGCTTGTTTGACCATCCGCTTGCCTGTTCCTCTGTACCTCTGCCGTCTGCCTGTTGCCAAACCCGGCCAGTCTCCTGACCATCCATCTGCCTGCTCCCTGGGATCCTGTCAGCCTGTCTGCAGTCTTCCTGCCTGTTGTCCACACCAGCCTGCTCCACTCGGTGAAGGTGCTCCAGTCTACTCAGTCTTTGCTACAGTTAACCCTGTGACACCCGGACAGCAATACCTGAACAGCCATACAGGCCTTCATACCACTCCGTACTGTTGTACCCCCTGTTTACTCTATCAGGGGGCCGATAGTCGGAGGGTAAGGGAGCCTACCCTCTGCCCGACAGGACTCGCCGGTCTGGTAAGTAGGAGCCTGATAGTATTAGGCAGCCATGACCGAGTCCGGGCAGGGGGCCTCCCCCATGGATGAACTTTGCCGACATTTGGCGGGTCTAACCCAGGCAGTGAAAAGCCTACAAGAGGGATATTCCAGCTTGGAAGAACGGGTGCAGGCTCTGTCCGCACCTACCGGTCCACCAGGGTCCGCAGCAGCCACCTCAACACCTTCTGTGGTCATGTTACCTCCTGAGCCCAAAGTACCAGTACCCGAAAGATTTCTCGGAGACCGGAGTAAGTATCGTGCCTTCCGGAATGCTTGCAACCTGTACTTCGCCCTTCAGCCACGCACGTTCTCCCTGGAAGCCACTAAGGTGGGCTTTGTTATTTCCTTACTGTCTGGTGAACCACAAACATGGGCCCACCGGCTCCTGGAGCAAAAATCTGTCGTCTTGGATAGTCTGGAGGCCTTCTTTGGAGCCATGTCCCAACTATACGAAGACCCCCAGCTCACTGCCACCGCAGAAGCTTCCTTACAGGCCCTTCGTCAAGGCCGCCGAGCAGCTGAAGACTATGCCGTCGAGTTCAGACGCTGGAGTTCTGACACGGCTTGGAATGACGCTGCTTTGCGCCATCAGTTCAGGATGGGGTTGTCAGAACCTCTCAAAGATGAGTTGGCACGAGTAGGGGTACCACAGACCCTGGAAGACCTTATCAATCTGTCTATCCAAATAGACCGTAGACTGCGAGAACGACGTACCGAAAGAACCACCAGTACCTTTCGTCCCACCTGGATGATTCCACAAGTACCCTGTCCTCCCAGTAGATCTCCTGCTCCACCACCTGCCTCAACCTATGATGCACCTGAACCAATGCAGCTTGGTCTGTTCCGTCCTTCTTTGACCCCAGAGGAGAAGACACGTAGGCGGGCACACAACCTCTGCCTCTACTGCGGGGAATCGGGGCACTACGCCAGCGGTTGCCCCAACAAGATGCGTAAGTGTCGTTCTGATGTTCGTACCTGTGCTACTATTGTACCCTCTTTGGGCACGCACCTAACCATTTCTGTCACTTTACAGCTTCCCGGAAAGACCATCCAAGTCCCAGCTATCATTGATTCTGGAGCCTGCAGCTGTTTTATTGACCGGACCTTTGCCTTTCAACATGCCATTCCTCTCCAAACCAAAACTCAAAGCCTTGCTGTTCATCTCGCTGACGGTTCTGCTCTCCGCTCCGGCCCAGTTACTCAGGAGACTGTCCCTTTAGAAGCCATCATGGGCCAGCAACACCATGAATATCTCTGTCTGGATGCCATCTCGTCCCCCCTCTTTCCAGTTATTCTTGGAATACCTTGGCTACAAGCGCACAACCCCCAAATCAACTGGGCTTCAGGTAATGTCGAGTTTCTCTCTGGATACTGTCTTCAACACTGCTTGCAAGGGACAGGCCGTGAGGTTGCCCAACTCCTCTGTCTACATCCAGATGTTGATCTGCTTCAAGCTATTCCTGAGCCTTACCAAGACTTTGCGGATGTGTTTAGCAAGAAGGGGGCAGAATTACTACCACCACACAGGCCCTACGACTGCCCAATTGAATTGCTTCCTGGAACCGAGGTACCTTTTGGCCGGATCTTCCCCTTGACTGAGCAGGAACTGGGCACCCTGAAGCAGTACTTGGATGAAAATCTGAAAAAGAAATTTATCCGCCCGTCCACCTCTCCGGCCGGTGCGGGTTTATTTTTTGTGGAAAAGAAGGATCATTCCCTGCGGCCATGTATTGATTACCGCGAACTGAACAAGATCACGATTAAAAATCGCTACCCGCTCCCTCTGGTACCTGAGTTATTCCAAAGGCTGGGCACTGCCAGAATCTTTACTAAACTGGATCTCCGGGGTGCTTATAACTTAATCCGCATCCGAGAGGGTGACGAGTGGAAGACTGCGTTTCGCACTCGTTTCGGGCATTTTGAGTACCAGGTCATGCCCTTTGGTCTTTGTAATGCCCCGGCTACGTTCCAGCACTTTGTGAACGACATCTTTAGAGATATCCTGGACCTTTATGTCATCGTTTATCTGGACGATATACTCATCTTCTCCTCTTCTTTGGCGGATCATCGCAGGCACGTCAGGAATGTTCTCGTCCGGCTCAGGCAACATGGCTTATACGCTAAACTAGATAAATGTGAGTTCGAACGCCAGAGTATTCAGTTCTTGGGACTCATTATTTCTGTTGAAGGAATCAAGATGGACCCACAAAAAGTATCGGCCATCCTGGACTGGCCGGCTCCTACAGACAAGAAAGGAGTCCAACGTTTCGTAGGATTTTCCAACTTTTACAGGAAATTCATTAAAGACTTTTCTAAGATCATTGCACCAATAACGGAACTTACTAAACAGGGGGCACGATTCTGTTGGTCATCCCAAGCACAGGCAGCGTTCGAGAAATTAAAGGGACTGTTTACTTCTGCCTCTATTCTCAAGCACCCGGATCCTGCGTTACCGTTTGTACTGGAAGTGGATGCTTCGGAGATCGCAGTGGGGGCAGTACTTTCTCAACGTCAGGGGCCCAAGGCCCTCTTGTTTCCTGTAGCATTCTTTTCCCGTAAACTCTCATCATCTGAGAGAAATTATGATGTCGGAGACCGGGAACTGTTGGCCATCAAGGCGGCTTTGGAAGAATGGCGCTATCTACTAGAGGGTGCGGTACATCCGGTTCTCATCTTTACCGACCACAAGAACTTGGAATACTTAAGAGCAGCCAAGCGACTCAGACCACGACAGGCTAGATGGGCACTTTTTTTTTCCCGCTTCTCCTTTCATATCACGTACAGGCCCGGATCCAAGAATGGAAAACCTGATGCTCTATCACGGATGTTCCACGACTCCAAGGAAAGTACTCCTCCTGATACTATTCTGCCTGCAGGTAGTTTCTTACTTCTCCAGGGAGATTTAATTTCCAGGATTAAACAGGCCTCCTCTGAAATTCCTCTACCTACTGGAACCAGTTTAAATGATGGGTTGCTCTGGCATGAAGGCAAGATTTTCGTACCTGAAAGATGTAGGGTACTGGTACTGGAACTATGTCATGACCACAAGCTGGCGGGTCACTTCGGAGCCCGGAAAACCTCAGAATTGGTACTACGCACCTTTTGGTGGCCATGTCTTCTGGAGGACTGTAAGAGGTATGTGGGTTCTTGCCGCACTTGTGCCCGGAATAAATGCAACCGCTCAAAGGCCTGGGGTTTATTGAGACCCTTACCGATTCCTGACAGGCCTTGGAGAATGCTATCAATGGATTTCATTGTGGAGTTACCCCCCTCTGAAGGTTTCTCAACCATCTTTGTGGTGATTGATAGGCTATCCAAGATGGCACACTTCATCCCTATGAAGGGTACTCCCACAGCCGTAGAAACGGCGAAGATATTCGTCAAGGAAGTAGTAAGGTTACATGGGGTGCCCGCGAATATCGTATCCGACCGAGGTGTTCAATTTACCTCCCGGTTTTGGAGAGCACTGTGTGCCGCTTTGGAAATTGAATTGGCGTTCTCCTCGGCCTACCACCCTCAGACGAACGGCCAGACAGAAAGAACTAACCAGACGCTGGAGCAATACCTCCGTTGTTTTTCTGTATTTACTCAAGACGACTGGGTGTCCTTGTTACCAGTCGCCGAATTCTCATATAACAACTCCCTACACTCTGCCATCAACCAGACTCCTTTCTTTGCGAATTATGGATTCAATCCTTCTTTCCTTCCCAGTTCTATCCCGGAATGTTCTCTACCCGCAGTAACGGAAACAATGGAGTTCTTTTCTAGTAACTGTAAGATCTTGCAGGAAACCATGGCCCAATCCCAGGCTTCCTTCAAGAGGATGTTCGATAAGAAAAGGCGAGGAGAACTCGTCCTTGAACCTGGCAACCAAGTATGGCTCTCTACAACTAATCTAAAGTTGGCTTGTCCCTCCAAAAAGTTGGGACCTAAGTTTCTGGGCCCATTTCGGGTGAAGAGAAAGGTGAATGATGTTGCTTTTGAACTTAGTCTGCCAGAGTCCCTTAGAATCCACCCAGTCTTCCACGTTTCATTACTGAAACCAGTTATCCACGATCCTTTTCCTGACCGTAAGGCCAAGCCACCGGAGGCTGTTTTGGTCAACAATGAGGAGGAGTTCGAAGTCGAGGCAATCTTGGACTGTAGGAAAAGGCAGAATCAGCTCCAGTACCTCATCAAATGGAAGGGGTATGGACCCGAGGATAATTCCTGGGAACCCGAAGGTAACCTGCATGCCAACGAATTGCTACAAACCTTCAAGAACTCCCATGCTCCCAGGCTGGCCCAGCTGGGCATCCGGAGGCTGCCCTTGAGGAGGGGGCACTGTCAGGGTTCTTACCTTGGCAGGCGGGGCGCCCGCGGTGGTGTGCGTCAGGGTGCGTCGGCGCGCGTTGGCGCGCGCGTTTCTGCGGACCTCGCTGTGCGGGCTCCTCGCGGCGCCGGTGTGTGTGTCCGGGATCGTTCCACTGTGCACGCCGGTGTGCGGGGGCGCGCGCGCGGGCGTTGGCGGGCGCGCGTGCCTGTGTGTGCCGGGGCGCGCGCGTGCACGTCGTTTGGCGCCAAAAGCCCTATTTAAGCCAGTGAGTTCTGGTGACCAGTGCTGCCTAATCAACAGCTTGTAGTTCCAGAGCCTGACCGTGTACCTTGTTTGTTCCTGTTATACCTACTGACCCGGCCTTGTCCCCCGACCACTCTCTGAACTCTGCCTGCACCGACCTTTGCTTGTTTGACCATCCGCTTGCCTGTTCCTCTGTACCTCTGCCGTCTGCCTGTTGCCAAACCCGGCCAGTCTCCTGACCATCCATCTGCCTGCTCCCTGGGATCCTGTCAGCCTGTCTGCAGTCTTCCTGCCTGTTGTCCACACCAGCCTGCTCCACTCGGTGAAGGTGCTCCAGTCTACTCAGTCTTTGCTACAGTTAACCCTGTGACACCCGGACAGCAATACCTGAACAGCCATACAGGCCTTCATACCACTCCGTACTGTTGTACCCCCTGTTTACTCTATCAGGGGGCCGATAGTCGGAGGGTAAGGGAGCCTACCCTCTGCCCGACAGGACTCGCCGGTCTGGTAAGTAGGAGCCTGATATAAATGGACATTTCTACTTTTTCTAACGTGACCCCAAAAATTGTTATACAACAAACATGTTGGTTTGTTTTAAAAACCTTTTCTAAATGCACATGTGATTGTGCAGGTATTAAAAAGATTGTTAATCAAGAATATGTGGATTATTGTCTCAACACTAGAACACTTTTGGGGTGCTCTAATTGGTGTTTTCACTGACAATGGGTGTTATTTCCTAAGGGCAAATCCACTTTGCACTACAAGTGCAGATTCAAGTGCACTTGTAGTGCAAAGTGTCTTTGCCTTTAGTAAATAACACCCAACAGTGCTTTGCATAAGGTTACACAATCACGCCATTTTCAGGACTCACTACATTTCTGTCAGGTTCAGCTAAAACAAACACGAGCAGTAAATGTCACCAAAGATTTGCTTAATGTTTTTTTTTTTATTTGATATAGGTTTCACACATTGTCTGGCATATTGATAGCTCCCCTACCCGCAAAGAATTCAAGGTATCTTAGCCGGACATCACGGGCACTCAGGGAGGGCAAGCCAGGACGACAACTTTCAAGCGCCGTCAGGGTTGGTTCATTTTGAATTCCGGCCTCAGGCCCAACTGAGCTAGCATAGTTGGCAGAATGTTGCCGTAAAAAGTTGTGTAGAACACAGCACGCCAGGATAAGATGATTCAGTTTATACTCCGCCATATGTATGGGTGTAAGAAATAGGCGGAACCGACTGGCCATGATTCCAAACGTGTTCTCCACCACTCTTCTGGCTCTGGCCAGCCGGTAATTAAAAACCCTCTGGTCCGGGGTGAGGGTCCTCATCGGGAATGGCCACATAAGATGGTCCCCCAGCGCAAAGGCTTCATCCGCAATGAAGACGAATGGGAGTCCTTCCACATTGTCTTCTGGAGGTGGCAAGTCCAAGCTGCCATTCTGGAGATGCCTGTAGAACTCCGTCTGGGCGATGACTCCACCATCGGACATCCGGCCATTCTTCCCCACGGCCACGAACTCATAAGTAGCCGACAACACCGCCAACATCACAATACTATTGAACCCCTTATAATTATAATAGTACGACCCCGAGTTGGGTGGTGGGATGATGTGGATGTGTTTCCCATCAATTGCCCCTCCGCAGTTAGGAAAGTCCCACCGCTGGGCAAAGTGGGAGGCCACAGTCTGCCATTCCTGTGGCGTGGAAGGAAACTGTAGAGGAAAACAAAAAAAAAAATAGTCTTTTTGCACATAAACATGGAAAGCAGATTAGACACAAACATTCTTGGCCAACATCAAGATAACATTTATTTATGGGATTTTTTAAAGACCAAAGTATAAGGTACACCTATCATATTCCCCCTCCCCCCCTCTCATGGGCCATTTCTAACATTATAGGGGGGGGAGCTCTTGGACAGGTAACCCTCTCTTCATTGAGAGATGAATGCATAAATAATGTGTATTCCTTTGAACAGCCCCTCCTTAGTTACACTATTGGCAGCCCACTGGACAGGTAAGAAGTGTCATAATACAAAGATATAAATACACACTGTACACATTTGAGCACATTTGGCTATTCTGCTATTACAGTAGGTGACCGTGATATTGTGTCAATCTCGCCGCATTTCTCGGCGAGATTTGACACCTGCGAGCCCCGTCACAGGAGCCAGCGCCGAGATGGCTCACTCATCGGGAAAGGAAAACTTTGTTTTCCTTCCGCGATGAGTGACAGGCAATGCTGACAGCTGTCTGGTATGAATCCTGAGGCGGGAACACCGCGCCAAATTTTAAATGAAAAAAACGGCGTGGGTCCCCCCCCAGGGGCATACCAGGCCCTTAGGTCTGGCATGGATTGTAAGGGGAACCCCCTACGCCGAAAAATTGGCGTGGGGGGTCCCCCCCAATCCATACCGGACCCTTATCCGAGCATGCAGCCCGGCCGGCCAGGAAAGGGGGTGGGGACGAGCGAGCGCCCCCCCCCCTCCTGAGCCGTACCAGGCCGCATGCCCTCAACATGGGGGGGGTGGGTGCCTTGGGGGAGGGGGGCGCCCTGCGGTGGCCCCCCAACCCCAAAGCACCTTATCCCCATGTTGATGAGGACAAGGGCCTCTTCCTGACAACCCTGGCCGTTGGTTGTCGGGGTCTGCGGGCGGGGGGCTTATCGGAGCCGGGAGCCCCCTTTAATAAGGGGGCCCCCAGATCCCGGCCCCCCACCCTGTGTGAATGAGTTTGGGGTACATGGTACCCCTACCCATTCACCTAGGGAAAAGTGTCAATATAAAAAAAACACAGTACACAGGTTTTAAGAGTAATTTATTAGTCAGCTCCGGGATCTTCTTCCAACTTCGGGGGGTCTCCTTCCGACTTCTCCCGGTGTTCGGCCTCTTCTCCCAGGCCCTGCCGCTATCTTCTTTCAGCTCTATTGCTAGCGAGGGTCCCGGTCTGCTGCCGCTGTCTTGTCGCCGCTGTCTCGCCGCTTCTTCTCTTCTTCCCCAATGTTGACACGACGCTCTCTCCGCCTCGAATGCTGTGTGCGAGCTGCGGAGCCATTAATATAGGCGGTGACCCCGCCCCCTTACGACGTCATTGTCCCAGCATGCGCAGGGTCTCTGGCGTCATAAGGGGGCGTAACCCCAGAGTCCCTGCGCATGCTGGGACCATGACGCCATAAGGGGGCGGGGTCACCGCCTATATAAATGGCTCCGCAGCTCGCACACAGCATTCGAGCGTCATGTCAACATCGGGGAAGAAGAGAAGAAGCGGCGAGACAGCGGCGACACGATAGCGGCAACACGACAGCGGCGGCGAGACAGAGGCGACGAGACAGCGGCAGCAGACCGGGCCCCTCGCTGGCAATAGAGCTGGAAGAAGATAGCGGCGGGGCCCGGGAGAAGAGGCCGAACACCGGGAGAAGTCGGAAGGAGACCCCCCGAAGTCGGAAGAAGATCCCGGAGCTGACTAATAAAATACTCTTAAAACCTGTGTACTGTGTTTTTTTTATATTGACACTTTTCCCTAGGTGAATGGGTAGGGGTACCATGTACCCCATACTCATTCACACAGGGTGGGGGGCCGGGATCTGGGGGCCCCCTTATTAAAGGGGGCTCCCGGCTCCGATAAGCCCCCCGCCCGCAGACCCCGACAACCAACGGCCAGGGTTGTCGGTAAGAGGCCCTTGTCCTCATCAACATGGGGGCAAGGTGCTTTGGGATGGGGGGGCCCCCGCAGGGTGCCCCCTCCCCCAAGGCACCCACCCCCCCATGTTGAGGGCATGCGGCCTGGTACGGCTCAGGAGGGGGGGCGCTCGCTCGTCCCCACCCCCTTTCCTGGCTGGCCGGGCTGCATGCTCGGATAAGGGTCTGGTATGGATGTGGGGGGGGACCCCCACGCCGATTTTTCGGCGTAGGGGGTTCCCCTTACAATCCATGCCAGACCTAAGGGCCTGGTATGATCCTGGGGGGGACCCACGCCGGTTTTTTCATTTAAAATTTGGCGCGGTGTTCCCGCCTCAGGATTCATACCAGACAGCTGTCAGCACTGCCTGTCACTCATCGCGGGAGGAAAACAAAGTTTTACTCTCCCGATGAGTGAGCCAGCGCGACATGCACAGTACCCTGTCACCGAGAACCAGCGCGATGGTATCGTGCTGGAAACACAATCTCGCGGTCAGGTACTGTACCTATCAAGATAATAATAGGATAAAAAAACTTTAAACAGTACCATTTGAAAGTATACAGGCAGGCCCTTGCACTACATGCTTTGGGGAATTCATCCATAAATCTGACCACAAAAGGGATGAGTATAGTGTGTATGGGTTTGGCTAAAAGTCACCAGATAGATGATTGAGGATAGATAGAGAATTGGTATCAGCTGACTTAGCAGTTGGGGGGGAGGGAGGGTTCAAAATGATTTGGGGACCCCCCCCCAAAAAAAACCTCTGGCACTCTCCCTGAATTTAAAGCACAAATCACATTTAAAAACATTTTAGGGGGTGTTTGGGGTAAAGCACTACTATGGAGCTGATAAAATACATTGTTAAGTGACTACATGAGGTGAATACAGGGCCAGGAGAGCATGCTGGGGAGGTAAGTGAAGGCAAATATGTATGAAGGACAACAAAAATAATTACCTAAAAATCCAGCATGCATGAGGACAAAGGGGACATTCACAGCATATTACAATCAGGGTAATTAGGGAATGAGGAAAGAAATACAATATATTATCAAACATTAAATACATGTGATGTTAAAGGATAAATCTTACCTTAATATACTCCTTCTGCAGGAACTGTATGATGGCAGAACAGGTCTCTGGGATAATGATACCCAGAGCCTGGGGAGAGATGTCCTGCAGGCTTCTCCCCGTCGCCAAGTACCGCAGGGTGGCGACTAGCCTCTGCTCCGGAGTGATGGCTTGCCTCATGCAGGTATCCTGCCTGCTGATATAGGGGGTCAGCAAAGCCAACAAACTGTGAAATACGGGGTCCGTCATCCGGAGAAAGTTCCTGAAATCATCAGGATTATTCTCACGGATCTTACGGAGCAAAGGCATATGACAGAACTGGTCATGCTGAAGCAACCAATTCTTGGTCCATGAACTCCTCCCCACCCTGTTCATGGACTGGACTTGTTTCAAGGTCAGGACCCCAACACCAAGCCCCCAAACAGCACGAACTCTACGAGGAGTACGTATACGCAACATGGCTAGAAAACGGTCGGCTGCTCAGAAGGAGCCCAAAGGGTGCTGTGCTTGGTTCTGAACTGGCCTTTTCTAGTCTCGTCGTACATGGTGTACGTCACCGCGTTCTTGGCAGTCTGAAATTCTGACAACTTTGTGCGACCGTGTGTACGCAAAACAAGTTTGAGCCAACATCCATCGGAAAAAATCCTAGGATTTTGTTGTCGGAATGTCCGTTCAATGTCCGACCGTGTGTACGGGGCATTACTGTGAAGAAACCTTTCCTTATTTGGAGATGAAATCTCTTTTCCTCTAGACGTAAAGAGTGCCCCCGTGTCCTCTGTGTTGACCTCACAGAGAATAACTTAACACCAAGTTCACTATATGGACCCCTTATATATTTGAACATGTTGATCATATCCCCCCTTATTCTCCTCTTCTCAAGAGTGAATAAATTCAGTTCCTCTAATCTTTCCTCATAGCTGAGCTCCTCCATGCCTCTTATCAGTTTGGTTGCCCTTCTCTGCACTTTCTCCAGTTCCCCGATATCCTTTTTGAGAACTGGTGCCCAAAACTGAACTGCATATTCCAGATGAGGTCTTACTAATGATTAGAACAGGGGCAAAACTATATCTCTCTCTCTGGAGTCCATACCTCTCTTAATACAAGAAAGGACTTTGCTCGCTTTGGAAAATGCAGCTTGGCATTGCATGCTATTTTTGAGCTTATGATCTACCAAAACCCTCAGATCTTTCTCCACTACAGATTCCCCCAGTTGTACTCCTCCTAGCATGTATGATGCATGCATATTCTTAGCCCCCAAGTGCATAACTTTACATTTCTCAACATTAAACCTCATCTGCCACATAGTTGCCCAATTAGACAGCGCATTGAGGTCGGCTTGTAAATTGGAGACATCCTGTAAGGACGTTATTCCACTGCATAGCTTGGTGTCATCTGCAAAGACAGAAATGTTACTTTTGATCCCAGACCCAATATCATTTATAAAGATATTAAAAAGTAAGTGTCCCAAAAGTAAGGGTCACTGATAACCTTAGACCAGGGGTCTTCAAACTGCGGCCCTCCAGGTGTTCAGGAACTACAATTCCCATCATGCCTAGTCATGTCTGTGAATGTCAGAGTTTTACAATGCCTCATGGGATGTGTAGTTCTGCAACAGCTGGAGGGCCGTAGTTTGAGGATCCCTGCCTTAGACCATTCAGAGTAAGAATTATTAACCACTACTCTCTGAATTCTGTCTTTTAGCCAGTTTTCTATCCATTTACAAACTGATATTTCCAAACCTGTAGACTTTACCTTACACATGAGCCGTGTGTGCGGAACTGTATCGAATGCTTTTGCAAAATCCAAGTATACCACGTCCACAGCCACCCCTCTGTCCAAGGTTTTACTTACCTCTTCATAAAAAAAAAATCAGGTTTGTCTGACAACTTCTGTCTTTCATGAATCCATGCTGTCTGTTGCTTAAAATGTTTTTTTTTCCAGCAAGAACTCATCTATGTGGTCTTTTATTAAATGCTCCAGTATCTTCCCGACTATCGAAGTTAATGTAACAGGTCTATAGTTTCTTGGTAAAGACTTTGATCCCTTTTTAAATATAGGCACCATGTTCGCCCTGCACCAATCCAGTGGTACTATTCCCGTCATTAATGAGTCCCTAAAAATTAGATACAATGGCTTTGAAATTACAGAGCTCAATTCTTTTAGGATCTGTGGGTGGATGCCATCAGGTCCAGGTGCTTTATCCACCTTTATTCTGTCTAAATATTTCTGGACCATATCACTTTTGAGCCATTGTTAATCATTCAGTGCTGTGTCAATACCACCCCCATTATGGACATGAGCTCCACCATGCTCTTTTGTATACACAGAGCTGAAGAAAGTATTTAATAAATTAGCCTTCTCTTTGTCCCCAGTCACCCACTCTACATTATTTTGTAAAGGACCTACATGCTCAGACCTGACCTTTTTACTATTAATATATTTGAAGAATTTTTTGGGGTTTGTCCTACTATCTTTTGCAATCTGTCGTTCATTTTGAATTTTTGAATCCTTGATTTCCTTTTTACATATTCTGTTAAATTCTTTGTAACATTTAAATGACACTAGTGTTCCTTCATTTTTATATTTTTTAAAAGCTCTTTTCTTATTGTTTATAGCTTTTTTAACTTTGACCGTGAGCCACATAGATTTTATTTTTAGCCTTTTAAACCTATTGCCCATGGGAATATACTTTGCAGTGAGGTCCTAAACAGTCTTTTTGAAGAATTACCATTTTTGTTCTGTGTGTATCAATGCCAATATTCCTTCCCAGTCTAAATCCTGGAGAGCAGCCCTCATCCTTGGAAAATTTGCTCTCTTGAAGTTGTGTTTTTATCTTTCCCATATGTATTTCTTGTTTACAGCTAACCTCAAATGAAATCATGTTATGATCACTGCTACCTAGGTGTTCCTTTATCTGAACATTAGTAATAAGCTCTGCATGGTTTGAGATTACCAGGTCCAACAGAGCTTCATTCTTAGTTGGGGCCTCAATAAACTGGACCATAAAATTGTCCTGTAATAAGTTTATAAATTTTTACCCTTTAACTGACCCAGAACTGCCATTACTCCAGTCAATTTCTGGGTAGTTAAAATCCCCCATTATTATCACCGTCCCAGCCATTGCAGCCCTTTCCATCTGTGCAAGGAGCTGAGTCTCCACCTCCCCATTAACATTGGGTGGTCTATAACAAACGCCAATGATTAACTTTGAACTACGCACATCTATATGCAGTTCCACCCATAATGCTTCAGACTCATCACACTCTCCATCAACCAGGTCCTCTTTCACACTTGCTTTGAGATCACTTCTCACATAGAGACAGACTCCGCCACCTTTCCTTTTGACCCTGTCTCTCTGAAAGAGTGCATAGCCAGGAATATTAATAGCCCAGTCATGTGAGGATTGAAGCCAAGTTTCAGCAATACCAATTACATCATAGCTCTCCTCATGCACCAGAGCTTCCAACTCACCTATTTTGCTTGGCAGACTTCTGGCATTCCTGAACAAACACTTTAATGCATTATTACATTTTGCTCTGGTGTTATTCATATTTTTAGTAGTACAAATGGCACTATAGTTTCCAATAGCTGTTTGCAACATGAAAACTTTGTCACCTGCCATAACCCTCCCCCCATCTATCCCCATTCCACCCTCCATTAATGTCTGACCCCTAACTGACCTGTCTGCCCGATGTAATTCTAGTTCACCCTCCCCCCTCAATCCTAGTTTAAATACTCCTCCAGCCTTCCCATAAAGTCCTATTTGCAATCTCGGAACACCCGACAAGAGGACAGTATGCGACCGGTTCTAAACTACGTGGTATATTCACCAATGCCAGGAGCCTGGCAGGCAAGTTGGGTGAACTAAAGATACTGTTAAACAAGGAAGATTTTGATTTTGTGGGAATTTCAGAGACCTGGTTCAACAGCTCTCATGATTGGCTGGCAACCATTCAAGGGTATTCCCTTTATCGCAGGGATAGAGAAGTTAAAAAGGGGGAGGGGTATACCTATATATCAATAATAACATATAAGTGAATGTGAGAGATGACATCAATAAGGGAGCTAGGGAGGAGGTGGAATCCTTATGGGTAGAGCTCCAAAGGGATGAAGCTAAGGGGAAAATAATACTGGGAGTATGCTATAGGCCCCCTAACCTGAGGAAAGAGGGGGGACAGACCTCCTATCACAATTTGGATTAACAGCAAGGATGGTAAGTGTTATCATAATTGGGGAATTTTAATTATCCAGACACAAACAGGGCGGAGGGAACCACGCATTCGTCTAAGGTTCGCCAGTGCCTATATGTCTTGCAGGACAATTTCATGGGTCAGATGGTAGACGCACCAACTAGAAATAAGGCGTTATTAGATCTACTGATTACCAACAATACAGACCTGATCATAGATGTGGAAATATGGGGGAATTTAGGAAACAGCGATCACAGGTCAATTGGCTTCAGTTTAAATCACACAAATGGAACACAAAGACACTCATTTCAAAAGAGCCAACTTCCTTAAACTACGAACCTTGCTAGAAGATATACATTGGGATAAAATCTTAGAAACAATGAACACGGAGGAGAGATGGGTTTGCTTTAAGAGCATATTAAATAAGGGCATTAGCCTGTGCATCCCATTGGGAAATAAATTTAAAAGAGAGAAACAAAAGTCCTGGATGGCTTAACTCCAATGTAAAAATGCATATAAAAGCAAAGGAGAAGGCCTTCAAAAAAAATACAAGGCTGAGGGATCATCATCAGCAATCAGACTTTACAAAGAATGCAACAAGAAATGTAAGGGTGCAATTAGGGCGGCTAAGATAGAACACCAAAAACACATAGTGGAGGAGAGCAAAACAAATCCCAAGAAATTCTTTAAGTATATAAACAGTAAAAAAGGTAGGACAGACCATATTGGCCCCATAAAGACTTAGGAAGAACATCTGGTTACAAAGGATGGGGAGATAGTGAAGATTTTGAATTTATTCTTCTCCTCGGTCTTCATGAGGGAATCGGGGGGCTTCAGTAACCAAAACTGCAGTGTTTTTCCTCATGACACATCACAGGAAGCACCCTCATGGCTAAAAGAGGACAGAATTAGAATTAGAAATAGACTTTGGAAACTTAACATTAATAAATCACGGGGACCAGATGGCTTGCACCCGAGGGTACTTGGGGAACTAAGTCAAGTAATTGCCAGTCCATTGTGCTACATTGTTGCCAATGTAGCACCGATATTTAAAAAAGGGCCAAAATACATCCCTAGGAATTACAGACCAGTTAGCCTAACATCAATAGTATGCAAGCTCTTAGAGGGCATGATTAGCAACTATATACAAGATTTTAGTAATGAGAACAGTATCATTAGCAGTAATCAACATGGATTCATGAAGAATTGTTCTTGCCAAACCAATCTGCTAACAAAGCAAACAGAATATTGACATGCGTTAAAAATGGGATGAACTCCAGGGATAAAGTGATAATTCCCCCACTCTACAAGACTTTGGTCTGGCCTCACCTGGAGTATGCTGTCCAGTTCTGGGCACCAGTCCTCAGGAAGGATGTACTGGAAATGGAGCGAGTACAAAGAAGGGCAACAAAACTAATAAAGGGTCTGGAGGATATTAGTTATGAAGAAAGGTTGCGAGCTCTAAACTTATTCTCTCTGGAGAAGAGATGCTTGATAAGGGATATGATTCCAATTTACAAATACCATACTGATGACCCCACAATATGGATAAAACTTTTTCGTGGAAGGGAGTTTAATAAGATACGTGGCCACTTACTAAAATTAGAAGAAAAGAGGTTTAACCGCTTCAGCCGTGGAAGATTTTACCCCCTTCCTGACCAGAGTACTTTTTGCGATTCAGCACTGCGTCGCTTTAACTGACAATTGTGCAGTCCTGCGATGCTGCACCCAAACAAAATTGACGTCCTTTATTTTCCCACAAATAGAGCTTTCTTTTGGTGGTATTTGATCACCTCTGCGTTTTTTATTTTTTGCGCTATAAACAAAAAAAGAGCGAAAATTTTGAAAAAAACGCAATATTTTGCTATAATAAATATCCCCCAAAAATATATAAAAAAATATTTTTTTCCCCAGTTTAGGCTGATATGTATTCTTCTACATATTTTTTGTAAAAAAAAAAAAAAAAAAAAAAAAAAAAAAAATCGCAATAAGCATATATTGATTGGTTTGCGCAAAAGTTATAGCGTCTACAAAATAGGGGATAGTTTTATGGCATTTTTATTATTTATTTATTTTTTACTAGTAATGGTAGCAATCTGCGATTTTTATCTGCACTGCGACATTATGGCGGACACGTTGGACCATACTGATGAACAGACAATCTGTCTGTTCTTCCCTCAGAGAACCGGAAACTGTGTGTTTACACACAGTGTGCCCAGAGCGATCGCGGGAGCCCGGCGATGATCGCGACTGCCAGGCACTCGCATCGGCTCCGAGGGCAAGCAGGGGGCGCGTGCCTCCGGCGGTGCGCATGCGCCCCCTAGTGGCCGAATATGTTATCGATGTAACATGACGGCGATTCACGCAGCGTAGCCATGTTGCCGCAGTACAACTGTGGAGGCTGGTCGGCAAGTGGTTAACCTTAAACTGCGTGGAGGATTTTTACTGTAAGAGTGCCAAGGATGTGGAATTCCCTTCCACAGGTGGTGGTTTTGGCGGGGGGCATCGATAGTTTCAAAAACTATTAGATAAGGACCTGAACGACCGCAACATACAGGGATATACAATGTAATACTGACATATAATCACACACATAGGTTGAACTTGATGGACTTGTATCTTTTTTCAACCTCACCTACTGTGTAACTGTGTTTAAGGGGACGTCCGGGCGCGAGAAGCTGCGCATCTCCCCCCGTCCAGGGGGGCAGATTGTGCATCCCAGCAGTGAGAATGGTGGGGCTGCATGTGGGACACAAAGAAGCTGAACTGTCCCTGGAGCCCTGTAACAAAAAAAGACTGGAGGTCTAAAAGAAGTTCTTCAAAGAGGAACACCCAGGTCTTAAAAAGATACAAAACGGTTTTCTTTATTAAGTATTAAAATTTCTGAACAGATTTGACATTAGAAAAATGCATTTTCCTCCACCAATGTAAAACAAACTGAATAAACCAAAACAGACACCACCGACTCACTCCTCATTCACTCCAGATCTCCCCTAAAAGGCAACTAGCCTAAGTTATCTATTATGTTCCAGGGCTGTATTACATTGTGCATTCCTCCTAAATGTATGAGACAGGGGGATGCACCGGGCAGTCTCTATGCTGGGATGGATATGGGATGGGAGTATAAAGAACTTCCCGCATGGCGGCCGTTTGAGGTGATGATGAAATAATCAAGCTGTTCATGTATATTCCTGTGCAATGTCAGTACGTGAGCATACAGAACTTGCCCGTGAATAGAGAGGACTCCTGAAAGTCATCAAATACATCACATCATGTTTGGAGCCAGATATATGATCACATCGCTTCCACGGGAGATAAATCCTCAAAAGTAATAAAAGATCCGCTTGTCCCACCTGATTGTGGACATACACACTGCTTGGATGGACAATACCTTGTAGGAGGGATCCCTTGAAAGTACTGGGATAATGGGCGTCTTCCCGATGTGATGCAGTGGCTGATGTTTGTGTAAATCCTGTTGCGGGGGCCGTAGTTGGAACAAATTGTGGTTCCTCGCTGAGCCTCAGCCACACACTGCTCTGTAAGCGCTGCTGAGGGACGGGCTGAACACTGCAGCCGTGTAGCACTGGGACCTCTGAAGAAAATCGCTTGATGATTGAAACGCGTCAGTTAGACGCCCCCATACATACAGCAACCACCTGGAAACCTTTTTCCCATCATCTCCCACTCTCCATTTATTCCCCATCCTTAGTCCTTCGGCTGATTCCTGGTGTTTTCATTACTGGGACCTTGTGCATCTCTATGTCTGCTATTATTACGGACTGCTTCTGTGCCAGGAGTATATGCTGTTTGGTTTTCACATCCCAAGAATCCTGTTTGGCCGAGACCGTCCTGACTTCCGCCTAGAGCCTGTTCACTTGTGCTCCGCTCCCAGCGCTACACGGGCACGTTCTGTATGCTCACCTACTGACATTGCACAGGAATTATACATGAACAGCTTGATTATTTCATCATCACCTCAAAAGGCCGCAACGCGGGAAGTTCTTTATACTCCCATCCCATATCCATCCCAGCATAGAGACTGCCCGGTGCATGCCCCTGTCTCACACATTTAGGAGGAGTGCACAATGTAATACAGTCCTGGAACATAATAGATAACTTAGGCTAGTTGCCTTTTAGGGGAGATCTGGAGTGAATGAGGAGTGAGTCGGTGGTGTGTCTATTTTGGTTTATTCAGTTTGTTTTACATTGGTGGAGAAAAATGCATTTTTCTAATGTCAAATCTGTTCAGAAATGTTAATACTTAATAAAGAAAACCATTTTGTATCTTTTTAAGACCTGGGTGTTCCTCTTTGAAGAATCCCTTTTAGACCTCCAGTCTTTTTTGTTACATTGTTACATATGATTCAGAGGAACTGGTCTGTCTGCTGAGCTAATTGCAGTCAGAACACAGACAACAGGTTTGCGAGTGTCTTCCAGTAGATTTTTGACTATAGGTGTGGTTACACACAGAGTGTGATACTCTCACTGTTAGGAGAGACCTGACTGCTTTTCCGTTATGTACTGTCCCTGGAGCCCACAGCTGCCCACTCAGCCTCTCTTTATAGCCGCCCATTCAGCACATGGAATGGCCGGGGGCAGAGACTAGAAGTCAGCTAACTCGTGAGGCCCGAAGTGGGAGGAGCTGGAGGAGACGCCATCTCCACATCTCGACATAGGTGTCACTGCTGCCGCGGACACCACAAAACCAGAGACAAAGTGAGTACAACTGCCTGTGATCATTTCCTCCCAGCACTGTCACTGACCACACCCCCTGCACTGCCGCTGTCCCCCCTCAGCACTGCCACTGACCCCACCTCAGCATTTCCACTGACTCCCCTGTCCCCCTCAGCACGGCCACAGATCTCCCACTCCCCCATCCAGCACTGCCACTGACCCCCCCAGCACTGCCACTGATCCCCATCTATCCCTAGCACTGCCACTGATCCCCATTCCTCCCTACCACTGATCCCCATCCTTCCCCAGCACTGCTACTGATCCTTATCTCTCCCCAGCACTGCCACTGATCCCCATCCCTTCCCAGCACTGCCACTGATCCCCATCCCTTCCCAGCACTGCCACTGATCCCCAGCACTGCCACTGATCCCAAACCCTTCCCAGCACTGCCACTGATCCCCAACCCTTCCCAGCACTGCCACTGATCCCCATCCCTCCTTACCACTGCCACTGATCCCAATCCCTCCCCAGCACTGCCACTGATTCCCGTCCCTTCCCAGCACTGCCACTGATCCCCATTCCTCCCTACCACTGCCACTGATCCCCATCCCTTCCCAACACTGCCACTGATCCCCGTCCCTCCCTAGCACTGCCACTGATTCCCTTCCCAGCATTACCACTTATCCCCATCCTTCCCCAGCACTGCTACTGATCCCCATCTCTCCCCAACTTTGCCACTGATCCCCATCCCTTCCCAGCACTGCCACTAATCCCCCATCCCTTCCCAGCACTGCCACTGATCCCCATCCCTTCCCAGCACTGCCACTGATCCCCAGCACTGCCACTGATCCCAAACCCTTCCCAGCACTGCCACTGATCCCCAACCCTTCCCAGCACTGCCACTGATCCCCAACCCTCCCTACCACTGCCACTGATCCCCATCCCTCCTTACCACTGCCACTGATCCCAATCCCTCCCCAGCACTGCCACTGATTCCCGTCCCTTCCCAGCACTGCCACTGATCCCCATTCCTCCCTACCACTGCCACTGATCCCCATCCCTTCCCAACACTGCCACTGATCCCCGTCCCTCCCTAGCACTGCCACTGATTCCCTTCCCAGCATTACCACTTATCCCCATCCTTCCCCAGCACTGCTACTGATCCCCATCTCTCCCCAACTTTGCCACTGATCCCCATCCCTTCCCAGCACTGCCACTAATCCCCCATCCCTTCCCAGCACTGCCACTGATCCCCCATCCCTTCCCAGCACTGCCACTGATCCCCCATCACTTCCCAGCACTGCCACTGATCCCCAACCCTCCCTACCACTGCCACTGATCCCCATCCCTCCCTACCACTGCCACTGATCCCAATCCCTCCCCAGCACTACCATTGATCCCCATCCCTCCCTAGCATTTCCACTGATCCTGATCCCCCTCCCTACCACTGAAACTGATCCCCACATCTCCCTACCACTGCCACTGATGCCATCCCCCACCAACACTGCCACTGATGCCACCCCCCCACCAGCACTGCCACTGATGCCATCCCCCCACGAGCACTGCCACTGATGCCATCCCCCCTCACCAGCACTGCCACTGATGCCATCCCCCCTCACCAGCACTGCCACTGATGCCATCCCCCCTCACCAGCACTGCCATTGATGTCATCCCCCTACTAGCACTGCCACTGATCCCACTGTCATATACTACCCTATCCCATCTCTATACTACCCTAGCCTGTCCATATACTACCCTAGCCTTTCCCTATACTACCCTAGTCTGCCCCTTGGAATTTAACATAATGGTATGTCATATAATTTTGCATATAGACAAAATGCTGTTTCCTGTAAATCTGACTTCCTGATAAATTTATTTTTTGTTAATTTAGTTAATTATCATGATTCAAAATAATGGATGTGGAGGCCTTTTTTTTGGGTGGGGGCAGCATTTCATTCTTGGACCCAGGCAGCACAATGTCTTGGGCCAGCCCTGCTTGGTGGTGTGCACTGATGTCTACAAAGCACTCAGGTTATGAGTTCAAATCCCAGCCAACCTACCACTCACCTAATGTAGCTGTGTTGATTTTTCCAGTGCACAAGCAAATTAAAAACAAAAAAAATGTAAACTAACACCCTGCACGTTAACTAGTGTGTGTGATTTTTGGAATTTCACACCATAATATTATTGAATACTTACATACCATTGCATGCATTTGAAGAGTTAATATTATGGAATCAACCAAACTGATGTGGCATTGGCTATTAGGCCACAATCACCTATGCAAGCTTTCAGCAGGTGATACCATGTGTGGCATTTGAACTCATGGCCTGAGTCTTTCAAGGCAGGAGTGCAGACCACTAGGCTACTGAGCTAAACACAAAAGATCACAATAGAACACAATAGAACACAATCACACTTAGAAAATACATTTACTAGTGTTTGATTATTTTAATTCTATACAATAATGTTTATAATCCAAAGTCCTCATTATAAAGGCTGATATGCAAGTTATTGCCATAAAAAGTGTATGAGGACCTGGGTACTGCCCTAGGTCAGGCATCAATGCAAAACAATCATTTTTTCAGGAGCAGTAACTTTAATTATGCTTAAAGTGAAACAATAAAAATGAAATATTTATTTAAATATCTTGCCGGGGGGGTCCCCTTAGTCTGCCTGTAAAGTGGTGCATCTGTGCAATGTATAAAACATGCCACAGCAATAATGACATTTCCAAAGAAAAAAAAATAATTTAAACTTTCTCGTGGCTCTATTGTATTGCTCCCGGCAATATAGATGAGAAAAAAAAGGCATAGGGTCCCCCCCCAGTCCATACCAGAGGATTTTAAGAGGAACTCCACACCAAAATTTCAAAAAAAATTGGTGTGGGGCCCCCCAAAAATCTATTCCAGACCCTTATCCGACCATGCAGCCTGGCAGGTCAGGGTGGGGGGATGAGTGAGCGCCCCCCCTCCTGAACTGTACCATCCCACATTCCCTCAACATGGGGGGGTGTGTGCTTTGGGGCAGGGGGACTCTGCGCCCTCCACCCCAAAGCACCTTGTCCCCATGTTGATGGGGACAGAGACCTCTTCCCGACAACCCCCCTATGTGAATGGGTAACGGGTACATCGTATAGAATTGGGTATATTTATTTATTTTTTTATGGTTGAACTGGATGGACTTGTGTCTTTTTTCAGCCTGACTAACTATGTAACTACCCATTCACCAAAAAAGTGTCAAAATGTAAAAACCACAAGACAGTTTTTGACAATTCTTTTATTAAAAAAGAAAGAAAAGTGTCTTGCGATGTACATCCACCGTCCATCACGCCGCTCCTTCAGACGTCATATGATGTCATAATGGGGCGGGGTCAACCGGTTACATCACTGAGTGGCCCCGCCCTTGCCTATATAACAGCTGTCAAAGCGAAGAGACAGCAGTCGGTGGGAGGCCTCCTATCGAGGTGGAGCTTTGTTCGTTTTTTCTATTTTTTGGGTCCGTTGGGCAGTGTGATGGACGGTGGATGATCACGGGTCACTTTTTTTCTCTTTCTTTTTATTTTCTTTTCTAATAAAAGAATTGTCAAAAACTGTCTCTTGTGGTTTCTACATTTTGACACTTTTTTGGTGAATGGGTAGGTGTACGATGGGGGGCTGGGATCTGGGGGCCTTGTTAAAGGGGGCTTCCAGATTCAGATAAGCCACCCCACCCACAGACCCCAACAACCACAGTCCAGGGTTGTCGGAAAGAGGCCCTTGTCCCCATCAACATGGGGACATGGTGCTTATGGGTTGGGGGGGCAGAGCCTCCCTGCCTCAAAGCACCCACCCCCCATGTTGAGGGCATGTGGCCAGGTATGGTTCAGAAGGGGGGGTGCTCACTCATTCCCCCTATCTTGACCCACCAGGTTGCATGCTCGAAAAAGGGTCTGGTATGGATTTTGGGGGAGACCCCACGCCAATTTTTATTTATTTTTGGGGGGGGGTTTATTTGGTGCTTCACATTTATTTGACATATTTCATGGTTTACCTAGTCCACAAAAGAATAGAGCCTTAAAATTCAGCAGTGGAGCAGGTAGACACACCAGACTCATACATCCATATCTGCCCTAAAACACACAGGTATAGATTTGGTGCATACCCACACCCACTTGATTTATGTAATTTCTTGGGTTTCCATTATGTGAAACCCATTAAAATGTAATCGCTGGTGAAAAAAATACTTTAAAACCACAACAGAGGAAGAACATTCAAACCTCTAGCCAGGTAGTAGTATATTTGGAATTCGAACCATTGAACCCTGTGCTGGCAAGCAGAAGTACTAACCAGTTAGCCACTGTGCTGCCACATGGATGGAGGCTGCATCTCTGTGGTGTCAAACAGTCCTAAGTCCCAGGGGTGCAATAAGTTAATCAATGCAGAAATCCTGTGGAGGGCAAGAGATCCATTGAACAACCTGTTTCTGTGATATGCCATCTGTTTTGAAGCCGTGGTATGGCTGATTACTATCAGCATGCTACTATAGAACCATCTATAATTTTGTTTCTTTTTGCTTTGTAAGAGCCTGCAATTAGTGCTCGTGGGAAACTCTTAAGGCTGATTACTGTGCTTGCCCATGGAAAACATATGGCACTATATGCAATGGTGGTGGAACCCTCCTCCACATAAATACTACATTTATGCATAATTTGTGTAAGGACATGAGTAATGGAGTTATGTTTAACAACATAGGGAGAACAGAAAACTTCTCTACATGAATTGGTATGTTTGAGATTTGAACCAACAACCCCAGCACTGCTAAGTCGAAGTGCTAACCCGTTAGCCACTGTGCTGCCATATGGATGGAGGCTGCATCTCTGTGGTGTCAAACAGTCCTAAGTCCCAGGGGTACAATAAATTAATCATTGCAGATGTACTGTGAAAGGCCGGAGAACCATTGAACAACCTGTTTCTGGGATATGCCATCTGTTTGGAAGGCTGGGTATGGCTGATTACTGTCAGCATGCTGCTATAGAACCATCTATAATTTTGGGGCTTTTTGCTTGGTAAGAAGCTGCAATTGGTGCTGGTGGGGAATTCTTAAGGCTGATTAATGTCCTTGCCCATGGAAAACATACGGCACGATTTGCAATGGTGGTGAAACCCCCCTTCACATAAATACACAAATTCTGCATTTCTTTGGACATACAATGGATATAAAAAGTCTACACACCCCTGGTAAAGTGTCAGGTTTCTGTGATGTAAAAAAAGAGACAAATATAAATAATTTCAAAACTTTTTCCACCTTTTAATGTGACCTATAGACTGTACAACTCAGTTGAACAACAAACTGAAATCTTTTAGGTGGAGGGAAGTAAAAATAAAAAAAATAAAATAATATGGTTGCATGAGTGTGCACACCCTTAAACTAATACTTTGTTGAAGCACCTTTTTGATTTTATTACAGGACTCTCTTTTTGGGTATGAGTCTATAAGCATGGCACATCTTCATTTTGCAATATTTGCCTACTCTTCTTTGCAAAAACACTCCAAATCTGTCAGGTTGCAAGGGTATCTCCTGTGCACAGCCCTCTTCAGGTCACCCCACAGATTTTCAATCGGATTCAGGTCTGGGCTCTGGCTGGGCCATTCAAAAACTTTAATCTTCTTCTGGTGAAGCCATTCCTTTGTTCATTTGGATGCATGCTTTGGGTCGTTGTCATGCTGAAAGATAAAGTTCCTCTTCATGTTCAGTTTTATAGCAGAAGCTTGAAGGTTTTGTGTCAATATTGGCTGGTATTCAGAACTGTCCATAATTCTCTCTACCTTGACCAGTGGTGGTACGTCCATTAGGGGCACTTGGGTGCTGCCCCCTCTCTCCAATGCATGAATGAAAGATTCATGCATTGCATGAATCTATCCATGGCCGCTGTAGATACCCCCTATTCAGGCGTCCGGCCCCTTGCCGGGCATCTGAATTATAGCGGCAGGGGGTGTATTTGAAGCACCTGATTAGAGCCATAGGCAGTGCACCCAGGTGTGTTAGCAAAGCAAAGCCAAGGAATACAGGAAGAAGACACGAACGGAGGAGTCGGAGGACACACAGGAGCCTTCGCCATGCTACCGTCCCACAGCTCGCCACCTGTCCCTCTGCCTGACACACCACCACAATGGGGTAAGTGCCGGGCAGACAGCGGGTGGGGGGGCACAGTGGCTTCATATTATGGGCACAGGTGGCTGCATATGATGGGCACAGGTGACTGCATATTATGGGCACAGTTGGCTGCATATGATGGGCACAGTGGCTGCATTTTCTGGGCACAGTTGACTGCATATGGTGGGCACAGTTGGCTGCATATAATGGGCACAGTGGCTGCAATTGATGGCACAGGGAAGCTACAATTGATGTTTTTGTTTCAGTATTTTTCAGAATTTTTCAGTTTGTTTGCGCCCCCCAAAAATTTTGAGCACCAGCCGCCACTGACCTTGACTAAGGCCCCTGTTCCAGCTGAAGAAAAACAGCCCCAAAGCTTGATGCTGCCACCACCATGCTTCACTGTGGTTTTAGTGTTCTTTTGGTGATGTGCAGTGTTGTTTTTGCACCAAACATATCTTTTGGAATTATGGCCAAAAAGTTCAACCTTGGTTTCATCAGACCATAACAAATTTTCCCACATGCTTTTGTGAGACTTCAGATGAGTTTTTGCAAAATTTAGCAGGGCTTGGATGTTTTTCTTTGTAAGAAAAGGCTTCCGTCTTGCCACTCTACCCCATAGCCCAGAAATATGAAGAATACGGGAGATTGTTGTCACAATGTAATTTTGAACTGGTACATTTTTAAAGTGTAGCTCCAACCAAAAAATCTATTTTTAAGATTTTTGGAAAACATAGGGAAGGGTTATCACCCCTGTAACATTTGTTTTGCTGTCTGTGCACCTCTTCAGAAGATTTCACCTCACTTTCTGTCCCAATGACAAATGTTTTTTGAAAATTTGGGGTGTTTAGTGAAACAAGAATTGGTGATAAAGCATCAGTAAAGAGGAGACAAGCTTTTACCTTATTAACTCTTACAGGAGAGAATTTCCCTTCCTAGGGGTAGATTTCATCTCACTTCTTGTTGTCTCCTTCCATTTGCAAGTAGGAGTCGTTTGTAAGTTGGATGTTTGAAAGTAGGGGCCTGCCCTATATACTCTGCAGAAATTGGGGCCTTAGGTGTTGGTGTTGCCACAACACTGTAAGCCCTCACAGTTACTCTTGGTGGGCGCAGGAACGGGCCCTGCTGTGACATATTAGATCAAGAATTGTAATTACATGCCATTGTTGAACAGTGGTAGAAAAATTGGACCTTTGGTGGTGGTGGTGTTGCTATAAAAACACTGTAAGCCCTCACAGTTACTCTTGGTGGGTGCAGGAATGGGCCCTGCTGTGAAATATTAGATCAAGTATTGTAATTACATGTCCCTGTTGAACAGGGGCAGAAAAATTGGGCCTTAGGCAATGGTGTCACAACACTGCAACCCCTCACAGATACTCTAGTTGGAGCGCAGGAATGAGCCCTGCTGCAAAGTATTGCATCAAAAATTGTAATTACACACAGCTGTTAAACAGGGGCAGAAAAATTGGGCCTTGGCCACTGGTGGCGGTGCCCAGAACCAAAAATGTTCTTACAAGCTATCAGCATGAAAATTGAGGAGGAAGAGGACTGTGACTCAGCATAACAGGATAGTCACTCAGCATCAGCATAGGCTGTCTTGAAGGGATCTCACATTAAAAAAAAAAATCAATTGGTTACATCAGCATCAGGTGCTTTGCAGCTGGTGATCCAAAACTGATTCATTTTTATGAAGGTTAGCCGATCGTTCCCATTCGGTGGACAGGCGCACCCTGCGATCAGTTACAAAGCCTCCAGCAGCACTGAATGTGCGTTCTGAAGGAACGATGGATGCAGGACAGGCCAGTAGCTCAATTGCATACTGTGCAAGCTCTGGCCAGTGATCCATCCTCAAGACCCAGTAACCCAGAGGATTTTCGGTGGGGGAGGTGTCCAAGTCTGATCTTGCCGCTAGGTAATTATGCACCATGTGAATCAGACACTGGCGATGGTTGCTGGAACCGATCAGGCCTTGGGGCTGCGGACTAAAAAATTGTCTGAATGCATCGGTCAGACGGCCACCTTCTCCACCACTCCTTCTGTGACTGACCGAAGCCTCAGCAACACGTTGACCGGGAAGTTGTAACCTCCCAGCCTCTCAAAACGCGTTGCACAAACCTTTCTGCAAGGCCTCCCGAAGATGTTTCATCCTCTGCTCCCTCTGCAACGGCAAGATAAGGTCCGCAACCTTACTCTTGTAACGTGGATCAAGGAGGGTTGCCAGCCAGTAACCATCCCTCCCCTTGATACCACTAATACGAGGATCCTTCCGCAGGCTTTGCAGGATCAGGGAGGCCATGCAGCGTAGGTTTGCTGAGGCATTCGGTCCAGAGTCCTCTGGGTCACTAAGGATGACATGATCCGCAGCCACCTCCTCCCAGCCACGTACAAGTCCATGGGTTTCTTTGGACTGTAAATGATCCCTTAAAGACTGCTGCTGATGCTGAGTGCCAGGCTCCACCTCCATGCTGACACAATCCTCCTCCTTGTCCTCTTCCTGTGTGATTGGCAGGCAAGCAGGAACAATGTCTGGATAAAGGGGGCCTTGAGAGGTAAGAAAGTCCTCCTCTTCCTGCCTCTGTTCAGCTTCAATTGCCCTGTCCATTATTCCATGCAGCGTGTGCTCCATCAGGTGGACAAGGGGGACAGTGTCACTGATGCATGCACTGTCACTGCTCACCATCCTCGTGGCCTCCTCAAATGGTGACAGGACAGTGCATGCATCCCTGATCATGGCCCACTGGTGTGGGGAAAAAAATCCAAGCTCCCCTGACCCTGTCCTGGTGCCATAGTCGCATAGGTACTCATTGATGGCCCTCTGCTGCGTGTGCAGCTGCTGCAGCATGGCCAATGTTGAGTTCCACCTGGTGGGCATGTCAAAGATTAGGCAGTTTTGGGCAGGTTAAATTCCTTTTGGAGGTCAGCCAGCTGAGCACTGGCATTATATGACCTGCGGAAATACACACAGACTTTCCTGGCCTGCCTCAGGACATCCTGTAAGCCCGGGTACCTGCCCAAGAACCGCTGCACCACCAAGTTAAGGACTTGAGCCAAACAGGGCACATGGGTCAGTTGTCCCTGTCGGAGGGCGGAGAGGAGGTTGGTGCCATTGTCGCAAACCACCATACCTGGCTTAGGCTGGCATGGCGTCAACCACCTCTGAACCTGCCCCTGCAGAGCTGACAGAATCTCTTTCCCAGTGTGGCTCCTGTCCCCCAAGCACACCAGCTCAAGCAACGCATGGCATCTTTTTCGCCTGCATGCTTGCGTAGCCCCTTGAACGCCTACAGAGCACCGCTGGTTCTGAGGACAAATCAGCACAGGAAGAGGCCATGGAGGAAGAAGAAGAGGAGGGGGTGGGGGAGAGAGGTGTGGCAGAATCACCACTAGTAGAATTTTGGAGGCGTGGTGGCGGAACAACCTCCAACACTACTACACCCTGTTCTGCATCCTTCCTAGCTGCCAGAGGAGTCACCCAATGCGCGGTGAAAGATAGGTCATGTCCCTGTCCATGCCTGCTTGACCATGAGTCAGCGGTAATATGCACCTTACCACTGACCGCCCTGTCCAGCGAGGCCAAGACATTGCCTTCTACATGCCGGTAGAGAGCCGGAATCACCTTCTGTGAGAAAAAGTGGCGTTTAGGATCCTGACATTGAGGAACCGCACATTCCACAAACTCACGGAAGGGGGCAGAGTCTACAAGCTGAAAAGGCAGCAGTTGAAGTGCTAGCAATTTAGCCAAGCTAGCATTCAACCCCTGGGCATGTGGATGGCTGGGAGTGAACTTCTTTCGGCAGTGCAGCAGCTGGGGCAGGGAAATTTGCCTGGTACAATCTGACATTGGTGTACCGATAGCAGATTGCCCACAAGTACTTGGCTGTGACACACCTAATTCTACACCTTCGTTCCTCTCAGTGCAGGTTTCAGAGAGGACTGACGGTATAGTGGGGTTGGAGATACCAGCTGATGAGGAGCAAGGAGGGGTCCACTTTGTTCTTTGGTGTGGGTCTTTTAGGTATGCCTGCCAACGAACTGCATGGCAGGTCGACATATGTCTGTTCAAGCATGTGGTGCCCAAGCGGGCGATTTTTTATGCCATGTGAGATACACTTGAGACATATGTTGCAAATAGCAGCAGTGGGATCTGATGCACACGTCTCAAAAAAGGCCCACACCAAAGAACTTTTGGAATAACGCGCAGAGACAGGCGCCCTGCACATGCAGAGCTCTGTGGTGTGATGCAGTCGGTGTGCTGGCCCCTGGAGGACATCCTGCCTCATTGGAGATGTGACGCCTCCTCCTCTTCCTCCTCCTCTCTCTTATCAGGCACCCACGTGGAGTCAGTGACCTCATCATCCCCTCCCTCCTCATCACTGGAGCAAACCTGGCAGTATGCTGCAGCTGGCGGAACATGACTGCCAGATTGCTGTCCTTCTTGGGCACCCCCTCTCTCTGGGCTCACGTTACTGCCTTCATCTAGCTGGGTAGCATCATCGGAGCCTTCAAAACACTGGGCATCCTCCTGGAGCATGTACCCAACACTGTGGTCAAACAGTTCGGGGGACTACTCAGGAGGACATGGTGGGGCTAGAGAAGGAGTGACTGATGCCATTGAGCCGACGTAAGAGGCCACGTTGGCAGCTGCTTTGCAAGACAAAGTACCCTGAGCCTAGGTGAGAGAGGATGAGGAGGATGAGGACGGCTTGGTCATCCACTCTACCAAGTCTTCTGCATGTTGCGGCTCAACACAGCCAGCTGCCGAAAAAAAGGACAAGCGTGTCCCACTGCCACGTGCTGATGAGGATACACCATCACCACAGCCAGCACTGTTGCCTCTAGACACAGAGCCTGCTTGCCCTCTTTTATTGGCTTGTGACTGTCTGCCTCTCCTTCTTGGCCTTCCAGACATACTAATGGCATGCAGTGAGATGTAGCTGCACAAAGCTGGGATGTATATATATACTGATACTGCAGCTAGCAGAATCAAGTGCCTGCCTGTAGTATTATTAGTATGAGAACACCAGCAATTGTCTTCAGGTAGTTTTAGGTGCACACTGTGCAGAGGACACAGTACACTAACTGTAAATACTGCAGCTGCCTGCCTGTTGTATTAATAGGATCGGAACAACAGCAATTGTCTTCAGGTAGCTTTAGGTGCACACTGTGCAGATGACGCAGTACACCAACTGTAAATACTGCAGCTGCCTGCATGTGGTACTAATAGGATCAGAAGAACACCACCAATTTTCTTCAGGTAGCTGTAGGTGAACACTGTGCAGAGGACACAGTACACTAACTGTAAATACTGCAGCTGCCTGCATGTGGTATTAATAGGATCAGAACAACAGCAATTGTCTTCAGGTAGCATTAGGTGTACACTGTGCAGAGGACACACTACACTAACTGTAAATACTGCAGCTGCCTGCAGTACTAATAGGATCAGAAGAACTTGGATAAAGGATGTTATAGATGCCCGCCTTATCAAAACATCACTCCGCGCCTAGTACTCAATCACCAATGGTACATAAGAAGCACAAATAATAAATAAAAAAATAAAAAGCAGCTACTTAAATAGTTGATTATAATTAAAAGGCAATAAAAAAGTATTAAATGAATAAAGTCTTTCAATATTGCAGCAGCGCTTTGTGTCCAGATCACCAGGACACGCTTTCATATATAGTTCATTCTATAAAATGAATATTATGGTGAAGATCCTATAGTGGCAACTGTTGTGTTCTGTGAGAGGAGGTATTTCTTCCACCAAGCGTTACACCACGTGCAGAGAACCCCTAATGAAATTGCACTCACCAGAAATCCAGCAAACATCAGCTTTGAATGGTAATAGCAGGTCTGCACTGATTTCTAAATGATGACCAGATGTCAGTATTACCCTTGGCAGCTGTTCTCCGGGTTTCCGACCCAAGTTCCTTTAAATGTATTCCTCCCGAGGTTGGCTAAGAACAGGAAATCCCAAAACAAATCTGGAAATGCCGAGACCCTTCCCCCATTGAGAGCCATACCAGACCCTTATCTGATCACGCAACCTGGCAGGCCGCAGGAAAAGAGGGGGGGACGAGAGAGCGCCCCCCCTCCTGAACCATACCAGGCCACATGCCCTCAACATTGGTAGGGTGCTTTGGGGTAGCCCCCCAAAACACCATGTCCCCATGTTGATGAGGACAAGGGCTTCATCCCCACAACCCTGGCCGGTGGTTGTGGGGGTCTGCGGGCAGGGGGAAGAAGATGAAGAGAATAAGATGAAGAGAAGAGCGGGAGCCTCCCCCCATGCCATAGGTGCGGAGCGGCCCGAGTAGAAGATAGAAGACGCCGCGGAGGAGATGCTGGACGAGAACACCGGAGGAAGAACCAGAAGAACCAGAAGAAGAAGAAGAAGAAGAAGAAGAAGAAGAAGAAGAAGATGAAGGAAGATAGAAGAAAGAAGAAGCATTTAAATAAAGGAATTGTCAAAAACTGTCTCTTGTCATTTTTAACATTTGGCATTTTAGTGAAATGGTAGGGGTACTTTTGTACCCCCTTACCATTTCACACAGGGGGGGCTGGGATCTGGGGGTCCCCTTGTTTAAGGGGGCTTCCAGATTCTGATAAGCCCCCCGCCCGCAGACCCCCACAACTACCGGCCAGGGTTGTGGGGATGAGGCCCTTGTCCTCATCAACATGGGGACAAGGTGTTATGGGGCTACCCCAAAGCACCCTCTCAATGTTGAGGGCATGTGTCCTTGTACGGTTCAGGAGGGGGGGCGCTCTCTTGTCCCCCCTCTTTTCCTGCAGCCTGCCAGGTTGCGTGCTCGGATAAGGGTCTGGTATGGATTTTTGGGAGGACCCCACGCCGTTTTTTTTTTTAATTTTGGCGTGGGGTTCCCCTTAAAATCCATACCAGACCTGAAGGGCCTGGTATGGAATTTAGGGGGACCCCCACGTCATTTTTTTTTAAAATTTTGGCCGGGGTTCCCCTTAATATCCATACCAGACCTGAAGGGCCTGGTATGGAATTTAGGGGGACCCCCACATTTTTTTTAAATTTTGGTTCGGGGTTTCCCTGTGGGGAATTCCCATGCCGTTTTTATCAATAAACTTTTATGTGTATTGTCGGACCGGCAATGCAAGAGCCGCGAGTAGTTTTAAATGACTTTTTTCCTTTGAAATGTCATTTTGCTGTCAGACTGTTCTAAACATAGGAAACATGTGCCCCTTTACAGGCATACTATAGACACCCCCCAGCTATGAAATTTAAAGGGTTATTACACTTTTATTGTTTGACTTTAAGCATTTCTAAAATCACTGCTCCTGAAAAAACGGCTGTTTTTAAAACTTTTTTTGTGTTGATCCATGTCCCCTGGAGCAGGACCCAGGTTCCCAAACACTATTTATGACAATAACTTGCATATAAGCCTTTAAAATTAGCACTTTTGATTATTCATGTTCGTGTCCCATAGACTTTAACGGTGTTCGCGTGTTCGAACAAACTTTTTTCCTGTTCGCATGTTCTGGTGCGAACCGAACAGGGGGGTGTTCGGCTCATCCCTAATATATATATATATATATATATATATATATATATATATATATATATATATATATGCACAATACACTGTAAGTGCAGCTAACTGACTCGCCAGCCTACTCTATCAAACTTAAATCAAATGACACTGTCTCTCTCTCTCCCTATCTCTCTCTCAATGCCGGAACACACTACACAGGGCCTTATATAGTGTGGGGTGTGTACTAAACCCCCTGAGCCATAATTGGCCAAAGCCACCCTGGCTTTGGCCAATTACGGCTCTCTGTACAGACAGCACAGTGATTGGCCAAGCATGCGGGTCATAGTGCATGCTTGGCCAATCATCAGCCAGCAATGCACTGTAATGCCTCAGTGAATTATGGGCCGTGATGCACCACTCGAATTTGGTGCGAACGGGCCTATAACATTCGCAATTCGACGAACGGTCGGACATGCGATGTTCAAGCCGAACATGGGTTCGACTCGAACTCGAAGCTCATCCCATGTCAGAAGTTGTGCTTCTTGATTTATTCTGTGATATTTGGTGGTTCTTGGTGTGTGAGTGTAGAATAGTGATGTTACCCTCTGAATTTTGGGAATGACATGTTGATTTCTGATGTTGGTAGACATCAAATTTTTTGGGGTCAAATTATGATCATTTGAAAATACTAAGGCTAATTTCACACTGAAGGTGTTTTTCAGGCATTTTAGCGCTAAAAATAGCACCTGAAAATCGCCTCCCATGCCACCCCAGTGTGAAAGCCCGAGTGCTTGTGGGACGTTACAAAAAGTTCTCATCTTTGTATAAAGCGCTCCTAAATCGCCCCTGCCCATTTGAATGCATGGGCAGTGCTTCGGAAGCATCTGAAAAGGGATTTGTAAGTGCAGCAATATGGACGTTTTTTGTTTTTTTTTCAAAAAGATTTTATTTAGATTTACAAAGCGTAAAACATAGTACACAACCTATTGTAAGACATTTTTTAGAGGAAAAATTTAGGTACATACATATGTTTATCTAGGGGATATACACATACATACCAGAATGGGAGGGCTGAATAACATAAAATAAACAGATCATAACATTCCAATAGCTGACTACTAAGAGGAGATACCTCAATGGATCTGTTTATAGGAAATCCCTAGGATTTGCTAGATAAAAAACATAGGAAACGAAACAAGAAGGGGGGGAGGGTAATAATAGAGTAGGGCATAGTGGGGGGGCTGCATGGCTGAGGCATAGACAGTTGTGGAGGCAAGCTTTACAATATTAAATAGCTAGTGATGAAAGAATGAGGGCAATGCTGATGGTCTGAGCTAAAGTCCATTAGATGTGAGATGCCCTTTGGATGGGGAGGTTGCCTCTTTTGGGGTTGGAGGGGAAGTATCGTAGTATGAGAATGAGAATTGGCTGAAATTGGCTAGTCCCTCATGCAAGAGAGTTGAGAGCATGAATAGATGCCATTTGGAGTAAAAGCGGGCTTTAGATTTATCCTGTTTGAAATCCGTGTTTAGACGGTCCTTGATTAGGAGATGTAGGAGCTCTCGTTTGATTTGGGTGATATTGGGGCTGTGAGAGGAAGTCCAATGGTTCTTTTTGCAATTAGGAGATAAATCAAAGACCAGTCTTTGTGGGATGGGTTATCTTTTGAGATTCCTGCGAGTCCTGTATTTGTAGTTTTGGACCAAGGCAGCAATTTGGGGTCCCAGTGACCAAAGATGAGGAGTAGCGGGTCTTTTGGTAGTTTTAATAAGGTTACTTCAAAGATGTAGCTTAGTACCTGGTCCCAGAAGGTAGAGATATAGGAGCAGTTCCAGAAGAGATGGGTCAGAGATGGTTTCGGTTGGTTGCAGAGGGGGCAAAAGGCTTTGCTCTGATCTCATTTTTGAGGACAAGAAAGGTATGTATGCTCGGTGGACTATTTTCAGTTGTGTTTCTCTCCAAATTTGGTTGGGTGTTAATTTTTGTACTGCGTTAAGGCATTGTAGAATTTTTTCCACTAGGTTCGGGTCAGGGAAGTCTTTTTGCCAGTTGTCAACAGAGGAGGATGTGAGAGGAAGAGAGGTCTTATGTAGAAGAGGTTTGTAGATGTCCGAGATTTTGTAGGAGCCATCCAGGATCATTTGGTCTGTGATGTTCGGCTGAAACCTCTTGCTATCTTCTTTATATGCTTCCTTTAAAAAGCTGATGCATTGGCCATAGTGGAAGGCATGCGTTATGGGTAGTGTGAAGGTTTCCGCTATGTTGGCAAGGGGTAATGGTCGCCCCGTTGCTGTATTGCATAAGGAGGAGAATTTTGTTAGGCCCTTTTGTTCCCAGATGGTGAAGGGTTTGTGTTCCAAGCCCGGGGGGAAGACAGGGTTTTCCTGAATTGGAAGGTGGCTTGACATGAAAGGATATAACTTAAAGCGGGGTTCCACTCAAATTTTGAACAATATCTGTATGTATTCTCTTCCTTGCCTAGATGCTGACATGCAGTTTAAAAAAATTTAAATCGCCGTAATTACCTTTTATTTTTCTATTCATCTTTGCACTTCTTGGTTCTCCTCCCGTGGGAGTAGGCGTGTTTCTAGCCTCTCCCAGACTCCGCACAGTCTCCTAGGAGCTAGTCTCAGGCTTCCCAGGATGCCACTGAGCATGTGCGGGAACGAGCGGTGAATGCTGGGAGCACAGCATTCACCACATCCAGGAAATAAATGCTTGTGGGCTTCAAATGCCCACAATGAAGATGGAAACCGCCTGCAGTGAATAATATAAGTTATTCTTTCCGACGAAATCTGACACAGGCGGACATATTACACACAATATGTGAGTATGTAATGCTGAGAAGAAAAGTTTGTGAATGAACTCA
The DNA here is from genome assembly GCF_042186555.1 of Aquarana catesbeiana. NCBI lineage: Eukaryota > Metazoa > Chordata > Amphibia > Anura > Ranidae > Aquarana > Aquarana catesbeiana. Next base: position 176,275,744 of record NC_133334.1, on the reverse strand, counting down.
AAAAAAAAAAAAAACGATAGATAGGTGGACCCCCGCTTTAAGATATTTCCTGGTTTCTCTCCATGCTATTGCTGTATCTCTTAGCAGGAGGTTGTGTTGGTTTTTTGAAGGCTATACATGGTCTTTTGTTTTGCCATAGAAATTTTGATATGGCTGAATTGAGAAATTTCACATCCTTGCGATGAAGAAGTAGCGGAATAGTTTGCAATGGGTATAGTAATCTAGCAAAACTGACCATTTTTATCAGGTGGCATCTTCCCAGGAGCAAGAGGGGCAGATCCATCCAGGTAGTTAATTCTTGATTTATTTTTTAAATCAAAGGAGGGTAATTGAGGTGGTATAAGGAGAGAGGTTTCCCTATTTTGATTCCCAAATAGGTAATATGTGAATTGGCGACTGGAAAGATGGAGTGCTGGGCCCAAGGTGATTTAGAGAGAGTGCCTATGGGGAGGATTTCGCTTTTGCCATAGTTAATGCGGAGGCCTGAGCAGGAACGAAATTAGTCAAATACCTTTTTTATGGTGGACATATCTGATGGGGGGGTTAGCTGAGAATATAAGAATGTCATCCGCAAAGAGGGAGGTGCGTAGGTCGTGTTTACCAACTTTAAAGCCACGTAAGGGAGCTGTTATGGTTAGATACCTGGATAGGGGCTCTAGGGCAACGCCTATCAGTCTGCCAATCAGTCTACCCCTGCACGGACCCGGAAGTGACCCTGTCCCCCGGATCGAAAACAGTGCGTTCCAGCGGCAGGACACAGCAAACATCCAGCAGCGCAGCCTGTCATATGAAACAGAACGCCACCGTATGATGTGACTGGACAATGTATTTGGGACACTTGGCACTATCAACTTTATTCTACACGCCTGTTTACATGTACCTTTGTGAGTACTTGATTTTAAAGATATATTAAACTCATTTTTAATACTGCACTTAGAGTGGCGCCATTGTTGTTCTTCTCCTTCAGCACCCAGAGGATTGCTTCATCCTAACCTACAGGGCTGCCTTCTACAGTTGCTTCTTATGGACTATAATTTAGTTTAGTTTTGTTTGTACTTTAGCAGCTCAGAGTCTGCTTGTTGTATTATTACAGTTTCAAAAAAAAAAATTTTTTTACTATTAATTTTTAATCACAGTTATGTAACTACCTTTCAGTATTTATCCTCTCTCTAATAGAGCAATATATATGTGTTTTTGGGGTTCTAACTGTTTCAAATTGGTTGATTGTAGCGCTCACATGTACATGTTGTATATTTCTCTTACACAGCATTTGCATACCACAAATTACACCCCAAAGCACATTCTGCTACTCCTCCTGAGTATGGCGATACCACATGTGTGATGATTTTACACAGCCTGGCCGCATACAGAGGCCCAACATGCAGGGAGCACCGTCAGGCGTTCTAGGAGCATAAATTACACATCTAATTTGTAGACTACCTCTAATGCTGCGTACACACGATCGGAAATTTGTCCAGCAAAAGACCGATGAGAGCTTTTGGTTGGAAAATGCGACCGTGTGTATGCTCCATCAAACTTTTGCTGGCAGAATTCCTTCCAGCAAAAGATTGAGAGCAGGTTCTCAATTTTTCGGTCTGAAAAAGTTCCTATCCGAAAATGCAATCGCCTGTACAAATTCCGACGCGCAAAATTCCTACGCATGCTCGGAAACAATTCCATGCATGCTCGGAAGCATTGAACGTCACTTTCTCAGCTCATCGTAGTGTTGTACGTCACCACGTTCTTGATGGTCAAAAGTTCAGAGAACTTGTGTGACCGTGTGTATGCAAGGCAAGCTTGAGCGGAGTGTACGCGGCATTACACTTTTGAAGGTCCTGGAGCACTAGGACAATGGAAACGCCCAAAAAATTACCCCACTTTGGAAAGTAAACACCCCAACGTATAATTTATGAGGCATTATGAGTCTTTTGAACATGTAATTTTTTTCCACAAGTTTTTGGAAAATGTGGAAAGAAAATGAAAACGCATTTTTTTTTTTTTTTTTTTTTTTACACAAAGCTGTCCATTTATAAGATATTTCTAACACATAGCATGTACATAGCAAAAATTACTAATGTGGCATGGATGAGCACTGATGTGGCACGGATGAGCACTGATGTGGCATGGATGAGCACTGATGTGGTACAGATGTGGCATGGATGAGAACAGATGTGGCATGGATGAGAACTGATGTGGCATGGATGAGTACTGATGTAGCATGGATGTGGCAGGGATAAACACCGATGTGGCAAGGATGAGCACTGATGTGGCATGGATGTGGCAAGGATGAGCACTAATGTGGCATGGATGATCACTGATGTGACATGGATGTGGCACGGATGATCACTGATGTGGCACGGATGATCACTGATGTGGCATGGATGTGGTTTGGATGATCACTGGTGTGGCATGGATGAGTATGAATGAGTCATGGATGGGGATGGATGAGCCAAGAATAGGGATGGATGAGCCATAAATGCGAATGAGCCCTGGCTGGAGCTTGCATGGAGCATGGATGGAGCATGGATGGATGGATGAGCCATGGGTGGAGCATGGATTGAGCACACATGGATCATGGATGGATGAATGAGCCATGGATGGAGCAGGGATGGAACATGGATGGATGAAACATGTATGAGCAATGGATGGATGGATGAGACATGTAGGAGCCATGGATGAGACATGTATGAGCCCTGGATGGATGAGCCATGGCTGGGCATAGATCAGCGATGTGGGAACAGCGTGATCACGTGGTAAAGAGCCAATGTCATTGGCCCTTTACCTCGATCCATGATACGCTGGGTCTGGGAGACCCAACGGTCATGGAAATTCCCAGGTGTGCGATTCTGGGAGGACGTCATATGACGGCCTCCTAGAATTATCCAACAAGTGGTTAAGTACCATTTAGGCTCTCATGTCATGCTCCAAACATTATTTCCATGTGCAATTCCCATGTTTTGATCACAACTACTGATTTAGATGGTCTCTGTCTGTGACCTATAGTGAATTTGATTTTGTGACTATTTTCTCCCGAGCGCTATAGTGAATTCATTTTCGCACAAATTTACACGGTTTTGGCCATTTTACGATCATTTATTCATGCAACCATGATCTGGTTGTTGTGTAAGTTCTGTAGTTCTGTACAGTTTTGTAACATGAATTTGAAATTTGGAGAAGATACAATAATTGTAATACAATGAATACTGTATCTACTAATGTACCCTCTTCATAAGTTTGTCTAAAATATCGTGTTAAGTTTAATTGAGAGCTGTTATCAACCATGTTGTGATTGTGCCTTACCGTACAGGTCTAATGCCCCGTACACACGGTCGGACATTGATCGGACATTCCGACAACAAAATCCTAGGATTTGTTCCGACGGATGTTGGCTCAAACTTGTTTTGCGTACACACGGTCGCACAAAGTTGTCGGAATTTCCGATCACCAACAACGCAGTGACGTCAACCATGTACGAAGAGACTAGAAAAGGCCAGTTCAGAACCAAGCGCGGCACCCTTTGGGCTCCTTTTGCTAATCTCGTGTTAGTAAAAGTTTGGTGAGAGACGATTCGCGCTTTTTCAGACTCGTGGCTTTCAGATCGTTTTCTGCCGTTCAGTTTGTGCTTGTGGGTTTGTATCTACTCTTCAGTGCGTGCAAGCAAGTTCCGCGTGACTTAGTCATTGTGTTCTTGTGCGTTCGTTACTGTTTTTCAGGTCGCTCTTCACAGGCCTTGCTGTTCTTCAGTGCGTTCTGTTACTGCATTCTGAGCAGCCGACCGTTTTCTAGCCATGTTGCATATACGTACTCCTCGTAGAGTTCGTGCTGTGCGGGGGCTTGGTGTTGGGGTCCTGACCTTGACACAAGTCCAGTCCATGAACAGGGTGGGGAGGAGTTCATGGACCAAGAATTGGTTGCTTCAGCGTGACCAGTTCTCTCATATGCCTTTGCTCCGTGAGATCCGTGAGAATAATCCTGATGATTTCAGGAACTTTCTCAGGATGACGGACCCCGTATTTCACCGTTTATTGGCTTCGCTGACCCCCTATATCAGCAGGCAGGATACCTGCATGAGGCAAGTCATCACTCCGGAGCAGAGGCTCGTCGCTACCCTGCGGTACTTGGCGACAGGGAGAAGCCTGCAGGACCTCAAGTTCTCGACAGGCATCTCCCCCCAGGCTCTGGGTATCATTATCCCAGAGACCTGTTCTGTCATCATCCAGGTCCTGCAGAAGGAGTATATGAAGGTAAGATTTTTATCCTTTAATATCACATTTTATTGTATTGAATGTTTGCTAATATATTGTATTTCTCTCCTCATTCCCAAATTATCATGATTGGAATATGCTGTGAATGTCCCCTTTGTTCTCATGCATGCTGGATTTTTATGTAATTATTCTTTTGCTCTTCATACATATTTGCCTTCACTAACCTCCCCAGCATGCTCTCCTGCCCCTATATTCACCTCATGTAGTCACTTAACAATGTATTTTACAAAACACCCCCTAAAATGTTTTGAAATGTGATTTGTGCTTTAAATTCAGGCAGAGTGCCAGAGGCTTTTTTTGTGGTGTCCCCAAATCATTTTTATTAACCCTCCCTCCCCCCAACTGCTAAGTCAGCTGATCCCAATTCTCTATCTATCCTCAATCATCTATCTGCTGACTTTGACAAACTCATACACACTATACCCATCTCTTTTGTGGTCAGATGTATGGATGAATTCCCCAAAGCATGTAGTGCAAGTGCCTGCCTGTATACTTTCAAATGGTACTGTTTAAAGTTTTTGTATCCTATTATTATCTTGATAGGTAATAGCAGAATGTCCAAATGTGCTCAAATGTGTACAGTGTGTATTTATATCTTTGTATTATGACACTTCTTACCTGTACAGTGGTCTGCCAATAGTGTAACTAAGGAGGGGCTGTTCCAACTAATACCCCGTATTTAGGCATTCATTTCTCAATGAAGTGGAGAGGGTTACCTGTCCAAGATCCCCCCCTATAATGTTAGAAATGGCCCATGGGGGGGGGGGGGATATGATAGGTGTACCTTATATTTTGGTGTTGTAAAATTCCCCTTAATAAATGTTATCTGCATGTTGGCCAAGAATGTTTGTGTCTAATCTGCTTGCCATGTTTATGTTCAAAAATACAAATTTTTTAATGTTTTCCTTCAACGCCACAGGAATGGCAGACTGTGGCCTCCCACTTTGCCCAGCGGTGGGACTTTCCTAACTGCGGAGGGGCAATTGATGAGAAACACGTCCACATCGTCCCACCCCCCCAACTCGGGGTCGTACTATTATAATTACAAGGGGTTCAATAGTATTGTGATGTTGGCAGTGGTGTCAGCTAATTACGAGTTCCTGTATGTGGACGTGGGGAAGAATGGCCGGATGTCCGATGGTGGAGTCATCGCCCAGACGGAGTTTTACAGGCGTCTCCAGAATGGCAGCTTGAACTTGCCACCTCCAGAAGACAATGTGGAAGGACTCCCATTCGTCTTCGTTGCGGATGAAGCCTTTGCGCTGGGGGACCATCTTATGCGGCCATTCCCGATGAGGACCCTCACCCCGAACCAGAGGGTTTTTAATTACCGGCTGGCCAGAGCCAGAAGAGTGGTGGAGAACACATTTGGAATCATGGCCAGCCGGTTCCGCCTATTTTTGACACCCATCCATATGGCGGAGTATAAACTTAATCATATAATCCTGGCGTGCTGTGTTCTACATAACTTTTTACGCCAACATTCTGCCAACTATGCTGGCTCAGTTGGGCCTGAGGCTGGAATTCTAAATGAAACAACTCTGACAGTGCTTGAAAGTGGCCGTCCTGGCTTTCCCCCGCTGAGTGCCCGTGATGTCCGGTTAAGATACCTTGAGTTCTTTGCGGGTAGGGGGGCCATCAATATGCCAGACAATTTGTGAAGCCTTTATCAAATAAAAACAAAAGAAAAAAATAAATCTTTGGTGACATTTACTGCTTGTGTTTGTTTAAGTTGACCCTGACTAAAAAGTGGGTAGTCCTGAAAATGGCGTGATTGTGTAACCTTATCCAAAGCACTGTTGGCTGTTATTTACTAAAGGCAAAGACACTTTGCACTACAAGTGCACTTGAAACTGCACTGACACTGCACTTGTAGTGCAAAGAGGATTTGCCCTTAGGAAATAACCCCCATTTTCACAGAAAGCAGCAATTACATCACCACAAAAGTGTTGTAGCGTTGAGACAATAATCCACACATTCTTGATTTACAATCTTTTTAATACCTGCACAATCACATGTGCATTTAGAAAATGTTTTTAAAACAAACCAACATGTTTGTTGTATAATCTTTTTTGGGGTGGCATTATCAAAAATAGAAATATCCATTTAAGATAAAACAGGCATGTGTAAAACCAACAAGAAAGACACAAATCTTGAACTTAGAAAGTTCACATTTGGTAGAACTTGAAGGCAATATCATACATGAGTATTTAGGAACTGTGTTTGATATTGCGTTCAGATGGGGTGAAGTCACCCCAGGAAAAGCCAAATTTACAAGATGCACACGATTTTGCCAATCTCAACATGTGCTAGCTGCCATCACAGGGGATCAAGGGACGTGTTTTGGGGGAGAAACCCCTTCCTCTCAGCTACTTTATTATTGAGGAAGGGGTTGCACCCCCAAAACGCGTCCATTGATCTCCCGTGATGGCAGATAGCACATGTTGACACACTGTGTGCATCCTCCAAATTTGGCTTTTCTAAAAATCGCTCAAACATTTTTAAGATTGTAGCACACAACAAAACAAAGGGATTTGGAGGGGTTTTAAACTCGCCCCAAAACATCAATGATGTTTTTATTTTTTTAAACAACATCATTGATGTTTTTCTTGAGGTTTTCCAATTCTAAATTACACCCCATGATCTCCCCGATCAGGATCTGGGCACTTTCTGATGTGAAAGGATCTGGATCCACAACATCACTATCACCTAAAAAGAGAGAAACCAAACAAAAACAGGTATCAAAAATATGCCGGCATCCATCTCTTACCTGAGTCTGTGGTCACAGACACACACCTGTTGTGGTGACAATTTCCACCACGTCTTCTTCCTCCTCCTGCTCAGCTTGGGTTGGAGGTATTTCCCCTTCTTCCAGACGTGGGGGGTCTCTGGTCTCCTCGGATGAGGGGTGTCCTCCGAGTCTTTTCTCCCCTGTGTAAAATAAAAATGGTATACTTAGCACACAGATATTTGATGGCAGAACTATAAATAGGAAACATTGCTTGGAAGTGGGGTACAATTGTCTATTTTGGCCGAGTTCCAAAATGTAGCATTTTCAGTGTCCTTTGTCAAGCTTCAATACTTTTTACCTGTTTTAAACAAGCTTCACAGATGGAGACCCCCCCTATAGTATACACTGGAGCACCTGTGTGGGCCCCCTAATAAAAAGGGTGTTCTTGTGTCCCACACTAGTGCTCCAGTGTCCAGATGTGAAAACTGCTGCTGAGTGTCCTCTCCTTACACAGAATCTAGTTTGCATTTCATTCTAGTAACAAACCCATCTACACAACCAAATTAGTTTCATATAAGTAGGGCGTCAAAAATGTGGCCAAATGCATATGGCCAAAACAATGGTGTTTTATAGTCCGAAATAAAAATGTTTGATACGAGCAAATAATGTGCCCATGAACATGAAAGTTGCCATTTTAAAATGTACACTTTTAAGAAAAGCACATGGAGCAGCACGAACGTAATATACAGAAAAAGATTAGGAACACAGGACAACTACTTACTTTTTTGCAGCACTCTCAGGATCTTTCTGTACTGCTCATGTTCTAGTAATTTCAGGTCCGACCACTGCTTCCTGAGCTGATCTTTCGATCGTCGTACCCCGAAATTCCGGTGCAGACTCCTGACCACTTTCGCCATGATCTTGGCCTTTCTGACATTGGGGTTGGGGTAAGGTCCATACTTCCCGTCATAGTCGGCCCTCAGGATGTCGACCATCTCCCACATCTCCCCAAAGGACATATTTGAGGCCTTAAATCGTCTCCTTCTGGATCCGGACATTTCAGGCTCCGGGCTTTCCTCCGCCTCCTCCTCAATGCTGTAATTAGCACGCACCTGCTGTGTATCCGCCATGTGCTTTCCCCCACTGTGCAGAACGAAAAGGGGCGGGGAATAGCCTAGCACGAACGTCAGGGGCGGGCGGAGTTAGGCGCATGCGCAGTGTGTATAAAGCGTAACACGCGTGCATATTACGTACGATCTGTTAGCGGAGGAAGGAGCATCGGAGGCGCCGATCGTGATAACGAAGGTAAGATCTAAACTTGGGCCTATACTGCTTCGAAATTGAAGCCTATATTGTAACAAGATTAGGAGAGTTTGCCCTGACCTTAGGGTTTGTCACGTGTTGTGTCTTGCAGAGAAAATGGATGGCTTCAATGACCACAACTTCCTCCCCCTGTTCATAGACAAATACAGGGAGCTGCCCTGTCTGTGGCAGGTGAGACATCCCCATTATAATCATAAAAAAAGAGGCAGGCAGCGCTGGAGAAACTGCTGGTTGGTGAAGCCGGTGGTCCCCACAGCAACCATCCCCTATTTAAAAACCTGAGGAGCACTTATCTTAGGGAGCGCAAGAAGGTCACGGATTCCCAGAGGTCCGGAGCTGCAGCAGATGACATTTATGTCCCCAGGCTCTGGTACTATGAGAGACTGCAATTTCTGTCAGACCAGACTGAAGTCAGGAAATCCCTCTCCACTCTTCCTTCCACTCTTCCTTCCACCCCAGATGAGGCTTCCGATGTCCAACCTGGGCCTTCCAGCCAGGAAGAAATGGAGGAGCCCAGCTTGAGTCAGGTATAGCATTGTTCAGTAGGAAGTGGGTGGAAGGCACGTGATCAGATGCTTACATCAAGAAATGTATGGTTTATTTATGTAAAAGAATACAGACATATAGTCATATAGATATAAAATCATACAAATACTACATAATATTAAAAAAAAAAAAAATGAAAAACAGGTAACAAAATAAGTACTAGGAAGTTAAAATTGGGGTGTGCCCATATTGAGGCAGGTATTTAAGAAAGGCTGATGCGTTTCGAGGAAAACCTCTTCATCAGAGCCAGGAGAACTGGAGCACAGTCTGTATGGGCCGGTAGGCCGACATGTGTACATGGGGAGAGGTGGTGTTGCTAGTAGGAGGATGTGTCCTGTGATGGACAATTGATTATTCCAAGTTCCATACCCAGGTGTTCTAGATGGGGTATAAATAAGAACAATATATACCGTACACTACAGACTGGAGACGTAAGATAAGTTAAGTTTACATTGAAAAATGCATTCATAAAATGATAAAAAGTATATAATAAAATATATTAGAAATAAAAATTACCATATCAGTACAAAAAATTAATGATAGGTAGTGGGATTTTGAAGCACAGAGCATGAGATTGTAGTCTAAATACATACAAATAAAAGAATCTACGCATACATAAGTGTACACACACACATACTCGTGTACACATACATGCACATACTTACACGTGCATAATACAGACGCATGTAAATGCATAAAAAAAAAAAAAAACATATATGCATATGAGAGGGGGGGGGGGGGGGGGCGATGGTAAATGAAGTAAAAAGTGCACTGAGACACATTGAGAGATATTGTCTCTCCGCATGGTAAAACCGGTTGTGCTTTTGTCCAAAGGACATGTGCATGCGTGTAAAAACTCTGCCAGCACGTAAACGCTGTGCCGGAACAGATATGTGGAGGTATGTCCCTGTTCACTGAAAGCACAAATGGGGGCACAAAGATGGCCATGTGGTTTGTGCAAAAACAGAAATGTGTTCATTCAAATGGAAATCCACAAAAATGTATACAAAAATGCATATATCAAATGTACATAAAAATCTAAAACGCATATGCATATATATACATAGATAAAAAAACAATATGCACAAAATAAATATATGTATATATTCACATAAATCTGTACACAATTATATATACACACATACACACATATGCAAACATATATATATATATATATATATATATATATATATATATATATATATATATACACGCACACATATACATGTCCACATGCATGCACACACATGTGGAGACCACCCCTACACAGCATGTATTGTGCCTATGTAGAACCAGTGTCATGGCGGTAGGGTGGGAATGTGTAGTTTGTGCAACGCAATAGCGGAGAGTGGCGGGAGTGGATACGTTAGGGGGATAATCTGGTGTTGATGACCAAATATTGGAGGTGGCAGACAGGTGGGCTGATGACAGAACGCACCTACCTATGGATGTAAATAGATTGTATTTTCTTTTTGTGGTGCTGTTAGGCTGTCAGATGTGCCTGTAGTGAAACATAAGTTGAGCAGGGAAAGTAAGCAAGCTCTTATGGACACTGCTGGGTTTAACAGGATAAGGAAGTTACAAAGACCATTGTGGCTGACCTGTCTCAGGAGAAGTGTGTAGACACAGCTGCAAACTGTAAAGATCCTTTGGAGTGGAGAGCCGTGTGATCCTGGCAGCAGAAGGGGGGGGGGGGAGGAGGGAGGAGGTGTCCTTGAGGCAGCTGATGCCTGGATAGAAGGCGTCTTGCTGCCTAGGGATAGGAAAGGTTTTGTGATGAGGTTGTGCTGGGGGTTTAAAAGACTCTGGGAGGCGGGTCTGAGGGCATGAATGAAAAGGCTATTATTGAATCCAATTAAGCCATATAAAGTAATGTGATATGAAAAGTGTGACTATGATTTGAATAGTGAACCGGAGGTATTTTGTGCAGAATATATATATATATATATATATATATATATATATATATATATATATATATATATATATATATATATATACATATACATATATATATATATATATATATATATATATATATATATATATATATATATATATATATATATATACACACATACATACATACATACACACACACACACACACATATACATATATACATATACACATACACACATACACATATACACACACAGGTTTATATGGGTTGTTAAACAGCAGAAGTGAATAATATGAGGAGAAATGGTGTACATGAAACTGCGGGGACAGGAGAGGGTATACAGGGTTTACCGTATGGTGGAATGATGGTGATGGTATAAAGGGGATCACAGGTAATAAGGGGGGGGGGGGATGGCTAGGATAGAGGGGGTGGGGCAAAGCATGATGGTGATATTCTGTATCTAGATGGCCCCGTGGATATCTAGATCTTCATTCATTCCATCGGGAACCAATGACCCAAGAGTGAAAATCCAGAATGATTCTTGTTTACAGAGTCTTCTGAATCTCCTCCCATTGTCAGCGTCTTTTTTGATAGCTTCAATGCCAAACACTTTGATGCCTGTTGGATTGCTGTTATGACATTCTCTGAAATGCCTAGGTACTGAAAAGCTGTGGCATTTTTTATTTTTACTCTGATGGTACGTGTTACTCTTGATTATGCTGCATTTGTGTTCGCTAAATCTTGTCCTGAGTGGACGTATTGTGCGCCCAACATACAGAAGACCGCATGGACAGATAAGACCATAGACTACATAGGAGGTACCGCAATTGATGAACTGTTTGATTTTGTGGTACTGGCCGTCGGACCCCATGATTTCTTTTTTGCGGTGTGCCATGAAGGCACAGGCTCCACAGTTTTTGGTTCCACACTTGTAGTTGCCTTTCTGGTCGAAGATGGATGCCCAATTGCCAGTGGGGGTCTTGGTTTGGTTCTGAGGTTTTCGTACTCTACTCGGAGCTATTAGGCTTCTAAGATCTTTGGATTTTCGAAACACAACTACTGGTTTGGGTGGTAGAACTGGATTGAGGATGGGATCCTGCTTGAGAATGTTCCAATTTTTCTCAATGGCTCTCTGTATGTCGAATGCTTTGGTGTTATATTGTGTACTGAATCTGATGGGGTTGGAGATATTGCTGTCGGTGGTCCTTTTCTTGCCGCTTGTTTTGTTAGCCTCCATTGCCATAGTGACAGAGGGATGTTCGTCATACTGGGTCCAATATTTGTAAAAGGCCTGTTTGATGAGTGATTCTTCATAACCCTTCTCAAGAAATTTCTTTTTTAAGATGGATCCCTGTTTTTCATAGTCACTTTTCTTAGTGCAGGTTTTCTTCAGCCTGCAGAATTGCCCGTGGGGTATGTTACGGATCCATTTGGGATGGTGGTGACTTTTGGCGTGGAGGTAGGAATTTCCAGCACTAGGTTTGAAATGGGTTTTGGATATAATGCTGCCTTCCTCGATTTGCAGGTCTAAATCCAGAAAGACGAGTGATGTGTTGTCGACTACATGGGTGAAAGAGATGCCATAAGGATTGGAGTTGCAGTATTCCAGAAATTTGTTTAGATCCATATGTGATCCGTTCCAAATGATCAGGATGTCATCAATGTATCGGGTGTAGAGGGCGAGCTGATCTTTAAAAGGATTGTTGGCCCAGATGAACAGATCTCCACTCCTGCCACTCTCCGCTATTGCGTTGCACAAACTACACATTCCCACCCTACCGCCATGACACTGGTTCTACATAGGCACAATACATGCTGTGTAGGGGTGGTCTCCACATGTGTGTGCATGCATGTGGACATGTATATATATATATATATATATATATATATATATATATATATATATATATATATATATATATATATATATATATATATATATATGCATATGTGTGTATATATAATTGTGTACAGATTTATGTGAATATATACATATATTTATTTTGTGCAGATTGTTTTTTTATCTATGTATATATATGCATATGCGTTTTTAGATTTTTATGTACATTTGATATATGCATTTTTGTATACATTTTTGTGGATTTCCATCCGTTTACGTGCTGGCAGAGTTTTTACACGCATACACATGTCCTTTGGACAAAAGCACAACCGGTTTTACCATGCGGAGAGACAATATCTCTCAATGTGTCTCAGTGCACTTTTTACTTCATTTACCATCGCCCCCTTCCCCCCCCCCCCCCCCTCATATGCATATATGTTTTGTTTTTTTTTTTGTTTTTTTTTTTGTTTTTTTTTATGCATTTACATGCGTCTGTATTATGCACGTGTAAGTATGTGCATGTATGTGTACACGAGTATGTGTGTGTACACTTATGTATGCGTAGATTCTTTTATTTGTATGTATTTAGACTACAATCTCATGCTCTGTGCTTCAAAATCCCACTACCTATCATTAATTTTTTGTACTGATATGGTAATTTTTATTTCTAATATATTTTATTATATACTTTTTATCATTTTATGAATGCATTTTTCAATGTAAACTTAACTTATCTTACGTCTCCAGTCTGTAGTGTACGGTATATATTGTTCTTATTTATACCCCATCTAGAACACCTGGGTATGGAACTTGGAATAATCAATTGTCCATCACAGGACACATCCTCCTACTAGCAACACCACCTCTCCCCATGTACACATGTCGGCCTACCGGCCCATACAGACTGTGCTCCAGTTCTCCTGGCTCTGATGAAGAGGTTTTCCTCGAAACTCGTCAGCCTTTCTTAAATACCTGCCTCAATATGGGCACACCCCAATTTTAACTTCCTAGTACTTATTTTGTTACCTGTTTTTCATTTTTTTTTTTAATGTTATGTAGTATTTGTATGATTTTATATCTATATGACTATATGTCTGTATTCTTTTACATAAATAAACCATACATTTCTTGATGTAAGCGTCTGATCACGCGCCTTCCACCCACTTCCTACTAAACAGTCCTTTCCAGACCACCCCTGGTCAGCTAAGGCAGCGGGACACGCTCCATCATCTCCCCCAGTCCTATCTCTGACTACAATACTACCTTTGTTTTACAGAAAACGATCTCACTAGCGCAGGAGTATTTTTCACCATATCTTGTTCACACTTTTGCATTAGCCTCCAGGGGTCTCCCGCAGCTCGAGTGAGACGTGCCTTTTGTCTAAGTTCATTCTCTGAACACTACCAAGGTCAGCAGACCCTACCACACAACAGGTCACAAAATATTCTACTACCAGACCAACATGGTCTTATCTATTGAACAAAGAGAACTGAGACGGACCTCTCTGGCAAGAGGTTTCTCCAATAGCATTGAAGCACATGAAACATGCCACAAACCAACAGAAATTTCCACTACACCAGAAATCACTCCCACAAGGGAGGAACTCATGATAGCACTTTTTTCCAAATTGAGAAACATTCTGCAGAAAGAGATGACACAATGGTGGGACATTCTACTATTAGAAAATTATATCAAAACAAACCGTGTGCCAAGAGGCCTAAGACTAACTAAGACTTGCATATGGCTAGACGATGATCTTAAGGATGCATGGGCAAGCCAAATGAGAGAACTAAATAAGAAATTACTCTCATCAATCATCACTCAAAGGGAGAGAAACCTACTTAAAATCCGCAATGACTTGAAAAATGTCCAGGATGATTTGGCCCCCTTCACTGATCTCACGTCTTTCAACGATTGGGATAAGAAGATAAATGACCACATGGTCACTTTTGAAACCAATCTCATCAGTAAGAAGTCAGGCAAATTTGAGAGGGACAGATTAGACTATCTGTATGGGCGCGAATTTGAATGGAAAAGACCAACCGATGGCGCTGGCCCTCTCACAAACAAGTCAAAATCACTCCCTCATAATGACATACGCCCTATGGGTCCTCCACGCCACAAAAAACCTAACACAAATAAGGGCAACACCACAAGACAGAGATCGCACAGAAACTCCCAACCACAGAAACATCCCACCAATAATATTCAAGGGAAAAGGAAAGAGGGGCATCTCCCGACCCAGGGATACCACCAGGCGACAGCAGCCTACTATCCTTCATCCCACAACAATAAAAACAAATGGGCCAACAAACTGGAAAATGGCCGAACTCCACCATCAGGAGCCAAAGCCCAGCAAATACAAGGTCATACTCATGACTCTGTCACTACCTCAACAAAAAGCATGAACCACACTCTACTGCCAGATACCACCACAACCAACCACCACACCAGCTACCAGATGAACAATACACCCATTCAGCAAATACCGATGGAAAACACACAACCATGTATTTTTTTAGAAGAGAGAGCTGTGGGAAACTGGAACCCCACGGCACAACAACAACAAAAAACCCCTCTGGAATTCCAACAGAGGTCGGTAAGAAAAAGAGAAGATGGAGAAGAAGAGTTAGACGAGGAGGAAAGAGCACCACAAAAAGGGAAAAGATAATTCCAACACATACTACAATTAAGATCTTCAATCTATCTAGTTCAGTCTTCGATGACACAGAACTCAACATCCTTCGCAAAGGTCTCAACTTTGCCCCAAAAAACCCTCCAAACCTTTTTGAGATCTTTTTAGACCTAAATAGGTATATAAGAAATCTCACCCTGAAAAGGTATTTTGCCCTTCGCGAATCACCCTCTGAAGCACCATCCTTATCCACAAGCCCCCCATCTGACAATATTGCACCAAATACGGACAACGCACTCGAAAACTTGGAGAGTCTTTTTCAGGAGGGAGTCTGCGAGGACTATGAAACTGAACCAGAACTCTTAGCCCTCATGGAAAAACAGATCACACACACCAACTTCAAACCCAAGTCTTCCTTCCATCCCCATTGGGCAAAAGGAAAATTCATTCCAATATTCTATGAGATAGTGCTGGACGAAATTAAAAGGATCTGTCAAAAAAATTGTCTCAGTGACAAATCCATAAACATTAAGAACAAAGACCACGAAGTCCCCAAAGAGATCCTTAAGAAATTCCAGGATAGAGAAGACATCATTATTAGGCAAGCTGATAAAGGTGGTGGTCTAGTAATTCAAAATCAAGCTGACTATCTGACAGAGGCCCTGAGACTCCTTGGAGATACTGACACATATGAGAAACTCCCTGCTGACCCACTACCATCTTTTGCAACCTCCCTCGAAGTCCTATTAAATCAAGCTATGGATAATGGAGTCATCACGAAAAGCGAACTCCTTTTCCTTAACAAACAGCATCCACTGACTCCCCATTTCTACCATATCCCCAAAATTCACAAGAATCAGACAAATCCACCGGGCAGACCTATTATTGCTGGGATCGACAGCTTAACCAGCAATCTAGGTTGTTATATCGACTACTTCCTACAAGACTTAGTAATGCAACTACCATCATACGTAAAAGATTCCGGACACATGCTCGACATCCTTTCATCATTTTCTTGGCAACCGCATTTCAAATGGCTCTCATTGGATGTCTCTTCTCTTTATACCTCCATCGAACACAAATATGGCATAGAAGCAGCCAAACACTTTCTCTCCAAGAGTAACATACACCCTCTACAGACCAAATTCCTCCTCGACTCCATCGAATTCTGCCTCACTCACAATTACTTCTCCTTCGTGGGCGAGTATTTTCGCCAAACCAAGGGAACTGCCATGGGAGCAAAATTTGCACCTAGCTACGCAAACCTCTTCATGGGCATGTGGGAAGATCTGTTCATCTGGGCCAACAATCCTTTTAAAGATCAGCTCGCCCTCTACACCCGATACATTGATTACATCCTGATCATTTGGAACGGATCACATATGGATCTAAACAAATTTCTGGAATACTGCAACTCCAATCCTTATGGCATCTCTTTCACCCATGTAGTCGACAACACATCACTCGTCTTTCTGGATTTAGACCTGCAAATCGAGGAAGGCAGCATTATATCCAAAACCCATTTCAAACCTAGTGCTGGAAATTCCTACCTCCACGCCAAAAGTCACCACCATCCCAAATGGATCCATAACATACCCCACGGGCAATTCTGCAGGCTGAAGAAAACCTGCACTAAGAAAAGTGACTATGAAAAACAGGGATCCATCTTAAAAAAGAAATTTCTTGAGAAGGGTTATGAAGAATCACTCATCAAACAGGCCTTTTACAAATATTGGACCCAGTATGACGAACATCCCTCTGTCACTATGGCAATGGAGGCTAACAAAACAAGCGGCAAGAAAAGGACCACCGACAGCAATATCTCCAACCCCATCAGATTCAGTACACAATATAACACCAAAGCATTCGACATACAGAGAGCCATTGAGAAAAATTGGAACATTCTCAAGCAGGATCCCATCCTCAATCCAGTTCTACCACCCAAACCAGTAGTTGTGTTTCGAAAATCCAAAGATCTTAGAAGCCTAATAGCTCCGAGTAGAGTACGAAAACCTCAGAACCAAACCAAGACCCCCACTGGCAATTGGGCATCCATCTTCGACCAGAAAGGCAACTACAAGTGTGGAACCAAAAACTGTGGAGCCTGTGCCTTCATGGCACACCGCAAAAAAGAAATCATGGGGTCCGAAGGCCAGTACCACAAAATCAAACAGTTCATCAATTGCGGTACCTCCTATGTAGTCTATGGTCTTATCTGTCCATGCGGTCTTCTGTATGTTGGGCGCACAATACGTCCACTCAGGACAAGATTTAGCGAACACAAATGCAGCATAATCAAGAGTAACACGTACCATCAGAGTAAAAATAAAAAATGCCACAGCTATTCAGTACCTAGGCATTTCAGAGAATGTCATAACAGCAATCCAACAGGCATCAAAGTGTTTGGCATTGAAGCTATCAAAAAAGACGCTGACAATGGGAGGAGATTCAGAAGACTCTGTAAACAAGAATCATTCTGGATTTTCACTCTTGGGTCATTGGTTCCCGATGGAATGAATGAAGATCTAGATATCCACGGGGCCATCTAGATACAGAATATCACCATCATGCTTTGCCCCACCCCCTCTATCCTAGCCATCCCCCCCCCTTATTACCTGTGATCCCCTTTATACCATCACCATCATTCCACCATACGGTAAACCCTGTATACCCTCTCCTGTCCCCGCAGTTTCATGTACACCATTTCTCCTCATATTATTCACTTCTGCTGTTTAACAACCCATATAAACCTGTGTGTGTATATGTGTATGTGTGTATATGTATGTATGTGCATATGTGTGTATATGTGTATATGTATATATGTATATGTGTGTATATGTGTGTGTGTATGTATGTGTATATATATATATATATATATATATATATATATATATATATATATATATATATATATGTTCTGCACAAAATACCTCCGGTTCACTATTCAAATCATAGTCACACTTTTCATATCACATTACTTTATATGGCTTAATTGGATTCAATAATAGCCTTTTCATTCATGCCCTCAGACCCGCCTCCCAGAGTCTTTTAAACCCCCAGCACAACCTCATCACAAAACCTTTCCTATCCCTAGGCAGCAAGACGCTTTCTATCCAGGCATCAGCTGCCGCAAGGACACCTCCTCCCTCCTCCTCCCCCCCCTTCTGCTGCCAGGATCACACGGCTCTCCACTCCAAAGGATCTTTACAGTTTGCAGCTGTGTCTACACACTTCTCCTGAGACAGGTCAGCCACAATGGTCTTTGTAACTTCCTTATCCTGTTAAACCCAGCAGTGTCCATAAGAGCTTGCTTACTTTCCCTGCTCAACTTATGTTTCACTACAGGCACATCTGACAGCCCAACAGCACCGCAAAAAGAAAATACAATCTATTTACATCCATAGGTAGGTGCGTTCTGTCATCAGCCCACCTGTCTGCCACCTCCAATATTTGGTCATCAACACCAGATTATCCCCCTAACGTATCCACTCCCGCCACTCTCCGCTATTGCGTTGCACAAACTACACATTCCCACCCTACCGCCATGACACTGGTTCTACATAGGCACAATACATGCTGTGTAGGGGTGGTCTCCACATGTGTGTGCATGCATGTGGACATGTATATGTGTGCGTGTATATATATATATATATATATATATATATATATATATATGTGTGCATATGTGTGTATGTGTGTATATATAATTGTGTACAGATTTATGTGAATATATACATATATTTATTTTGTGCATATTGTTTTTTTATCTATGTATATATATGCATATGCGTTTTAGATTTTTATGTACATTTGATATATGCATTTTTGTATACATTTTTGTGGATTTCCATTTGAATGAACACATTTCTGTTTTTGCACAAACCACATGGCCATCTTTGTGCCCCCATTTGTGCTTTCAGTGAACAGGGACATACCTCCACATATCTGTTCCAGCACAGCGTTTACGTGCTGGCAGAGTTTTTACACGCATGCACATGTCCTTTGGACAAAAGCACAACCGGTTTTACCATGCGGAGAGACAATATCTCTCAATGTGTCTCAGTGCACTTTTTACTTCATTTACCATAGCCCCCTTCCCCCCTCTCATATGCATATATGTTTTTTTTTTTTTTTTTTTTATGCATTTACATGCGTCTGTATTATGCACGTGTAAGTATGTGCATGTATGTGTACACGAGTATGTGTGTGTACACTTATGTATGCGTAGATTCTTTTATTTGTATGTATTTAGACTACAATCTCATGCTCTGTGCTTCAAAATCCCACTACCTATCATTAATTTTTTGTACTGATATGGTAATTTTTATTTCTAATATATTTTATTATATACTTTTTATCATTTTATGAATGCATTTTTCAATGTAAACTTAACTTATCTTACGTCTCCAGTCTGTAGTGTACGGTATATATTGTTCTTATTTATACCCCATCTAGAACACCTGGGTATGGAACTTGGAATAATCAATTGTCCATCACAGGACACATCCTCCTACTAGCAACACCACCTCTCCCCATGTACACATGTCGGCCTACCGGCCCATACAGACTGTGCTCCAGTTCTCCTGGCTCTGATGAAGAGGTTTTCCTCGAAACGCGTCAGCCTTTCTTAAATACCTGCCTCAATATGGGCACACCCCAATTTTAACTTCCTAGTACTTATTTTGTTACCTGTTTTTCATTTTTTTTTTAATATTATGTAGTATTTGTATGATTTTATATCTATATGACTATATGTCTGTATTCTTTTACATAAATAAACCATACATTTCTTGATGTAAGCATCTGATCACGCGCCTTCCACCCACTTCCTACTAAACAGTCCTTTCCAGACCACCCCTGGTCAGCTAAGGCAGCGGGACACGCTCCATCATCTCCCCCAGTCCTATCTCTGACTACAATACTACCTTTGCTTTACAGCAAACGATCTCACTAGCGCAGGAGTATTTTTCACCATATCTTGTTCACACTTTTGCAATAGCATTGTTCTACAGATTTCTGGTCAATAAATAAATGATGTTTACTAGATGTTATTATTGATCAATAATTGATGATTGAAAAAAGTGTTTTACATATCAATAGACAGTAGTGGGCACCCAAAATTGGGACAAGAATGAAAAATGCTGGGCTCAGAATGATAGTCTGTTATATTTGTTAACATTCAATTTGCAGCAGTCAGGAGGTGAAAACTGTGTGTGATTGATGAATAAAAAAATAAAACAATGTCCCTTTTTCATACACAGGAAGACCTCAGCCAGGAGGAGGCTGTGGAATGTGGCAGCCAGGAGGAGGCGGGGATTAGTGGCAGCCAGGAGGAGGCGGGGCTAAGTGTCAGCCAAGAGAAGCCTGGGACAAGTCGCAGCCTAACTGAATCATAGGTTCCTCCCCACCGCCTTCCATACAAAAGAGCGAGGAAGGCGACTCACATGCAGGATTCTGCACTCAGGCTGATTCAGGAGGCTTCTGCGTCCCTCCGAGCCTTACTCACTTCTGAAGAGGCCTTTGCCTGCATGGCTGCCACAAAACTGCAGGGCATGCAGGAGGGTCAACGCAAGCTATGTGAGGACCTTCTTTATAAAGTCCTAAGTAAGGGGGTGAGTGGGGAACTAACACCCAAGACCGACGTGATTGAGTTGGACCATCCTCCTCCTCCTCCTTCTGCTGCCACAACTCCACCACCAGAGCCACAGCGTGGAAGGAGGCGTGGAAAGAAGACAAGAGAGTGATGACCCTGGGTTCAGTCTGGTCTGACAAAAGATGCAGTCTCTCGTATGACCACAGCCTGGGGACATAGATGTCATCTGCTGCTTTCCGGATCATTGGGACTTCTGGACCAGACTGCACTCCCTTAGATAAGGACTCCTCAGGCCACCAATTTTGCTTCAAAATAGTTGATGTGTTGATGTGGGGGTCCAAGGCTTCACCCATTTCAGCTGTTTCTCCAGTGTTGCCTCCCTCTTTGTTTAGATGTGAGCCCTTAATAAATGTTTTTTTAATGAAAATTATACTTGCCTATGTGTGTTTTCATTCAAAAAGGACAGTTTGTTGGTGAGGATTCAGGTACATTTCTAAAGTACAATGTGAAATTAACAAGAGACAACAACACCAAACAATCTCCTACAGATTAAATAATATAAGATATCAATGGTGTTGTGGTAACTTGACACACAAAACACACACAAAAATATTCTGGAGTCCAAATAAAAATCCAATAAGACAAAGATCAGCCTTGAAAAAAATACAAACCAAAAATAACTAATCTGCCTTAAAACCAAAACAAAAAAAAAATCCTACACCAAAATAATGTTGTCAGATGTGACAAATCAAAATATATTAAGGGAATCCCGCTAAATAATAAAGAAAGAAGTTTGTGAGAAGTGTGTGTGAATATGAGCAGCAAAACTACTTAATTCTTGTCACATTATAAAGAAGAAGAGAGTGCGCTGTATTAAACCATTTTTTACATTGCACCGTGACGAAAGTGCTGTGTCCATTGCGAACGCTAAGTTTACCAGACCGAGCTGTTCCGTGTCGGAATTTCTTCTGAGCATGCGTGGCACTTTGTGCGTCGGAACAGGCCACACATGGTCGGAATTGACGCGATCGGATTTTGTTGTCGGAAAATTTTATAGCCTGCTCTCAAACTTTGCGTGTCGGAAAATCCGATGGAAAATGTCCGATGGAGCCCACACACGGTCGGAATTTCCGACAACACGCTCCGATCAGACATTTTCCATCGGAAAATCCGACCATGTGTACGGGGCATAAGACTGAAGCTTTGAATTTTATAGAACAAAAAATGTTTTTGCTCCATTATTGCCAGGCCTTTTTTCGTTGCGACCGGTATCCATATGGTAGGCTATGCTGTTTCAGGAACATGGAGCTTTTCCACACCTCTGTTCCTAATTAAGGTGCATGTAGATGGATGGGTAAAAAGGGCACCTAAAGCCATTTTAAACCTTCCTGCACCGTGTGTTTTTTACCTGTGTAAGATGTGACCTGTGTAAGATGTGCATTGATCGTGCAGTTTCATAGTATAATTTGTTGCCCTGTACATACTAGATATGTGTGAATTAGTTTGACCTATTCAGGGATTAGGATGTATCGGAATTTCCGAATCAAAATAGTAACAAATTTCAGTTAATCCGAAATAAATTAAAATGAAAATAAATTTGAATTTGAAATGGAAATATATTTCAATAAATATATTAAGGTATAAAAGTGAAATAAGATGTTTCCTACTTAGTCTATTTTATAGAATAGAACATAAAAGAACAGAATAGAAAATAAAAGAATATAATATATAAGAATAGAATAAAAGAAAAAAAAAGCAATAGAAAATAGAGGAACAGAATAGAAAAGAATAGAATATGGAGGCGCATGGGCAGAGCCTGACTAAGCAGACATGCCAGCTTAGAGCTCTGCTCCTGAAGGGATGTTTCTGCCATATTATACCGTGTCCCGGCTCAGCTTCACCCAGTAAATATTGTTACTCGGTCTGCTAATAACCCCCGCCACAAACCCCTGATCATATAACAAACAGTCTGACTAGGGAAATCAGAGAACTGGCCCACTGCAAATCTTTAACTGCAAGTTGATAAACGTGAAAATAACACCCAGACTTATGCAATTGAATTTGAAAACCTCAAAGAGATCAATTTAATCCTTCAATCTCATTTAGAAAATTTAGAAACAATAAGGCCTGGCGTTCAAATAACTGTATACGTGGAATACCTGAATCTGTCACTGATTTGCAAGTCACTATGCTATCCCTATTTCAAGAACTACAGCCTTCCATACCAGTAGTACGAATGGAGATGGACAGGGTTCATAGAGCCCTCACACCTCACAAAGCTGATGGACAACCGTGCGATATTATTACTGAATGTTACCATTTCCATACCAAGGAACAACTTCTAGCTGCAGCTAGAGCAAAAGATTCAGATTTTTCCAGGGACATACCTATTAACTTTTTGCTGATCTATCTCAGCTCACCATCTCTAAGCGTTGGGCGTTGAAGCCACTTCTTCAAATTTTACAGCAACACCAAATCGCCTATCAAAGGGGCTTTCCATTTTCAATTCACGTCACTTACCAAGGGTCTAAATATGTCTGCCGTTCTGCTGAAGAACTCCAATCCTCTTTACAAAACACTCAGCTTCTAGAATGCCCTCTCAATCAAAGCAATGCACGAAATCGAATGGTTACCCGTTCCCTGCAAAAATAAGCTGGTGCTGAAGAAAATAAAAGTCGCCAGGGGCAATCAAAATGTGGTCGTTTTTCTTCTCCTACGCCAACTCCTGAGGACTCTATGGACTGACTTTTTTCTTTTTGTTTGACTCGATGTCAGGTATTCTTATATCTATAACTTCCAACTAACTAGATGTTTGGTAAACTTTTTGTCTTACCAGTTTAGAACTCACTTGATGCAAACTTTTTTCTATAGTTTAACTCCTTACTTCTCGGCTTTTTTTTTTTTTTCTTTTCTGACAGCAGTGAGTTGTTCGCTATATTTTTTTACAGCTATTATGCTGTTTTTGAATGTTTCTGTGATGTTTTTTGTCTTTTTGTATACACCTTACCCCATCCCTTCCATCTTTCTTCATATGCTTTCTCATGACACGTTGATGGGTATTGAACTTTTTGGGACTATGGGATAATGGTATTTTTTCTATTTATGTATTACTTTTTATTGTTGGCAGTGTTCCCTTTGGTGTTTTTGCACCTCCAGTTTGCTAACCTCGGATCCCCATTATTATGTGGGCTTCTGATGGTAGCTTTTTTTGGCCTCTGGTGGATCGCTTGTCGCTCCCCCAGTACACTGTTCTGTTGAGCTATTAGCTCTTTATTATTTTACAAATCTTAGTAACGAGAGCCAATTCCTTTTCGTTTCTTCCAGCCTTTCCTTTTTCCTACCCCCTATACTGAATTGTGTGCGATCCTACAGTCAGAAAATGTTTTTGTTATTCAACACCTTATATTACCAATATGGTCCCCTAAACATTTTGATCCTAAATATCCAAGGTCTTAAGATACCACAAAAACGCATTAAGCATTCCGTTCATTTGCAGCAGCTAAAATCCACATTCTTTGCCTACAGGAGACCCATTTTACTGAACAATCTACTCCTAAGTTTTTCAGCTCCTCTTATCCACAGGTATATACAGCCTCAGCAGCTACTAAACAACGAAGTGTTCTTATAGCTATTCACTGTACAACCCCATTTGTACTTTCATCTGAAATTAAAGATCCTGAAGGCCACTAGCTGATTCTTATTGGGCACATTTCTGATGTTGCTGAAACCATTCTATCATATTATGCTTCTTATAAACATCCATTATCATTTCTTTCCCACCTTTTTCATGTAATTAATTCACACAAGTTAGGTACAGTGATATTATGTGGAGACTCAAACCAAGTTCTTTTTCCCTTCTTGGATAAATCTCCTCCTGATCCCCTAAGCTTTTATTTCAGCAACTTATCTCTAAGCATAACATGTTAGACTCTTGGCGTGAGCTCAATCCAGCTCGTAAACGCTTTACACATTCATTACTCTCATCTACACAAATCGTTTTCTAGGATTGACCATATCTTCCTATCATCAGTTATTACACCCTTTACTTGGTCTGATCATAGTGCAGTTTGTGCTACCATCTCCTCCCCTATTCCGAGATCCCAGGATTCGTCTTGGTGCATTAATGATTCCATTCTAACTCACCCATCCCATTGTCTAGATATTAAACATGCTCTCAATGACTATCTCATTAATAACACTTCTGCAGGTGATATTTCCCCTCTCACTCTTTGGGAAGCCCATAAACCTGTAATTCGAGGTACTCTTATTCGGCAAGCATCATTTCTCAAACGCTAGTGTAAGCTTCACCAAAAATTAGAAAATGACTTTGATCTGTGTCACGATGCATTCCAAAATTCTCCCTCCCCTTCTACTAAAGCTAAGCTCGATAGAGCCCATTTAGAATTGGACCTGTTTCTCACTGACTCTGCAGATAAATTAATACGTAAATCATAACACCTTTATTACCTCAAAGCAAACTAACCAGATAGCCTATTAGCTCGAACCTTACACTTACTGCAAAAACCTAGGACATCTGTGTGACTCAAACTAAACCGTGATTCATACACAAGTAACCCTGTCAAAATTTTACACACATTCTGCTCAAATCTTGCTAAATTTTATTCGCTCAACCTTAATTTTGACCATGCTGCTGCTGATTCCCTTTTTTCACAAATTACCCTTCCAATACTCTCACAAACCCACCGTGAACAACTCGAGTGTCTCATCACTGCAAGTCATTGCGGCTATTAAGGCTTTAAAACGTAATAAACATCCTGGCCCAGATGTATTTTCTGCTTCCTACTACAAGAAATTTTCTGATATATTCTCTCCTATCCTAACTGAGGCCTTCAATTCGTTCAGAATCCTTAATGGCCATAATTTCCATGCTTCCCAAATCTAAAACTGATACAACCTCTTGGACAAATTACTCTCCTATTTCGCTTCTTAATATTGACATTTAAACTTTTAGCTGAAGCTTACGACCCGCTTGAATCAAGTAATAGGCGAACTTGTTCATCAAGATCAAGTTGGGTTTATCCCCTCATGCCAAGCAAGTGATAATATTCGTACAGCTTCTTTATGTCGCAAAATCCAGATGTCTACCTGCGTGTTTTTTATCGCTCAACATAAGAAAAGCATTCAACACTGTCTGATGGCCATACTTACAATATACAGTATTCTTCAAAAATGGGTGTTTGGACCACATTTATTCTTCCTTATACGACAAGCCAAATGCATTTATCAAATATGCTGGTTTTAAATCAGACCCTTTCCCAATTGGAAGAGGCACCCGTCAAGGATGTCCTCTCTCCTCCCTTCTATTCGCACTCCTCATTGAACCCTTGGCCCATTTAATTAGATCTGATCCAAATATAAAAGGTATTGAGTTAGTTAAATATCATCATAAATTATATCTTTTTGCAGATGACATTTTAACAGTTAACTATCAAAAATCGACTGCACTCAACATGCCATTCCTTGCCTTCTTCAGATCCTCAGCTTGCTAAAGATGCACTTACCTTCTCTTGGACACCTCATAGACTTCAATACCTAGGAATACAACTCACTCCTAAGATAACTGACTTATACTCAGCTAACTTCCCTCCATTACGAAAACAGGTTACTGAATTATTATCACAATGGTCCTCTATCCCTCTATCCTGATTAGGCAAAATGTATGTAAGTTAAGATGGCTATATTGCCCAAGTTTTTATATCTTTTTAGAGTCTTCTCCATCCCAGTTCCATCTCATTTTTAACTTCAAAGATGTACAAATACAATTGACATCACAGAATAAATGTATATGATTGTTGTAAGCAACTTTAAATGTTTATATGCGATAAAGTAAGCAATTTCTGTATGTATTGTGCGGTTTATAAAGCGTTATTCATGACTTGTATAACTTGGGTTAGGATTAGGAAGAAAAACATTAATAAACAGTAGAAACAATAAAGAAAAGAAAGAAAAGAAAATGAAAGTGCAATAATAAAGTAGTGGTGTCGTAGATTGACTTTAAGTCTAAAGTAAAGGATAATACTTAAGAAGAATGTAAAGTTGCATAGCTTAGCTCAAGCATATAACAAATCATCCATCTCATTTTTTACTGCTTATATAGATACAGATACAGAATTATCTCCTTTATTTGGGGTAAAACAAAACCTTAAACCTCTAAATCCACTTTCTGTTTCCCACAATGCTGCGGAGGTTTAGGTTAAATATTTCTGCTTTACTATCATGCTGCACACCTTGCACATTTACCAAAATACCATGCAATCAAAGAAATTCCTTTATGGGTAACAATTGAGTCTATTGACTGTGACCCTTGTGATGGACTCCGGACACCCTGTTGGGTATTTCCGCCAAGAAGCTGTTTCCCCAGTCCTGGAACACAAGACCAATGGATCTGGCTATAGAAACCCCAAGGACCAGACAACACCAGTCTCTGAGTACACCAGAAAATGAACTGCTTTATTTTTAGAAACGCGCTGAATTTATACAGCAAACCATCAGAAAAGGGCTACTCCCATTAACTCAGACAAAGGTCACCTTACACAGTAGAGCTAGTCCTAGTATCATAACAATGACCTCCTTAGACAGTCCGGCTCCCCGGACTAACTTGCATAAGAAGCCACAAGCAATTAATGACCAGCTGTCAGAGAACTCATGCAGCAAGTGCTTGTTCCTATGCAGCAGCTGCCAATCCCTGTTTAACAAGTGCTAATGCGCATGTGGGGAGCCACAGACCAAGACGGACAAGGATCAAAATGGGCATGCGCAATGGTGCATCAATACGAGCGCATGTGCTTGCACACACACTCTAGCGTTCATACGCATGCATGCATCCATAGATTCTGGCGCATGGGGGCCTATTTTAACCAAGAGTCTGCGTGGTTTCAGTGCTGGATTGTCTTCAGCTTGGTTCCTGTACTCCTGATGCTTATTCTTACCTGCTGACCTTGTTCCTGAACCCAGCTTCCTCTGACTACTCTTTTGGATCATCCTTGCCTGCTCATAACAAAGTATACCCAAAGAACACAGAATTGGAGTTTAAAGGTGCAGATAAATCCATCAAAAGCAAAATATAGAAATTTTTATTACATAGATATTATAAAACAATTTGTAAAGTTTAGGCCATAACAACCCAATGGTCAAGGTACAAATGTGTGATTGCCTCTACATGTTTCACCACAAACGTGGCTTCTTCTGGAGCTTTTGTAGAACCTTGTTATTTAACATTTGCCACTAAAACAAAAAAATATAAAATCAATTTGGTAACTTTAATATTTAACAATACATTCATACAGGAACCCAGTATTGGTACCTAAAAATACATTTTATACTATACACATAACATTGAGATTATCTGACGGATACACTCTCACCTTTTCAGAAATGGTCTTGATTCCAAATGATCCCTTAGACCCATCAAAAGGTTTTATGGGGAACGTCTGTGCCAAAAAAAGAGGAAAAAACAGCATGCCCTATAACAGCACCTGTGGAATTACACAGATAAATAAATCATTAGCTGTATCACCTAACTTTCATTTTGTTCACATCTGAATTAATTTGCTTTAAGCCTAACCTAGTTTTCCAAGTAATCAATCGATCAATATTTCAATCCTTTCCCGTGTATAAACCTCTTCTAATGCCAGTAAATTTATATTGTAATTACGCCATCTAGAATTTAATTAAGTAACGATCAAGTTTTACTAATTAAACAAATGCGTATTTTATTTTAAATATAATCAACTATCCTATAGCTCTTACCTGAGCAGTTCCCTCTTATAGTTTAACACTGTTCCTTGGCTCAGTGTCCGCACGATACCTCTTTAACCAGTGAAAATTGACAAGAATGTTCTTTCAATCTTTCACAAGGATTAAACCCCTAAAAAAAAGTCAAAAGAGTAATGACAGGTTACACATCCCCAGAAGACAATAAAGCCTCCCTTTTACAATGGGAAAAAAAAGGGGCAAACTTACTTTTTAACAGGTTAAGAGCATCTCTAGCAACAGTGTGAATGGCCACAGCAATGTAGTGTGCTATAGATGCTCTTATATACTCATGCCCACAGCAATGTTTGATATCACTGCTGATTAGGGCAATTAGAGCTTTAATATGATAATTATGTGATCCGGCCATTTGGGGCGCTCTATTGCGCATGCGCAAGACCACCGCAGCCATATGGGAAAATCCTTTTGCCCATACTTAGTACTGGGCAAAGGCACACTGGGAAGACCAAGAGGGGCACAAGGACAGAAAATCTCTGTCCCAGAGGGGACCACAACCATTCAGGCAGCCAGAATAAGCCCCCCAGAGCTAACAGGCCGTAGTCCTCGTGCTGCGCCGTACTGAGCATGCGCGGACCTGTCGCAGCCATCTTAAGGGGTCCATCCACCCTCACTTAGCGGCCACAGAATAAAATAGACCACACTAGGTACAGGGCAGAGAGAATCTGGTATCAATCCTCATAATCAGCACTGCCTATAATGGGGCATAGTATTCATTACTGTTAGTAATAGTAAGTTAGATTATATTCTACTACACTTTAACAGGATTACCCATTAACCAAAGCATTACATTTTGGGATAAACAAAAAAGAAGGTAAAACTAAGCAAAAAAAATTAAATAGGGGGGGGGGGGGGGGGGATGCTTTGGGCAATGGGTAATCCTGTTATAGTGTAGTAGAATATAATCTACTGTAACTTACTAACAGTAATGAATACTATGCCCCGTTATAGACAGTGCTGATTATGAGGATTGATACCAGATTCTCTCTGCCCTGTACATATTGTGGTCCATTTTATTCTGTGGCCCCTAAGTGAGGGCGGGTGGACCCCTAAGATGGTCGCAGTGGTCTCGCGCATGCGCGATAGAGTGCCCTAAATGGCTGGATCACATAATTATCATATTTAAGCTCTGATTGCCCTAATCAGCACTGATATCAAACATTGCTGTGGGCATGAGTAAATAAGAACATCTCTAGCACACTACATTCCTGTGGCCATTCACACTGTTTCTAGCGATGCTCTTAATCTCTTAAAAAGTAAGTTTGCCTCTTTTTTCTTTTCCATTGTAGAAGGGAGGCTTTATTGTCTTCTGGGGATGTGTAACTTGTCATTACTCTTTTGCCTTTTTTTAGGGGTTTAACCCTTGTGAAAGATTGAAAGAAAATGCTTGTCAATTTTCACTTGTTAAAGAGGTGTCGTGCAGCCAAGGAACAGTGTTAAACTATAAGAGGGAAGTGCTCAGGTAAGAGCTATAGGATAGTTGATTATATTTAAAATAAAATCTGTATTTGTTTAACTACTAAGCCACCGCCCACCGTCATATGACGGCGGGACGAGGCTTCTCTTGTTCTTGTTCTCTTGTTCGCCCTCCCGAGCCACTAGGGGGCGCGTGCGCGCGTGCCCGCTGCGTCGCTCGGGACCCGGTGCGCGTGCCCAGTGGCCGCGATGTCCGCCGGGCACCCGCGATTGCTGG
The DNA here is from genome assembly GCF_042186555.1 of Aquarana catesbeiana. Lineage (NCBI taxonomy): Eukaryota > Metazoa > Chordata > Amphibia > Anura > Ranidae > Aquarana > Aquarana catesbeiana. The sequence goes on along the minus strand of NC_133334.1, from coordinate 176,245,424 downwards.
GTAACAGAGCAGGACCGTGGATCTGTGCATGTAAACACAGATCCACGTCCTGTCAGAGAGGAGAGGAGACCGTTGGCGTGTCCCTTGTACATAGGGACACCGATCGGTCACCTCCCCCAGTCAGTCCCGTCCCCTCCCCCCACAGTTAGAATCACCTCCTTAGGTCATACATTAACCCCTCGATCGCCCCCTAGTGTTAACCCCTTCCCTGCCAGTCACATTTACACAGTAATCAATGCAATTTTATAGCACTGATCGCTGTATAAATGTGAATGGTCCCAAAAATGTGTCAAAAGTGTCCGATGTGTCCACTGCAATATCGCAGTTACAATAAAAATCGCAGATCGCCGCCATTACTAGTAAAAAATAAATAAATAAATAAAAATTCTATAAATCTATCCCCTATTTTGTAGACGCTATAACTTTTGCGCAAACCAATCAATATACGCTTATCGCGATTTTTTTTTACCAAAAATATGTAGAAAAATACATATAGACCTAAACTGAGGAAAAAATTTGTTAAGAAAAAAAAAAAAAATTGGATATTTATTATAGCAAAAAGTAAAAAATATTGTGTTTTTTCAAAATTGTCCCTCTTCTTTTGTTTATAGTGCAAAAAGTAAAAACTGCAGAGGTGATCAAATAGCACCAAAAGAAAGCTCTATTTGTGGGGAAAAAATGATAAAAATTGCATTAGGGTGCAGTGTAACATGACCGCGCAATTGTCATTCAAAGTGCGACAGCGCTGAAAACTGAAAAATGGCTTGGGCAGGAAGGGGGTGAAAGTGCCCTGTATTGAGGTGGTTAATTAGTAAAACTTGATGCCTACTTAATTAAATTCTAGATGGCGTAATTACCCTATAAATTTACTGGCATTAGAAGAGGTTTATACATGGGAAAGGATTGAAATATTGATTGATCGATTACCTGGAAAACTAGGTTAGGCTCAAAGCAAATTAATTTAGATGTGATCAAAATGAAAGTTAGGTGATACAGCTAATTATTTATTTATCTGTGTAATTCCACAGGTGCTGTTATAGGGCATGCTGTTTTTTCCTCTTTTTTGGCACAGACGTTCCCCATAAAACCTTTTCATGGGTTTAGGGGATCATTTGGAATCAAGACCATTTTTGAAAGGGTGAGAGTGTTATATTTTTTTGTTTTAGTGGCAAATATTAAATAACAAGGTTCTACAAAAGCTCCAGGAGAAGCCACGTTTGTGGTGAAACATGTAGAGGCAATCATACTTTTGTACCTTGACCATAGGGTTGTTATGGCCTAAATTTTACAAATTGTTTTATAATCTTTATATATCTATGTAATAAAATTTTCTATTTTTTGTAAAGTTTGCTTTTGATGGATTTATCTGCACCTTTAAACTCCAATTCTGTGCTTTTTGGGTATACTTTGTTCTGTCATATTTATAGGAGGTGGTGTATTTTTTAGCGTCTCCAAGCTCCAATCTAATTAACTTGCCTGCTCATCTGCCTCTTGTTTATATTTACTGACCCCGGCTTGGACTTATGACTACGGCTCCGCCTCCTGACTTGGTACCCCACCGCCAGCACATTAAAGACTCCTGCCTGTTCCCGACCTTGCAACTGATCCTGATTCTGCACCTATCTGCCTGGCATCCTGCTGAACAAGACTTATAACCAGTTTCCACACCTCTACTGGAAGGGCTCCTGTGTCTTCAAGCTTCAGCTCACTTCCACAGCTGCCAGGCACCTGCACCCTTCCACTGCCCTAGCAGTCCCTAAGTCCACTACCAGGGGTGCTTGGACAGGAATTGTGCAAGAGGCCACCCTCATCATCTCGGGCTCCATGGTAAGATATGTGACACCAGCAATGGATAACTTAAGAACACATTATAACACAGAGTTCTCCAGGCCATGGTTCTCCTGCAGCCCAAAGTCTGTGACAATACTCCCCCCTGTTCCATAGTCCGGCAGACCCAGCTAGATCCAATATGGGTAAGCTTGGGGATGTCTGGGAGCTATAGTACAATCAAAGTTCAGTTTGTCGTGAAAGTCCATCTGCGTTGCCATTTTGTCGGCCCGGCCTGTACTGCACAGTAAAGTTGTAGGGCTGCAGAGCAAGACTCCATCTCAAAAATTGTCCATTGTCCCCGGATACTCGATTCAATCAGATCAAAGGGTTGTGGTCCGTGACCACCGTGAAGGTGTCAGATACCATGAATCAGACTGAGACAGAAGTACAGTTAAATCACACTTGTTTAATAATAATTAAAAAAGGTAAACAGAGTAAACATAGCAAAACATAGCCAGAGTTCAGGAACCGGAATGGATAGTCAGACAAGCCAAAACGTCAGGGAGCCAGAGAGGAGCGTAGTAGAAGAGCAAGCAGGATCTGGAGCCAGAAGGAATGTCAGCCAAGCAAGTCTTAAACAGGAACACAGGAGAGCGTCTCTAGAGATTTGACCAAGGTAAAGGCAGAGATCATCTGGACTGGACGGCTTAAGTAGGCATGACTATTTGAGCAGGATATCAACAGGTGAGTCACTGTGGAGAGATAGGAGCTGGCAATTAGCCGACAGCTGAGCGGCCAGACTTGAAAAGGAAGGGCTGAGCCCAGCCTTGACAGTGCTCCCTCCTCAATGACCCCTCCACCTCGGAGGACCACCAGGCTTTAGGGAAAAACATCTATGGAAATCCCGGAGGAGGGCAGGGGCATTTACGTCTGAGGATGAGACCCAAGAGCGTTCCTCCAAACCGTACCCTTTCCAATGCACCAGGTACTGTATGCGCCCACAGAACCTATGGGAGTCACCAATGGACTGTACTTCATACTCCTCATGGTTCTCAACCTGTACAGGGTGAGAACAAGGCACCAAGGTGGCAAAGCAGTTGCAGACCAAAGGTTTTAATAAGGAGACATGAAATACATTTGAGATACGCATATTAGAAGGAAGGTCTAATGCATAAGCCACTGGGTTAATCCTGCAAAGAATACGGAAAGGCCCAATAAACCGAGGTGCAAACTTCAGAGAGGGAACACGAAGTCGGAGGTTGCAAGATGACAGCCAGACTCTGTCCCCAACCTGGTAGGAAGGCGCAGGCAGGCATCTGCGGTCATCATGGAGTCTGTACCTATCATTAGCATGTCGCAAAGCCTCCTGGACTTGTGCCTAAGTGGAACAAAGACCAGGAAGATTCTCCTCTAACGCAGGAATACTTTGCAGAACAAATGAGTTAGGCTAGATGGAAGGTTGGAAACCATAGTTTGCCATAAACGGGGACAATCAGGAAGCAGAATTCAGGGCACTATTGTGAGCAAACTCTTGCCCATGGTAAGAGGTCTGACCAGTTGTTATGATAGTCAGAAATATAGCAATGTAGGAATTGCTCCAAGGACTGATTGGCTCGTTCTGCTGCCCCATTAGAGTGCGGGTGATACGCAGAGGAGAAAGCAAGCTGAATTGCCAACTGTGCACAAAAGGCTCGCCAGAACCGGGGCACAAAATGACTACCCCTGTCCGAGATAATCACCTTGGGTAGCCCATGTAAGCAAAAGATCTCCCGCGCAAAAATGGAAGCCAGTTCTTTAGAAGTGGGCAACTTCTTGAGTGGAATACAATGGGACATTTTTGAGAACCGATCAACCACCATAAGGATAACTGTGTTGCCCTGGGAGTTGGGTAACTCCACAATGAAATCCATAGACAGGTGGGTCCAGGGCCTCTCTCCATTGGGTATGGGTTGTAGGAGGCCCACTGGAAGGTGTCATGGAGTCTTACTCTGAGCACACATGGAACAGGCAGCTACGATGGTGGTTACATCAGCACGTAGACTAGGCCACCAGAATTGTTGGGAAATGGCCCAAAAGAGTTGATTCTTCCCAGGGTGGCCAGCAGCCTTGGGAGAATGGTAAGTCTGGAGCACAGCAGTACGGAGATTCTCTGGGACAAAGCAGCGTTCACAAGGTTTCTCAGAAGGAGCATGGACCTGAGCAGCAAGAAAAGAGCCCATTGCGCCCTTCTGGGAGAAAGTAGTTTAGCCTCAGACAAGAATGTGAGATTCTTAATGTCAGTAAGAATGAGAACCGGCACAGTGGTACCTTCGAGGAGATGTCTCCATTCTTTCAGGGCTAAAATGACCACTAATAGCTCTCTGTCACCAATCTCATAATTGCACTCTGCAGGTGACAATTTTTTGGAAAAGTAGCCACAAGGATGCATAGCGCTCACAGAGGTAGGACGTTGAGACAGAAGGGCGCCAACTCCAGTCTCAGAAGCATCAACCTCAAGGATAAAAAGTAACGTCGGATCAGGATGTGCCAACACAGGAGAAGAAACAAAGGCAGCCTTGAGACTCTCAAAGGCCCTAATGGACTCCAGAGACCATCTCTGTGCGTTACCGTCCTTTCTGTTCATATCAGTCAGGGGCTTGACCAGAGACGAGAGGTTACGAATAAACTTCCGATAATAGTTGGCAAAGCCAAGAAAACGCTGCAGAGAACATAAACCCATGGGTCAGGGCCACTGTAAGACTGCTGAAAGTTTCTCTGGGCCCATTGAAAAACCAGCAGTGGAAATGACATAACCCATGTGGCCGCTGTCCATGGCTCTTCACCATGAGATAATCCAATTCAAAGTTATTTCCTCACCTAAGTTTCTGCTGGTTATTGGTTATCCTTGGTTACAGAGGCACAACCCCTCTTTTTGATTGGCTCCATGCTGAGGTTGTCTCCTGGTTGCCACAATGCAGTAAGACATGCTTCTAGAAGATAGCCAAGCTCCTGTGCACTTCTTCACTCTCCTCCCTGCCGGAGGAGTACCGCGATTTTAGCGATGTCTTTGACAAAGGTCAAGTCAGTGGTTTGCCTCCACACCGGTCGTATGATTGCGCAATTGACCTTCAACCTGGTGCCATACCCCCTCATGGCCGGGTTTACCCTTTGTCGGTCTTGGAGGATAAGGCCATGGAGGAGTATGTTGCAGACGCACATGGGCTCTTTTGGGCCATTTCCCAACAATTCTGGTGGCCTAGTCTACGTGCTGATGTAACCACCTTCGTAGCTGCCTGTTCCATGTGTGCTCAGAGTAAGACTCCATGACACCTTCCAGTGGGCCTCCTACAACCCATACCCAATGGAGAGAAGCCCTGGACCCACCTGTCTATGGATTTCATTGTGGAGTTACCCAACTCCCAGGGCAACACAGTTATCCTTATGGAGGTTGACCGGTTCTCAAAAATGTCTCATTGTATTCCACTCAAGAAGTTGCCCACTTCTAAGGAACTGGCTTCCATTTTTGCTTGGGAGATCTTTTGCTTACATGGGCTACCCAAGGTGATTTTCTCGGACAGGGGTAGTCATTTTGTGTCCCGGTTCTGGCAAGCCTTTTGTGCACAGTTGGCAATTCAGCTTGCTTTCTCCTCTGCGCATCACCTGCAGTCTAATGGGGCAGCAGAATGAGCCAATCAGTCATTGGAGCAATTCCTACGTTGCTATATTTCTGACTATCATAACAACTGGTCAGACCTCTTACCGTAGGCAGGCGTTTGCTCACAATAATGCCTTGAATTCTGCTTCTCGATTGTCCCCGTTTATGGCGAACTATGGTTTCCAACCTTCCATGTTGCCTAACTCATTTGTTCCACAGAGTATTCCTGCATTAGAGAAGCATCTTCCTGGTCTTCGTTCCACTTGGGCACAAGTTCAGGAGGCTTTGCGACATGCTAATGATAGGTACAGACTCCATGATGACCGCAGATGCCTGCCTGCGCCTTCCTACCAGGTTGGGGACAGAGTCTGGCTGTCATCTTGCAACCTCCGACTTCGTGTTCCCTCACTGAAGTTTGCACCTCGGTTTATTGGGCCTTTCCGTATTCTTTGCAGGATTAACCCAGTGGCATATGCATTAGACCTTCCTTCTAATATGCGTATCTCAAATGTATTTCATGTCTCCTTATTAAAAACCTTTGGTCTGCAACTGCTTTGCCACCTTGGTGCCTTGTTCTCACCCTGTACAGGTTGAGAACCATGAGGACTATGAAGTACAGTACATTGGTTACTCCCATAGGTTCCGTGGGCGCATACAGTACCTGGTGTATTGGAAAGGGTACGGTCTGGAGGAACGCTCTTGGGTCTCATCCTCAGACATAAATGCCCCTGTCCTCCTCCAGGGTTTCCATAGATATTTTCCCCTAAAGCCTGGTGGTCCTCCGAGGGGGGGGTCATTGAGGAGGGAGTACTGTCAGGGCTGGGCTTAGCCCTTCCTTTTCAAATCTGGCCACTCAGCTGTCAGCTAATTGCCAGCTCCTATCTCTCCACAGTGACTCACCTGTTGATGATATCCAGACGGGTGACTGCACAAAGCAGCAGCAAGGACAGGCTGCAACACAGGTTGTACCGGAGCAGCCACAGTGGGAGATTCCAGGTGAGTCGTGTGACTCAGGAGCGTTTGTAATGCCATGGCAAACTGATCCATGCAGTGATCCTGCTCATCCAATCTGGAAAAAATATTACCAACAAGTGGATTGACTGCATCTTCTGAATTCAGGGCCTTCGCCTACTGTCAGAAACAATGACTCAGACTGAGACAGAAGTACAGTTAAATCACACTTGTATAATAATAATAATAATAATAATAGTAAACAGAGTAAACGTAGTCAAAACATAGCCAGAGTTCAAGAACCGGAACGGATAGTCAGACAAGCCAAAACGTCAGGGAGCCAGAGAGGAGCGTAGTAGAACAGAAAGCAGGATCTGGAGCTAGAAGGAATGTCAGCCAAGCAAGTCTTAAAACATGAACACAAGAGAGCTTCTCTAGAGATGTGACCAAGGTGAAGGCAGAGATTATCTGGACTGGATGGCTTAAGTAGGCAGGACTGATGAGCAGGATATCAACAGGCGAGTCACTGTGGAGAGATAGGAGCTGGCAATTACCTGACAGCTGAGCGGACAGCTTTGAGAAGGAAGGGCTGAGCCCACCCCTGACAGAAAGATCGTCCAGGGAGATACGGCTGAAGTTTTTTTCAAGGCCCACACCAGCGACAAACATTCTTTTTCTATGGCTGCATACCCCTTTCCCCAGGGCAGTAGCTTGCGACTGATGTAGGCAACAGGGTGCTCACTGCCGTCGGCTCCCACTTGGCTTAGCACTGATCCCAAACCGAAGGTGGAAGCATCTGTATGTACACAAAAATGTTTGTTTTGGTCAGGAGCAGCCAAAACTGAGGCAGAAACCAAAGCATTTTTCAGGCACTGGAAAGCATTTTCACACTCTGAGGACCACAGGACCTGGGAAGATTCTTTCTGGTCAAGTCAGTCAGGGGTTTAGCTATCGTGCTGTAGTGGGGAACAAACCTCCTATAGTTGCCTGCAGTGCCTAGGATTGCCAAGACCTGGGTTTTCATCAGGAGGGTTGGGCCAGTTGGCAATGGCCTCTACTTTAGCTGGCTCAGGACACTGTTGCCCACGGCCTACCCAATGCCCAAGGTTTGGTACCTCAGACATCCCTATGCTACATTTCTCTGTCTTTAATGTTAGTCCCGCAGTCCTGATGTGGTCTAACACAGTACCCAGGTAGAGTAGATGTTCTTCCCGGGTATCTCTGTAGATCGCATTGTCATCCAGGTATGCACAGGCATAATCCTGAAGGCCACTGAAGAGTTGATCTATCATCCTCTGGAACGTCGCCAGAGCATTTTTCATTCCAAATGGCATGACCTTAGACTGGTAAAAGCCAAAGGGGGTGATGAATGCTGACTTTGAAATATATTCCGGGTCCAGAGGAATCTGCCAGTACCCTTTGCATAGGTCAAGGGTAGTTAGGAAATTACCTCGGACGATGCAGTCTAACAGTTCAGCAACTCAGGGCATGGGGTAGGCGTCAGTCGCTGTGCAGTTGTTTAGTCGGCGGTAATCTACGCAGAAGCGGGTAGTATCATCACGCTTTGGCACTAACACTACTGGGGATGCCCAGGGGCTGTTGGAGGGCTTGGTGGCTCCTAAATCACGCATATCCTTTATCTCCTGCCTCATACCCTCTCTCACTGACTCAGGAACCCGGTAAGCCGCCTGCTAGATAGGTGGCTGTTCCGGGGTTTCCGCTCTGTGCACTGTCATAGTAGTGTATCCAGGCTTGGTGGAAAACATTTCCTGATGCTGCCTAAGGACCAGCCTGGCCTGGTCCTCCTGCTTTGGCCCTAGCTGCCCGTCTAACCTCACTGTCTCTAAACCTGCTCTGTCCCCATCTCTCACGGGTAGCTCTGGCAGGGGAAGGTTCTCTGAACCTTCCCTGGCTGGAGCACATATGGCAGCTATCTCCTCAGGCCTCTCTTGGTAAGCTTTGAGCATGTTCACATGGAAGGTCAGCCAGACTCTTTTAATCTGAGCACTTACCAGGTAGGTAGTGTCACATATTTGCTGCACTACCTTGTAGGGTCCCTGCCACGAGGCCTGTAATTTGTCCGACTTGGTAGGTTTGAGGGCAAGAACTTTCTGCCCTACAGCCAAGGTGCGATTCCGGGCGGTACGATCATACCACAACTTCTGCCGCCCCTGTGCGGTCTGAAGGTTCTCCCGTATGGTGTCCATGAGTTCCTTCAGCCGTCCCTGAGTGCTAGTTCGTACCCTATCACAGAGGTCTCTTCAGCCCCTACACCTCCTTCCCAATGGGCTCTAAGTAGATCTAGTGGTCCCCTCACCCGTCTCCCATACAATAACTCAAATGGGGAGAACCCCGTTAATTCCTGCGGCACTTCCCTGTAAGCGAACAGGAGGTGTGGCAGAAATTTCTCCCAATCCCGGTGAGAAGTTGCGAACGTCCGCAGCAATTGCTTTAGTGTTCTATTGAACCGCTCACATAGTCCCTTAGTCTAGGGAGAGCTGTGTATCGGCTTAATTCCACAGAGCTTCCACAGCTGCTGGATTAGGTCTGCAGTAAACCGAGTCCCTTGGTCTGAGATAATCTCCTGAGGGAAACCCACCCTGGCAAAGATTCGGAGCAGGTCCTCCACCACTGTCTTTGCATGGATGTTTGTCAGAGGAACTGCCTCTGGGTAACGAGTAGCATAATCCACCACCGTCAAGATATATCTCTTCCCAGAGGGACTGGGTCGGGGTAATGGTCCTACCAGGTCTGCGGCTATCCGGCTAAAGGGCTCAGCTATGATCGGTAGGTGGTACAAAGGAGCTTTAGATCGATCACCCTTCTTTCCCATACAATGAGGAGATGCGTGTTCTTGATAAAGGCTTGAAGTTTGCCCCAATCCATAATCTGAATAAATTTCAGACCTATGTCAATGTCCAAAAGTTTATCCGTGGATTAAATATGAAAAAGTATTTTTTGTCTGAACCAATACAGAGGAATTTTTCTCAACCAGAGATTAAACAATCCAATCTTAGGAATAAGTCAGTATTTAACCCTGATTGTGCGGATAATAGACAGTTAGAGGTTTTTAAAAATACAGTGTGTAGTGATCTAGAGACGCTTAAAGTTAATAATCCCCAATATATTAAAAGAGGGATTATGTCATTAGAAAATAGAAAGGATATAGTGATCCGCCCTATGGATAAGGGGGGAGGTATGGTGGTGCTTAGCAAGACATACTAACAAGAAGAAATGTCTAGACTACTGAGTGATTATGACACGTATCAACTATTGAGTGGTAACCCCATGTTGAAATTTAAAGGAGAACTTAATTTCCTGATAGAGAGAGGTAAAAATAAGGGGATTCTTAGTCCCAAAGAGGCATTATATCTAGATCCTTTGTTCTGTAGAACTCCGGTCATATATTTTTTGCCCAAGTTGCACAAAAGTCTAGAGCACCCTCCCGGCCGTCCAATAGTTAATGGAATTGATTCCGTAACGGCGCGGTTTGGTCAATATATAGACTTTTCTCTCTGACCTCTTGTCACGAAAATGGAAGCATATCTGAGAGACACCAAACAAATCATTCAGATATTGGATACCCTCATGTGTACTCCCATCAGCATTTTGATAACTGCTGATGTGGGATTATTATATACTATTATTGATCACGATGTTTCCTTGGCCTCAGTAGAATGGGCATTAGCGGGTACTGATCTTACTAGGAAACATATTACGTTTTTGTTGAGTAGTCTTAAGTTTTGCCTACTGCAAAAAAGAGGGTTTCACCACTTCAGGTTAAGACAGTGTAGTTGCCACATCCCTAGGATATGATTAAGAAAAAGAGAAATCCTCCTTCAATGGGACTTTAAAGGCAACATACACTTGTATAGTACGAAAAATAGTTTATTAGATATACATAAAAGTCTACGATCAAATGGAATGATCGATATTAAAAAACATCAAAGTTTGTACAAAATATACATACATATGAAAAAACAACAAAAACAAAACACAACAGTTTACATGAAAAATATGACAAGGAGATAATGATACTCTCCGGTAAATAGTAATCCCCGGTACCCGACGCGTTTCTGCTTATACACCTTCGTCAGGGGTATAGGATCGAGGTAAATATAGTGATAATTTGTTTTTACTCATGTAAAATGATTCCATAAGGAAAATAGGTGAAGCAACTGTGCCGGGGGGGGGGTGTAGATGGACGCCAACCAAGCAGTAGTGAGATCTTGGAACAGAAAGTTCCCAGTTTATTGTTTGCCTGATAAACAGCAGCAAATAAATTCCAGCGATTAAGCTGAACAGTGTCCGCTGTACAGAAAATAAGGTAGGTAGCTGGTCAGAGCTTTCAATAAGGCTCCAGATCAGTGAGTAGCACCAGTATGTCCTTATTCCGAAGGGTATGTGTCTTCCCAAATATGCATGAATACATGAATGGGTCTTTATGGTTGGGGTCTCCCCAAACACACACACTGGCTTCCTTGGGTTAAGCATTGTTTACTTCCAGACTTTGATGACACACTATTATTATATAATTTTACTCTATTTGCAATCAATTTTATTGTTATTGTGACTTTTTTGTTGTCTTTGTTGATTGTAACTTTATTTTAATAATTTCCCTTTGAGATTAATAAAGTATTCTACACCTGAATGAATCTGAAGAATACAATATATTCTTCTCTATTCTATTCTTTTTTATTATTATTATTCTATTCCTTTATTTTTAATTCTATTCTGTTTTGTTCTATTCCATTGTATTCTATTTTATTTTATTCTGTTCTTTCCTATTCGATTCTATAAAAAAGCCTAAGTAGGATCCATCCCCTAATTTCACATGTATACCTAACTGTATTTATTGCAATATGTTTCCACTTCAAATTCATTTTCTACCTCAAATTCATTTTTAAATTTAAAAATTAATAGACAAAACAAATTCCGAAAAATTATTTTTCTAACATAACAAATATGACTAAACAAAATTATTAACTTAATAAAAATGAAACATATTTTTCCATTGTGCTATAGTCCAGTAAATCTTCATATCCCATTTTCAGAACTTTCTGTTTGTAGTCAAACATGAGGTATGCTGCATGGCATTGCACAAGTAAATGCATGACCCCTGTCTGTGATGTGAGAAAGGGCATTTCCTGTAAAGAAACAACATATCCCACAATCCCCGGGCCTCTCCATCTAGTGCTCTGAAGGTGAGAGCTAAACAGTCATTAGATCTGACACACACACAAACAGGCTGAGCAATTAGCAGAGAGTCCATCATGCTGGAAGAGATTTGTTTAATGATATTAGCACTCCCACATTTGTGATGCAACATAGAGGAAATGACAAGGTATGCACAGGATGCTATGTGACCCAGAACAAAAACTTGCCTGTCCCTAGGAACAAGCTCTCAGAATTAATTCCTGTGTAAGTTCACCTTACAGATTTTTCTGTAAAGGTGAACTTACACTTTAAGAGAACACATGCATACACAAGTAACAAAGGATGGTAGATTATAATAGAAATTAAAAAATATATAGTCCCCTAACAGATTATTAAAACCTAATACTAAAAAAACATTGGGGTATATTTACTAAAACTGTGCACACACTTTCTGGTGCAGCTGTGCATAGAAACCAATCAGCTTCTAACTTCAGTTTGTTCAGTTAAGCTTTTGACAATAAAACTTAGAAGCTGATTGGTTGAACTAGATTCTGTGTGTGATGCAATGGAGGTAATTCTTGTTCATTTTTGTTTCCTAACATGTATTCTGGCAGCTACATTTAAAAAATAAAATAAACATCTACTCCCTCCTTTGCTGCACCAGACTAAAGAGAAAAAGGCAGCAATATTAAAATTATTTTACAATGAGCCTGTTTTAAAGCATTTTATGTTACCATTGCGTAAAGAATAGCTACTTACATTATCATTGGGATAAAGGACTCGTGAAATGTTCTCAGCAAGGTTGCGATCTAAAACAGCCTGGATGTAACCACCTACATTGACTGGGAAATTAAAAATACAAAGAATGGTTTCTTTTTAGTGTTTGAAATAATTATACAAGTGAAACCTCACATAGCAAACAATGAAGGAACTTTAAAATGATACATCAACAGGGTATACAATATATAAACCTTTAGTACAGAAAGTAAAATGGCAGCAACTGAAGAAGACCTCCCAGGGTAAGGTAAAAAGACAATGATATCAACAGTAATAAGATGTGGAACTGGTTACTTATTTCATCTCCTAGGGTTTCCCTACAGTTTTTATCAATAAAGTTTGCTGCCAGTCAACATTCCCAGAGGTAAAAAGCATATGCCATTATATTACAGGCAAAATCCTGCAATAATGTAATTGTGAAGGCAAGTAGACTTTCAAAGGATGTCAACTGAATTAGCATCTTAATATCAGTTTATGAGCCCAAGTGCAACAATTGGCAAATACATAAAAATTAAATTTTTTATTAGAGATGAGGTAAAAGAAACAGAAACATTCTTGGCTCAAGTGGAGTGGAGTGGACAACAAAGAAAGAAAAGAGCGCACTGGCCTAGTATCTTAGACACCATTTTTTAATAAAATTAGGTTAAAATGTTTACAAAAGCATTAAAACACAAGCATATATCAAATCCAATACCAGGGTTTCTGAGCATCTCCACAATCAATGGACAAGACCTCTTCAGCACACCATAACAACAAGTAATAAATGTAAGTAGACTGGTGTGTTTCGAGGGACAAGTCCTCTTCCTCAGAGCACCTATTGGTGTCTAAGATACTACGCTCGGCTGGGGTGCTCTTTTCTTTCTTTATTGTGCATCAGCGGGCCCTCGGTACCATAGAGATTTGAGTAGGAAACAAACATCAATTTCTTCCTGTAATAATCCTCAGCCAGGGATGGTAAGGCTGTAGATAAAACGCTTTCAAGCAATAACAATTATTAAAGCATTTGTTAACCCCCCCAAAAAATAGATACTCTTCCTTTAAAGCATGTTATACAGCACAGTGCTTGTGCTGTCATTTGGCCCCCTGTATACCCTAAAAAACCTGGCTGATCCTGCCTGGCTATACCCTTAACTAAACAAATGCAAGTGCAGCGCAAACTGATAAAAACATTAAACTAAAAGTCCATATGGTAAAACATTTTTTGAATTCTTCTTTTCACAAGCAGACTGGTCACCTTGCGTAATTCTCAGATGTCATATAAAATCGTAAGAGTACGCTTACAAGAAAAGATGGACCCATTAAATACAGGGGGTCAAACACGCCTGGATCAGTACTTTAGCCAACAAAAAACAACGATCCCTGCGCACAGGTGGATCACCATATAAAAGATGCGTCAACAAAGGACTTGCTGCCCTCAAGGATGGGGAATCCTAGTGCAAACCGAAATAAAAGAAAAACAGAGGCCGCACCACTCTTGTGTACTAACTTTTTAAAAACATTTATTATAAAAATGATAAAAAGAAACAACTCACAAGCAATAGGTGGAGGGGGCACAACATGAAGTGTACCGATAGCCAGCATGCAACTTTAGGATGAGCGATGCCTTCCAAAAATCGTGGAGAGATGCATACACATCACAATCAGCTAACGCGTTTCAAAGGGATTGTCCCTTCTTCGTCAGAGCTATGCAGTGATCTCTCCTTCAGCAGTCCCCCCTTATAAATGCCTGAGTGTCAATGAAACAAGGATGGGATATGGGGCTCCTCCCCCTCAGGGGATCCCTCCCTCTTGTGCCCTCCAATCATACGGGCAACACTCCAATTGGTGAACAGATAATAGCTTGTGTAGTAAATAGTAATAATAATAATAGTATATATATATATATATATATATATATATATATACATACATACACATACATTCATACACACATGCAGCATGAAACGAAATATAATGAACATATATATATATATATATATATATATACATAAAAATTCAATAAAATACACTAGCAATGGTAATGTACCAGAAGCAAGCTGAACCATTAGTGATGAAAACATAGCGTGCTGTGCACATAGAATGCGACAGATGACATAAGCATAAGGTGTACCAGATATAAATCATGGTGAGCAGTAGCATACATGGTGGGTGGGAACCTCCCACTCCACAAAACCACCAGTCTCATCAAACAGATATACACAAATGTAGAGCTATGAAAGATTGAATCCTAGATGTATGTACAAAAGAGGGAGAAGAACGAGTACCTACAGTGCTATCTGGAGGGTCAGTACAGGTTGAGCGCCTCTGTATCGAGTGCACAGTGGGCCGGTAACAGTGTGGCTGTATCCATGTGGAACGCACGCTGGTGTGCTTGCGTTCCAAGCTGAAGGAAGTGGGCGGAATCCACATCGCCCCTTCCGCATCTCGTACAGCTCGCTCCCAATGCGAGCGGCGAGAGAAAGCCAAGTGACAGGTGACTGGGGGCGGGACCAGCATGTAGGGGCTGGCTCGCTCTCAATGCGAGCGTCGAGAAACAGCCTAGTGACAGGTGACTGGGGGCGGGACCAGCATATAGGGGCCGTCTGCTCACCAAAGCCACTCCAGTGTCAGTCTGGGCCAGCAACTGCCCTAAAATGCCAGAAAAATAGCCCCAATAAAAGAACAGAGGACGCCTACTAACTAGTATAATGTATATATATATATATATATATATATATATATATATATATATATACACACTAGTTAGTAGGCGCCCTCTTTTCTTTTATTGGGGCTATTTTTCTGGCATTTTAGGGCAGTTGCTGGCCCAGACTGACACTGGAGTGGCTTTGGTGAGCGGACGGCCCCTATATGCTGGTCCCGCCCCCAGTCACCTGTCACCTGTCACTTGGCTGTCTCTCGCCGCTCGCATTGGGAGCGAGCTGTACGAGATGCGGAAGGGGCGATGTGGATTCCGCCCACTTCCTTCAGCTTGGAACGCAAGCACACCAGCGTGCGTTCCACATGGATACAGCCACACTGTTACCGGCCCGCTGTGCACTCGATACAGAGGCGCTCAACCTGTACTGACCCTCCAGATAGCACTGTAGGTACTCGTTCTTCTCCCTCTTTTGTACATACATCTAGGATTCAATCTTTCATAGCTCTACATTTGTGTATATCTGTTTGATGAGACTGGTGGTTTTGTGGAGTGGGAGGTTCCCACCCACCATGTATGCTACTGCTCACCATGATTTATATCTGGTACACCTTATGCTTATGTCATCTGTCGCATTCTATGTGCACAGCACGCTATGTTTTCATCACTAATGGTTCAGCTTGCTTCTGGTACATAACCATTGCTAGTGTATTTTATTGAATTTTTATGTATATATATATATATATATATATATATATATATATGTTCATTATATTTCGTTTCATGCTGCATGTGTGTATGTATAATAAACAGAAAACCGCGCTAAATGATATAAACACTAAAAAAATGTGTAATCCTTAGTATAGTCCGTGTAGTCCCATGTAAATGTCCACAACAAATGGAGGTAGACCAATCATAAGAGAGTAACGTGAAAATTCATTCAAAGTGATAAGTGATGAAACCACAATGGAACTGAAAAAACACCAAGATATTGCGCTTACCAGAAGTAAGCCAAATAGAGGCAAGTGGCTTAAACCCAGCCTGGGCCTTTGGATGGGCGATCCGGGTGATGCAGGATAAACGCACTCGTCCCGTGTATTCAGTCCATGGAGATTTATCCAAAAATATATGGCAAAAACATAGCGTAATACTGATAATGTAAAATACTCCAAATACAAATAATAAGTGCAACACTCAACAAAATTAATCATGTGTGATCATATATCATCCAATGTCGGCGCAACAATTAAGGATGGTAGATGAGTGTCATGCAATCATGCAAAGATATATCTTAGGGTGAATAGGTGGAGAAAAATAAATAAAAAACAAAAAACAGAAAAACAGCACCCAGAAACTGCTTCCCAGATGGGATAAAAAGCAAGTATGCACCAAATCACCCAGAGAAGAAAAAAGGAACCATCTAGGTGTACCACATCACATGCACAAAATGCTTACCAGATGGTAAATTTATATGAGCAAAAATCCACACAGCCAAACGTGTAAAACACAGAATAAAACTGCAGCAGCGAACCTAGGGGAAGTCCTGCTTACCAGACATCCAGACAAGGTGGGCAGATGTGATGGAGCGCAGACAGGCTCCTAACAGGAACGGCGTAGACACGTCCTGGCCAATCA
The DNA here is from genome assembly GCF_042186555.1 of Aquarana catesbeiana. Lineage (NCBI taxonomy): Eukaryota > Metazoa > Chordata > Amphibia > Anura > Ranidae > Aquarana > Aquarana catesbeiana. Next base: position 176,228,862 of record NC_133334.1, on the reverse strand, counting down.
AGCCCAAGCTCAGCAGTGCATATAAGGTAAAAACAACCAATAGTGTAATACCGTAAAATCTAGTTTATTAAGGTAGAGTAACACTTACGCAAGATGAAGATAAAAGGCAAAAAAATAGAGCTGGCCGGCACTTAAACACAGTCCCGTCCTCACAGGGCAAATGTGGTGACGTCAGCACGTCCCTCCCAGACGCGTTTCGTCACACGCTGACGTTTTCAATGGGGAACGGGCAGCATGCTGAGCCACCACGTTATATACGCACACCAAGCCTTGCTCTGAGTCCCGTTGAAGGAAACACACAGCGCCATCTTGGATGTGGGCATCTACATAACATAATGCAAGGAATGGGGCCAAGTCACCAACCGGAGGTGCCACAAGACCAACATCCCTTGAATTAGAGTGATACCATGTCAAAAGGGTATGGATCAATAACATTCAAAAACCATAATTCATAAAATAATCAAAAAATATCAGATAATATTAAAATTAACAAAAAATAAATGTCTAAAATAATCAAATCCCCTATGTTTGATGGGTATCTATATGATATGGCAAATGGGTATTTATTTCATAACCACTCCAGGATTCTATAGATCCAAACCAGTGTACTTTCATCGGCACTAACATATGATACATAGATCAAATTGCATCGTACAAATACCCATACATATATAATTGGGAAATTATTAAAAAACATAAAAATGGAAAACTGTGTCTAGATGAACTAAATCAGACAACCTCCTCAAATGGACAGGCAGTATGATCAGACTCAGCCCAGGAAATATAAAAACACATTAATATCAAAACCCATATGTTACAAAAAAAGGGGGAGTTCCAAAATAAAAAACAGATCAAGGTATATTTGGTGTTCCCTAATTCAGATGTATTCTATTCACCCCTTCCAAATGCCATAATCATGTCTCAGGAATTATCAATAAAAGCATTAACGTCCACATCTATATTTAAACCATGGGGTGTATAGCTTTTAATTCTATGGACCCAAGACATCTCTAATTTAGAGATGTCCCGTACCATAGAGCTCCCTCGCCAGTGGGGTTGATAGCGGTCAATACCCAGAAAAAGAGTATTGGCAGGATTCCTATCATGTACTAGGCGATAATGTTTGGAAACTGAGTGATTCTTAAAACCTGTCAGGATATTAGTGATGTGCTCGTTAAGCCACACTTGGAGGGGGCGTTTGGTCCGTCCCACATATTGCAAGCCACAAGGGCATTGCAACATGTAAACTACCCCTAATGTGGAACAAGTAATAAAAGGAGTAATATGGTGAGTTCGCCCAGTCATTGTGGACACAAAAGACTGAGTCCTCCTGTGTGAACAGGAATTAAAAGAACATACCCGACATTTATTACATTTGTAGAAACCCGTCAGTTGATCAAAAAAGGTGGTTCTAGTAATTGGAGGATCCAGTATACCAGGGGCCAACTTGTTTTTAAATGAAGGAGCCCCTCTAAAAACAATTTTTGGTTTTGATGGTAAAGCTTCCCTCAACACTCTATCATTGGTGATGATATGCCAATGTCTGGAAACTAATTGTTTTATTTCCTTGTGTTGAAGGGAATAGGTGGTAATAAAGGGTACTACCAGATTGTGATCTAGACCCCTGGGCCTGGGTTTGTCACACAATAGGAGCTCTCTATCCATATCCTGCACATCCCTCAAAACAGGCAAAAGGCTCTCTCTGGTGTAACCTTTTTCAAGGAACCTCTCCGTGAGAGTGTTGCTCTGCATTAGAAATTTGTCAGGGTCTGAACAGTTCCTACGTATTCTCATATATTGGCTTTTAGGTATTGCGTCAAGCCAAGGTCTATAATGACAGCTTTCCAAAGAGATGTAGGAGTTACGGTCACTCTCTTTGAAAAAAGTAGATGTGGACAAACGATTACCCTCTATGGTCAGGGTAAGATACAAAAAATGGATCTGGGTTTGACTCAACTCAAAATTGAGATGGATACCTCGATCGTTTGCATTAAGAGAGGATAGGAACTGTTGGAGCTCTTGGCCGTCACCGTCCCATAGGAGGAGGATGTCATCTATGTATCTTGCCCACAGAACAAGATGAGGACTGCGGTGGGCATAGATGACATCCTCCTCCCACTTGGCCATAAAAAGATTCGCCAAGCTGGGGGCGTATTTGGCCCCCATAGCGACACCCCGACTTTGACGGTAAAATTTGTTGGCAAACCAAAAGTAATTATGGGAGGCCGCAAAAACAAGCAGCTCCATAATAAAGGAAACCTGATCTGAAGGAAGACCCGAATCCTTCACCAGAGCATCCTTAACCGCATTCAAACCCATATCATGGGGAATGATGGTGTATAGGGAGGTGACGTCGGCACTAACCATCCACATACCTGGTTTAATGATAATATTGGAAAGAAGGTTAAGCACATGACGTGTGTCCTTGATGTACGAAGGCATTTTTTGGACAAGGGGCTGGAGAAAAAAATCGATATATCTGCCCACCCGGGACGTGATTGAATCAATGCCACTCACAATGGGGCGTCCCGGGGGGCAGATGGGATTTTTATGAACCTTGGGTAGATAATAATATATAATGGGGGTCTTAGGGGCTTTCGGAATTAGATATAAACTTTCTTTGTCCCCCAAAATACCCAAAGAAGAACCCTTAGAAATGATCTTACGGAGTTCTTTTGTGTAACCCTTAATGGGATCAGAAGGTAGAGGAGTATAGGTGTCCACATCACCAAGGATCCTAGCCATTTCAGCCAGGTAATCCTTCCGGTCGAGTACCACTATCCCACCCCCTTTATCCGCAGGGCGGATAACCAGGTCCCTATTCTTACATAGAGATTCTAAACCCTCCTGTATAATTTTCAAATTATACAGGGGATTTCCAATCATGTACCTTTTAATGTTGAGTTTGCGAACAAACTTGTGAACATCCATATAGGTTTGAAACCTGTTAAGGCTCCTAGGGGGGGCAAACTTGAGGCCCTTGTCCAAAACTACCCTCTCAGAATGGGATAACTCTTTAGTGCTTTAGTGCTTAGATTGAAAATACCCTGTCCAATTACATTCTGGCTCTTTTTTGTTCGCAATCTCCTCCCCCCCTCTAGTTCCTCGCTTCTTTCTACTGGTCTTTTCAGGCCTTGGCCTGGCCTGGAAAAACCCCAAGGTCCAGGGCCCCCAATAGGTGGGACATTATAACTGGAAGAAAGCAGGTTTTGAGAGGAGTAGGTCATAGAGGGATCATGATTATCCTGTTGCTGTTCATATGGTCCATGAGGATAACAGGATAATCATGATCCCTCTACTCCTCTCAAAACCTGCTTTCTTCCAGTTATAATGTCCCACCTATTGGGGGCCCTGGACCTTGGGGTTTTTCCAGGCCAGGCCAAGGCCTGAAAAGACCAGTAGAAAGAAGCGAGGAACTAGAGGGGGAGGAGATTGCGAACAAAAAAGAGCCAGAATGTAATTGGCAGGGTATTTTCAATCTAAGCACTAAAGAGTTATCCCATTCTGAGAGGGTAGTTTTGGACAAGGGCCTCAAGTTTGCCCCCCCTAGGAGCCTTAACAGGTTCCAAACCTATATGGATGTTCACAAGTTTGTTCGCAAACTCAACATTAAAAGGTACATGATTGGAAATCCCATTATTAGGAATTCCCAACCCACGAGCCAATTTGTTAATTCTGGCTTGGCTAATGCGTCCCTCTTCAACCCGCCTGGAACACTTTCTCCCACACTGAAAGTGTTCAGGGATGTAGTCCTTAGGGATTTGGAGAGGTTGGAGATAAAGAATGCCAAAAATTCGAAAATTATACAGGAGGGCTTAGAATCTCTATGTAAGAATAGGGACCTGGTTATCCGCCCTGCGGATAAAGGGGGTGGGATAGTGGTACTCGACCGGAAGGATTACCTGGCTGAAATGGCTAGGATCCTTGGTGATGTGGACACCTATACTCCTCTAACTTCTGATCCCATTAAGGGTTACACAAAAGAACTCCGTAAGATCATTTCTAAGGGTTCTTCTTTGGGTATTTTGGGGGACAAAGAAAGTTTATATCTAATTCCGAAAGCCCCTAAGACCCCCATTATATATTATCTACCCAAGGTTCATAAAAATCCCATCTGCCCCCCGGGACGCCCCATTGTGAGTGGCATTGATTCAATCACGTCCCGGGTGGGCAGATATATACATTTTTTTTCTCCAGCCCCTTGTCCAAAAAATGCCTTCGTACATCAAGGACACACGTCATGGGCTTAACCTTCTTTCCAATATTATCATTAAACCAGGTATGTGGATGGTTAGTGCCGACGTCACCTCCTTATACACCATCATTCCCCATGATATGGGTTTGAATGCGGTTAAGGATGCTCTGGTGAAGGATTCGGGTCTTCCTTCAGATCAGGTTTCCTTTATTATGGAGCTGCTTGTTTTCGCGGCCTCCCATAATTACTTTTGGTTTGCCAACAAATTTTACTGTCAAAGTCGGGGTGTCGCTATGGGGGCCAAATACGCCCCCAGCTTGGTGAATCTTTTTATGGCCAAGTGGGAGGAGGATGTCATCTATGCCCACCGCAGTCCTCATCTTGTTCTGTGGGCAAGATACATAGATGACATCCTCCTCCTATGGGACGGTGACGGCCAAGAGCTCCAACAGTTCCTATCCTCTCTTAATGCAAACGATCGAGGTATCCATCTCAATTTTGAGTTGAGTCAAACCCAGATCCATTTTTTGGATCTTACCCTGACCATAGAGGGTAATCGTTTGTCCACATCTACTTTTTTCAAAGAGAGTGACCGTAACTCCTACATCTCTTTGGAAAGCTGTCATTATAGACCTTGGCTTGACGCAATACCTAAAGGCCAATATATGAGAATACGTAGGAACTGTTCAGACCCTGACAAATTTCTAATGCAGAGCAACACTCTCACGGAGAGGTTCCTTGAAAAAGGTTACACCAGAGAGAGCCTTTTGCCTGTTTTGAGGGATGTGCAGGATATGGATAGAGAGCTCCTATTGTGTGACAAACCCAGGCCCAGGGGTCTAGATCACAATCTGGTAGTACCCTTTATTACCACCTATTCCCTTCAACACAAGGAAATAAAACAATTCGTTTCCAGACATTGGCATATCATCACCAATGATAGAGTGTTGAGGGAAGCTTTACCATCAAAACCAAAAATTGTTTTTAGAGGGGCTCCTTCATTTAAAAACAAGTTGGCCCCTGGGATACTGGATCCTCCAATTACTAGAACCACCTTTTTTGATCAACTGACGGGTTTCTACAAATGTAATAAATGTCGGGTATGTTCTTTTAATTCCTGTTCACACAGGAGGACTCAGTCTTTTGTGTCCACAATGACTGGGCGAACTCACCATATTACCCCTTTTATTACTTGTTCCACATTATGGGTAGTTTACATGTTGCAATGTCCTTGTGGCTTGCAATATGTGGGACGGACCAAACGCCCCCTCCAAGTGAGGCTCATCACTAATATCCTGACGGGTTTTAAGAATCACTCAGTTTCCAAACATTATCGCCTAGTACATGCTAGGAATCCTGCCAATACTCTTTTTCTGGGTATTGACCGCTATCAACCCCACTGGCGAGGGAGCTCTATGGTACGGGACATCTCTAAATTAGAGATGTCTTGGGTCCATAGAATTAAAAGCTATACACCCCATGGTTTAAATATAGATGTGGACGTTAATGCTTTTATTGATAATTCCTGAGACATGATTATGGCATTTGGAAGGGGTGAATAGAATATATCTGAATTAGGGAACACCAAATATACCTTGATCTGTTTTTTATTTTGGAACTCCCCCTTTTTTTGTAACATATGGGTTTTGATATTAATGTGTTTTTATATTTCCTGGGCTGAGTCTGATCATACTGCCTGTCCATTTGAGGAGGTTGTCTGATTTAGTTCATCTAGACACAGTTTTCCATTTTTATGTTTTTTAATAATTTCCCAATTATATATGTATGGGTATTTGTACGATGCAATTTGATCTACGTATCATATGTTAGTGCCGATGGAAGTACACTGGTTTGGATCTATAGAATCCTGGAGTGGTTATGAAATAAATACCCATTTGCCATATCATATAGATACCCATCAAACATAGGGGATTTGATTATTTTAGACATTTATTTTTTGTTAATTTTAATATTATCTGATATTTTTTGATTATTTTATGAATTATGGTTTTTGAATGTTATTGATCCATACCCTTTTGACATGGTATCACTCTAATTCAAGGGATGTTGGTCTTGTGGCACCTCCGGTTGGTGACTTGGCCCCATTCCTTGCATTATGTTATGTAGATGCCCACATCCAAAATGGCGCTGTGTGTTTCCTTCAACGGGACTCAGAGCGAGGCTTGGTGTGCGTATATAACGTGGTGGCTCAGCATGCTGCCCGTTCCCCATTGAAAACGTCAGCGTGTGATGAAACGCATCTGGGAGGGACGTGCTGATGTCACCACGTTTGCCCTGTGAGGACGGGAGTGTGTTTAAGTGCCGGCCGGCTCTATTTTTTCGCCTTTTATCTTCATCTTGTGTAAGTGTTACTCTACCTTAATAAACTAGATTTTACGGTATTACACTATTGGTTGTTTTTACCTTATATGCACTGCTGAGCTTGGGCTTGATTGGCCAGGACGTGTCTACGCCGTTCCTGTTAGGAGCCTGTCTGCGCTCCATCACATCTGCCCACCTTATCTGGATGTCTGGTAAGCAGGACTTCCCCTAGGTTCGCTGCTGCAGTTTTATTCTGTGTTTTACACGTTTGGCTGTGTGGATTTTTGCTCATATAAATTTACCATCTGGTAAGCATTTTGTGCATGTGATGTGGTACACCTAGATGGTTCCTTTTTTCTTCTCTGGGTGATTTGGTGCATACTTGCTTTTTATCCCATCTGGGAAGCAGTTTCTGGGTGCTGTTTTTCTGTTTTTTGTTTTTTATTTATTTTTCTCCACCTATTCACCCTAAGATATATCTTTGCATGATTGCATGACATTCATCTACCATCCTTAATTGTTGCGCCGACATTGGATGATATATGATCACACATGATTAGTTTTGTTGAGTGTTGCACTTATTATTTGTATTTGGAGTATTTTACATTATCAGTATTACGCTATGTTTTTGCCATATATTTTTGGATAAATCTCCATGGACTGAATACACGGGACGAGTGCGTTTATCCTGCATCACCCGGATCGCCCATCCAAAGGCCCAGGCTGGGTTTAAGCCACTTGCCTCTATTTGGCTTACTTCTGGTAAGCACAATATCTTGGTGTTTTTTCAGTTCCATTGTGGTTTCATCATTTATCACTTTGGATGAATTTTGATGTTATTCTCTTATGATTGGTCTACCTCCTTCATTTGTTGTGGACATTTATATGGGACTACACGGACTATACTAAGGATTACACATTTTTTTAGTGTTTATATCATTTAGCGCGGTTTTCTGTTTATTATTTTGTCTTTGGTGTGCCACACTTATAACCGCAGCTTTCACAATTCTTTTTCAAGCGCAGTTTTCTCTTTTTTATTGTGTGTATGTATGTATGTGTATGCGTATGTGTATGTATATATATATATATATATATATATATATATATATATATATATATACATACATACTATTATTATTACTATTTACTACACAAGCTATTCTCTGTTCACCAATTGGAGTGTTGCCCGTATGATTGGAGGGCACAAGAGGGAGGGATCCCCTGAGGGGGAGGAGCCCCATATCCCATCCTTGTTTCATTGACACTCAGGCACTTATAAGGGGGACTGCTGAAGGAGGGATCACTGCATAACTCTGACGAAGAAGGGACGTTCCCTTCGAAACGCGTTAGCTGATTGTGATGTGTATGCATCTCTCCACAATTTTTGGAAGGCATCGCTCATCCTAAAGTTGCATGCTGGCTGTCGGTACACTTCATGTTGTGCCCCCTCCACCTATTGCTTGTGAGTTGTTTCTTTTTATCATTTTTATAATAAATGTTTTTAAAAAGTTAATACACAAGGCTGGTGCGCCCCTGTTTTTCTTTAATTACGCCTGGATCAGTATCTGATGGGCAGCTGCCTTAGATCTCATCTGTGGTGGTCGGTCAATCGGTAATCCTGAGATGAAGCCGTAACCTTCATTGCAGGGTAGAAAACAGCAATCCACAAAGATAGAAAAAAAGATGATCTAAGTGTATACCGTATAAAAATTTATTAAATTAACTATCAGATTAAAAGATTGGTATAGCCAAAGAAAAAATGATAAAGATAAAAAGCTCTCCACGGCGCGGCAAATACAAAAAGCACTGGCTGCAAACAGACTGTTCGCGTCCGAACAGCTGTGAAGCCCGAGATGGCAGCGGGTGACGTCGAACGTATAGCTCCTCCCCCCGTACGCGGCGTTACATCCAAAGGACTTTGTCAGCGAGGGTGGAGCTAACCTGTCACCCTCAGGTGTCCTTTGGACGTAACGCCGCGTACGGGGGGGAGGAGCTATACGTTCGACGTCACCCGCTGCCATCTCAGGCTTCACAGCTGTTCGGACGCGAACAGTCTGTTTGCAGCCATTGCTTTTTGTATTTGCCGCGCCGTGGAGAGCTTTTTATCTTTATCATTTTTTCTTTGGCTATACCGATCTTTTAATCTGATAGTTCATTTAATACATTTTTATACGGTATACACTTAGATCATCTTTTTTTCTATCTTTGTGGATTGCTGTTTTCTACCCTGCAATGAAGGTTACGGCTTCATCTCAGGATTACCGATTGACCGACCACCGCAGATGAGATCTAAGGCAGCTGCCGATCAGATACTGATCCAGGCGTGTCTGACTCCCTGTAATTAAGGGGTCCATCTTTTCTGGTAAGCGTACCCTTACGATTTTATATGACATCTGAGAAGTACGCAAGGGGACCAGTCTGCTTGTGAAAAGAAGAATTCCATATATGTTTTACCATATGGACTTTTAATTTAATGTTTTTATCGGTTTGCACTGCACTTGCATTTGTTTAGTTAAGGGTATAGCCAGGCAGGATCAGCCAGGTTTTTTAGGGTATACAGGGGGCCAAATGACAGCACAAGCACTGTGCTGTATAACATGCTTTAAAGGAACAGTATCTATTTTTTGGGGGGGTTAACAAACGCTTTAATAATTGTTATTGCTTGAAAGCGTTTTATCTACAGCCTTACCATCCCTGCCCGAGGATTATTACAGATTAAAGTTTTTATCGGTTTGCGCTGCACTTGCATTTGTTTAGTTATCTGTTATTGAGGTTGGTGAATCCTTTAAGTGTTCAGCTTGCATTCATTATCACGTTTAGTTTGCGCTGATTGTCCTCTGTTTAATTCTGGCTATACCCTTCCCTCTGCAAACAGACCACGATAATCATGGCTGATGAGCCCTGACATTGTGATCTGTTGGCGTATTTCCGTCAGCCGCAGCCCTGCTCCCTGCAGCTCTCCTGTGTTGTGTCTCCTCTGTGTCTGCTGATCTGTCAGGGACATTGCCGTCGTAGAACTGGCAATGTCACCTTGAACCAACATGGATGCCCATAGAGAGTTCTGAGACACACGCCGTGCATCAGCGCACAACGGCACGCATCGGCCCACACGCAATACGACACGTGCACGGCGGTGCGCAAGTGGTGTGACAGACGATGGCACCAACGGCCCTATTTAAGCCAGCCATTAGCAACAGAACATTGCTGGATTATCTCAGCTTTCCTATGTGCCTTGTGATTCTGTTTCCTGATCTGTGGACTATTCGTTATTGACCCGGCTTGCCTTGACCTCACTTCCTGATCTCCTGGTTTTGACCTTTGGCTTGCATCTGGACTTTGCTTCTGTTCCTGTCTCCCCTGTATGACCTTGGCTTGCCCTTGTTTATTCTCAGGACTGACTTACCCTGTATGACCTCTGGCCTGGCTCCTGGTTTCCCCACTTACCAAACTCAAGCAAGTTCAGCTATTGCTATCAGCCTGCTACAGTCATCCTTCAGTGGCCAGCTCATCTGACTCCAAGCAAGCACCTGGCAAACCGTGCTTCTTTGAGCACTGTGCTCCCTGTCCCCATCTCCAGGGGCGTGCTGCACTTAGCCGCAAGGGGAGCCCCCCTTAGCATCTCGATCTCCATACTCGTACCTGACAGTATAATCCAGCCATGTCAGAGATCAACAGAGGTGCTTCCCCTATAGAGGCTGTGTATCAACAGGTCACTGCACTTACCCAAGCGGTGTAGAAACTACAAGATGCCTATGTTCAGCTAGAGAGTCATCTGCAACATTTATCCCCGGATCCCGTGTCTCCTGATCCAAGACCCTCCTCAGCCATCGCTTCTGCTGTTTCACCTCAGGAGCACACCACCTCCACCCACACAGTACTGACCCCGCCTCCTGAACCACGAGTGCCAACCCCTGGACGGTTCTCGGGGGACCGAAGAAAGTTTAGGGCCTTTAAAAATGCCTGTTTGCTATACCTGGCTCTCTAACCAAGAACTTTCTCCCTAGAGAACATAAAAGTGGGATTCATTATATCCTTACTCTTGGACGGCCCCCCAGGTCTGGGCCCACGGACCGTTGGAACAAAAGAGTCCCCTCATTGATTCTGTTGACACTTTCTTCAGGGCTATGGACCAGTTATACAATGACCCCCAACATATGGCTACAGCCGAAAATGCCCTGCACACCCTGCAGCAGGGGCAGTGCCCCGCAGAAGATTACACAGTGGACTTCCGCACATGGGCTGCAGATACATGCTGGAATCAAGCTGCCCTAAGGTACTAATATTGGTTGGGCTTGTCTGAGTCCCTCAAGGATGAGCTAGCCAGAGTAGCAATCCTGGATACTTTAGAGGGCCTCATCCAGCTAGCTATACAGCTGGACAGATGCTTACGAGAACGTCATTCCTGGGAGATCCCAGACCTTCCAACCAACCCGAATGCTGTCTGAAGCTTCTTTCCCTCCGGCACCCGGTTCCTCCAGCTTTTCTGTGTCTGAAGTCAAACCCAGGCAGATTGGCCTGGTCCACTGTACCCCAGAGGAAAAGCTCCACCACCGACAAGTGAACCTTTGTTTTTGCAAATGTGTTCCTAAAAAGGTATATAGAACTGAATGGGACTTTAATTGTGCCTGTGTCCTCTGTCTCCATTCCAGAGGGCCATGATTGGGAGCCGTAGGGGAGGTCTCTCTCTGCACTTCAGGCTCAAAACCTACCAGGTATGTGACAGTAGCAGACAGCCATGTCTGAGCTTGAGCAGGGAACCTCTCCCATGGAGGAACTATGTGCACACCTGGCAGGATTGACTGAAGCAGTCAAGAATCTGCAGCAAGGATACACCCGGCTGGAAGAACGGGTATTAACCTTGTCTAACCCTACCGGGTCCAGGGAGCCCCTCCTGCTTCCGCTTCTTCAGCTAGGCCTTCTCCAACGGTGGTGATGCTTCCTCCAGAACCTAGAGTTTCGACACCTGAAAGATTCTCCGGAGATCTACATAAATTCAGGGCCTTTCGCAATTCCTGTGAACTATTTTTTGCCCTCCAGCCACCCACCTTTTCCCTGGAGGCCACCAAGGTGGGTTTCGTGATATCCTTGCTTACAGGCGATCCCCAAACCTGGGCCCATCATCTCTTGGAACAAAAGGATGCATCTCTGACCAACCTTACCACCTTCTTCGACGCATTGGCCCAGTTATATGAAGATCCCCAGCTCTCTGTGACTGCGGAAACTGCACTGCATACCCTTCAGCAGGGACGCAGGGCAGCAGAGGATTATGTGGCTGAATTCAGACGGTGGAGCTCAGACACAAACTGGAATGATGTGGCCCTCCGCTACCAGTTCCGTATGGGACTTTCTCATCCTTTGAAGGATGAGTTAGCCAGAGTTGGTATACCACGGACTCTGAATGCTTTGATCAATCTGGCCATTCAGATCGATCGAAGCTTAAGGGAACGTAGGGCAGAAAGAGCTACAGGACTTTCTCGCCCAACCTGGATGCTTCCCAAGGTTCCAAATCATACTTCACCAGCGCCACCTACCTCCACATTTAACACACCTGAACCTATGCAGTTGGGGGTCCTTCGGCCTTCTCTCACCCAGGAGGAGCGTCAACGTCATCGGATGAATAATCTGTGCCTGTACTGCGGGGAACCTGGACACTACATCAGGAACTGCCCTCTTAAGCTCTGTATGTGCCTCTCCCTGTCTACTGACTATGTTGTTCCTCTGGTCAAGAGCACATCTCACCTTGCCCTCTCTATCTCATTACAGCTCCCAGGAAAGACTCTGCAAATAACCGCCATTATTGACTCCAGAGCTTGCAGCTATTTCATGGATTCCTTTTTTGCTGCAAAACATCAGATTCCCCTGTTGTCAAAGGCCCATGGGCTCTCCACCCATCTGGCTGATGGGACCACCATCAAATCCGGACCTGTCACTCAAGAGACTGCTCCAATACCTGTTATCATATTTAACTCTCATCAAGAATTGCTACGCATGGACATCATTGCTTCACCCTTGTTTCCCATAATCCTCGGCATGCCTTGGTTGCAAGCGCACAATCCTGACATCAACTGGGCCACAGGAGAGGTTACCTTTTCTTCTTCCTATTGTCAGCAGTTCTGCAGATCTCAAGACGCTCATAGGGCCACTACCTTGCTATACCTGGACACAGATACCAGCCTACATCAGTCTATCCCCGAAGCTTACCCTGACTTTCTAGATGTGTTTAGTAAACAGGGGGCGGAGGCCTTGCCTCCCCACCGGGCCTATGACTGCCCTATCGAGTTGCTCCCTGGAGCAGAGATCCAATTCGGAAGGATTTTTCCCCTAACAGAGGTAGAACAAGGGGCATTAAAGGAGTATATTGATGAAAACTTAAAGAAAGGCTTAATTCGCCCGTCCACGTCCCCAGCAGGCACGGGCATCTTCTTTGTACAGAAAAAGGATCATATCCTTCAACCATGCGTGGACTACCGTGAACTAAATAAAATTACAGTAAAAAATCGCTATCCTCTTCCCCTGGTACCAGAATTGTTCCAAAGACTTGGAACTGCCACTGTGTTCACTAAGCTTTACCTCTGTGGAGCCTACAATTTGGTCCGTAACAGGGATGGAGACAAATGGAAGACTGCTTTCCGTACCCGTTATGGGCATTTTTAATACTTGGTGATGCCCTTCGGATTGTGTAATGCCCCTGCTACATTCCAGTATTTCATCAATGACATTTTACGAGACTTTCTAGACCTGTTTGTCATCGTCTACCTAGACGATATACTAATTTTCTCTTTTTCCCTTGAATCTCACCGCAGGCACATCAGAAGTGTGTTGGCTCGACTTCGACAGCATGGCTTATATGCAAAGGCAGAGAAGTGTGAGTTTGAACAGGAAAGTATACCATTTTTGTGGTTAATCATCTCCAGTAGGGGCATTAAGATGGATCCTCAAAAGATTGCTGCAATATTGGATTGGCTGGTCCCAACAGACAAAAAAGGAATCCAACGGTTCGTTGGATTCGCCAATTTCTATCGGAAATGTATTAAAGGGTTTTCAGCCATTATTACGCCAATCACCCAGTTAACCAAACAGGGTATGCTGAAGCCCAAAAGGCTTTTGAGACCCTCAAGGCCCTCTTTACTTCTGCTTCCGTATTAAAACATCCAGATTCCTCTCTGCCATTTGTACTTGAAGTAGACACATCTGAAATTGCTGTAGGAGCAGTGTTGTCCCAAAGACAAGGAACCAAGGCCCTGCTGTACCCAGTGGCCTTCTTCTCCCGCAAGTTGTCTACGGCAGAGAGAAATTATGATGTGGGAGACAGAGAGTTGTTGGCAATAAAATCTGCATTAGAGGAATGGCACTATATTCTGGATAGAGCCGCTCATCAAGTCCTAATTTTTACAGATCATAAAAACCTGGAGTATTTGAGATCTGCAAAAAGACTGAAGCCACAACAAGCCAGGTGGGCCCTCTTCTTCTCCAGGTTCTCCTTTCATGTCACTTACCGCCCTGGTTCCAAAAACACTAAACCTGATGCCCTATCCAGGATGATCCACAAACTCCAAGAAATCTCCCCTCCGGATACCATCCTGTCCCCCGGGAATTTTCTCCTGCTTCAGGGAAACCTGCTTTCACAAATTAAGCAAGCTTCCGCAAGACTGGGACCTTCTGTTGGGCCAGAACTACAAGTCAGAGATGGGTTGCTTTGGCACGAAAATAAGATTTATATACCCGAAAACCTACGAGTGCCTATATTGGAACTTTGTCACGATCACGCACTGGCTGGGCATTTCGGTATAACCAAGACCACCGATCTGGTACAGCGTACCTTTTGGTGGCCTCAGGTACGTGAGGATTGCAAAAAATTTGTGGAATCCTGTACAACCTGTATTAGGAACAAAGGTTACAAAACCAAGGCATGGGGGTCTACTAAGACCTTTGCCTGTCCCAGACAGGCCATGGAAGATGTTATCCATAGACTTTATTGTCGAACTACCTCCAGCTGGGGGCTATACCACCGTCTTTGTGATTGTAGATCAGCTATCAAAAATGGCCCATTTTGTTCCAATGAAGGGTACCCCCTCAGCTTCAGAAACAGCACGAACGTTCATCAAAGAAGTCATCAGACTCCACGGGGTGCCGGACAATATTGTTTCAGATCGGGAGGTACAGTTTACCTCCCGATTCTGGAAGTCTCTGTGTAAAACTCTGAACATTGAGCCATCATTCTCCTCTGCGAACTATGGCTTTCACCCTTCCTTCATACCCAACACCATTCCTGAATCTCCTGTACCAGCTTTTCAAGACAGAATGAACTTCTTTCAAACAAATTACCAAGTCCTCCAAGAAACCATGCAAAAGGCTCAAGAAGACTTCAAGAGGCGGTATGGCAAAAGAAGGAGAGAGAACCCCATCTACAAGGTGGGAGACAAGGTATGGCTGTCCTCTATTAACCTCAAACTCTCTTGTCCTTCCAGGAAGCTAGGTCCAAGGTTTGTGGGTCCATTTGAGATCAAAAGGGAAGGGAAGTGAACCCTGTGGCTTTTGAACTTGTTTTGCCTGCCTCCTACAAGATCCATCTGGTGTTCCACGTCTCTCTATTGAAACCAGCTGTGCCAAGCCCATTCCCAGGGAGAGAAGAGTTGCCACCTCCACCAGTTACTATAGGTAACGACACGGAATATAAAGTGAAAGCCATCCTGGACTGCCGAAGAAGAGGTAGGCAAACTCAGTTTATGGTTAAATGTAAGGGGTATTCTTCAGAAGAAAATTCCTGGGAACCGGCAAACAACATACATGCTCCTAGACTGTTGCGTAACTTCCACACCAGCGCGCATTGGCGCATGCGCAATAAGACGCGTGCGCGGCAGCGTGCAAGTGGCATGACAGACGCTGGAGCCAACGGCTCTATTTAAGCCAGCCATTAGCAACAGAACATTGCTGGATTATCTCAGCATCCCTGTGTGCCTTGTGCTTATGTTTCCTGATCTGTGGACTATCCGTTATTGACCCGGCTTGCCTTGACCTCGCTTCCTGATCTCCCGGTTTTGACCTTTGGCTTGCATCTGGAATTTGCTTCTGTTCCTGTCTCCCGTGTATGACCTTGGCTTGCCCCTGTTTATTCTCCGGACTGACTTATCCTGTATGACCTCTGGTCTGGCTCCTGATTTCTCCACTTACCAAACTCAAGCAAGTTCAGCTATTGCTATCAGCCTGCTACAGTCATCCTTCAGTGGCCAGCTCATCTGACTACAAGCAAGCACCTGGCAAACCGTTTTTCTTTGAGCACTGCGCTCCCTGTCCCCAACTACAGGGGCGCGCTGCACTTAGCCACAAGGGGAGCCCTCTTAGCATCTCGATCTCCATACCCATACCTGACACGATCTGTACCTTGTATGAGCGTGGCTCCAGGCACTTAGCTGATTGTCATCTCTCTCTCTCCCCCTCCTCCCCGGCTCACGTCAGCGGGACGGCTCGGCCCGGCCCACTGCAGCTGTGAGCCAAGACAGAAGAGAGGAGAGGAATCAGCTGTGCACATGCAGAGCTCTGAGGAAAGCTGCTGGGCTTGCATTCCTTTAGACGTGATTTCCAATTGGAAGTAGCTCACCAAAAATTTAATTTTTTGGTTGTAGGGATGTCTGAAATCTGACTTGAATCTTAGGGCAGACTTCTGGGAAAATCAGAGAGCCAATCACACAAACCAAGAAACTGTGTTTACGGGGGGGGCGTTCTGTACACATTCTGTATACAGAACACCTCTAGATAGCCATATTGCATTGCATTTTCAGAAAATTAGATGCACATTGAAAAGGAAAGAATTTTTAATAACAATCAATTACAATATGACTTCTGTCGCAATTGTATACGCTATATTATTTTTCTTTATTTTTTTTCCCCCCACGAAAGTGGAGTTACCCTTAAATTTAACCTAACTAAATTGTACGCTCTAATGCAGCCTTTTCCAATCTTTTTAACATGGAGGAACCCTTGAAATTACTTTTTTGGCTTCAGGGAACCTCTGCTAAACATTATTATTTACAGCTCCCAGTACATTAGTGTGATGGTCAATGAGAATACAGCTCCTTACATTTGTGGTCATTGAGAAGATTCCCTCACTACAGATAGCTGAAAAGATCATTGGTGTCAGTGGTTACTCATCTGAGAAGCAGAAATTGCTTATTACTTAAGAAACCCCTAGCAATGTCTGGAAGAACCCTAGGGTTCCACGGAACCCTGGTTGATAAATTCTGCTCTAAGGTTACTCTACTGCGGGATGCGGTTTCTTGTTGCCAATTGGAATTCCCATTCAAGATGGATGTGATTACTTATATGTACAAAACTTTCTACCCTTATTCCATGAATAAAAACAAGACGTAACCAAAACAGGTCTGTCTTGGTTTGGAAGGACTGTAGCACTGAAAAGGAATGTAATTCCTAGATACTTATACCGCATACACACGGGTGGACTTTTCGACGGACTTTACGACGGACTTCCCAACGGACTTTCGAATGAACGGACTTGTCTACACACGATCAACCAAAGTCCGACGGATTCGTACGTGATGACATACGACCGGACTAAAATAAGGAAATTCACAGGCAGTAGCCAATAGCTGCCCTAGTGTAGGTTTTTGTCCGTCGGACTAGCATACAGACGAGCGGACTTTTCGACCGGCCTCGAGTCCGTCGGAAAGATTTGAAACATGTTTAATTTCTAGGTCCATCGAACTTTTGGGGAAAAAAAGTCCGCTGGAGCCCACACACGATCAAATTATTCGATGGGGTCCGGTCCGGACCAAGTCTGACGCAAAGTCCACTTGTGTGTACGTGGCATTATACTTAATGCAAGCAATCCCCGTCAGATTGCCCACATCCTTTTTTCCCTTTCCCTTTCTTCCTTTCTTTCTACTCCCCTCCCCGTGTGGTCATTCTCTTAGACTTTTATCTTCTCTTTCTACTTTATTCTATTCCTTTTACTCTTTTATTTTCAGTATTTATTTTCTTGTGTCAGTGGCAAACTCTTTCCTTTGGGGTGGGCACTTCCTCCCTTTGGCCAATTCCCTGACCTGGGGGAGGTAATCCCTACCCTTCTCCTTATTTTTGTGTTGATTTAACCAGATTTATTCTATTTCAGGTACTTTGGTTGGTCAAGTAACAGCGATGGTTTGAGAGCTATGTACTTGTTGTTCGTAGAGCTATGTTGGAGAGTAGAGTCATCCAGGCTTTAGTAACCATTAGGGATGAACTATCTGTTCGAGTTGAACATGAGTTCGACTCGAACATTGGCTGTTCGCCCGTTCGCCGAACAGCGAGCAATTTGAGGTGTTCGCGGCAAATTCGAAAAGCCGCAGAACACCCTTTAAAAGTCTATGGGAGAAATCTAAGGTGCTAATTTTAAAGGTTAATATGAAAGTTATTGTCATAAAAAGTGTTTGGGGACCTGGGTCCTGCCCCAGGGGACATGTATCAATGCAAAAAAAAGTTTTAAAAACAGCCGTTTTTTCGGAAGCAGTGATTTTAATAATGCTTAAAGTGAAACAATAAAAGTGAAATATTCCTTTAAATTTCGTACCTGGGGGGTGTCTATAGTATGCCTGTAAAGTAGCACATGTTTCCCATGTTTATAACAGTCCGAGAGCAAAATGACATTTCTAAAGGAAAAAAAAGGCATTTAAAAGTGCTAGCGCTAGTGCCAGCTATTAATGAATTGTCGATCCCGAAAATGCCGAGGTTTCTCAGTGACTTGTATGGGTGACCCCGTCCCCCTCTGGTGCAACGCAGGATTCCCATTGCATCGTCACTGGGAAACCCCGGCGTTTCCCCTTGTCAGAGGGGGATGGGGTCACGTGACGGGTGGCCCTGCCCTCAGGTACATAAGAGCTGTCAAGTTGGTGCCACGTCATTGGCTGGGTGCCTCCGGTGGAGGCAGGATCCTGTACATGTTCCTCGCTGGAGTCGCTGGAGGTCATCCATTGCTGGAGATGGATTTATTGGATTACATCGCTGGAATCTCTTTTTTATTCTTTTATTTTTAATAAAGGACTTGTCCCAAGCCGTCTTCTGTGGTTTTTTAACATTTTGACACTTTCTTTTTGTGAAATGGTAGGGGTACAATGTACCTCTTACCAATTCACATGGGGGGGCCGGGATCTGGGTGTCCCCTTTGTTAACCACTTGACAACTGGGCACTTAAACCCCCTTCCTAACCAGACCAATTTTCAGCTTTCGGTGCTCTCACACTTTGAATGACAATTACTCAGTCATGCAACACTGTACCCGCTGGGTTTTTTATTTTTGCGCTATAAATCAAAAAAGACTGAAAATTCGATTAAAAAAAAAAAAAATGTCTTTGTTTCTGTTAAAATTGATTGCAGAGTTTTGGAGAGTATTGGTAGAGTATTGGTAGAGTATTGGTGAGTATTGGAAGAGTATTGGTGAGTATTGGCAGAGTTTTGCAGTGTTGCAGAGTATTGGCAGAGTATTGCACAGTGTTGCAGAGTATTGTACAGAGTTGCAGAGTATTGCACAGTGTTGCAGAGTATTGCACAGTGTTGCAGAGTATTGCAGAGTATTGCACAGTGTTGCAGAGTATTGCACAATGTTGCAGAGTATTGCACCATGTTGCAGAGTATTGGCAGAGTATTGCACAGTGTTGCAGAGTATTGCATCATGTTGCAGAGTATTGCAGTGTATTGCAGTGTTACAGAGCATTGCAGTGTATTGACATTGAGCAGCGCTGTGGGCACTAAACATTCAGCCCACAGCCCTGCTGCCATCACTCCCCCTCTCCCCTCGCACTGTACCAATCGGTACACAGAGGGGAAGGAGGAAGGAGGTTTGTTTACATGTGATCGCTCCGTCATTTGACGGAACGATCACGTGGTAAACGGACGCGATCAGCGGCTATTTACCGTGATCCGTGATGCGCCGGGTCCTCAGGACCCGGCGGTCACGAAAGTTCCCAGGGGCGCGCGGGAGCAACATTCTGGAATGACGTCCCACGGACGTCAACCCAGAATAAGCAAAACACGCTGTTGCCGTCTTTCGGCAATGGCCCAGTCGGCAAGTGGTTAAAGGGGGCTTCCAGATTCCGATAAACCCCCCACCCACAGACCCCCACATCCACCGGGCAAGGGTTGTAGGGATGAGGCCCTTGTCCCCATCAACATGGGGACATCCTCCCCATGTTGAGGGCATGTGGTCTGGTACGGTTCAGGAGGGGGGTCACTCTCTCGTCCCCCCCTCTTTTACTGCGGCCTGCCAGGTTGCGTGCTTGGATAAGGGTCTGGTGTGGATTTTTGGGGGAACCCCACGCCATTTTTTTTTAATTTTGGCGCAGCGTTCCCCTTAATATCCATACCAGACCTGAAGGGCCAGGTAATGGAATTTTGGGGGACCCACACGCATTTTTTTTTTTTCAATGACTTTTATGTGTATTGTCGGGACCGACAATTCATTAATAGCCAGCACTAGTGCTAGCACTTTTAAATGACTTTTTTTTCCTTTACAAATGTCATTTTGCTAACATGTCCCCTGGGGCAGGACCCGGGTCCCCAAAAATTTTTATGACAATAACGTACATATTAACCTTTGAAATTAACACTTTTGTGATTCTCATGTTCGTGTCCCATAGACTTCAATGGTGTTCGCGTGTTTGAACAAATTTTTTGCCTGTTTGCATCTTCTGGATGCAAACCGAACAGGGAGGTGTTCGGCCCATCCCTAGTAACCATATAATGTTTAGGCTTCTGTTTTGATTTATGTACTCGTTCCTCTCAGAAGGAATAGGTACCGTATTTACATACATTTATTTTCACTTTCTTGTGCAACCATTATTTTCCAACCATTTGCAAAATAATTCTGCACCACAGTGCATGCAACTGTCTTTAATTCATTGTATGTCACCAGTACATGTTTATGTTCTCTTCATGCAAAATTCAATAAAAACATTATGGCATAAAAAAAACGGCATCAGTGGTTAGTAGGAGGGAAAAATGCCTTGGGTTCAGTGGTCACCGTTAGGGAAAAAATGTCTTGATGTCAGTGGGAGACAAAAATTCTCCAGCTTTAGTGGTCATTGGGAAAAAAAATGCCCCAGAATCTGTGGTTAGTGAGAGTTAAAAAAAAATACCCTAGCAGTGAGTGTGAGTAAAAAAAAGACCATCCATCGTTGGTAGCAAAAGTTGGTGTAGATGGTCAGTTTCAGCAAAAAAATGCCCCGTGTCAGTGGTGAGTGGAAGGAAAAATGCAGTGCTGATTTTGGTGTTGGGAGAAAAACTATGGGGGGGTTTGTGCATGTGATCATATGGCTGGATCTGATAAATATCCAATCACCATATGCTGTGCAGTCAAGAGTCATTATTATTATTATTATGGTACTTGTATAGCTCCCTCTATTTATGCAGCGCTTTACATATACATTATACATTCACGTCGGTCCCTACCCTCAAGGAGCTTACAATCTAAGGTCCCTAATTCACATTCGTATACTAGGGCCAATTTATACAGAAGCCAATTAACCTACCAGCATGTCTTTAGAGTGTGGGAGGAAACCGGAGTACCCGGAGGAAACCCGCACAGGCACAGGGAGAACAGCAAACTCCAGGCAGGTGGTGTCGTGGTTGGGATTTGAACCAGCGACCCTTTTTACTGCTAGGTGAGAGTGCTACCCACTACACCACTGTGCATGGTACTAGTTTCACACATTTTTTAATATGAGAATCTCAAACTTTCTAAATATGATCACTTTTTTCACTGATTACCAATAGATATACTCACAGTCTTTCAAATTGAATTCATTTGGTGCCTTTGCTGACCACAGCCTCATAGTGTTAACTGTATTGTTCCTAAATCCTGGCACAGGAGTATCATATGGAAGAGCAAGTACAATCTGAAAAGGAAAAGCATATGCTGAAAATAGGTGAAAGCCAATTAGCCAATGCACTTTAGTTTGGTTGATTCTATTATTGCATTGCATGCATGCAATGGTATGTAAGTATTCAATAATATTATGGTGTGGAATACCAAACAGCACACACTAGTTAACAGGCAGTTTACATTTTTTTGTTTGTTTATTTTAATTTGCTTGCGCAATGGAAAAACAAACACAGCTGCCTTAGATGGGTGTTAGGTCGGCTGGGATTTGAACTCATAACTTGAGTGCTTTGGAGACATCTGAGCAGACCACCAAGCCATTGTGCTAAGTACGCTGTGACCTGCATAATAGTGTAGTGTGATTAAAGAATAAACATAAACAGTTACTTCTTTAAAGTCCCCTAAATAAAAAAAAAAACATGATAAATATAACATACAACAGATATGTAACTGTAAATGTTCAATACATGTAACTTTACAGAATAGCAGACATTACTCTGCAATACTCATTCAGAACTGCATTCATTAGCAAAAGAAGAAAACAAACTAGGAATACTAATTGCAATACACATCAATAGATGCACACGAGGTAGAGCACATCTCACATAAAAATGTTTTCTTCACACACATGGATCATGGTTGCAGCGCTATATAATAACTTGGTAGCAATTGGCATTTGCAGATCCAATCGCCAATTAGCGCCAATTCTGAATTTACTAAGGCATGTTCGCCGCTAGTAGCGTGATTTTATTCATTCGCACATTCCCCTAGTTGAACTCTTGCGCCTGAAATGGGCGCTATTAAATGCAGAGCAACCATTACTTCCCAGTATTCTTTGTAAATCAACCCCCTTGTGTTCAAATGTTATACACCAGTCCACATTAAATGCCATAAGCACCTGTCAGGACTTTTTCACCTTTGTGAATAAAGATATATTTAATTCACTAAATTATTATCTGTGACCTCCACCACAGCACTTATTCCACTTATTTAACTTGATTTTTTTGATTTTTCTTTTCTTTTCAGAGATTGATTCACTTTGGCACTTGTAATCCAGTTCACTTTCACTGATCCACAGTCATTAACCTATTGCTACATGGTACTACATTTCCATTCACATTCAGTGTTCACTCATTGTTATTTTTCTTATTGAATGTTTCTATTGTTTTCAACTACACATAAACACACATATATATATATATATATATATATATATATATATATATATATATATATATCCCCAACAATACACCTTACACGCCAGTATCTAGTATATAAGTTGGGAGAAGTCGGAGATGTGTGACGCGACTCCTATGCTGGGACGCAGCGGCCATTTTGTGGGTTGGAAACTCTGGACATTTCTTTCAATGCGAGTTTGTCTCTCTGTAAGTGTGAGTGCAACCTTTTTTGGATTTTAACAATAAATCGTTTACTTGGATGTCTGCACTATGAGGAATTTCTTTTCTTTTTAAACTGAGTATCAGGTGTTGCGGTGGAACTGCTGAACATATCCCCTTGCCACTGAGAGCTGTCATTTGATTGGTACCTATGCTTACTACTATCTACCTGAGGGTAAGAGGCAGTGTGTTTGGGTGATGTTGGCGGTTTCTTCACATCTGTGATAATTGAATCCTACTCCAACAATCATCCATTATGGACTTTGTTCATTAATTTGATCTATCCATTTACATAGTTACATAGCTACATAGTAGGTGAGGTTGAAAAAAGACACAAGTCCATCAAGTCCAACCTATGTGTGTGATTATATGTCAGTATTACATTGTATATCCCTGTATGTTGTGGTCATTCAGGTGCTAATAGTTTCTTGAAACTCTCAATGCACACGCTGGGACCACCGCCTGTGGAAGAGAATTTCACATCCTTGCCGCTCTTACAGTAAAGAACCCTTTATGTAGTTTAAGGTTAAACCTCTTTTCTTCTAATTTTAATGAGTGGCCACAATTCTTGTTAAACTCTCTTGTGCGAAAAAGTTTTATTCCTATCGTGGGGTCACCAGAACGGTATTTGTATAATGAAATCATACCCCCTCTCAAGCGTCTCTTCTCCAGAGAGAATAAGTTCAGTGCTCGCAACCTTTCCTCATAACTAATATCCTCCAGGCTCTTTATTAGCTTTGTTGCCCTTCTTTGTACTCGCTCCATTTCCAGTACCTCCTTCCTGAGGACTGGTGCCCATTTAGCTTGCTATATCATTTTATTCACCTGTTTATGTTTTTGAACCAACTTCAGCAGTCATTAATTTGGTTAATTTATGGATTATGTTCATGAATTTGATCTATTCTTTTATTTAGCACTGCGCCAGTCTTTATATATGAATTGGGAAGCTTTAAAGTGTTATTAAACCCACAACAGTAAAATCTGTCTGTATATGCAGAATAGCATGCTTGTTATATTCACTGTGGAACTTAAAGAGGAACAGCAGTCTGCTCACATAATTTGTAATAAAAACATATTTGCCATTCTGAAGCTTCCCTCCAACCACTTTGCATATTATTTTATATATACTGTGGTTCTGTACTTGCCAAATATGCTGCAGAAATCTCCCTCCACTGAGTCTGGCTGCAACCATTTTAACTATGGGCAGCTGAAGCTGCTGCCTGTTTATTACCTGGATTTACACAGACACACCGAGGCACACCTCCAGCTCTGCAGATCTCATTGGCCCTCTTATGGCTCATCCCCCTCCCTCCCTGGGAAACTCTCATTAGAGTGAGAGAGAGAGAGAGAGCTGTGCATGATGTCATAAGCCTAGGCTAATGACCAGACAAGAAACAGGAAGTGGGCTGTATAAGGTATTTACTGTCAGAAAAAAAAAATGTTTTACTATCCAAAGATGAAACAACAAGGGCAGAAGATTTAATAGATAGAAAGATGGAAAAAATAACTGAAGTTCTGCTTTAAGTGATTAATCCTATACATTGCTGTTTGATCCTGTATACACAGATCCTCCCCCTCCCGCAGGGTCACGCTGGACAAGTCTAGATAAGACACAGTAATGCCCCGTACACATGATCAGACATTGATCGGACATTCTGACAACAAAATCCATGGATTTTTTCCAATGGATGTTGTCTCAAACTTGTCTTCCATAGACACGGTCACACAAAATTGGTCGGAATTACCGAACGCCAAGAACACGGTGGCGTACAACACGTACGACGAGCCGAAAAAATGAAGTTCAATAGCCAGTGTGGCTCTTCTGCTTGATTCCGAGCATGCGTGGAACTTTGTGCATCGGAATTGTGTACACACAATTGGAATTTCCGACAACGGATTTTGTTGTCGGAAAATTTGAGATCTAGATCTCAAATTTTGTGTGAAGGAAAATCTGATGGAAAATGTCTGATGGAGCCTACAATCAGTCGGAATTTCCAACAAAAAGCTCCCATTGAACATTTTCCATAGGAAAATCTGACCGTGTGTACGGGGCATAAGAGTAGGCCTGCTGCACATGCTCAATTTGGTCTATATTGCTGGAGAGAATATTTCCTGATTGAGCTGAGCTAGTGAGGTCACATGATATTGACATCACACATTTGGGTATGTAGACAGATCCTAAATGACAGCACAGTCTCTCCCTCCTCCTCTTTGCCCAGTAACTTAAAAAGAACACAGTGGGTGGGATGTCACATCTTGATTGATGGATGATCCGCCTCCCATAAAAGCATGAGGACACAGGCTGTAATGGATTTCAAGAGGCAGTTATTCCCATAAACGAGATATCACCACTGTGCATGTTTTTGCAGCATCAGTTACAGCCTGCAGACGTGCATATTGAGGTAATAGACATTTCTAAACTTTTAAAAATACATTTCCCAATTTATAAATTTATAAATAATACAGATTGTGCCAAAAATGTGTTATGCTTTCTTTTTTCATATTTGTGATCCTTCTTTCTCTCTCTTTGCCTTTCCTCTTTTTCTCTCTCCCCTGTAATCCTCGTCCCACCTGGCACCCCACTGCCATATTGCTAACACACTACCCCCTGTCATCCTCATACTCTTCCCACCTGGCACCCCACTGCAACATTGCTAACACCCCATCCCCTGTCATCCTCATGTTCATCACACCTGGCACCCCACTGATACCTTACCAACACCTCACCCCCTGTCATCCTCATCTTCATCACACCCAGCAAACAACTGCAACCTTGCTAACACCCCACCCCTCTCATCTTCATCCTCATCTTCTTTACACCTGGCACCCCACTACAACCTTGCTAACACCCCACCCCCTGTCATCCTCATCTTCATCACACCTGGCACCTCACTGCAACCTTGCTAACACCCCACCTACTGTCATCCTCATCTTCATCACACCTGGCAACCCACTGCAACCTTGCTAACACCCAACCCCCTGATATCCTCATCCTCATGTTCATCAAACCTGGCATCCCACTGCCACCTTGCTAACACATTACCTCCTGTCATCCTCACATCCTCATCACACCTGGCACTCCACTGCAACCTTGCTAACATTTCCCCCCTGTCATCCTCATCCTCATGTTCATCACACCTGACACCCCACTGCAACCTTGCTAACACCCTACCCCCTGTCATCCTCATGTTCATCACACCTGGCAAACCACTGCAACTGTGCTAACATCCCATCCCTGTCATCCTCATCCTCGTCTTCTTCACACCTGGCACCCTACTGCAAGCTTGCTAACACTCCACCCCCGTCATCCTTATCTTCATCACACATGGCACCCCACTGCAATCTTGTTAACACCCCACCCTGTCATCCTCATCTTCATCACACCTGGCACCCCACTGCAACCTTGCTAACACCCAACCCCCTGTCATCCTCATGTTCATCACATTTGGCACCCCACTGCCACCTTGCTAACACACTAACCCCTGTCATCCTCATCACACCTGGCACTCCACTGCAACCTCGCTAAAATGTCCCCCCTGTCATCCTCATCCTTGTGTTCATCACACCTGACACCCCACTGCAATCTTGTTAACACCCCACCCTGTCATCCTCATCTTCATCACACCTGGCACCCCACTGCAACCTTGCTAACACCCAACCCCCTGTCATCCTCATCCTCATGTTCATCACATTTGGCACCCCACTGCCACCTTGCTAACACACTACCCCCTGTCATCCTCATCACACCTGGCACTCCACTGCAACCTCGCTAAAATGTCCCCCCTGTCATCCTCATCCTTGTGTTCATCACACCTGACACCCCACTGCAACCTTGCTAACACCCTACCCCCTGTCATCCTCATGTTCATCACACCTGATACCCTACTGCAACCTTGCTATCAACCTACCCCCTGTCATCCTCATGTTCATCACACCTGGCACCCCACTACGACTTTTCTAACACCGCACCCCCTGTCATCCTCATCCTCGTCTTCTTCACACCTGGCACCCCACTTCAACCTTGCTAACATTACACCCCCTGTCATCCTCATCCTTATCACACTTGGCACATAGCTGTCAACAGTCCAGATTTTCCCGGTCTGTCTGTGTTCCAGGAAAAATCATGGGAAATTGGCATTGTCCCGGCAAACCGGCCGACCACTGTGACCAGCCGCAGCTCCTGGCTATGAAAACATGGCTGCAGGGGATCTCCATGCGGATAGCAAGTGTCTTCCATGTGCACAGGGGAGAGGGGAGGGGCTTCCGATCCAGGCAGCTAATCAGCTAATTTCTCTTCAGTGTACAAGCAGAGCAATTCACTTGTACACTGCAACCGATTAGCTGCCCGATCGGAGGCCATCCCCTCTCCACTGTACACACGGAAGAGACCTGCTAGCCAAATGGAGATCCCGCGGGCACCACAGAGCTGCCATCTGCCCCCCCTCAATTCTCAGTGAGCTGACAGCCAGAGGTGCAAGGGGGGATGCTGCAGGTGAGTGGCCATGCCTGGGGTGATGATCTGCTGGATGTTCTGTGTGTTGGGGGAGGGGTGGGTACAGAGTGATGTGTTGGAGGTGCACATCAAGTCCTGTACCATGTCTGAACCCTCTCACCCACCATCTCACCCTCTCCTGTACCATCTCCACACCCTCTCTGACAGTCTTCTGTATCCTCATCGCACACTCTATAACAGTCTCCTGTACCATGTCCCCACCCTCTCTGACAGTCTCCTGTACCATCTTCGCACCCTCTCTGACAGTCTCCTGTACCATCTTCGCACACTCTCTGACAGTCTCCTGTACCATATTCGCACACTCTCTGACAGTCTCCTGTATCATCTCCATACAGCTTAGGACAGTCTCCTGTACCATCTCCGCACCTCTGACAGTCTCCTGTATCCTCTCCGCACACTTTCTGACAGTCTCTTGTATCATCTCTGCACACTCTGGCAATGTCCTGTATCATCTCCCCACACTCTCTAAAAGTCTCTTGCATCACCTCCGCACACTCTCTGACCGTCTCCCTTTCTCTCTTTTTCTCTCTTTTTCTCCCTTTTCTCTCTTTTTCTCTCTTTCTCCCTTTCTTTCTCTCTCCCTCGCTTTTTCATCTCATACTCTATATTTACGCCCAATATTTAGTTTAAGCAACGCCCATTTTTCGCTGAGACGCGCCTAGCACGCCACATTTTTTCTCATTGCTAAGCCACAACTACAAATAAATGCCCCACCCCTAATTAAAATAAGACTACACCTACATACAAAAAAGTGTCCCTATTAATTTTTCCAGAATGTTGGCAACTATGCTGGCACCCCACTGCAACTGTACTAACAACCTACCCCCTGTCATTCTCATCCTTATCACACCTGGCACACCACTGGCAGCTTGCTAACACCCTACCTCCTATCATCCTCATCACATCTGGCAGCCCACTGCCGCCTTGCTAACAAACTACCCCCTGTCATCCTCATCCTCCTACCACCTGGCACCCCACTGCATCCTTTCTAACACACTACAGCTTATTACAATGTTGAGAGGACAAGGGTCCCTTCCCCACAAATGTGTGGTGGTGGGTAATGTGGTCTGTGGATGGGGGCATATTGAACACTATGTTAACAATAAAGATGCCACCCCAGGTGAATGATTAAAGTGTTACTAAACCCACAACAGTAAAATCAGTCTGTATAAGCAGTAAAGCATGCTTGTTATACCCCTTAGTGTGGAACCTAAGGGTTTAATTCTCTGCATTGTGAAAAAGGGTGTTCGATCCTGTCTGCTCTGATCATCTCCTTCTCCCACAGACTCCAAAAAATAACCTAATATTTACAGTCTATGGAGTCAGGCCAGGGGCATATCCAGGGGGCCCCCCTTCCGAGAAATTAGTGATGGGCCAGTGGGTGAGCGGGCAGGACAGTCAGGGGATGAGTGAGCGGGCGGGCGAGTGTGCGGGCAGGTTAACGAGCGCGCGGGCCAGTTTGCAGGGGTCGGTAGGTGAGTGAGCGGGTAGGTCGGCGGGTGAGTGATGGGGGGGTTGGCAGGTGAGTGTGCAGGCAGGACAGTCATTGGGTGAGTGAGTGGGCGGGCTGGTAGGTAGGTGAGCAGAGGTGCTGGCCAATCAGTGAGCCGGCGGGTGGGGGAGCAGAGAGATGACATCTGTCACCACCCACCCTGCATCACTGCAGTTCCGACCTCACTGCGCAGCCACGGGCAGGAGAGAGATTACATTATCTCTCTGCTACCTGTCTTCACTCTGGCAAGTGACAATCTGCACCTTAGCAGGCCAGTGACAATCAGCAACGTGTGGCAGGTGACATGGCAAGTGACAATCAGCAACGTGTGGCAGGTGACATGGCAAGTGACAATCAGCAACGTGTGGCAGGTGACATGGCAAGTGACAATCAGCAACGTGTGGCAAGTGACAATCCACATCTGGTGGCAGGCAAGTGACAATCCGCAAATTATGGCAGGGACGTAGCAAGTGACAATCTGCATCTGAAGGCAGGACGACGTGGAAAGTGACACACTCGGGGCACCCACTGATTCTACATTATGGTGAGTTTAACCGTTACATTTTATATAACAATGTAATAATAGAAATAATGCGTTTCAATCATCCTGACACCATAACAACTATGGTGCAGTGATGATGAAAGCGCTAACACCAGCCATTGCCCCGATAAATTGCCTGCAAAAAAAATTATTTTCTGGCAGAGACTCCCGAGACTAGATCTGCCCCTGAGTCAGGCTGCACAGTTTGGTGTGTATTGCTAGAGAGTTTTTTTCTTTCTTGGGAGGGTGCATCTGATTAGCACAAGGCCACTCAGCGCTGTCCAGACACAGGATCAGGAGTCTTGAAGCCTGATAGGACAATCATGGGAGAAATTAAAACTTCTCCTACAAGCTATCAGCACACACTGATAGAAATCACAAGATTACTCCAACTGATATATACAGCTGATGTAAAAAGGTATTTATCAGTTTATATTTACTAAAACTATTGCATTTCCGTGTACTGTGGCAGACCAGATATAGTGAATGTAGGTTCTGGGTTTAGTAACACTATAAGTGTCAGCCCTCATTCTTACCTGGACATATAACGAAACTTATTATGGCTTTGCTCACTACATTTCACACATAGTTTTCAGGATCAAAACACTTTTGGCTCCGTTCCCACTCTGCCACTTCTCAGTGTCATTATTACTATAGGGGTCTGAGCATTAAG
The DNA here is from genome assembly GCF_042186555.1 of Aquarana catesbeiana. Classification (NCBI taxonomy): domain Eukaryota; kingdom Metazoa; phylum Chordata; class Amphibia; order Anura; family Ranidae; genus Aquarana; species Aquarana catesbeiana. Next base: position 176,198,864 of record NC_133334.1, on the reverse strand, counting down.
AAATTCCCCTCTTTTGAGTTGGAGGACCAAGACTTTAGAACAAAATGGACTACCATACTGGACAACGCTTCCAAAGACCTCATGAAATTTCTAGTCAAACACAAAAAGCCTGCCTAGAAACCCTGAAAAATGAAATTAATTCTACACAAAAGGATCTGGACAGATTCTGCCATTTACCAGACTTTGAATTAAAAGATGAGCGACTTACCAACACTTTGGACGCACTGGAAAATGAGATAACCCAGACCAAAAATCCAAATTCTTGAGAGATAAGTTGGACTATAAAGGAGGGATGGTGTATAGATGGCCAATTTACAATCAACATTTCAAAAGAAGAAAACAAAATGAATCAAAACAATCCGTTCTTAGATCATCCTTGGCCTTGACTAGCACACCAAAAAGAATCAGCTTCTCTGACACTGAGGGTGATAATTCTCTTCCCTTAACTTCAACCTCAACAACTAGCCTTCAAGAAAGGAAAAGAAAACTCAAGGATACTTTTTCTGATGAGCGCAATCCCAAACCCCCCAAAATATAAAACAAATGTGGAGAGCCCAAAAGGAAAGGGGGGAGCAACAACTCGAACAAAACAGAAAACAGAAGGGGAAAAAAAACACTGCCATCCAATTTCCAATAACAACCCTAGTACTTCTATTGTTTTGAATCTCTCAAATCAAACGTTATCTAAGGAACCATTGAAGGTCTGAATTTTGCACCCACTACCAACTTTGATCTATCTTCTACATTGATAGATGTGAACAATTTTGCTCGTCGACTCACCCTCAAAAAAAACTTCCTTAATACAGACCTGGAATCCACTGACCCCATTTCCATACCTCCATCCTGCATTCATTCATCGGCTAGTACTGAGTTCGACCTTCAATATTTTTGTCTTATCCATGACATGAGCACCCTAGACACCTTTTGGATACCCGGGAATCCGAGTAGATGACAGAATCAAAACACCAGACTGCCTCAACGTCTCCTCTTACAGTAAATCAGACTTTTACCCTTTACAAAACAGAAGTAGACAACTGGATATTTTTCAAAAATCCATTGAACGTGACCTTGTGGCTCTGGCTAGGTCAACCAACACACCCATGAACAACATGCTTTGCCAAAATCTAACACAGAAAGAAAGGACACTCTTGAAAAACCTACAAGATGACACCAGTATCGTCATAAATAATTCAGACAAGGGAGAAGCAGTGGTCATACTGGATGCCCAGGACTAGGGATGGGCCGAACACCCCCCCCTGGTTCGGTTCGCACCAGAACATCTCGAAAAGGCAAAAAGTTCTAGCAAACCTGCAAACCCTATTAAAGTCTATGGGACATGAATATGAAAAATCAAAAGCCCTAATTTTAAAGGGTTATATGCAAGTTATTGCCATAAAAAGTGTATGGGGACCTGGGTACTGCCCTAGGGGACATGTATCAAATGCAAAAAAAGTTTTTAAAACAATTGTTTTTTCAGGAGCAGTGATTTTAATGATGCTTAAAGTGAAACAATAAAAATTAAATAATCCTTTCAAAATCGTGCCTGGGAGGTCTCATTAGTCTGCCTGTAAAGTGGCGCATATGTGCGATGTATAGAACAGGCCGCAGCAATAATGACATTTCTAAAGGAAAAAGTGTAATATAAACTTGCTCGCGGTTGTAATGTATTGCCAGCTCCCGGCAATATAGATGGAATATCAATGAAAAAAATAGTGTGGGGTTCCCCTCCAGACCATTCCAGGCCCTTTGGGTCTGGTATGGATTTTAAGACCCTTATCCAATCTGGCAGGTCAGGATGGGGGGGTGAACGAGCGAGCAACCCCCCCGAACTATACCAGGCCACATGCCCTCAACATGGGGGGGTGGGTGATTTGGGGACAAGTTGATGGGGACAAGGGCCTCTTCCCGACAACCCTGGTCGGTGGTTCAAGCAATAGGAAAAGAAGATGCCGCTCCAGGTGAGTGATGGAACCAGGTAGGCTGGGGAATGGATTCCTCCCAAGGGTGCTAGCCTCGGCTCGCCGGACGTGCAATTTGGGTAAAAGGAATGGATGGCTGCACACCATGTAGTGGTGAATCTCTTTGTTGTAAAATCCGTTACATGAATAACACCACAGGACAGGCAAACAGATACAGGTAGACGCGTTTCACACAGCGACGCTGTGCTTATTCATAACCCTGAAATGTTCCACTGACATCCCTTAAATAGGGCTCCCCCCTCATGTAAAACACAGATGAGGATGACGTCAGCGGAACATCTAAAATCACTCTCAACTGTTTACCTCATTAGAACAATGAAATCACATGAAGTCAATCAGAACTTTGACTACTACATGCTGAGAGCAACAATGACATAGACATACACAGACATCATAGCCAGTCAAAAGAAAGAAAAAGGAATATAGGAGGGACCAAAAGAATACAATCTATGTCTAAATAAACATCCCATCTAACGTCCCTGTCTGGCCCTATAAGCACTCTATATGAATTACAAAAATAAGGACACATATGATAAAGGCAAACAATTATTGAATAAAATGCTAAATGCATAGAATAAAATTGAAATTGTTGAAAACCACAAACAAAATGTGTCAACCCTCTATTTGGTCCCTCCCACATTCCCTTTTCTTTCTTTTGACTGGCTATGATGTCTGTGTATGTCTGTCGTTGTTGCTCTCAGCATGTAGTAGCCAAAGTTCTGATTGACTTCATGTGATTTCATTATTCTAATGAGGTATACAGCTGAGAGTGATTTTAGATGTTCCGCTGACGTCATTCTCACCTGTGTTATCATGAGGGGGGAGCCCCTATTTGGATCTATCCAGGATAAGACTGTCAAAGTACGCTCATTTAGGAAAACCACCTCCAAGAACGCTCTCCTGCATGCAACCATCTGTCACGCTCCCCACACCATCAAAGCAATACCCCGGGTCAATTTATTTGAATAAGACAAAATTGCTCTAATCTGACTATGACAAAGAAGCACGTCTACTCGAACAGAGACTCCGTGAACGAGGGTACTGCAAATCAATGGTTAAAAAAGTTTGTCGCCAAATTAGGAGTCTCGATAGGAGCAACCTTTTGACTGACAGTTCCCCCCAAGACACTAAATCATCAAATCAACCAGTGTTTTCAAACAATTATAGCTTACAATTTTCAGAAATAAAAAATACCATTACAAGACATCTTTCCATCTTATACAGTGATGACAGTTACAAAACCATCTTAAGACGAGGGATCAGATATGTTGCAAGAAAAACACAAACAATAGGCAACATGATCTCCCCTAGTATGTATACCTCCAACACAACCACATACACTTGGTTGAACATCACTGGATTGTTTAGATGTAATGCCACCAAGTGTTCCACCTGTAACCTTTTAGGTGATCCCCATACTATAATCTCATGCTCTAATGACTTTTCTTTAACCATCAAACAATTAGCCAATTGTCACATGAAATATGCAATCAACATCATTACCTGCACTGCGTGCAAAATCCAATACATAGGCAGAACCACCAGACGCCTCAGTGACAAAAATCACAGACCATCTGTCAGACATTAGAACTAACAAAAACACGAACATAGCGAAACATTTCCTTGTCAAAAGAAGTTTATTGAGTATACAATGTTATAAAGATACATAAAGTAAGTTTACAAGGATCTATAAAGTAAGCTCATTGTTTTACAGTAGGGTTTATATAGGTAAATATCATGAAATTTCAAATATTAAACATTGGGTTCACGTAAACCTAAATTAAAGATATATATCATTTCCTTAGTTACTTTTGTAGGTATTTAAATGATTTATACCTACTATACATATTGTTTACAAGTAGAGTGTATATAGGTCAAATAAATTCTGATAATGAGCTTTAATCGTAAGGTGGAGAAAAGGAAAGAGAAAGAAGAAAAAGGGTTGAAAGGTAGAGGTATGGTCCACAAGGTTGTCCCGCTCGTCAGTTTATTATTCTTTTTAGTTCTCTTTGAAGCCTTAGAATGGGTGTCTCTGTAAGTCATTTAATCTGTTACCATGGCAACAGGACAGAGTCATTGAAGTTTGACAGGAACTGTTGTTTTATCCAAGGATGCCAAAGTTTTTCAAATTTTGGAATTTGATTTTGATCGATGGCTACCATCTTAGCATGGGACATTGTATTATTCATTCTGTGAATTGTTTCTGCTAGTACCAATGTAGGAGATTTCCATGCCTTGGCCACTGTTTGTTTTGCAGCCGTTATTAGTTGGATCATAAGTTTGAATTGAGAGAGTGTTAACCATTCCGGTTTTAGATTAAGTAAAGTTAAATATGGATCTGGCTGTATTATTTTTTTAAATATTTTAGATGCAATCACGAAGACTTCCTTCCAGAAGGTTTGGATTACTGGGCACGTCCACCATATGTGTAAATATGTGCCTATTTCTGGGCATCCTCGAAAACAAAGAGCTGAGGTATTAGGTGAATATTTTGCCACTCTAGCGGGTACAAGGTACCAGCGAGTTAGGACTTTATAATTTGTCTCCAGTGCTAAGATGTTGGGTGAAGATGACTTAGATGTGAGCCATATGTTAGACCAGTCCGTGTCTTCTAAAGTTCGTCCCAGTTCCTCCTCCCACCTCTGAACGTAAGAGGGTCTATTAAGATTTGCTACTCCATATAATTGATTATAAAGTGATGAAATTGTACCTTTAGCAAATGGATCTTTTGTACAGATTGATTCAAAAATGGATAATTGGGATAATGGTGTATCCCCCTTTAGGAATGGTGTATAGAAATTTTTGATTTGGAGATATCTAAATATCTCAGAGTTTGGTAGATCATATTTTTCTCTAAGCGATGGGAATGAAAGGAATGATTTAGATGCTATGAAGTCATTTAGTGTCTGAATGGCTGATGTTGTCCAAGCTTTAAAAGAATTTGGGTAGATCCATGCCGGATAAAAGGCCGGATTTCTGATAAAAGAAAGGAGAGGATTGTGTGGAGATTGTAACTGATATTTGGTTTTTAGTTTATCCCAGAGAGATAAGAAGTGTTTAGTTATGGGATTATGAATTTTAAAGCGGTCTTTAGGATCAAGCCATAATAAATTTGATATTAATAGAGGGTCATTTTCTGAAGCCTCTATAAATACCCATAATGGGATTTCCTGTTTTGCATGGTATTTGGACAGACTGGCCAAATGTGCTGCTCTGTAGTAGTTAGTAAAATTAGGGTATCCCAGGCCTCCTTTATTTTTGGGAAGATGTAGTGTGTGTATAGGTATACGTGGTTTAGAAGAGCCCCATATAAACGAAGTTGCTCTTTTTTGTACTATTCTCAAAAAATAGGAAGGAATTGGAATAGGGAGGACTCTGAATAGATAAAGCAATTTGGGTAGAATAGTCATTTTGATTGCATTAATCTTCCCTATCCAGGATAAAGGAAGTTGCGACCATTGTTTTATTAGATTTGTGATCTGTCTTAATACAGGAGGATAATTGGTTGAGAATAAATCAGAATGAGATGCTGTTAAATGAATTCCAAGATATGGGATTGATTTTTCTGCCCATGTGAATGGGAGTGCAGCCCTAGCCGGGATCAATTCCATGTTTGTGAGTGAAATATTAAGCACTAGGCATTTCTTAGGATTAATCATAAGGCCGGATAGGGCTGCAAATCCATCAAGAGCTGGTATTAAGTTAGGACCAGAGACCTGTGGTGATGATAGAAAAAGTAATATATCGTCTGCAAATATACATAATTTGTGTGTAATACCTCCTACTTCAATGCCAGTTATAGTTTGGTTTGTTCTGATGTATTGGGCCATGGGTTTGAGTATAAGGGCAAATAATAAGGGAGATAATGGGCAACCCTGTCGGGTACCTCTTTCGATATTAAAGGCTTCAGATTTGTATCCAGCATATTTTATATAGGCTTTGGGTTTATTATATAATGCTTTGATCCATGTTAAAAAGTGGGGTCCAAAACCCCATTTTTGTAATGAATATTGCATATATTGCCAGGATACTGTGTCAAATGCCCTCTTAATATCGAGAGATAGAAAACATAAAGGGATTTTCCGTTTTTTAGCAATATGTGCCAATAACACTGCCCTGCGTATATTATCGCCTGCCTGTCTATTTGGCATGAAGCCTACTTGATCTCTATGTATTAATTTTCCTATAATGCTATTGAGGCGTTTTGCTATTATTTTTGCTAATAATTTAATATCGAGGTTTAACAGAGAGATAGGCCGATAATTCACACAGGAAGTATCATCAGAAAGGGGTTTTGGGATCATACAAACAATTGCCATTAGTGTTTCTTGCCGAAAAGAATGTCCATCTAGAAGTTTGTTAAAAGTTTCAGTGAGAATGGGAGAGAGTATTTCTGAGAATGTTATATAGTATAAAGCCGAGTAGCCGTCTGGGCCTGGTCTTTTGTTAAGTTTTAGGTCTTTTATGGCGTTAGCAACTTCATCTATAGTTATAGGCTCATCCAAACTGCTTTTTTGATTCTGAGATAACACAGGTAAGGTTATTTTTGAGAAGAAGGATTCAGCCTCTGTAGGATTAAATTCATTGTTTGTCTTGTATAAAGTTGCGAGATGTGAGTGAAATTTATGGACTATTTTAACTGGATTACAAGTGTAAACATTTTTTGATAATTTCAAATGTATTGGTTTGAAAGATTTGTTAGTTGAATTTAATGCCCGAGCCAAATATGTACCTGGTTTGTTTGTATTCATGTAGAAATTGTGTTTGGAGCGTTTGAGGGATTTATCAACTGACTCAGTGAGAAATAGATCGTATTCCAATCTAGATTTTTCCAGATGAGATTTTGTACTCGTGCATGGATTATCTTGAAATGATATGTAGGCTGCATTAAAATTGAGTTCTAGTTTTTTTGCTAGATTTTTGCGTTCCCGTTTAAATAGTGCCATTTGTCTTTGTATTGTACCACGCAAGACAGGCTTATGAGCTTCCCACAGTGTTATTGGGGAGATGTCTGTTGTATTATTAATTGATATGTATTCCTTTAAAGCTTGTTCAATGGCAATCTGATGTAGTGGGTGTTTGAGCATTATGTCCGGTAAGTACCACGTTGGGTCATGCGCTTTTGGTATGGCTGAGGCTATAGTGGTGTATACTGCATTATGGTCAGACCACGGAATAGGAATTATATCTGATGCAATAATTTCTGGTATCATTCCTATTGTTAGAAAAATATGATCTATTCTGGTGAAGGTTTGATGAGGGTGCGAGAAATAAGTGAATTTCTTTTTCATTGGGTTACTTTCTCTCCATGAATCTACCAGATTGTATTTGGAAAGAAGTTGAGAAAAAGGTAATCTAGAGGTTATTTTGGATGGTGTAAAAGGTGATTTATCTAGAAATGGGAGGAGGACCTGGTTCGAATCCCCACACATTATCACTGTTCCTATTTTGTGTGTATTAATCACTTGTAATATATGTGAGAGGAATGGTGTAGGTTGTTTGTTAGGAGCGTAGTAGGAAATCACCGTGATTGCTGTATCCATTATATAACCCATGAGTATCAGGTATCTACCTTCTGGGTCTTTAATTTCTGATGATAAGGTGAATGGTGTGGATCGGTGAAATGCAATTAGAGTTCCCCTTTGCTTGGTACAGGCAGAAGCCGTGTAAATTTGTTGATAAAAAGGAGAAATATATTTTGGAGTAGAATCTTTGGTGAAGTGTGTTTCTTGGAGGCATACTATGTGAGCCTTCTTGTTATGGAAAGTACGGAAGGCTTTGGTCCTTTTTTGAGGGACATTTATTCCCTGAACATTCAGGGAAAGTATATTCAGTGGTGCCATGGCAATAGATCAAATAGTTTTGACTTACTTTTTGTTATGCAGAGCTGACTGCACAGATCAACCTGTGTGGACTGAAGAGATGAATAGATAGAAAAGAAACCAGTGAATTCTGGAGTAAAGAGTAAACAAAAAACACATGAGATTAGATGATACATTGTATAAATTATTTTTTGCAAGTAATCACAATTTACCCGTGAAAGAGAATAAATATCTCTCTCAGGGGAATAAGTGCCTTCGTCACACTCCCACATAATATGGTTGGGAGAATGAGGAGGGCTAATGGGGGTACACGGATCTTCCGCTTACAGGAGAGAAGTGCTATGTCAAAAGACATCAAAACGATGTTTCATTAATTGGAGTGCAGAATATAGTTTTTGTTGAAATTATTTATTCCAGGGTGGTTGTATATGGTTAGTCTTGCCCTAGGCTAAATAATTCAGTTAGAAAGGTACTGTTAATAACTTTGGTATTGATGAAGATAGTTTAAATTATTTGGGGATTTTAACCCTTTTAGAGTAAACAATTACATATTTTATTCATATGTAACTGTTTAGATATGTTAACTCATAAAATTGAGGTTGTATTGCTTCAGATTAGAATAAACAAAAACATAATTCTAGGAACTAGTTAGGTAATAATATATTTGTTTTAAGAAAAGAAAGAAAAAGCTTCCATTACTTCTGGATTATTGAACATATTTGTTCTAAAAAGTAATAAATCTATTGTTATTACCTGATAATATATAACTGAACAAGAATTTCCTTATTTCACTTATATATTCTAAGGCTATATGAATCAGAAGTAATAAGAAATATAACTGGAATGTAACATGATCCCACACAGTGTGTGACTATCAGAATGCAGTTACATTCAGTTATAAATACAGGTTTTTTATAGAGAACCATCTCTTAGTATAATAAATGAAGAGATATCAGGAATTAGGATGTCAGTCCATTGAATCTTCTTGGTCCATGGATGATGTGGCATAACGGCCTCTTTTGTGAGAATGATTCCCATTTTGTTCTGAAATTTTCTGGGTGCTGCCTGAAGGTGAAGATGATGCCATTCTTCTGCGTGTGGGAGTGTTGCTGCTTGTGGGTTCTGTCAGATTTAATTTTAAAAGGGTTTGTTGTAGTTCATCTGCTGATCTGCTTCTGTAAATTGTACCTTGGTAGTTAAATCTGACTGAAAAGGGGAAGCCCCATTGATACATAATGTTGTGGCGTTGCAGTTCCATTAGTTGGGGTTTCATGGATCGTCTTTTAGTAATAGTAAGTTGGGATAGGTCAGCAAAAATTTGATAATTGTGTCCTTGAAAATTAAGTTCCTTTTTTTCTCTTGCAGCAATTAGTATTTGTTCTTTCGTTCTGTAATAATGAAATTTTGTGATTATATCACGTGGGGGTCCATCTTTCTTTTTGGCTGTGAGGGCTCTGTGTACTCTGTCCAGTTCTAAACGTTCAATAGGGATATCTGGCTTTAGTTCTTGTAATAGAGCAGTAATAGTAGATTGCAGGTCTGTCACAGTTTCAGGTATTCCCCTTATACGCAAGTTTGAACGTCTGGCTCTATTTTCGTAATCTTCGAGCTTAGTTTGAAGTATTAAATTCTCTTTTTTTAATTGTTCCAATTCTGTTATATTTTCTTGGGTTGTAATTTCAATTTCATCCATTTTTATTTCTAAGGCTGCGGTGCGGTTTCCCAGCTCTCTTATTTCTTTGGTTAGGCTTTTTGTTATTTGGTCTGAGGTTTGTTTTAAAGCCTTATGAAGCATCTTTTCAAATTGTAATAATATTACTGGGGATACTGAGGAGGCTTGTGGAGAAGTTTGTAAGAGGATTTGTTCTGTATCTGACTCAAATGGAGAGTCTTGCTGTGACATTTTCTGTCTGTGAGAGCGCCCTGATGCTGTATCTTGTGAGGTGACTGGAGCTGCTTCAGCTGCAGTGAGTGCCTGTGAGCTCTTTGTGAGGTGATTTTTATTTCTGCCACGGTTTCCTCCCAGTACCATATTTCCTGCCCAAACTTTCACAGTTTGTTCCCTGGGGCAAAAAGGTTCAAATGGATACCTTTTGAGCCTGCAGGCTCCGCTTTGTCCTTCTCTTCTCTCCTCAGCGGTGTGGAGCTCTAACAATGCATGTCTGCTCTGCTAGGCTCCGCCTCCTGCCCCCCCATAGCGAAACATTTCAACCAATTCCACTAAGGGGATACACAGACTCTTAAAGTTCAAATAATTGGAAATCAATTGCACTATCCATGGTGGTGATCATTTTTCCCTTCTCTGCAAAAGGGAGGTCTGTTGGGTCTTTAGCATAGATAGAAGAATTCCTAAAGGCTTAAACTCTGAGTTAGATATTACCCACTACTATGAATAAGTGTCTCTTTAACAGTGCCATAATCAAAAATATATTGATACACTGACTTGCCTCTGGAATGACTGTATACAGTATTTATACATTTATACATTCAATATACTCTTATGTATAGGATTAACATATGATCATTCCTGTATAATCTTAAGTATCTATTGGAACTCTTAGGGAATTCATTTCCACTTTTATTTTCTATTGGACGTTGCAGACAATAACAAAAAAAGCTCTTTAAACAGTTTTAACCATGAATAAACAAAAAAAAAAAAATGCTAAAAAATAAACAATTTATTTTTACCTATACACATATTAATAAATATATATATATATATATATATATATATATATATATATATATATATATATATATATATATATATATATATATTATTTTTTTTTTTTTTTTTTTTTTTTCCTTGCACTCACAATTTTATGAATTGTATAGGAAGTAGCACTTTAGGTTAAATTGCACTGACAGATCTATAAATACCCATCACAATGAATCATACACACCTGCTACTTCTTTACACCTGAGTGATTACCAATGATGCTTAAATACTCCCCACATGCATGAGTTCCCTACCCCCATGACTAAGTTCCGGGGGGTGGAGTGAAACACGTTGGGGGCCAGGCTGAGGTTGCCACTTCATTCACCTCTCTAGGATACCATAGATGTGCGACTTCCAGGGGCTACCCCCTTTGTCTCTTGAATTTTCGCAGGAGACAGGATGGGCTCCATCCCCCATCAGCACTCTAGCAGCATCTGCGGATGCACTGTCTACATGCCCCCCTCTCTACCCAGCCTGAGCGGCACACATACATTTCCCAGGTCACACCTCGTAAATAGGCATGAGTCATGCCAGCAAGGGCAGTTGCGTGGAGAATGGAGATGGAGTGCTGAGGAGGATGTCCGTGGCCCTTGAGGGTGCCCCCTTGTCTGGAGGGGTGACCTGAGGTCTGGGGCTCGGGTGCTGAAAGTATCTCTCACAACACACGTAAGAACCCCTTCCTGGAGGCAGGGCCTTCTTTAACACAGGGCAAAAGGGACAGCTACTTTGGGCACTGTCATTATTTTGGGGCCTAAAGCAGCTGCCCCTTCAAACCCACGCTGACCAAGAATGTCTGAAGCTGGGCTGGTGCCAGGATGAGTGGAGGTAACATCCAACACTGACTGCTTCCGACGCCCTGCTACAGAGAGCACAAGTGGTGTCTCCTGCCTCAGTGTTGTCAGGCTGCCAAGGAGGAGGGCAGTCTGACTCCTCTGTTCTGCCTGTTATTCTAGTCCTGCTATGGACTCAACCTTTTCCCTCACTTCTGGTTTGGTGCTGTTCCCACATTGTCCTGCAGGTTGAGAGGCTGGTTAGGCTGCTAAAGTATAGAGCTCTGACTGAGAGCTTTTACAGCCATGTAGAGGCAGATCTGGAGAGCTCCATGGTATGGGGGGCCCAGTAGCAAGGTAAGAACTATGGCAGGTTCCTTAGTTTACTCACAGTGCTTTGTCTCCCCTTTACCAGCCCTGCATAACATCTCTCCACTCTTCTGATGTTTTGCAGGGCTGTGAGAGGGGAAACAGTTGTGCTGGTCTGCAGAGCTAAGGGAGGGGAGACAGGTGTGATGGTCTGTAGAACTGGGAGAGGGGAGACAGGTGTGATGGTCTGCAGAGCTAAGAGAGGGCAGACAGGTGTGATGGTCCGCAGGGCTAGGAGAGGGATGACAGATGTGATGTTCTGCAGGGCTAGGAGAGAGGTGACAGGTGAGATGTTCTGCAGGGCTAGGAGAGTGGTGACAGGTGTGATGTTCTGCAGTTCTAGGAGAGGAGTGGCAGATGTGATGGTCTGCAGAGCTGGGAGAGGGAAGGGAGGTGTGATGGTCTGCAGGGCCGGGGACAGGTGTGATGGTCTTCAGGGATGGGCACAGGTGTGATGGTCTTCAGGGCTGGGGACAGGTGTGATGGTCTGCAGGGATGCCCATAGCAACAAAGCAAAGCTCAATCATGAGATCTGTGGATCATGGTGGAGTGTTCCTGACAAGAGTCATGACAGAGTTCAAGAGGAGCCTGTGCAAGTAGTTGGAGAGTGCTGGAAAAGTTTTGCTGTGAGAGTGTGGTCTCCCATGGCAACAAGTGAAAAATTATTGCCCAAAAGAAGGAGCTACAGGAAAAAGTGGCTCCACTTTTCCATAGAGATGGGAGTGAAATTGTTCCATGCCTGGAAAGTGGTCAGTTGGGGCATGGTGTGTTTACTTGCCCCAGAAACTGGAATACAGCAAAAGATAAAGGTTTTGAGGAAAAGCCTGTACCTGAAAGCCCAGGTTCCTGTTCCAAACTATTGGCTGTTACCATTGGCAACAGGGAATCCATTTTGCCTACAGGAGTCATTGGAGTGTTTAAGAAGGCTGCAATGTTGCCCTGCAACCATAGGGGTCATTAGCCTGTAAGAGTGCAGCCGAGAACGGACTACGCAAATGTGTTCCTAAAAAGGTATATAGACCTGAATGGGACTTTAATTGTGCCTCTAAGAAGTATAAATAGATGAAAAACAATTAATGAGAAAATACATTATTTTATTTTATTCAGTATAAAGGGATGGTATTTTCGCGCTCGCTCCACCCAGACACGAGAACGGACTACGCCCTCAACTGAAGTGTTCAACACCTGCAAACAGGAATGGTAAGACTGTTCCTATTTCAGGTATGAGAGAGACTGAGTATGTGTTTAAGACCGGTGAAGTGGTGGAAAATTTGGTGAGGAGATCCGCTTTCAAGAGAGACTTGCTGCTGTGAAGCACGGATTAATGCTGAACCCACAGCAAGACAGGTCAGATAAGGATTTGTTTTCAGGCAGTGTGCTGTGTAGCAAGAAGACAAGTTATAAAAATGAATATAATGTGTGGTACACTAAGCTGATTAGTAATGCTGAGGTAAATAATAGGTTAATGCATCCTGCCAAGACTGAAACAGTATGAGTCTTATGAAGTTAATGAAGCATTGTCAGTGTACGGTGGTGAAAGTGTGGTATTGCATCTAGATATGTCAGGGGTGACCACTGAGAAATGTGTGCCATTGCCCCTAGCAACCATGACAGGTGCAACAGAGATGTCTCTGGAGACCTCACAGGTGCTCAGGGTACCTAAGTTTGAGGTTTCCCGGGACAACTGTGGGGCCGCCCCGGCAGGTGAGTTTGTTTCATATGAGGTGAAAAGTGATGTACTAAATATCCTACAGTCTCTAACTGCTAATGTATTAAGGCAGCTTATACAAGGCAGGAATGTTGAGGATGATGATGTTGGGAAATGTATTACTGACAATGTTGATAATGATAGTTGGATGTCTCCCATGGCAACTACAGGCAGTGCCGTAGATTTGTCCCTGGAAATCCTACGAGAACTCCCTGTGTTAGAGCCAGTGGTTGACCAGGACAGCTCTGATACTGCTCGTGTGTAGCATGGACTATCACAGTCTGAGCTTGTTAATGGTAACTTGTGCAGGATGTCTGCTGCCAAGCCACTCTGTATGCCTGTGTCTCTTTGGGTAGATGGAGCAGTGCTATGGAGTTCTGGTAATTGGATCACAGACAGGAAAGACAGGAAAGACAGGTATAGTCTGGCCATAAAGGTACAAGCGTGGTGGAAAAAATTTCTGAAGGTAATAGGGAGGTGGACACTATTGCTGCTGTGGTAAATGGAGAGTCTGCAGAGCCTGTAGTCACTGGTGCGTTGGCTGTTTTGCAGAAGTTTAAACCCCTCTAATCAGAAGGATCGGATAAGCATGCGTACTAGGCCGATGTTTTGTCCACATCAAAACAGATGAGTAATGTTGAGTGTCAGAGTGACAGTGTACTGGAAAATGACTTGGAAAGGCTCAGTATTGCTGAAAATGAGAGGATGAGTATGACACATGCATTTGGCACTGCTCAAGTTGTGTCCGTTACCTCTGAGGTGGAGGTCTCTTTGTGTCTCAGCCTTTGGAGCCTTAGCAAATGAGCCCCTCCATGGGAAGAGCCCCTAAATTTCTGTGTTTAGATGTGGGATGTTTAGAAATAACTGAGATGTTATGGGAAATGTTGGAATTGGTGAAAACCCTTTCTCTGTACACTTGCGTGTATCCACCACAGATGGGTGGCCTGGTACTGCATAGTACCAATCAATGGAGACCGGTGGTACAGGCGACGTTACTACAATGTTGGTTACTTGTGTGGAAAGTGGTCTCACAGTATCAGTATCATAGTGAGTGAACTAGAGTCAAGAAAAATGGAAGAACAGAATGTAGGTGCCCAAATTCCAACAAAACTGGAAATGTCGGAGATGTTACTGAGACTTGAAAACGCAAATAAAGGGGAAATCAGTGCATTACGAACAGACTTGGGACAGTTGTTGACCCGAGTGGAAGAGATGGAGGAGAGAACAGATAATCAGGTCCAGGAACTCCGTAAACTAAAAGAACAAGTTAGAATAACGAAGATTAATCAGAGGAGGATCCTTTATAAACTGGAGGACCAGGAAAATCAAAGTAGAAGACAAAACTTGAGAATTTGTGCTCTCCCAGAGGAAAACCGCAAAGATCTGAGGAAAATCATGAATTCAACATTTAAGTCACTGCTGAACAATGGGGCCGAGGAGCGCCTTAAGATTGATAGAATTCACCGGGTCAGAAAACCAAAAAACTTAGCAGCAGACCGCCCCAGAGATGTCTTAGTTAGATTTCAGAACTATGAAGAAAAAGCAGAAATTTGGGGTAAATTAAGGGGAAGATCCCCTCCAAAATATGAAGGGACTGAGCTTCAAATCTTTATGGACTTAGCACCTAAAACACTGTCTAGGCAACAACTTCTTAAATCACTTTTATAGAAAAAACCAGAACAGCGAATATCAAGTACAATTGGGGATTTCCGGCATGCCTGATAGGCCATAAAGACGGCAGAACCACAAAATTAAGGTTCCCAGAAGAGCTGCAGGAATTCTGCAATAAACTGGACCCACAAGTACCAGAGATACCAGCATGGTCAGATGGAGACAGTCTTATATAAGAAGATAGCCATTAACAAACTCTCCTCAAAGCTTTGAGGAAAATAGAAATTGTTTAACAATGCTGTGGATAAAGGGAAGGGAAAGAGAGGAAGAAGGGAGAAGGAGAAAGAGCAATTGTTTTTTTTTCTTCTAGTTTTCTTCTCTTTCTTTGTTGTTTTCTCTTTCTCCTGAGAAGGCATCATAGCTGGGGGGGTGGGTTTATACCAGGGAGGGAGGGGAGGGACAATGGAGTGAGAACATTGCTCCTCCTCCAGAAAATTAAAAATGGTGGGTCCCCAGGTCTATTCCTGTCTATCGATGCTGAAAAAGCATTCGACAGGGTAGACTGGGGATTCATGATAAAAACACTGGACTTTATGGGATTGGGCCCAAGAATGACCCAGTGGATTAGAGTACTATATAAACAACCGACCGCAGTTATAAAAATCAATGGGGAGTCTTCCCCCTCCTTCGAAATGAAAAATGGGACGAGACAGGGGTGCCCCCTTTCCCCGTTACTTTTTGTACTGTCCCTTGAACCCCTTCTCGCAACAATCTGGTCCAACCCAGATATAGGTGGTATTAGGATTGGGGATGAGTAGCACAAAGTGGCGGCCTTTGCCGACCATTTATTGTTCTACATATCCAATCCGAGGATTACAATGCCAAATTTACTTAAAATACTAAAACAATTTGGAGAACTATCCAATTTTAAAATTAATCTTAATAAATCTGAGATCTTAAATATCAATATAAGTAAACAAGAGGAGCAGAGTTTGTATGAGGAATTCCAGTTCCCATGAAGGAAGGAGGGATTAAAATACCTAGGAGTAAACTTGGTGACTTCCCTGAAGAAAATATATAAAGTAAATTACATCCCTTTACTAGATGAAATAAAAAATGAAATAAAAAAATAGCCTCAAGACCCCTCTCCTGGATTGGGCGAATCAACACAGTTAAGATGGTCTTACTACCAAAGATTACATACAAGTTCCAAATGCTGCTCTGCCGCACCGTTATTTTAAGGTCTTAAATGCCATCATAATGAGATTTATTTGGCAAAATAAAAAACCTAGAATTTAATTTGCAGTTTTAAGACAGGGGAAAAATCAAGGCGGTCTAGCGGTCCCTGATGTTAAAAAATATTACTACGCAGTGGTGTTATCCCGAGTGGTGGAGTGGGCAAGAGAGAAAAGTGAAAAAAGATGGGTTAAAATAGAAAATAATATGAGTGGAGCACGGTTAAATAGAATAGTATGGAACCCTTCAAAATATAGGGCACTAGGAGAAAACACACATGAGATGACACGAAATGCACTTAAAATATGGGATTTGGTTCACAAACAATGTAAATGGAAGTATAATTCACCTTTAATTTTTTTGAAAGATAATGACTACTTTGCACCTGGGAAAAGGATCATGGGAGGGAATTGGATAAAAAGAGATAATACACAATTAAGAGACATAATTATTAAAGGGAAAATTAACACACTTTCTAAGTCACAACAAAACACGGATTTAATGGGGATAAATGAATGGCGCTATCTCCATTTGAAGCATTTTGTTGAGAATTTGCCTCAACCAATAAGAACACGGGACGAACTAATGCCAGTAGAGCAGCTATGCATAGTTGGAAGCGCAAAAAAGGATATTTCTCAGTTATACAAGGTGCTATTGGCAAACGATGAACTGGAGGTACTGCCATTCTTTAAAAAATGGGGAAAAGAATTGGAGTTACTTTAATATAAGCACAAGATAGGTAAAATTTTGAAACTAACACACAGCTCTGCCATAGATAATAAGACGGCTTGAAATGAACTATAAGTGTGTGACAAGGTGGTACGCAACACCAGATAAATTAAGTAAATACCAACATGAGAAATCTCAGGAGTGCTGGAGAGGCTGCAAGGAGGTGGGAACGATGGCCCACCTGTGGTGGAACTGTCCCCAAATTAAAAAATATTGGAAAAAATCTTACAACTAGCAAAAGAAATTACTGGAAAAGTCATACCCGATGATCCGTGAACATGCCTATTCCATGGAATAGAGGGTTCAGTGAAACAATATAGGGAATCATTAGTACCCTATTTGTTGAATGCAGCGAAAAGGCTTATACCAAAAAAATGGCAGGAGGAAGAAAGCCCTAAAATGAGTGACTGGATTAATGCCATTGAAGGAACATACAATTTGGAGAGATTGAGATTTAGTGGGGAGGAAGAAAGAGAGGGGTTGATGGATAAGTGGGGGGGTTGGCAAGAGTTTAAGAAGACGTGGAGGTATGTCGAGGTTATGACTCACAGAGACTAGAGGGGATAAGCTTTTAAAGAGGAAGCATAAATAGAAATCATTGAAACGAGAGGTGGGAGGGGAGGGGGGCAGGGAGGGGAAATAATGAATTGACTAGAGGAACTGTGTTGTGCAGTGCGCCTTTTATATTTTTTGTACTGTAAAATGTGTTTTGATAAAATAAATAAATAATATAAAAAAAAAGAAAGAAAGAAAGTGGTCTCACGTTTCTCCGTGAGAGTACTTCCAGCGGCTGTTTTGTGAGGAAGATGCTCCGGAGAAATCAGAAATGGCAGAGATGTTATAAGTCTCTCCGTCTAATGGTGTGATGGAATGCATTCCTGCTGGTGTAGTCTGAGGTCCCGCTGAGCAGTGGTTGGTACATGGTGTGTATACCATCTAACCCGCTAGACCTCATGTAAAGGAAGGGCCCAGAACAGACGCAGCAGTCGCGGAAATTCTGTTCAGCACGCGCAGCTGCAGATTAACGTACCAAAGAACACAGAAATGGTTAAAGAAACTTGTGTACAAAAATGTGTTGGAAAAGGTCAGTTGGTAGAACTGTCGCTTATGGAGTGTTGGACAACAGGGGGCAATGTGAAATTTTAGGAAGGTCCCATATGGATAAAGAAAGATAAACATTACTTATCGGATTCTGATTTATTCCCAGAAGTGGATTTACTCTCCATCAATTCCCTGCTCTCCATTTTGCAGGGTGTAGGGGATCCCCTCTCTATGTCTGATGCTGGCATCTGTACCCGACCGACAACAGGGCAGCATATAAATGTGACATTTCCAGGTTGCAGCTGCCAGAAAAATTATTGCCTCCTTAACGGAGAACTGGTTCCTCCCTTCACCAACGTATCTATCCCTCTATGTGTTCTGTGAGACACTGATACCTGAATGGCACCAGGAAGAGAAGATGGTCCTAGAATCTGTGCCACCAATGCACATGTGGATAAACCTACAATCCAGGCTGTTTAACCCTTTAAACATCTAACAATCAGCATGGGGGTAAAAATGTTCACCAGACAGAGGCAGACACTGGGGGCTTCAGGAGTCTCCCCTTACGAACTAGTGAGACAAGATCCTGGGATGGGCAAGTCTGCTGAATAACAAAGAGAACCCTCCAGACAAAATCTTCAGATGGGCTATAGCAAATATGGGACCACTGAGCCAATAGCCAATGGGTATAAAAAAAAATAAAACATTTCCGTGTACTCCTGAGCAGTAAGAAACACAAACTGAACTGTGGGTCAAGGGGGTGAGAGGGGCTTTTTAATCTGTTGGATTATGTTTCCTAAGAGGGAAGAACCAATCATCTGTCATGTGCCTGTCCTGGAAATTTTTTTTGATAAAGTAGGGGAATGCTAGAACCTCTGTTAGTCATTTAAGTACAGAGTGGATAGAGTGGAGAGTGATTGGAACCCTTGACTGGTTTTTATTGTGGCCTTTGTCCCAGTTAGGGAGATTTACACTTTCAATATTTCCTATTGAATATTGTCAACATAAGTTGAAGAAAATCCCCAATTTTTAATGGTCACCATAATAGACAGGAAATCTTTCAATGAGGACAGTAGTTGCGGTGACCCTGGTGACTACCAGTGATTTCCCCCAATCTGGAGAAATTTTCTTTCACTTCCTGTTGTCTTTATGGGACAGGGTATGAAGTGAAATCTCCCCATGGGGACATAGATGGTAGGGATTATATCCCTCCCTTACTCTATTTAGAATGAGCAAAAAAAGGTTTGCCTTCTGCTTTAATTTCTATGATTTTTCCTCACATCCTGTCTGGTAAAACTATTTTCAGTAGGGCAGAAATTGATGATAAATCTCTCTCTCTCTCATCCTGGATAGCAATAAAAATGTGATCAAAATTCTAATCTTTCCCAACATTATCCAAAACTAGAAAAAAGTCTTTGGCTTGATATGCACTTTTATTATAATGCAATATGGTTCAAGAAATAAACAGTATATGCAAACTAGCAACAGCAGCCCTTATGACACAAATCCACACTTTCAGTCATTAACTGGATTTTAGCTCATTTCCAGAGCCCTGAAAACAGAGGGACATGAGAACATGTGTTGGCTGTCTGTTTTACAAATAAATAAATTGAGTCTTCACACTCAAAAACAGAAAATTGTATCATACTTAGCGCAATTTTCTTTTCCTGGTGCCTATCCATGGCAACATACTATCACTTGTATGCTGCCATGGAGGCACCAGGAAAAAAGAAAATTGTATCATACTTGTAACTACCGTAATTTTATTTTCCTGGTGCATAACCATGGCAGCATACATGTGATAGTATGCTGCCATAGAGGCATCAGGAAAGCCTTTTAACAGTTTTTTACACTGCTCCTCACCCACTCTTATGTTTGAAAATTACTCCAAGATATGAGAAACCACAGAAGAATCCTACAAAGTGTTTACTTTCTGTTCTGAAACCAATAAAAAATTTTAACACGATCTAAGCCAATCTGGCACAATCGGTCCAGGCAACCTCATATACCTATAAAAACTTCTTATTGCTATCTCTGTGCCTGTTTGGGAATTTTGCCTAACTCAGACAGAACAGGAAGTTAATTTTATTGTATTTTATTTGAAAAAAAAAGAAAAAAGGGGCAATATTCTCAACAGGGACACAGTTGGCATTTAAATGGCATTATTTAATTTTTATTTTGACTGCCATAATTCTACTCATCAGTTCCTTCCAGGGCATGTCATCATTTTTAATTATATTTTAGGTTATTTCCCTAGTCCTGTGGATTTTTTTCCCTTTGAGAATATATTTTGTGAAATTGGGCCTCCTGGAAAGCTGTTAACTTACCAATTTCTGCTATTTAAAATCTGTCAGGTTCTAAGATTTTCTCACTCTATCTAAAAAAATAAATAGCTAATGTTGGAAGAAATTGAAAGACTTGTACCACAATCATACTTTTTAATTTATGACAAGCTTAGCACTGATGTGCAGTTTTAGAATAGACTATAAAAGAACACTTACTTGCGTATCAATCCATTCAGCTCCTTGTGGAGTATGTTGAACCTTGCCATAAAAATGCACAGGAATCGTGTATTCTGGACGGGCTTTTTCCCAGGGGTTTCCATACCTCAGCCAGTCATCTGCCTCTTCCACCTAATTAACAAAATAAAAATGTCATAGAAAACAGTACTGGTAGAGTCGGTAAAAATATCATACTAAATTGGCTGACAAATTCTTGCGAGAACAAATATAAGCAATAACTACGCTGTTGAGCTAATTATTACCGAATTCTTTCCTCGCTTCTAACTTTTTCTGTTTCTAATTTCAATAGATTTTTATTAGTTTTAATCAGAAAGGAAAATACAAACAATAGTACTTAGAAAGGAAGGCAGTATTATACAGTTTTGAACAATATAAACATTTCCAGTTCATCAACTAGATACTTATGTTACTTAACATCACATAACTTCATGTGCCTTTGTACTCTGAAACATATTAGAAATAATTAGAAATCTCCTGGTATTTCCAGATCCTGTAGTTATTATTAGTATATAGAAGTATATACACTTTAGGAGAGTCCCCTCCTTCCGACACCCCTATTGGGTACCTGCTTTGCCCTGGAAGGATAAGGCTCTACCATTTTTGATTAATCAAAAAAGGATCTATAATCAGTACAGATTTCACCTGACTTGTAATAATTTTGAACCGGTTGTGATGATTGTTAAGTGAATATGAGAAGTGGAGGCAGAATAAAGAAAAACAAAATTAAATAACAACAAAATCAAATTATACTAAATAATAATAAATGGAGTGTTCTATTTTGTAAGAATTATCCTAAAGCTCATCCTGTGAGTGTACATATATCAGTTTCATTTATAGTTCTTATAACGATCTTGATTTATACCACTCGGTCCACGGTTTCCATTGTTTGTTCGATATCAGGAGTTTACCTTGGGATGATGCAAACATCTTTTCATATGTGATGTGTGTGTTGGTGGTTAGGATTATTTCTGTTAATCTGGGGGTTTCTTGTGTTTTCCAATGTCTAGTTATCGTTAATCTAGTGCTTAATAAGACTTGAGAGACTATTTTCCTATAGGTTTTAGGGAATAGGTTTATATCTATGGCGAGAATAGCTAGTCCCGATGTAGCTTGAATCTGCTGATTTGTTATTTGTGTGAGTATGTCAAATACCTTTCCGCATAGTGTACGTATTTTTGGACATTCCCAAAGTATATGATATAGAGTGCCTATGTGATTGCAGTTTCTCCAACACAATGGAGAGGTGTTGTGGTCAAACTTGGAGATCCTATATGGTGTTAAATACCAACGCATTAGTATCTTTTGTGTTAATTCCCATAGGTTGATATACCTGGAAGTGGTATATGTAGTCTGAAGTGCCTTTTGCCATTGTTCTGGTGTGAAACATTGTGATAGTTCTCGTTCCCAAGCTTCAATATGGGAGTGTTTGACAAATGTTAGTTTGTTATTTAAGGTATTATAAAATAATGATATTCCTTTGATATTGGTGGATTGTTTTGTAAGGTATAATATTATTCTCCAAGGGAGTTGTACTGAAAGAGGAGGGTTGGTTCTCATAAAATGGCAAATCTGTATATATCTGTAATACTCAGATTGCTCTAGATTGTATTCAAATTGTAGTGTTCTAAATGTTTTCATCACGGGACCTATTCTAAGATCTTCTAAGTTTGCAATACCTAGTTCTGCCCAGTGTTTTATGTGAAGGTCTGGTATAAGCCCGGATAAACTGGTGATAGGTATCTGTATTGAAGATACAGGAGGGGTAGATGATTGGTATTTCACTAAGATATTCCAGGCTCTGAGTGATGCTTTCATTGACGGAGCTAAAAACTGAGTATGGGAAAAATTACGTGGATGGATCATTAAATATTCATACAGATTTTTGTTGGGAGTTTGATTCTCTTCTAATTCCTGCCACCTAGTGTTAGGTGATTCCGGGAACCATGTTCTTAGTTGTGCAGAGACTGGAATTTGGAAAAAAAGGAGTTAGGAACCAGGATAGGAAGTGATCTAAATAGGTATATTATTTGAGATAGAATTACCATTTTAAAAGCGGCAAGGCGTCCTGACCATAGGAGTTCCGATTTGGCTAATTTTTGCAGTTTTGACGGTAAGGAGTTGAGAAAGGGGATATAGTTGGCCCTAAAAAAAACGTCCGGAGATGCTGTTAGAGTGATTCCTAGATACTTCACCCCCTCTTTACACCATGTATATGAAAACCGTGAACAGTGGACCCTTTCCACATGTGGTTCTATACCAATAGCTAGTATATAAGATTTGTTCTCATTAACCTTATAGTATGAGATCTTAGTGAACATTTGTAATTTGTCATGTACTGAAGCCAGGGAAGTTGTCGGGTTTGTGAGCATTAGGATAATGTCATCAGCGAATAAGCTAATGACATGTTCTGATTTATGGGTTAGAAAGCCTGTTATGGATTGGTGTTGTCTGATATATGTTGCTAAAACTTTTTCTGTTTCTAATATCCCTTTTGAGATCCTTCTGAGGTGTCATTGCCAAATCCTGTCTCAGCCACTTACGTCATCAACACAAATCAGCAAGTAAATGGCCAGGACTTAGGCAATGCTTCTTCCTGCTACAAAGCTTTCCACAGAAAGTTTACAGCCTGTCTTCAACCATGGATTGACTTTCTGTGATACCGAACTCTGCAAACTTTCAGATTCACTTGTCTGCAGCCTTTCCTGACCTCTAGCTTGTTTTCTGGTTCTACTTTGAGATATGTCTATGTCTGCCCTGGTGTGGTCCACAGAGCTGCTGCTTAGTCCGGTTTATCTGTTTATCTGGTGCAATCCTGATGCATGTTCTCTCTTCCATTGATAAGAACCTCAAAATTGGTATTTTAAAGGCAGTTGAAAAAAGAGAATTATATTGTTAAAAAGATATTTATTTCCATATAAGAGTAAAAATGTATGAATAATGATAAAAAATACAGAGTTTAAACAATTCTGAAGTGGTATTCCCCAGCTACTTGCTATTCCTCCATCAATATGAAATACGATGGTGTATGGTAGATGGGGATGCGTTTTGAAATGTACAAGGATAAACAAAATCTTCTTCAGGGAATATACCACTTCTGAAAAATAGGATAATTACATTTTAAATCGACATTTTGTGACTTCTGAATAGCATGTAATCTGAATGCATTATTCAAACACTTATGCCCTGTACACACAGTAGGATTTTCCGATGGAGAAAGTGCGATCGGATTGTGTTGTCGGAAATTCCGATCGTGTGTGGGCTCCATCGGACTTTTTCCGTCGGAATTTCTGACACACAAAGTTTGAGAGCAGGATATAAAATTTTCTGACAACAAAATCCAATCGTTTAAATTGCGATCGTGTGTACACAAATCCGACGC
Organism: Aquarana catesbeiana; assembly: GCF_042186555.1. Taxonomy (NCBI): domain Eukaryota; kingdom Metazoa; phylum Chordata; class Amphibia; order Anura; family Ranidae; genus Aquarana; species Aquarana catesbeiana. The sequence goes on along the minus strand of NC_133334.1, from coordinate 176,174,979 downwards.
ACAAAGTGCCACGCATGCTCAGAATAAAAAAATAAATAAAACGAAAGCTATTGACTACTGCCCCATTTATAGTCCCGACATATGTGTTTTACGTCACCGCATTCAGAACGTTCGGATTTTCCGACAACTTTGTGTGACCGTGTGTATGCAAAACAAGTTTGGCCCAAAATCCGTCGGAAAACATCCGATGGATTTTGTTGTCAGAATGTCCAATCAATGTCCGATCGTGTATACAGGGCATTACAGTATTTAAATCATTTTTAATGAAAGCACTCCTTTAAATGCAGAGAGAAAAAGCTATATCGTCTGTGCAAGGTGCTCTTCATAACATACAAGGACTGACCGATAATATCCAACCTTGTGGCATCAATATAGAGGAAGTTATTGCACTATGGGAGAAGAAGGAAAAAGTATATATAGATCTATATATATATATAGATCTAGATATCTATATCTATATATATATAGATATAGATATCTAGATCTATATATATATACAGTATCTCACAAAAGTGAGTACACCCCTCAAATGTTTTTAAATATTTTATTGTGACAACACTGAAGAAATGACACTTTGCTACAATGTATGCTACAATGTAAAGTAGTGGGTATATACTTGTATAACAGTGTAAATTTGCTGTCCCCTCAAAATAACTCAACACACAGCCATTAATGTCTAAACCACTGGCAACAAAAGTGAGTACACCCCTAAGTGAAAATGTCCAAATTGGGCCCAAAGTGTCAATATTTTGTGTGACCACCATTATTTCCAGCACTGCCTTAACCCTCTTGGGCATAGAGTTCAGTAGAGCTTCACAGGTTGCCACTGGAGTCCTCTTCCACTCTTCCATGATGACATCACGGAGCTGGTGGATGTTAGAGACCTTACGCTCATCCACCTTTCGTTTGAGGATGCCCCACAGATGCTCAAAATGGTTTAGGTCTGGAGACATGTTTGGCCAGTCCATCACCTTTACCCTCAGCTTCTTTAGCAAGGCAGTGGTTGTCTTGGAGGTGTATTTGGTGTCGTCATCATGTTGGAATACTGCCCTGCAGCCCAGTCTATGAAGGGAGGGGATCATGCTTTGCTGCAGTATGTCACATTACATGTTGGCATTCATGGTTCCCTCAATGAACTGTAGCTCCCCAGTGCTGGCAGTACTCATGCAGCCCCAGACCATGACACTTGCACCACCATGCTTGACTGTAGGCAAGACACACTTGTCTTTGTACTTCTCACCTGGTTGCTGCCACACACGCTTGACACCATCTTAAGCAAATAAGTTTATCTTGGTCTCATCAGATCACAGGACATGGTTCCAGTAATCCATGTCCTTAGTCTGCTTGTCCTCAGCAAACTGTTTGTGGGCTTTCTTGTGCATCATCATTAGAAGAGACTTCCTTCTGGGATGACAGCCATGGAGATCAATTTGATGCAGTAATGCAATGCTGGCAGTTCTCATACGTCTATTTCCCAAAAACAACCTCTGGATATGACACTGAGCATGTGCACTCTACTTCTTTGGTCGACCATGGCGAGGCCTGTTCTAAATGGAACCTGTCCTGTTAAATCGCTGTATGGTCTTGGCCACCATGCTGAAGCTCAGTTTCAAGGTCTTGGCAATCTTCTTATAGCCTAGACCATCTTTATGTAGAGCAACAATTCTTTTTTTTCATATCCTCAGAGAGTTCTTAGCTATGAGGTGCCATATTGAACTTCCATTGACCAGTCTGAGAGTGAGAGCGATAACACCCAGTGTAACACACCTGCTCCCAATTCACACCTGAGACCTTCTAACACTAACGAGTCACATGACACCGGGGAGGGAAAATGGCTAATTGAGACATTTTTACTTAGGGGTGTACTCACTTTTGTTGCCAGTGGTTTAGACATTAATGGCTGTGTGTGGAGTTATTTTGAGGGGACAGCAAATTTACACTTATACAAGCTGTGCACTCACTATTTTGTCACATGAAAAGATATAATAAACGATTTACAAAAATGTGAGGGGTGTACTCACTTTTGTGAGAGATACCCTATATATCAATGCCTGGGAAGATAGTGAATATCAATTCCATGGGATACTGGAACAGCTGAAATGATATTCCTCTCAAGGAGTCAATCAATCGCTGGCCCAGTAAACACATATACGCAAAGAAAAAAGCTTACTAATAAAGAGCTTTATACCTTTCATATCTCCACTATCTAATTGCAGAAAGAGCAGCACATAGGGGTCTGCCCGCTATCCAGCTAAGGGTCCTTGCTCTGCTGCAAAAGAAACCAACCACATCAAACGATGTGGAGGAAGGAATGGCGCCACCCACGATCCCCGGCGTCCCCATATACTGCGCATGCGCGAAAGATCGACGGCGCTCGTAGCCACGTCACATCCGGTCTCCGCAATGACAACATTACAGGGGTCATCTCTTGTCTCCCCCCTATATTCACTCTGCATGAGTCTCCCACCAATAGATCCTGCTTTTTTATATGTGATCTGTGGGTTTTTTGCAACCAAGTTCCCAATAATTGGGTCCTCGATAAAAATTGGCCAGTATTTCATGAGAATCTTTCTCACTTTGTTATGTTTATTGGAGTATCTTAGTATAATCCTAGTAATGTCATCCTTCTCACTTTTCTTTATATTCTTGACAATAAGATCCTGTCTTTTGGTGTCTTTTACATGATTGAATGCCTTTTTTAATGATGATTTTGTATAGCCTCTAGCTAATAGTCTCCTAGTTAATGCATCAGCTTGCAATTGGAAGTCTTCCTCTGATGTACAATTACGCTTGATGCACAAGAATCTCTAGATTTTTCAGAATCTGAAGATGAATAGTATCCTTGGTATAGGAAGTCCATGACGTAAGGTCTCAGGTGATGACCAATCACCTGGCTGATTCCTTCTGAAATACACCCATTACCGAGATAATGAGTCTTCCAGGTGGATTTTGTATGTCTTTGTGTACCTTCGGGAGTGCATCATGGTAGGGGTACGAGGATGCTTAGTGCAAACAAATTCCCACATGTCACTTGAAATTATTCCTTTATTTCGAGCTTTGTCTACTAGTTGATAGAAATCCTGATTGAATCTATCAACTAGGGACAATGAAATCTTGTGGTAACACTTTCTGTTATTTAGGATTCTGGGATAATATAATAAAAACATGCACACTAGTAGAAAATGCCCAGAAGACCACCATCTCAGCGTGTCTTCTATCGATAGATGCTGAAAAAGCATTCGACAGGGTGGGATGTCTGTTTTTGGAAGAAATTTTAATTCAACTTGGGATTAGACTAAAGATGCTCAATAAAATTATGGCACTATATTCCAATCCCAGGGCAAAAATATGACCGAATGGAATGCTTTCTTAATATATAGAAATATCAAACGGTACTCAATAAGGATGTCCCTTGTCCCCAATGTTATACATATTAGTAATGGAACATCTTACCACAGCAATACGGAGAAATGGGGATATTCAAGGGATAAAGGTTAAAGGAAAGGAGTATAAAATGGCAGTGTATGCGGATGACTTGTTAGTATATGTCACCAATCCAATTGTTACAATACCAAACCTTATACAGGAATTTAAAAGATTTGGGAGAGTAAATAATTTTAAAGTAAATTATGATAAATCAGAAATGTTAAACGTATCTCTAACAGGTAAGGTGCAAGAACTTCTTCAAAAGGATTTTTCCTTTAAATGGCAAAAAAAAGCAATAAAGTATCTAGGGATATTTATTCCAAGGGACCTGACTCAGTTACAGAAATTAAATCACTCTGTGATAATTGGTAAAACTATAAAAGCTCTGCAAAGATATAATAAGATAATTCATTCTTGGATAGGAAGAATTAATGTAGTAAAAATGGATATATTGCCTAAATTACTATACGTATTTCAAGCCATACCCATAACCCTTCCAAAAAAATTAATAACACAATTACTTAAAGTCACAGGAAGTTTATTTGGACTCAAAAAACACCACGATTAAAGAGGGAAATCTTAATTAGAATAAAAAAGATGGAGGTTTGGTACTGCCCGACTTTGCAATGTATTTAAAGGCTGCATCTCTGATAAGGTTAACCACTTAAGCCCCAGACCATTTGGCTGCCTAAAGACGAGAGGACTTTTTACAATTTGGCACTGCGCTGCTTTAACTGGTAATTGCGCGGTCATGCAATGTTGTACCCAAACAAAATTTCCGTCCTTTTTTTCCCACAAATAGAGCTTTCTTTTGATGGTATTTGATTGCCTCTGCGATTTTTATTTTTTGCGATATAAACAGAAAAAGACCAAAAATTTTGAAAAAAAAAATGATATTTTCTACTTTTTGTTATAAGAAAAATCCAATAAACTCAATGTCTTTGGTAAAAAAAGTCAACAAGTGTATATTTATTGGTTTGCGCAAAAGTTATAGTGTCTACAAACTAAGGTACATTTTCTGGAATTTACAGAGCTTTTAGTTTATGACTGCCTATCTCATTTCTTGTGGTGCTAAAATGGCAGGGCAGTACAACCCCCCCCCCAAATGACCCCATTTTGGAAAGTAGACACCCCAAGGAAATTGCTGAGAGGCATGTTGAGCCCATTGAATATTTCTTTTTTTTGATTCAACAATGACAAAAAAAAATACATTTTTATAAAAAGTTGTCACTAAATTATATATTGCTTACACAGGGCATGGTTATATGTGGAATTGCACCCCAAAATACATTTAGCTGCTTCTCCTGAGTACGGGGATACCACATGTGTGGGACTTTTTGGGAGCCTAGCAGCACACAGGGTCCCGAAAACCAAGCACCGCCTTCAGGATTTCTAAGGGCGTACATTTTTGATTTCACTCCTCACTACCTATCACAGTTTTGAAGGCCATAAAATGCCAAGATGGCACAACCCCCCCCCCCCCAAATGACCCCATTTTGGAAAGTAGACACCCCAAGCTATTTGCCGAGAGGCATGTTGAGTCCATGGAATATTTTATATTTTGCCACAAGTTGCGGGAAAATGAAAACTTTTTTTTTTGCACAAAGTTGTCACTAAATGATATATTGCTCAAACATGCCATGGGCATATGTATATGTATATACCCCATTTTGGAAAGTAGACACCCCAAGCATAGGCGTGCGCACGGGGTGTTCTGGGTGTGCCTGGGCACACCCTAGTGTGTGTCCAGAGATCTGCTGTAAGATGGTGCAAGAGACTGTATAGGGAGCTGCCTGTGAGACAGTTTCCCACTGAGCAGTCAGGGAGGCATGGAAGAGCTGCTTAGTGCTTTAAACTGTAATGTAATGTCAGTGCTTGCAGAAAGGAGCTGTCAAAACTCGGGGCCGATGTCGGGGGTGGGCAGGACCAAACAGCTAACCTATCAAACATGCTGATGTTGAGGGCTGGGCGGGCCGCTCCGTGTATTTGGCTCCACCCCCTTTCTATCAGCTATTAATTACCAGCCAATGATTGTGCTGCTTAAGAAAGGGAGCGGGCCATATACACGGAGCAGCCCGCCCAGCCCCTATTCCTTTGGCTGGTGTTTGATAGCTGATAGAAAGGGGCAGAGCTGTCAAAACTCGGGGCCGATGTCGGGGGTCGGCGGGACCAAACAGCTAACCTATCAAACACGGTGATGTTGAGGGCTGGGCGGGCCGCTCTGTGTATTTGGCTCCACCCCCTTTCTATCAGCTATTAAACACCAGCCAATGATTGTGCTGCTTAAGAAAGGGGGCGGAGCCATATACACAGAGCAGCCCGCCCAGCCCCTATCCCGTTGGCTTGTGTTTGATAGGCTAGCTGTTCGGTCCCACCCACCCCCGACATCAACCCCGAGTTCTGACAGCTCCTCTCTGCAAGCAGTGATATTACATTACAGTTTCACGCACTGAGTGGCTCTCACATGCCTAGCTGACTGCTCAATGGGAAACTTCCCCTCTCCTAGATCAGTGCTGCCTATCAATGCCCATCAGTGCCACCTATCATTGTCAACCAGTGCCACCTGTCAGTGCCCATCAATGCCACCTGTCAGTGCCAATCAGTGCCCACCAGTGCCACCTAACAGTGCCCTTCAGTGCCACATGTCAGTGCCAATCAGTGCCCACCAGTGCCACCTGTCAGTGTCAATCAGTGGCCACCAGTGCCAGCTATGAATAAGCACCATGATGGGGCGTGAAACATGTTAGATATCTTTCCTGTTCCTCCCTGTACATGAGGTGACTGCATTTGGATTTTATTTCTTCATATCAATAAAGATGCCTTCTATGGTGTGCGGCCATCCAGGATCTTTTTCTTTCCTCATGCCCACCAGTGCCACCTGTCAGTGCCAATCAGTGTCCACCAGTGCCACCTGTCAGTGCCAATCATTGCTCATCAGTGCCACCTGTCAGTACCAATCAGTGCCCATCAGTGTCACCTGTCAGTGCCAATCATTGCTCATCAGTGCCACCTGTCAGTACCAATCAGTGCCCACCAGTGCCATCTGTCAGTGGCCATCAGTGCCACCTGTCAGTGCCAAACAATGCCACCTATAAGAGACAATCAGTGCCAAATAGTGCTTCCAATCAGTGCCACCTGTCAGTGCTGCCTATCAGTACCCATCAGTTTTACCTATCAGTGCCAATCAGTGCTCATCAGTGTTTCCAATGAGTGCCCATCAGTGCTGCCTATCAGTGCCACCTTTCAGTGCCAACTAATGATATAAATCCTTGCCCATCATTGCTGCCTATCAGTGCCCACCTGTGCTGCCAATCAGTAAAACCTATTAGTGCCAACCAATACCAACCAATGCCACCTATCATTGCCAATCAGTGCTGCCTATCAGTGCCACCTATCAGTGCCAATCAGTGCTGCCTATCAGTGCTTCCAATCAGTGCCACCTATCAGTGCCCATCAGTGCTGCCAATCAGTGTTACCTAGCAGTACCATCTATCAGTGCCAACCAATGCCATAAATCAGTGTCCATCAGTGCTGCCTATCAGTGCCCACCTGTGCTGCCAAACATTGAAGCCTATTAGTGCCAACCAATGCCACCTATCAGTGCCAATCAGTGCTGCCTATCAGTGCTTCAAATCAGTGCCACCTATCAGTGCCCATCAGTGTTGCCTATCAGTGCCCATCAGTTCTGCCAATCAGTGTTGCCTAGCAGTGCAACCAGTGCCCATCAGTGCTGCCTATCTGTGCAGCCTATCAGTGCCCATCAGTGCTACCTATCAATGCCCATCAGTGCCACCTATCAGTGTTGCATATCAGTGCCCATCAGTGCCACCCATCAGTGCTGCCTATCAGTGCCAATCAGTGCTGCCAATTAGTGCCAATCGATGCCATCTATCAGTGCCACCATGCAGTGCCTATCAGTGCTGCCAACCAGTACCGCCTAATAGTGCCCATCAGTGCTGCCTATCAGTGCCCATGAGTGCTGCCAATCAGTGTCACCTATCAGTGCCAATCAGTGCTGGCTATCAGTGCTGCCTATCAGTGCCTATGAGTGCTGCCTATCAGTGCTTCCAATCAGTGTCCATCAGTGCACTGAGTGTAGGGATGGGCAGCTGAACTCAGCAGCTAGGCATATTGTCTATGGGGGCTGGCCTGGTGGGGCACAACTGAAATCCATCTGTTTATTAATGCCACAAGCCGATCTTTAGTATAATAGGTAATCACCACACTACTATTTACAATAAACTACTGGAGGTAAATTAAAAAAGTGTCAGTAAAAGGCCTGCCGCTAAGCACTGTTATGTGTTCCCACACCACATAAAAAAAGGGCAGCACTAACTTACTAATCAATAACTTAACAATAATTGTGGAACCCTCTAATGTATGGAAATCTCAATAAACTTCAAATTACCACAATACCGGTGATATGTAACATCACATATAATATACATCAAACTGAAAAAATAAATACAAAATGAAACTTAGCAGGGATGGTGGAAACCCCTCCTAACTCAGCACAGGGATGGTGGGAAACTGCCATTCCTCTCCTTGACAGCGAGGTGTGAGGTTGCTAGTTCCTTTGCTCCTGTGCTTCCAGAGACCAGGGGCTAGAGTTGCTCCTCTGCCCCAGGAGTGATGCAGGATCCTGGGGAGGACCCTGGTGGAGGCCCCCTGGATAGGCCTCAGCCTGTGGACGACACTGGGCCTGGCCCAAGGAAAGATGAGTCCCTGTCTGCCTTTAGACGGAGGGTTATTGAAACACTGAAGTGGATTGAGAAGGAAGAGGAGAAGTTGGTAGCTTTGAAAAATGAATTTAAAAAGAAAAAGCAGATTTGTGCCAAAGTGTTCAGCAAGAAAAGACCGGCTCTGAGGCCTGAGCTGAAAGAACTTGAACAAGCTCTGCGGAAGCAGAAAGAACTGGGGAGTTTCTCTGAAGGAGAATAGTGGAGCATTAAAGAAAAATATAAGAATGAAGAAAGATTCAGCCAAATGAGAAGAGGAGCCGCTTCCTGCATGGAGGGTGAGGAGACCAGTGAGGAGATGCAGGTACAGACAGCAGAGAGTGAGAAAGTGGGCCCGGAGGATGAGCCCAGCTCTTCAACACCTCAGACATCTGCTGAGTCTTCAATGGTGGAGGCCTCTGTCCCCTTCACTGCCCAGCAATGTGGAACACCTGAGCAGGAGGTTGAAGGTTCTGCCATGCTGGATTTCATCAATAAACTTGAATCCACTCCAGGTGTGGCTTCCCAGGATGGTGAGGAAAAGATGGACGCCGTTCCTAGCCCTGTGGAAGAAAGACTTGTGGAGAGACAAGGTGCAGGTACAGTGTGTGTGCAGGATGATGGTGTGAACTTTAATGACAATGTGCTTGTTGAGGGTTGTATTGCTGCAGGCAGTCAGTCCAGACCCATAGACAATGTACAACATGCAATAACATCTGCTAATAACTGTCAGCTTCAGTCTGCAGAGAGGTCCATGGACAATACAGAGACTTTGCCTGGACCAGGCACAGCGGCTGTTCCTGTGAATGGTGGAGGAGATGCTGGGTGCAGTAGTGCTACAACTTTCCAGGAGTCTGCAGCAGCCATGACTGTGATTGATCCCAGAAAAGAAACCATGTGCTCGGGGGAGGGGGAGGGTCCTGCCTCTAATCAGAAGACTGCTATCACAGCTGATTCAGACTCTCTGCCAGCAGGTTTGATTGTGTCTAAGGACAAGACTGCAAATGCTGCTAGTGTAAGAAAAACTTATGCTGGTGTTGCTGCTACAGGATCTGGGAAGGGGCAGCAAGCAGGGAAGGAGCATGAAAATGTTTTATCTTTCTCCCTGTTTAAAAGGAGGAATGTTGTGCAGTTAAAATGGGAAGGCGGTGGAATCCCCCCACATAGGAGGACAGTGGTGGATAAGATTCTACAGATGGGGTTTACACCCACAGATATCTTCACCCTGATCAGTCCGGCAGGTTCCTATGAATATGATTTGTCCTTTATCCGTCCGGAGTCTTTGGACATATTTTGGGAGAAGTATGAACACATGTGTAGGGGCCTGCCGGACTGGAAAGGGCTCATCCCAAAGTTTGTTTCACGCCAGCCCCTCATTAAAATGGTCACAATTTTGGTCCGCAATGAATCCATACCGCAAGGGGATTTATCTGTATGGTTGAGGAGGTATGGAGACGTCCTGAGCCCCCTAAAAAAGATTTTAGATGATCGGGGAATATGGACGGGGGGATGGTCTGTGCAGCTAAAATTAAAAGTCGTTGACAATGTTGTCCAGCATCTGCCATCCTCAGCTTTCCTGGGGAGGGACAGGCTGACCATCTTCTATCCAGGCCAGCCAAAGCTCTGCAATAAGTGTGGTGATAAAGGGCATCTTGCATCCTCCTGTCCAGTGATGAAGTGCTCTCTGTTTCAGGGTATAGGACATTTGGCGAAGGACTGTAATATTATCAGGTGCAATCTGTGCAATGCGGTGGGACATCCTTACAGTCAGTGTCCTGAGGCAATGCATAACAATCCTGAGCTCATGAGAGAGTTCTTCCACATGGACATGGAGGATGCTGGGATCTCAGCAGCTGGGGTGCCTGTGAGTCCATCTGAGTCTGTGCCAATACCTAATGTGTCTCCCCAATCTGCGGTGCCCCAGTCTGTGTCTCCCCAGTCTGTGCGTTTACCTAGTGTGCCTGTGTCTTCTGTAGGTAAGGTATCAGTTGCCAAAAATGTGTCCAATCCTTCTTTGTCTGTGTCTTCTAAAATTGCAGAGGCAGCAAGAGGTGCTGAGGCAGGTGCGTCAGGTGTGGTGCCAACCCCCCTCCCCCAACGCTGCAGGGTTTCTATTGAGGATCGTGGGGTGCAGAGGAGTGGGGAGGATGGTGGAGAGGCTGGCCTGGTGGTAGATAAGGGAAGGGGGGAGGGGAGGATAGGGGTGGGGAGGCTGTTGAGTCTGGTTTGTCTAAGGATGATATGGAGTGGTTGGAGGATAGGAGGAGGAGGGGTAAAAGAAGGAAAAAAAAAAATCCTAAATTTTTGCCTTTGGAAAATAAGTTTAAGGTCCTTTCAGATGATGAGGATGAATGGGACTCATTCAGTTCTGCATCCTCTATGGATGATGAGTGCCAGGGTGCAACGAAGCGCGCTGGTTCTCCAGGGAGAGGGAGTAGTCAGGCTAAGAAACGGCTGCCTCAACTACCCTAATGGCAGTTCCCACTCCGTTAAAAGTGGCAACCATTAATGTTGCCAGCTTAAGATCAGTAAGTGCTCGTCATATGGCCTTATTTTTGCTCAGCGAGTTTGATGCTAACATTTTGTTTTTGCAAAAGACCCATCTGAGTAGTCTGGCCAATATACATCTGGCAAAGAAGGAGTGGAGACGTGGTCCCTCATTTTGGTCTCTTGCGGCCGAGCCTTACAGTGGAGTTGCAGTCCTTTTTTCTGGTATGGTAACGTGCCAGCGGGTAATTGAGGTAGAGATAGGGAGATGCATGGTCTTAGACGTCTCTGTGAAGGGGCAGGACTTGCGCCTGATTAACATCTATGGTCCCCAGACGAAGTGGGACAGGAAATGCCTCTTTACAAAGATTAAGCCTTTTCTTTTTACGGCCCAGCAGGTTATCTTTGGAGGTGATTTCAACACCATTACTAGGTCTAAAGACAGGAGAGGTTTCAGAGATAAGCTGGGCTATGACACCCTTTATCTTAAAGCGGGGTTCCACCCAAATTTTGAACAATATCTGTATGTATTCTCTTCCTTGCCTAGATGCTGACATGCCGTTTAAAAAAATTTAAATCGCCGTAATTACTCCCGTGGGAGTAGGCGTGTTTCTAGCCTCTCCCAGACTCCTGGGAGCTAGTCTCAGGCTTCCCAGGATGCCACTGAGCATGTGCGGGAATGAGCGGTGAATGCTGGGAGCACAGCATTCACTATATCCAGGAAATAAATGCTTGTGGGCTTCAAATGCCCACAATGAAGATGGAAACTGCCTGCAGTGAATAATATAAGTTATTCTTTCCGACGAAATCTGACACAGGCAGACATATTACACACAATATGTGAGTATGTAATGCTGAGAAGAAAAGTTTGTGAATGAACTCAAAAAAAAAAAAAACGATGGATAGGTGGACCCCCGCTTTAATGCGATAGTTAGGGAAGCAGGTCTGGTAGATGCGCACATTAAGCGCTGCCCAGACAGCATGGGGTTCACTTTTCAGCGAGGTAGTAGTCAGAGTAGGATAGATAGGTTTTTTTTAAAGGGAGACTCCGCTTTTTCGGCACCTGTGTGTCGGGCAGTGGAGTTTTCTGATCACTGTATTCTATCTGTGACTCTGAATGCCCCAGACATGCCACCTAGGGGGAGGGGTATCTGGAGATTGAATTCGGCCCTCCTGGAAGACGAGAGAGTAAAACAATCCTTTGAGGATTTTTTTCAAGCACAGGTAACGATCCTAGACTTTTGCAACAGCAAGTCAGAATGGTGGGAGCTTGTTAAACAGCGGACTGTTGGGCTTTTCAAGGCCATAGGAAGAAAGAAGCAGCAAGATAAGTATAACACCTACCAGCGTTTGCGGAGGAAACTTGACCACCTTGTTTCGAATGGAGGAGATTCTGGGGCAATCTCTGAGGTGAAGCTCCTCCTTAGGAAACATCATTATGACCGGCACGCCTCTTTGGTTCAGGAGAGGGATTATGGGAAATACCATTCGCCTGACCCTTACCAGAACTGTAAACAGAGCGTAGCAGTTAAGACGGTCAATGGCCGGAGGGACAGTACGGGCTCTCTGACGAAGTCTAGGTCAGGGATCCTGGAGGTTGTCAGGTCATACTATGCCGATCTCCTGGGAGGAAGGAACCTTGATCGGACAAGGATGTTGGGTTTTTTGGACTCTACACCAGGACTGGAAAATAATGTTCCCTTGATGAATTTGACAGATGAAATCACTGCAGATGAGGTAATCCAGGCTATTGATAAACTAGCCATCAAGAAAACTCCAGGGCCAGATGGTTTGACAGCCGAGTTCTATAAATGTTTTAAGACGATCCTGGCTCCCTACCTTGCAGAGGTTTTTAATGGCTGTTTGAATGAGGGTTCTCTCCCTCCCTCCATGAGGCAATCTGCAGTGATCCTTCTGTCAAAGGGTAAAGATCCTTCGATGATTGGGAATTGGCGCCCCATTAGCCTTCTTAATGTCGATAGAAAGATACTGGCAAAGATTTTCTTCTGGCGATTATCACCAGTTGCAGGCAGTTTGTTATCCCACCACCAGCACTGTTCGGTCCAAGGTAGAAGCACTTTCTCAGCGGTGTTAGCTGTCCGGGAGGCCTTGGAGCGTTGTAGGGCTGCTGGTTGGGGTAAATTTTTGCTGACATTGGATCAGGCTAAGGCCTTTGATCGGGTTAATCATGAGTACATGTGGCTCCTTCTTGACAAATATGGCCTGGAGGGGGGTTTCATTGATTGGCTCAAGATTTTGTACAAAGGGGCTGAAAGCTTTCCTCTGGTTAATGGTTGGGTTGGGCAGCCCTTTGCGGTCGGCTCGGGTGTGCGTCAGGGGTGTCCAGTGAGTCCTCTGCTATATGTGTTTGCAATCGACCCCTTCATTAGAAGGCTAGAGAGTGGACCATTGTGTGGGGTACCTTTGGGCATCGCTGGTGAGCCTCCTTTGAAGGTTCTGGCCTATGCTGATCATGTTTCTGTTTTTATCTCTGGGACTGCGGAGGCACAGGAGGTGGTCTCAGTGATAGGGCAGTATGCAGAGGCATCAGGTTCAAAGGTCAACCAGGACAAGTGTGAAGCTTTCTGGATGGGTGTGGAACGGTGAGAGCTTTGTTCTCCCGGATGACTTCCCGGAGCCCCAACAAAAAATTTGAGTTCTAGGCATTGAATTTGGCCCAGGTGACTATGGTCATGCAAATTGGGTGAACAGGCTGGAGAATGCTGATGCCAAAGGTGGCAAGCTGGAAAGGTTGGCAGCTTTCCTTGAGGGAAAAGGTTGATCTGATCAAGACTTACCTGATTCCGATTTTTCTGTATGTCAGTTTTGTTTGCATTTTGCCAGTTTCTCTCTATACCAGGATCTATAGTTGTTTTTTCCAGCTGTTATGGGGGAACAGAATAAACCTTGTCAAAAGGAATGTGACTTACCTTCCTAGGCGGGAGGGTGGTCTAGGGATGGTCAACCCTGTAGTCTTTTTCTCTCTGATGTTTGTGAAGTACAATCTTGGTAACATGTTGGCAGAGAGACCGCCAGGGTGGGTTGGTATTTTCCAGTCCTGGTTTAGGCCCTTTCTGTGAGACTGGGAAAATGGTGGGCCAGTGAAGAGCCTGAGGGTCAAGCATGAACAGCTCCCGGCTTATGTTGCCCCGTGTTTGAAAATGCTTCAGCAGTGACAAGTAACAGCAGGAGAAGTCAAATCTCTTCCAAGGAAACTTCTTGAGAAGTGGATCATGAGTTCTGCTTTTTGCGAGCCACTGGCCTTGAGGGATTGCCCAAGCCTGGTTTTGGGGGTGGGTTTGCGATTGATTAATATGGAGAGAATCCCAATGAAGTTTAGGGATCAGGCTTGGCTTGCCTTTCATGGAAAACTATATGTGAAGGGCAACTTGAAGTTTCTTTCCATGAGTGATCGGGGCTGCCCGAGAGTGGAGTGTGGAGGAGTGGTGGAGTCCATGGATCACTTTCTACTTCAATGCCCTTTTAATATAGAGGTGTACAAGAGGGTTGGGAGGGCTCTGAGTATACCCTTCCTCCCCCATATGAGTTATGCAGAGTGGGTGTATGGGGCATTCCAGACTCGTCGGGATTATGATTTGGAAACACTTTTTTTAGTTAGTCTAGTAGTCCGTTATTTCACGTGGAGTGCACGGTGTCAGATATCCTTACGGAGTAAAATCCTCCCTGTGGAAGTGGTGGTGCAGGACATTCTGGGTGAGGTTGGGAAGATTCAGGGTCTTGAGAAAGGCAGGTGGCAGCAGGAGGCCTGGATAAGGGCGTGGAGGAATATCAGGACTCTGTAGCTGCTGCCTGTTGATCTCGGGGTGTGCGGCTTTTCTTTGTATTCTTGATTCACTCCCCTAGATTTTCAAGATGAAATATATTTTTGATAAAAGGCTACATGCATGGTGACGGTGATGTTCCTTAGTCTGGCTCTCCCGTAGGGATTGTGTTGTGCGCAATTTGGTTTGTACCATTTATAATGTTCTTGTTTTGTATAATCATATTCAATTATTTTGTAAATATGTTTTATTTATTTATTATGGTTTTATTGTATATACGTTGTTGTTTGTAAGATTTTTTCAATAAACAAAATTAACCCCTCCTATAGAAATTTGCCATACAGATTAACTACAAGTGCAATAATTCCAGTGATAGGCAAATTCACATGTAATACACATCAAAATGATAATAAGACATCTTTTTTTTTTAACTTAGCAGGGATGGTGGAAACCCCTCTACAGATAATTGCAATACAAATTAACTTCAAGTGCAACAACTTTTTAGTTGGGAGGTTCACACCATTATAGCACTATTATAATGTGAATTTTTGCGCTTGAAGTTAATTTTCCACCACCCTCGCTCAGTCCATGTCTTTATGGACCTTGCTTTGTGCACTGATGCGCATTCATGTTAGAACAGGAAGGGGCCATCCCCAGACTTTTCCCACAGTTGGGAGCATGAAATTGTCCAAAATGTCTTTTTTTTTTTTTTTTTTTTAATAATCAAAATTTTTTATTATTCCATTTATATATACATCATTTATATAACATTCTATACCCCTATATTCAATCCACAGAAAGAAAACATACTACACATTACATCCTTCCTCTCCTACAGCAGTTTCCCCCCTGTCCCAGCAGTCGACATTACATATATGATGAAAAAAAAAAAAAATTCCCTCCCCCAACACCCCCCTTCATGTACAATCGTGCTTATAATTATAAAGTGTTTAAAGATGAAGTTATAAATAAATTCCCCCTTGTTTGATTCGTGTCATTATCCCTTCCATTCATTATTATGTATTTGAGAAAAAAAAAAAAAAAAACTCTTACCCATCCCCCTCCGTGTACAATCGTGCTTATAATTATAAAGTGTTTAAAATGTAAAATCATAAATAAATTCCCCCCCTTATTCTAATTCGTGTCATTAATCACTTCAATTCATTATGAGATAAATCCCCCTTTATTCTAATTCGTGTCAATAGTCATAATAATGACTATTCATTCAATTCATAATAATGTGATTTGTGAGGAAAAAAAAAGAGAAAAAAAAAAACAAACAAACAACCCCCCCCACCCCTCAAAATACATTTGTGCTTAGGAAGGGAATAATATCCCTATAATTCATAATTATTATAAATTGTGTATCTGTGTTTCCTTTCCCCCCTCTCCTCCCTTCCCCCTTTATAAATAATGAGTAAGGGGGGAATCCCCCTCCCATCTAATCTTCTAGTGTCTATAAATGTATTTATATGTGTAATTCCCTTTTCCTTCCCTTTCCTCCCCCCTCTCTCCCCTCGCAAAAAAAAAAAAAAAAAAAATCTGTCAAGACTGGGGCAGGGGGGAAGTAGTAGAGAATCCAAAATCCAAAAACCACATATACATATAACCATACATTATCTTACCCCCTTCCCTCTTTGATTAGCATTAGAGAAGTTATTTCACTATTTATGTCTACCCTTCAGGGCCACTCTTCTTATATCTCTATTCTAAATGACTATACCATTTCTTCCTCCCTTACCCCTCTATATTTCCCTCTTCTAATATCTCCTTGGCGCATTGTTCCCAGTTCACCCATGTCGTTTCAAATTTCTTTCTTTGATTTTTAACCACATGAACCCATCTCTCTGCTTCCTTTATTATATTAACCTCATTTCTCCACTCTATGACTGACGGAATCCGGTCCTGTCTCCAGTACTTCGGAATTAATTTTTTTGCTGCATTTAATAAGTGTGGGATTACACTTTCTCTATACTTTTTGACAGAACTGGACGTTCCATGAAATAAATATTGTATCGGCCCAAACTCCATGTGGTCCGTCATCATTTTCTTAATCCACGGGGCCACTAATTCCCAGAATCGCTTAATTATCGGGCATGACCACCATAGATGAAGAAAAGTTCCCCTCTGTCCACAGCCCCTCCAGCATTTGTCATTAGCTTCTGAAGAGATTTGTGCTATCTTAACTGGTGTCTTATACCATCTCGCTAGGAATTTATATGCCATTTCTTGCACCTTTGTACCTATGGAGGTAGTAAATGTTAACAATATAATTTTATTTATTTGTTTATCTGTCCACACTTGGCCTAGCTCCCTCTCCCATTATTTTATAAAGTATGGAGGTTTCTTTTCTTGCTCTCCTTGGATCATTCTGTACATCTGAGATAATGTATGCCCAGCTTCTGATGTCTGTGCACACTGCCTCTCAAACGCGGTAAGTGTATTTATGGGTCTTAATGGTTTTATTTTCTTAAGGAAACTTGTCATTCGACGGTGTTTCCATTCCGCCATTCTTGTCTCCCCGAATTTCAATATCATCTCCGTCAGTGATAGTAAGACTCCACTTGGGGCAAACTTACCACATCTAATATTCCCATCTTGTCCCCACGCCCCCAGACTTCCCGTCTTCTCCCCCGGTGGGAACCACGGAAATCCCTCCAGAGGAGCCAGAGGGGAGGTCTGAGGAGCATACCTGCCCTCTTTATTCATTCTATCCCATACTTCTAATGTATTCAGGGTCATTGGTGATGTCCATTGTGACAGCCCTCTCAATGACCCTTGGATCCATGGTGCTCCTGCCAGGTTTCTCCCCGCCATCGCCATTTCTGCCTGTACCCATGGTTTTCTATTTAGGTCATGGCACCAGTCCGTTATTCTAACTAGCGCCATGGCCCTATAATAGAATGTTATATCTGGGAGTCCTAAGCCACCCTTCGTTCTACTCCTTCTTAAAATATCGTAAGCCAGTCTAGGCCTTTTATCGTTCCACACAAAGGCCACGAATAGCCAACGTATTTGTTTAAGGAGACTCGCTGGCAGCCTGATTGGCACTGTACGCAGCACATAAACTATTCTGGGCAGTATGCTCATTTTTATGGCACTGATTCTTCCGAACCAGGTCAGGTATTTCCCCTTCCACTTCTTTAATTCTTCTTTTATTTCTTTCACTAATGAACCATAATTATACTCCACCAGCAGTTCATAGTCTGCGCTTATCTGTACCCCCAGATATGTCAGCGACTCCTTATTCCATATAAATGGGTATTTCTCCTTCAGTGATCTCTCTATCTCCACTGGGACATGACTAGGAAGGATGACTGATTTTTCGAAATTAATCTTAAAGCCAGACACCCTTCCAAATTTCTGTACTTCCACCATCAATGCGGCTATAGATGTCTGGGGAGTGGAGAGGAAATTGTCCAAAATGTCTTGAAGAGTTCCCTTCACTGGAAATAAGGGGCCAAGCCTAACCCCTTAAAAACAGCCCCCACACAATAATCCCCACTCCACCAAATGATTTGGATCAGTGCACAAAGCAAGGTTCATAAAGACATGGATGAGCGAGTTTGGGGTGGAGGAACTTGACTGGCCTTCACATTAAAGTGGAGACTGTGAGCCAGGCCTTCTCATTCAACATCAGTGCCTGAGCTCACAAATGCCCTTCTGGGAAGAATGATCAAACATTCCCATAGACACACTCCTAAACCTTGTGGACAGCCTTCCTAGAAGAGTTGAAGCTGTTATAGCTGCAAAGGTTGGGCCAACTCAATATTGAACCCTACGGACTAAGACTGGGATGCCATTAAAGTTCATGTGCGTGTAAAGGCAGGCGTCTCAATACTTTTGGTAATACTGTGTGTATATATATATATATATATATATATATATATATATATATATATATATACGCATGCGTGTTTGAGCTTTGGGGTGCACACCCTAAAGCAATAGGCTGCGCACGCCTATGACCCCAAGCTATTTGCTGAGAGGCATGTTGAGTCCATGGAATATTTTATATTTTGCCATAAGTTGCGGGAAAATGGCAAACTTTTTTTTTTTTTTGCACAAAGTTGTCGCTAAATGATATATTGCTCACACATGCCATGGGCATTTGTGGAATTACACCCCAAAATACATTCTACTGCTTCTCCTGAGTATTATTATTATTATACAGGATTTATATAGCGCCAACAGTTTACGCAGTGCTTTACAATATAAAAGGGAGACAATACCGTTATAATACAATAAGATACAGGAGGATTAAGAGGGCCCTGCTAAGAAGAGCTTACAATCTAATAGGGTGGGGCAGGTGGTACAAAATGTTGTAACTGTGGGGAATGAGCTGATGGAAGTGGTAAAAGATTAGTTAGAGACGTTATAGGCTTTCCTGAAGAGACAAGTTTTCAGGGATCGCCTGAAGGTAGCAAGAGTAGGGGATAGTCGGACAGGTGGAGGTAGTGAGTTCCAGAGGATGGGAGAGGCTCTGGATAAATCCTGGAGATAAGCATGAGAGGAGGAGACGAGAGAGCTTGAGAGTAGGAGGTCTTGAGAAAAGCGGAGAGGACGATTTGGGTGATATTTGGAGACAAGATTGATGATGCAGCTCGGGGCAGAGTTGTGAATGGCTTTGTATGTTGTGGTTAGTATTATGAATTTAATTTGCTGGGTGATTGGGAGCCAGTGTAGGGATTGGAGGAGAGGGTTGGCAGACACTGAGCGGTTGGTAAGGTGGATAAGTCTGGCAGCAGCATTCATGATAGACTGAAGAGGTGATAGCCTATGGAGAGGCAGGCCAATGAGAAGGGAGTTGCAATAGTCAAGGCGAGAGATAACAAGGGAGTGAATGAGGAGCTTGGTGGTTTCATTTGTTAAAAAGGGGTGAATTTTAGAGATTTTACAGAGGTGAATTCTACAAACTTTTGACAACGATTGGATTTGAGGCTGAAATGACAAGTCAGAGTCTAGGATTACACCTAGTACCCTGGCGTGAGGGGAGGGACTGATGGTTGCTTTGTTGATTTTGATGGAAATGATTTTGATGGAAAAGTCATGGAGGGGGGCATGGGTGGGGGGGAATATTAATAGCTCTGTTTTAGAGAGATTTCGTTTAAGAAAGTGGTGTGACATCCATGCTGATATTTCAGTTAGTAAGTTAGTAATGCGAGAGGAGACCGAAGGAGTGAGGTGAGGAGTACACAGATAGATTTGGGTGTCATCAGCATATAAGTGGTATTGGAAGCCATGGGTGGTTATCAAGTGACCAAGGGAGGAGGTGTAAATAGAGAAGAGAAGGGGTCCAAGAACCGAGCCTTGGGGGACCCCCACAGAAAGGGGCAATGGAGAGGAGGAGACAGAATTGTAGGTGACACTGAAGGAGCTCTGTGATAAATAGGCAGAGAACCAGGATAGAGCAGAATCTCGGAGGCCAAGGGAATGTAGTTTATTGAGAAGGAGCGGGTGGTCAACAGTATCAAAGGCCGCAGAGAAGTCAAGTAGTAGGAGTATGGAGTACTGGCTGTTGGTTTTAGCAGTTAGTAAATCATTAGTGAGTTTTAGTAAGGCAGTTTCTGTGGAGTGCTGTGAGCGAAAGCTAGACTGTAAAGGGTCAAGATGGTTATTTTCACTGAGGTAGGAGCTAAGACGTTTGTAGACTAAGCGTTCTAGAGGTGAATGGGAGCAATGAGATGGGTCTTAAGTTGTTCAGGTTGGTAGGGTCCAGTGAGGGCTTTTTAAGTATGGGAGTGATCTGCACATGCTTTAGAGGGGAGGGGAAGGTGCCACTAGAGAGGGAGAGATCGAAGATGTGAGTGAGGGAGCATAGGATAGAAGAAGAGGGTGACCATAGTAGTTGTGAGGGAACAGGATCCAGGGGACAATTGGTTAAGTGGACATCTGAGAAAAGTTTTGTAACCTCTTCAGTATTAGCCAATTCAAAAGAGGAGAGTGTTGAATGTGCTCTTAGGCAAGGTATGTTGGGTGGGGAAGATGTACGCACAGTGGAGGTATCCTCACGAATTGCATTAATCTTGTCTTTGAAGTGATTGGCAATCTCTTGGGCAGTGAGTGAGTTAGTGGGTAGAGGGGGTGGGGGACGGAGCAGAGAGTTAAAGGTTGAGAACAGCCGATGGGGACTGGATGACAAGTAATTTAAAAAGAGAGACAAAGTAGGCTTGTTTGGCAGCATGGAGGCATGAATTGTATTTTAGAAGGGCAGATTTATATAGGGTGAAGTCTTGCAGGCATTTGGTTTTACGCCACAATCGTTCAAGAGCACGGCAATGTCTCTTGAGATTTCTAGTGTTGTCAGTTTGCCAGGGTTGTAACGGTCGGGGCCTGATTCTGCGTTTGGTTAGAGGAGCAAGTGCATCTAGTGATGATGAGAGTGAACTGTTGTAGACAGAGGTGGCCAGGTCGGGACAGGACAGGGGAGAGATTATGTCATATAGGTGGTCAGTAGCAGAATAGAGAAGAGATGGGTTAAAGTGGCAAAGGTTTCTACAAGTAATTGTTTGCTGCTTGGAGGGATGGATGGTTGGAGGCAAGGATACAGTGAAAGTAATGAGGTTGTGAGTACGGGGATACCACATGTGTGGGACATTTTGGGAGCCTAGCTGCGTTCGGGGCCCAGAAAACCAAGCACCGCCTTCAGGATTTCTAAGGGCGTAAATTTTTGATTTCACTCCTCACTACCTATCACAGTTTTGAAGGCCGTAAAATGCCAAGATGACACAAACCCCCCCCAAATGACCCCATTTTGTAAAGTAGACACCCCACCCTATTTGCTGAGAGGCATGGTGAGTATTCTGCAGCTCTTATTTGTTTTTGAAAATGAAGAAAGAAAAGAAAAATGTATTTATTTTTTCTTTTTTTCAATCTTCAAAACTTCGTGACAAAAAGCGAGATCTGCATAATACTCACCATACCTCTCAACAAATAGCTTGGGGTGTCTACTTTCCAAAATGGGGTCATTTGGGGGGGGGGGTTTGTGGCATCTGGGCATTCCATGGCCTCCGAAACTGTGATAGGCAGTGAGGAGTGAAATCAAAAATTTACACCCTTATGCCGCGTACACACGAGCGGACTTTACGGCAGACTTTGCCCGCCGGACTTTTCGACGGACTTTGTCCGCTAGTTGCGCCGGACTTAAAAACGGACGGACTTGGACACGCATGATCACTCCAAAAGTCCGCTGGTTTTGAATGCGGTGACGTACAGCACGTACGACGGGACTAGAAAAAGGAAGTTCAAGCCCCACTACGGCACCCTTTGGGCTCCTTCTGCTAATCTCGTGTCTGATTCGTGCTTTTCACACTTCAGCTTATTTCGATCGTTTTCTGCGGTTCAGTTTGTGCTTGTGAGGTTTGTATCTGCTTTTCAGTGCGTGTTGGTCAGTTCGTAACCTGCCTAGCAGGCCGTTCTGGTCCGCTCGTTCCTGATTTTCAGGTCGCTCTTCATAGGCCTTGCTGTTCTTCAGTGCGTTTGTTATAAGTTTGTTTGTTTGACCAGCCGACCGTTTTGAAGCCATGTCACGTGGATGTACTCATTCTCGAGTTCGTGCTGCGTGGGGACTTGGTGTTGGGGTTAATACTTTGACCCGAGTCCAGTCCATGAACAGGGCGAGGAGGAGTTCATGGACCAAGAATTGGTTGTGCCAGCGTCACCAATTCTCGCACATGCCTTTGCTCCGTGAGATCCGTGAGAATAATCCTGAGGATTTCAGGAATTATCTCAGGATGACGGACCCCGTTTTTGAACGTCTGCTGGCTATGCTGACCCCCTATATCAGCAGGCAGGATACCTGCATGAGGCAAGCCATCACTGCGGAGCAGAGGCTAGTTGCCACCTTACGTTACTTGGAGACTGGGAGAAGTCTTCAGGACTTGAAGTTCTCGACAGGCAGACAGACAGATCATAATCCCAGAGACCTGTTCTGCCATCATTCAGGTCCTGCAGAAGGACTATATGAAGGTAAGTTTTATCCTTTAACATTACATGATATGTATTAAATGTTTGCTAATGTATTGTCTAAATGTCCTCGTTACCTAATTACCATGCTTGGAATATGCTGTGAATGTCCCCTTTATCTTCATGCATGCCTGTTTTTTTACATTAATCATTTTTTGACCTACTTGCATATTTACCTTCAATAACCTCCCCACCATGCAATCCTGGGTCCATTTATATCTCTAGCCTCTAGTCCCTTGAACAATGTATATTGTCAGCTCCATTGTACTGTTTGACCCTCCCCCACCCCCTCAAATGTTTGCAACTGTCAGGTGTGTTTTTTACCCAAATTAGAACACCTCCCCCACCCCCTCAAATGTTTGCAACTGTCAGGTGTGTTTTTTACCCAAATTAGAACCCCTCCCCCCACATTCAAATTGATAAATGGGCCATCAGAGGGGGTGAGTAATCTTATAAGTGGGCCTTATGTTTTTTAGAATTAAAAGCAAAAAAACACATATTAATAATGTTCGACTGCTGTTGTTCAAGAATGTTTTTGTGTAATCTGATATCCAAGTTATGTTTAAAAGTACTTATCTTATTTTTTTATTGTTTCACTCCACAGTTTTCTTCCAGTACACAGGAATGGCAGACTGTGGCCTCCCAGTTCGCTGACCGTTGGGACTTTCCCAACTGTGTCGGGGTGATCGATGGGAAGCATGTCCGCATTGTGCCACCACCCCATTCGGGGTCTTATTTCTACAACTATAAGGGGTTCCATAGTGTAGTTTTGATGGCGGTGGTCTCGACACAATTGGAATTTATGTTCATGGACGTGGGGAAGAACGGCCGGATGTCTGATGGAGGAGTCTTTGCACAGACCAAGCTGTGCCAGCGTCTCCAGACTGGTGGCCTGGGATTGCCAGCCGGTGACCTGAATGTGGATGGACTCCCCTCAGTTTTTATCGCTGATGAAGCATTTGCTCTTGGCGAGCACTTTATGAGGTCGTTCCCCCAAAGGACACTCACCCCTGAGAGGAGGGTATTTAATTACCAGCTGGCCAGAGCAAGAAGAGTTGTGGAGAATGCCTTTGGGATTCTGGCCAGCCGGTTCCGTTTGTTCCTCTCGGCCATAAATCTGGCGGACTATAAAATAAATCATGTGATACTGGCTTGCTGCATTCTCCATAATTATTTGAGAAGACATTCAGCTACATATATGACCTCTGTTGGGCCTGAGGCCGGACTTGTAGTTGACCAAACACTCACAGGCCTGGAAATTGGCTGTATTGGCTTGGCCCCCCAAACTGCACGTCAAGTACGTGACCGATATGTGAATTATTTTAATGGTCGGGGGGCCATTGCTATTCAACAAGAGCTATAAATTTCTTACAAAAATAAAGAAAATTAATTTTTACTAAAATATCTTGTTTTTATTTTTGTTTGCATTTAGTTTTGTCTGTCTCCTAGTGCACTTGTAGTGGCAAGTGCATTTCCCTTTAGTTAATTTGTCACTGTAACCACACAAAAATTAGCAAAACATCTTATTGATAAATAATCAGCCACACACATTGTAGTAGTAAAAACATTTTACTGTATGCACATTGAAAGGTGCATTTTTTGGAAAGTTTTTTTTTTTTTTTATTGATTTTTTTGTTATTTTAGGCATATTTCCACAAAAATAGACCTTGTTTACAAAATTACAATTAACAACAGTGTTTTTAAAAACATACAAAAAAAAAAGAACTTACAAAGTTAAACATGTCAATAACGGTGCTGGTGATGTCACCCTTGTAAAGCCGACAATTTGCAGATGCTTAAAATTGGGTATTAAAAAAGGTTCAAGTCAACATGTGCTATCTCCCATCATGGGGGAGCAATGTACGTGTTTTGTGTGTGCAATCCCTTTGTTCCTCTCACAAACAAATATTTTTATGATGAAGGGGTTGCAAACACAAAACAAGTACATTGATATCCCCTGATGGAAGATAGCACATGATGACACACCGTGTGCATCTGCAAATTGTTTTGTTTTTTTTTTTATAAAAAACTTCAAAAATTTAAGAAAACACAAACTTGACACTGAAATGAAGAACATGATTGATGTTTTTAGGCAAAACGTTATTATATTCTGCCCAAAACATCAATCATGTTCTTCATTTCCTGTTGCATGGTGTCCAGCCGATTCCTCATGCTGTCAATTTGGTCACGCATTCGATCAATTTGGCCATTCCATAACATTATCTGGCCAATAAGTCTTTGTGCACTGTCTGTGCTAAATGGCTCTGCCGCTTGGCCTTTCACAACCAGAACCTCACCTAAAATGTGTTGAAAAAAAATGGGTTAAAATATGCACGCTGAAATAGATTTCCTTAAGCTGGGGTGTCAGTCACTCACTTGGTGGGGTTTAAATGTCACACACTTCCTCCACCTCTCCTTCCTCCAGCTCATCGGGTGGGCGTGGTCTTGGGCTGGGGCTTGGAATAATGTCAGCTTCAGGCTGGTGACTTGGGGGGGTCCTGGGATCCTTGGACTGTTGTCTGAGTCTTTTCTCCCCTATGATAATTAAACAAAAGGTATAGTTAAAACACCGTGATATTTATTTTTTTTTAAATTTATATGAAACGTTGATTATGAGTTGGGGACAATTGTCATTTTTTGGCCACAAAAATTTAGAAGACAGGATGAAAATTCCCTCTGAACAAAAATTAAAAACAATACACATTTTCATGCAAGTTTCACAGATGCAGACACCTCAATGATCTCCTATGTGTATTACCCCTCAAAAATGTATTTATAGTCACATAGTACACTAGTGATCATGAGTCCAGATGTGGAAACAGCTGCTGTGTCCTGTCCTTACATTACACTGAATCGTTTTTGAAGAAGCATTATATTATCAAACACATCTACACCACATCACCACATTTTTTGAATACGACAAATTCTCAAGACCAAAATGTATGTCCAACCCTGTACCTTCGTACATTTTCGTACGTCATTTTCATAGTATCATATGTATTTTACAAAGAACGGTCTTTACGAACGATGCTGTATAAACGAAAGAAATATGGATCAGCATGCAAGTTAAGTATCTCAATAGGAACACACAAGTACTTACTTTTTTAAGCAGCTTCTTTATTCGCCAATATTGTTCCGGCTCCCTACTTTTGATGTCAGACCACCGCTTCCTCAATTGTTCTTTTGACCGTTTAGTGCCAAATTTTGCTTCTAGAGCAGTGACAACTGAGGCCATTATTTTGTCTTTCCGCATATTCGGTCGTGTGTACGGTCCTTTTTCCCATCGTAGTCCTCCCTTCTCAATATGGACACCATCTCCACCATCTCTTCAAAAGCCATGTTGGTGGCCTTATATCTCCTCCTGGATATGGATGGTTGTGGCTCCGGGCTTTCCTCCGCGCTACTTCCAATGAATCTCTCCGCCATCTTTCTCTATATACTTCCACTGCGCAACGAAGAGTGAAGGGGCGGGGACAAATCGTACTAAAGAACGTCAGGCGCGGGAGATGCAGGCGGAGCATGACACATGCGCAGTGTATATAAAGCTATTACGATGGCCTACGTATGTCCGTGCGGAAGTAGCGAGCGTCAGAAACGAAGGTAAGATTAAACGTGGGTGTGGGTGTATGTGTGTGTATATATGTGTCCCCTAGATTCTGCCAAATATAATCCTGGGAGTTCTGACTGACATTACAGTTTTTATGTTGTGTCTTGTCTTTCAGCAAAAATGAATCCCTTTAAGGAGGCTGATTTTTTTGTCAAGATTCATTGATTTGTATCAGGAAAACAAAAACCTGTGGGAGGTCAAACACCCATTATATTTCAATAGAGATGTAAGGAAGGCAACACTGGGCACACTTTTGGAATTTGTGAAGACTCGAGTCCCCTAGGCAGACCTCAAGTTTGTGGACAAAAAAATTGGTATCTTGTGCAACATGTACAAGCGGGAACACAATAAGGAGTCGCTCAGATCAGGAGCAGCAGCCGACCAGGTTTATGTACCCAAGCTGTGGTACTACCAAAAACTGCAATTTCTAGATGACCAGACAGAAGCAAGGCAATCACTTTCGACCCTTCCTCCCACCCTTCCCTCCAGCCTTCCCCCCACCCTTCCCTCCAGCCTTCCCTCCACCTCCACCCCAGCTGAGGAGTCCCAGGAGGAACTGGGCCCTTTCATCCTTGATGAAGTGGATGCGCCCAGCTTCAGCCAGGTATCCTTTTTTGTTGACTTTGTGATTGTGTAAATATTAATGATGTAAACGTCTCAAATTTTTAAGTGCTTCCAAAAAAATGACTTCATCACAAATATTAATATATAGACATATCACTAGACAGTAGTGGCCAAAAATATACTTCAGAATAGGTGTGCGCAGCCTCTTGCATTAGGGTGTGCACCCCAAAGCTCAAATACATATGCATGTGTATATGTACTGATGGTGTCAGTAGGGCAGTGGACAGTGTCAGTAGTTTTATTTTTATTCTTTTTAAAGTATTTTATTTTGTAACTTTTTTTTTAGGAATGAAATATCAGTGGTCTAAACAGGGGGGAATATGCACCACACAAGGCGATTAGGGTGTGCCCAGGCACACCTGGCACACCCTGTGCACACGCCTATGTACTTCAGATATTGGTGAGCAGCTGGAATAATGGTGGGGTCAAATAGATAGCCTTGACTATTTGTTTCAAATTAGATTTGCAAGTCATGAGCTGAAAATTGTGTGTGATTGTGTAACCCAAAATTACAACTATGTCCCTTTTTTTTACCCAGGATGAACTCAGCCAGGAGGAGGCCTTGCCCAGTGGGAGAGAGGAGGAGGCCTTGCCCAGTGGAAGAGAGGAGGAGGCCGTGGCTGGGCCCAGTAGAAGTCGCACGGAGTGTCAGGTGCCTCCCCTCCGCATTATCACCAAAAGGCCCAGAAAAATGACCCAAACTGAGGAGGAATCACTAGCCCTCATTCGTGAAGCCAGCAAAGTCATTAGCACACCACCCAATGCAGAAGAGGCGTATGGGACATATATGGCCAGCAGATTGCTGGAACTCGAAAAGGGGCAACGCCTCCTCTGTGAGGGTCTGATTTTTGAGGCCTATCAGAAGGGCTTCAGAGGGGAGCTTACTGCTAAAACATATCTAGCAGATGAAGCCACTCCTCCTCCTCCTCCTCCTCCTGCCCCAAGTACACCACCAGAGGCACAGCCTCCAAGGAAGGCTGCAGAGAAGCGTGGAGGGAAGGCTGCAGAGAAGCGTGCAGGGAAGGCTCCACGGAAGAGTCGAAAGTGATTGCCTGGCTTCTGTCTGGCCTGACTGTGCTCCCTGTGCTCTCTAGTCACAAGATACCAATTTTCTTGTCCTAAAACTTGATGTGTGTCCTGGGGGACGCAAGGCTACATAGATTCCAAAAGTGTCTCCAGTGTTTTCCTTCCTCATTTTTTTTGTCCAAAAATAAATGGATTTTTTCTTTACCTTACATTATTGACTATGCGTTTTGATTCCAAAACGACATTTGGTTTGGGAGTAGGCAGGTACAGGTCAAAAAGACTATGTGTGTTTTTTCCAAAAGGCTAAATCATTTTGAAAATCAAGTGCAAAGTACTAGTGAAAAGTGCACTTTAGAAATTGCACTGCAAGTGCACTTGTTGGTAGTGCAGTCATTGTAAATCTGAGGGGAAGAGCTGAAATGAGGGGAAGCTCTGCTGATTTTATCATACAATCATGTGCAAGAGAGGTTTTTTATTTTTTGTGGTTCCTTGCATGTGCCCCTCGGATCCAAAGCGAATGCACTTCAAAATGTTCTTTCTGTGCAATTCCAAGTACAATTTGCACTTGTAGTGAAAAATGGATTTGCCTTTGGAAAATAACCACCCCTATGTCTAATTAACAAGGGACACCAACCTCATCAAGGTTCATTAAAACAACACAAAATATTAAGGTTATTGTGGTAACTTGAAACTCCAAAACTAAAAAAAAAAAAAAAAAAAATTTGTATAATTTAGCACACATTGTAAAATAGATAGTGTTTAAATCTAAAAAAAGAAAGATGAGTCCAAAATCTAATTTAATACTTTATTTATGGAGATCTGGCTTTTTAAATATATCATATTAGTCATGGCATGAGGATAAATCATGAAGAAAGTAGTTTGTGAGAACTCTGTGTGAATATAAAGCAGCAAAACAACTTCATTCCTCTTGCATTATAAAGAAAAAAAAAGCGCTATATTAAAAGATCACAGAAGAGGAATGTGCTAGCCTCAATACGAAGGCTAGTTTTACCAGAACGAGCGCTTCCGTCTTGTACTTACTTCAGAGCATGCGTGCGTTTTGGTCCGTCGGACTAGCACACAGACGACCGGTTTGTCCGCTAGAAAGCAGAGTCCGTCGGATAGATTTAAAACATGTTTCAAATCTAAGTCCGTCCAACTTTTGATAAAACAAAGTCCGCTGGAGCCCACACACGATCGAATTGTCTGACGAAATCTGGTACGCCGGACCAAGTCTGCCGCAAAGTCCACTCATGTGTACGCAGCATTAGAAAGCCTGAAGACGGTGCTTGGTTTTTGTGGTCCCGTACGCAGCTGGGCTCCCAAAAAGTCTCACACATGTGGTATCCCCGTACTCAGGAGAAGCAGCAGAATGTATTTTGGGGTGTAATTTCACATATGCCCATGGCATGTTTGAGCAATATATCATTTAGTGACAACTTTGACAACTGACAACTGTGCAAAAAAAAAAATTTGTCTTTTTCCCGCAACTTGTGTCAAAATATAAAATATTCCATTGACTCGACATGCCTCTCAGCAAATAGCTTGGGGTGTCTACTTTCCAAAATGGGGTAATTTGGGGGGGTTTTGAACTGTCCTGGCATTTTATGCACAACATTTAGAAGCTTATATCACACATCACCCACTCTTCTAACCACTTGAAGACAAAGCCCTTTCTGACACATTTTGTTCACATGAAAAAATATTTTTTTTTTTGCAAGAAAATTACTTTGAACCCCCAAACATTATATATTTTTTTAAAGCAAAGGCCCTACAGATTAAAATGATGGGTGTTTCATTTTTTTTATACACAGTATTTGCGCAGCGATTTTTCAAACGCAGTTTTTGGGGAAAAAACACACTTTTTTAATTTTAATGCACTAAAACACACTATATTGCCCAAATGCTTGATGAGATAAAAAAGATGATCTTAGGCCGAGCACATGGATACCAAACACGACATGCTTTAAAATTGCACACAAACGTGCAGCGGCGACAAACGTGCAGCGGCTACATACATTTTTAAAAGCCTTTAAAAGGCTTTACAGGTTACCACTTTAGATTTACAGAGGAGATCTACTGCTAAAATTACTGCCCTCGATCTGACCTTCGCGGTGATACCTCACATGCATGGTGCAATTGCTGTTTACATATGACACCAGACCGATGCTTGCGTTCGCCTTTTCGCGAGAGCAGGGGGGGGACAGGGGTGCTTTTTTTTTTTAATTATTTATTTTGCTTTTTTATTTTATTTTTAAACTGTTCCTTTCATTTTTTTTTATAATTTTTATTGTTATCTCAGGGAATGTAAATATCCCCTATGATAGCAATAGGTAGTGACAGGTACTCTTTTTTTTAAAAAATTGGGGTCTATTAGACCCTAGATCTCTCCTCTGCCCTCAAAGCATCTGACCACACCAAGATCGGTGTGATAAAATGCTTTCCCAATTTCCCAATGGCGCTGTTTACATCCGGCGTAATCTAAGTCATGAAATGCTTGTAACTTCTGGTTTCTTAGGCCATAGAGATGATTGGAGCCATTCTGGTCTCTGATCAGCTCTATGGTCAGCTGGCGGAACCACTGGCTGCATTCCCAGGTTCCCTGTTGGGACAGGAGAGCCAGAAATAAAACATGGAAGACGGTGGGAGGGGGGAGACATTCCATTCCACTGCTTGTAAAAGCAGTCTAGAGGTTTATTAGCCACTAAGATTGCTTTTACATGAAAGCCGACCACTGGCTGAAAAGAATGATACCAGGATGATACCTAAACCCGCAGGCATCATTCTGGTATAACCACTCAAATCCAGCAACATACCAGTACGTTGCTGGTCCGTGTTGGGCATATATTGTAATCTTTTTTTTTTCATTCAGTCCTGTGGGCTGAACGAAAAAAAGAGATTGATCAGTGGGTATGCCTACCATTACAATACCTCCCTTCATCCACCCACTTCTAATGATGGGCATACATGCACCATTTTGTTTTTAACTGTGATGGTGAAATCACCTTCTACAGCGCTGGAGTTATGGCTTTATGTATCATGGGAGCAAACGCTGTTGCTGTCAAGATAAATAAATCCGTGCTGCAGCTGAATGGTTTACCTGCTAAGCAAATGATGGTTAACAATAAAACAAAGTAACATTGCAGTATAACAGTAAGAGATACCATACCTGCAAAGTAAATACAAAAAAATAGTAAAAAATAAAAAATGTTTTCACGCAATCTGTGCCTAAAATATATATATGCCGAAGCATGGGGGCATCCGCCCCAAAAGTTAGGAGCAAATCACTCCTCCACCTCTGCTGCCCTCATGCTTCGGCATATATGCTCTTTTTTTTAACTGTGGTGGTGAAATCACCTCCTACAGTGCTGGAGTCATGGCTTTATGTATCATGGGGGCAAACGCTGTTGCGACCAAGATAAATAAATCCGCGCTGCAGCTGAATGGTGTACCTGAAAACAAAAAAATGGTTAACAATAAAACAGAGTAAACAGTAAAGTATGAAAAAAATGACATACCTGAAAAGCAAACATGATAAAAAATAATAACAATAAAACATTTCAGAATAGAATACAGTAAAAAAAAGAGCAGAACAATAGAGAGAGAATAGAGAATAGAGAGAGAACAATAAAATGACAACTATTTTTTTATTTTATTTTATATATTTTTTGTGTTTTTTTTTTACTTTTTTTTTTTTTACACTTTTATTTGTAACTGTAACTGTAACGGTTCGGTTCCAGGTTCGGGTCTCTCAAAATGCGATGGCATCTTGGTAGACCCTGTGAAAGTGTGTCCTAGTCTGTGCAGTGCCGTACCTTATGCTAAAACTCCACTAGTGTATGGTAGCGTTCAAAACATTCACCAATGCAAAGACCAGGATTTTCAGCACAGGAGGGACAATAATAGCGGGTGTCAAGCCTATATCCGCGCTTGCTACAGACACGACATCTTCTTTGGGGGGCTCGTTGGGTAGAGGTACTCAGGAGGACATACAGAAAATGCCTCTCATGCAACTGGTTTACTGCATTTGGATTGGGAACAGAAGGGCTCTGATGATCACTTCCTGGAATTTAAGGAAGGATCAAGTCCGTCCTGAAGCTCTGTATAGCACATGAGCGTTCAACAAAGCCAATTGAAATAAGTATACAGACACTTTTTCATACCAGCGTCTGGCCTTACGAGCAACTAGGTACGGCGCCAACAACTGGTCGTTGAGGTCCACCCTTCTATATTTTGGTTATATTCGTGGACACAGAGGGGTTTCTCCACAACACCAGTCGCCGTAGGAATTTGGACCATCGTGTATGCATGGAGGTAGGACAGAACGAAAACATTCTTATTATCCCTCCACTTCACAGTGAGCAAGTTATTACACTTCAAGCAGGCTCTCTCCCCCAGCCTAAGATGGGAATCTACAAGCCTCTGGGGTAAGCCCCGACGATTAGATTGCATGGTGCCACATGTGCCAATCTGATGATCAAACAAGTGACTAAAAAGTGGCACGCTCGTGTAATAATTGTCCACATACAAATGGTACCCCTTTCCGAATAAGGGTGAAACCAAGTCCCACACAATCTTGCCAGCGCTTCCTATGTAATCTGGGCAGTTTGGCGGCTCTACATGACTATCTCTTCCCTCGTAAACTATATGTATAGCCTTTGGCCATGTCACAGAGATTATATCTCTTGACCCCATATCTGGCACGCTTGCTGGGAAGATGCTGTTTGAAAGACAATCGACCAGAAAACTTGATCAGGGACTCATCAATGCAGACAACTTGATGGGGAGTAAACAAGGCTGCAAAACATTGGTTGAAGTGGTTTACGAGGGGCCGAATTTTGTAGTGCCGATTGTATCTAGGGTCTCCACAAGGACGACAGAGTTCATTGTTGTTGAAATGCATGAACTGCAAGATCTGCTTGTATTGTGCCCTGGCCATGGAGGCAGAGAACATGGGCATATGGTAAATTGGGTCAGTGGACCAATATGACCGCAACATACTCATTTTAACTGCCCATGTTGAGGGATAGGCCCAGAAAGGTCTTAAATTCGGAAACCGTAATTGGTTTCCAATCTCTGGCAAGGGGGGACTGGGGATTAGCGGCAATGGGGATTGACCAGCATACAAATTACTTTGTTCCACAATAGATCTATAGAGATCTTCCATGAAAAACAGTGAATAAAAATCAAGTGACGTAAAATCAACTGTTTCCACCTGAATTCCGGGTTGGCCAGTGAATGGGGGAAGTACGGGTGATGCAGAAGTGGTGGGCTCCCAATTAGGAGTGGCAAATTCTGCAGGAAGGACACTATGGGCATGACAGGCCTGTCTTTGTCTTCTTGGTGGCAATGGGACAATACTTGTGCTTGCCACCTCGCCAGCTTGAACTGCACTTATGGGACTCGCCAAATCACCACGTGATACTGCAGTACTGGATGTACGACCAGGGTGTACTAGGCCGCTGGAGCTTCCAAGTTCACCAGAAGGATGAGCAGCACTAGTACTAGCCAGAACGAAAAGGTTCCACGAGGAGAGATGACATCACTTCCTCTGCTTCTGTTTATATTTCAGAAGCAGAGGAAGCTTCCCATTTATCAGGAGCGATCGTGAGGGAGAGGCCATGAATCAGTGGCCTCTCCGTCAGTTCGGATCACTCCTGCAACGTAGCCGAGTGCCTCTGGCACCGGGGGGGGCACCCCCCCATTCTGCTACAGTATATCTGCGTGAGGCAAGTGGATAATAGACTGGTATCATAATGTAGAAAATAAGCAGTGGATAACCTTAGAGGAAGATATAATAGGCCTGCAATTCAAATCCCTTCCATGGATTAAACCTCAGTTTCGACCAGAAAAAAAAGCTTTAACAATCTTTATGCAAGCAACTTTAAAAATATGGGATGCAGTATTGAAAAAGGGGGGGACTTTCTACAATAAACGGGCGAATTACTTCATTGTTCTTCAACCCTGAATTTCCAACAGCAGTAACAGCATCTAATATCATCAAATAGAATAGGTTGGAGAACACAAGAATAGTTCAGACCCTAAAAGAAGGTAAACTTCCAAGAGTTCCTGAAATGGGGCCTGAACACAAAAATAAATGAATACAGTATTATCAATTAAAAACATATATCAAATTTCTGACACAGCGGTCCATGATTGATAGACCATTAACTAAATTTGAACAACTGTTAATAGAAGAACAAAAACCGACCCATAAACTAAAGTCTATAAACTTTTACTTCCTGTGGGACCCCTTAACGAACTAGCAAATATCAGAAAAAGGGAAAGTGAATTAGAGAGTCCGATCCCATTAATAGAATGGGACAAGGCATTTTTATTAACACATAAATTATCGGTAGCAGTCAAACATCAAGAACACAATTATAAAATTATGATGAGGTGGTATTGGAGTCCAGCGGATCTGTACAAAATAAGGATAATACAGAGAAGTGTTGGAGATGCCTTAGGGATAGAGGAACAATGACACATATTTGGTACGAATGTCATGTGTTGAAGGAATTCTGGTACAAAATATTTGAAATATATAAATTGGTGTCTGGAAATGAGATCCAACCAACGTTAAGGTCTCGATATTATCAAGAATACCTGGGTCATTAAAATCTATAAAGACCGATATTCTTCACCATATGATAAATGCAGCCAGGACAATAATAGCTCGAAAATGGAGAAAAATAAATAGTCCTACAATAGTGGAATGGATATGTGAAATGAATGAGATACTACATATGGAGGAGCACATAAGGAGAGAGGGGACTGAAAAGAACCAAATGTCCATAATATGGCATCAATGGGAAGAGTTTCGGACCTCGATAAAAATTATACAATTTCTATGAAAGGGAACAGAACACCCCATAGAGATGGGAGAGATCCACCCCCCCCCCTTTTTTGTTATATGTATAAGCACCTGTATAGAGTTCATGGCTGGAAATGTAAGATAGTGACGAATGGTAGGTATGAATGGAGAATGGACATTGTAAATATATGTTAGATGGATTAGTACAGAATTGTATGCTAGAAATTATTGTGGAAAGTTGATATCCTATGGCAAGGATGCAATATAATAATATAATGTTCAGTTTTGTATGAGAATATATTTATATGTATTTGTATTATTGTTTTAGAAATTAATAAAAGAGGATTGAAAACAAAAAGTGCTAAAGCTGGATTTTGGTTCAATGTGGGAAATGTATTTGATTTCCTCTTGAACTTTTTTTGTGATGGATTGGATTTTTCTTCCTCACTGTCTTCAGTGCCCAGGACATCTTCCCATATATCATTCGATGGACCACTTTCCTTTTCTGGAATTTTTTGTCTCGGTTCCATCTGTATGCGGGACCTTCACCAAAGGCATTTTTGTCTCTCCAATAATTTTTTTCTTTTTTTTGGAGAATGGATTTCCCAAACTCTTCTAAATATTCTTTAAGCTTTTTTTAAGTTTGACATAGTCTTCGCGAACCTTTAATGGAGCCAGTCGAGCATACAGAGCACCAATCTCATTGTCAAATTTCTCTAATTGCTGTCGGTACTCGCCCTGCAAAAGCACCATCAAGTTCTTAGAGCAAACATTGAGTTTGCTTTCCCAGTTTGTTTTGAGATCATTAGAAATGTGATCCAATATAGGGAATATTTGGATTCTCAGTCTACTAGGATTGATATCCTCTTTGATGTACCTTTCCAAAGATTGTATTTTGTAAGAGTCCAGGGCTTATTACGCATGCACCAATGGCGTGTTGCCGCAATAGGAAATACGTGCCAACTGAGCATGCGCCAAAGACGCCTCAGTGCGCCAACCCACACCTGCGCAGAAGACCTGATGGAAAAAGGCAGGAAAATGCCCAGGAGGTGCACAGGAAGTGACCTCAACCTGATGGAAAAAGACGGGAAAATGCCCAGGAGGTGCACAGGAAGTGACCTCAAACTTCCCTATATAAGCCCAGCCCAGACACTGCTAAATTAATGGATTATCTTCAGTCCCCCCTTGTTCCTGTGCTAGTGTGTGATCTGTCTGAACTTATTGTGACCTGGAAACCTATTTGACTATTCTTGATTGCTGCTTGCCATTGACCTCGGATTTGTACCTTGAACATTCTACTTCTTTGCCCCTTTTGTACTCAGCTACCAGATTGGAACCAACCCCGGCTTGGATCTTGACCATTCTTCTTCTGATTATCCCTTTTATACTTCATTGCCAAACTGGACTTGACCTCGGCTTGGATCTTGGACTAAGGCTTGCACGGTGCTCCGCACCCCTGGCACCTGTGCCACTCGGTGTCCACCAAGTCTCTGTCTCCATCTCCAGAGGCTTCAAGACCCGAGGTGCAAGGGAGGACTGCTTACTACTTTGGTCTCACCTCAGGTACGTGGCCCTCATGACATATGTGCCAATGCAAGGCCGATTTTTTTCTCCAACAGTTTGGTGAGACTAAAAAAGAGAGAAGAGGGCGCATGCGCGGCGGCTCCATGAACGGTCGCATGTTTTGAGAGCTCCGCTCCAGCCTGCACTCTCTGCCACAGCTACCAGAAGCGGAGGATTTTGCCGATCGGGCCCCCACACTTCTCCCCTTAGACCCGAGGGACCCCCCGCATGATCGGGGGCACAGCTAGATGGGACTTATCCTGGCATCTTAGTCCCGGTCCTCCGATCGAGGCAGTCGCCAACCCTGCACGAGGCCCAGCACAGAATCCGGAGGAATCCATGGCAGATTCACCAGCTCAAGACTCGCACACAGAGGGGTCGCTTCTCCCAACAGTGAGTAACCTACAGGACATGTTATTATCCCCCACAAACACAGAATCTTTGATTGGCAGGACATTAGATGGTCCCCCCCTCACTCCAATGGATGATTTCAATACCCCGGACCATCTAGGAGCTAACACCGGATCCCCCTTCTCTATCCCCACAGACTTCTCATCTCTAATGGATACATTCTCCAAAATGCTCTCCAGAGGTCTCGCTCACACTGCCTCACAAATGACATCCACAATACAGGCTGACCTGCATCACCTGGAAGCCAGAATTGAGGCGATCGAAGCTAAGACTGATCAAACTGTTGCCATTGCCAATCAGAATACGGACAGGATCCATGATCTACATGAACATCTAGACATAGCGTTCTCAAAACTTGACGATCTCGAAAATAGATTGCGCAGATATAACTTCAGACTGAGAGGCCTTCCTGAGTCATTCAAGGAAACCGACAAAATAGTTCGCTCAGTCATCAAAAATCTGATTCCTGACATTCCAGAATACAAGCTGGAATTGGACCGAGCACATAGGGCCCTCCAACCTCCTCTCAAAGACAGTCTGCCCAGAGACATAGTGGTGAAACCCCATTTTTTCAGAGTTAAAGAGGAGGTCATGCATAAAGCCAGGGAAGCAGAAAACCTCTCCATACAAGGACATCCCATTCAAATATTTGCTGATCTCTCTCCTTACACAAAACAAAAATGGAGATCCTTAAAACCACTCTTGCAAATCCTGTCTCAAAAATTGATCACTTATAGATGGTCGTTTCCCTTTTGCCTAAACTTTGCCTACTTAAACAAATCTTACAGCTTCATGAATTTCATCGATGGAGAACGTCTGATGCTTCAACTGGGCCTCATATCCCACTCTCCTCCTTCTGCTCCAGCACTGGACCCCAGGACCCCAATCTCTGTGAAAAGACCTCCCCCCACGAGCCCCATTAAACCCTTGTGGTATAAGCAACAAGCTAAGAGATCTAAAGATGGTCGCCCACCTTAACGAGAATTCTGCAATCAACCCTTTATACCTTCTCTGAGACTTCACCGACAGGTCTTGGGTCATTGACTCTCCACATCACCCTTACCCTCCCTGCAGGGTTTGGATCTGACCCACGTCTTATGGTGCAATAATTCCAATTTTTCCCACATTCCTAATATTTTGCTCTGGACTGTCTGCCAACCCCTTTATACGTGGGTTTTTTTTTCCCTTTTCTTTTTCTCCTCCAATTTTTCTTGGCGGAATGGCTGGAGCGGCCGCACTTCGCCTCCACCTGTCTTGGAGTGGCGCTTTTCCCCCACTCGGAGACTGCACGACAACCCCCCTGTTTGAGGTTCCTTTTTTGGGAAAAACTTGCGGGGGTGGCATGATGCCCCTCCCTCCTGCAAGGGAACTTGGGTTATACATAAGTTGCATTATTAATGCTTGTTTTATAGTTATGCTCAGTATTCTTGACATGTCATGTCTCTCTTCCTCAGGTACGGCTTCCTCTTCCTCCCCTCTTCTCCTTTCTCACCTTTCCCTAGGGTCATTCAGATGCTCATCACAACGCCTGCAGTTACATCTTCAAAACTCTCAGGTAACAGAGGTTATGATAGATAACCCACTTCTGAAGGTCAAGGTAAGAACCTATAGGACGATGCGCATGTCCCCCCTCTGATCCATGTATTCTGACACCTGCACATCTCCCCCCCTTTGTGTCACTACCCACAATGTTCAAGGGATAAATTCCCCAGTTAAGAGACAAAAACTTTTTAACCATTATAAATCACAAAAGGTTGCAGTCCTTTTATTACAGGAAACACACTTCCCGTCTTCATACAACCCCTCCTTTTTGCACGGGAACTATCCCCAGTTTTTCCTATCCAAAGCAGACAACAAAACTAAAGGTGTAGCCATATGCTTCGCAAAACACCTGAAATTTTCCCCAACTGATGTCATTCGAGACCAAGCAGACAGATATCTATTAGTAAAAGGCACTATCGAGGGTATCCAGTACTCATTTGTATCATATTACGCCCCAAACAAAGGCCAAGCTTCCTTTTTTTCCTCCATGATGTCCACACTAGGCCCGGAGCTGGAGGGGAAAATAATCATGGGTGGAGACACAAATCTCCCTTTTGATCTCTCCCTTGGCAAATCGTGGCCAGGTCCCTCTCAGTCAAGGAAACCTTCGAAACAGAGTACTAAGATAGCCTCCACATTGTGCTCCCTCGGCCTTGTGGACATTTGGAGAGAATTAAACCCTAGATCCAAAGACTATACACACTATTCTGCTCCCCACCACCTTTATACCAGAATCGATCATATTTTTATCCAATCCCACAACATCCCTTCGCTTCTAGAGCAGTCATCAGAGATACCACCATCTCAGACCACTCCATGGTTCTTTTATATATGCAACATTACCACAACCCCTGCAAAAAATTCATATGGCGCCTTAATGAAGGGCTATTAAGCGACCCGGTCCAATGCACGATCATCGCACAGGAAATTCAAGAATACTTCCACTTAAACGATAATGATGAAGTCTCCCCAGAAACATTGTGGGTGGCCCACAAAGCAGTTATTAGAGGAAAGATTATCCAAATCACCTCACGACTAGGGATGAACTTCGTGTTCGAGTCGAACCCATGTTCGACTCGAACTTCATCTGTTCGCCGTTCGCTGAATTGCGAACGATATGGGCCGTTCGCGCCAAATTCATTTGGCGCGTCACGACCCATAATTCACTGCGGCATCACAATGCATTGCTGGCTGATGATTGGCCAAGCATGCACTATGACCCGCATGCTTGGCCAATCACAGCGCAGTCTGAACAGAGAGCCGTAATTGGCCAAAGCCAAGGAGGATTTGGCCAATTATGGCTCAGGGGATTTAGTACATGCCCCACACTATATAAGGCCGCCTGCACGGCGGCCCTGTGTAGTGTGTGTTCCGGTGTTGAAAGAGATAGACAGAGAGACAGTGTCATTTTATTTAAGTTAGATAGATTAGGTAGGACAGTCAGTGAGTTAGCTGCACTTGTATTGTGTATATATATGCATCCCAGGTGTTGTGTGTATGTATGTATATATATATATATATATATATATATATATATATATATATATATACACACTGTATTCAGTTTAGCTAGATCTGTTCCTGTTATCTTCCTACTGACAGGCAGGCTTGTCTTGTTACAGTATTTACAGCTACCTGAAGAAAATTGCTGGTGTTCTTTTGATCCTATTAGTACCAGTCAGGCAGCTAGACTATTTACAGTTAGTGTAGTGCGTCCTCCTCACAGTGTTCAGCTAAAACTACAAAATAGTGTAGTGCGACCTGTGCACAGTGTTCAGCTAAAGCTACAAGTTAGTGTAGTGCGTCCTCCTCACAGTGTTCAGCTAAAACTACAAATTAGTGTAGTGCGACCTCTGCACAGTGTTCAGCTAAAGCTACAAGTTAGTATAGTCCGTCCTCCTCACAGTGTTCAGCTAAAACTACAAGTCAGTGTAGTGTGACCTCTGCACAGTGTTCAGCTAAAGCTACAAGTTAGTGTAGTGCATCCTCCACACAGTGTTCAGCTAAAGCTACAAGTTAGTGTAGTGTATCCTCCTCACAGTGTTCAGCTAAAGCTACAAGTTAGTGTAGTGCGGCCTCTGAACAGTGTTCAGCTAAAACTACAAGTTAGTGTAGTGCGACCTCTGCACAGTGTTCAGCTAAAGCTACAAGTTAGTGTAGTGCGTCCTCTGAACAGTGTTCAGCTAAAACTACAAGTTAGTGTAGTGCGACCTCTGCACGGTGTTCAGCTAAAGCTACAAGTTAGTGTAGTGCGTCCTCTGAACAGTGTTCAGCTAAAACTACAAGTTAGTGTAGTGCGACCTCTGCACAGTGTTCAGCTAAAGCTACAAGTTAGTGTAGTGCGTCCTCTGAACAGTGTTCAGCTAAAACTACAAGTTAGTGTAGTGCGACCTCTGCACAGTGTTCAGCTAAAGCTACACGTTAGTGTAGTGCGTTCTCCTCACAGTGTTCAGCTAAAACTACAAGTTAATGTAGTGCGACCTCTGCACAGTGTTCAGCTAAAGCTACAAGTTAGTGTAGTGTGTCCTCCTCACAGTGTTCAGCTAAAACTACAAGTTAGTGTAGTGCGGCCTCTGCACAGTGTTCAGCTAAAGCTACAAGTAAGTGTAGTGCGTCCTCCTCACAGTGTTCGGCTAAAACTACAAGTTAGTGTAGTGTGACCTCTGCACAGTGTTCAGCTAAAGCTACAAGTTAGTGTAGTGCGTCCTCCTCACAGTGTTTAGCTAAAACTACAAGTTAGTGTAGTGTGACCTCTGCACAGTGTTCAGCTAAAGCTACAAGTTAGTGTAGTGCGTCCTCTGAACAGTGTTCAGCTAAAACTACAAGTTAGTGTAGTGCGACCTCTGCACGGTGTTCAGCTAAAGCTACAAGTTAGTGTAGTGCGTCCTCTGAACAGTGTTCAGCTAAAACTACAAGTTAGTGTAGTGCGACCTCTACACAGTGTTCAGTTAAAGCTACAAGTTAGTGTAGTGCGTCCTCCTCACAGTATTCAGCTAAAACTACAAGTTAGTGTAGTGCGACCTCTGAACAGTGGGAACCCCGAACCATAATTAAAAAAAAAAAATGATGTGGGGGTCCCCCTAAATTCCATACCAGGCTCTTCAGGTCTGGTATGGATTTTAAGGGGAACCCCACGCCAAAAAAAAATAAAAATGGCGTGGGCCCCCCCAAAAATCCATACCAGTCCCTTATCCGAGCACGCAACCTGGCAGGCCGCAGGAAAAGAGGGGGGGATGAGAGAGCGCCCCCCCTCCTGAACTGTACCAGGCTACATGCCCTCAACATTGGGAGGGTGCTTTGGGGTAGCCCCCCAAAACACCTTGTCCCCATGTTGATGAGGACAAGG
Source organism: Aquarana catesbeiana (assembly GCF_042186555.1). NCBI lineage: Eukaryota > Metazoa > Chordata > Amphibia > Anura > Ranidae > Aquarana > Aquarana catesbeiana. Next base: position 176,133,668 of record NC_133334.1, on the reverse strand, counting down.
GCCTCATCCCCACAACCCTGGCCGGTGGTTGTGGGGGTCTGCAGATGGGGGGCTTATCGGAATCTGGAAGCCCCCTTTAACAAGGGGACCCTCAGATCCCGGCCCCCCCCTGTGTGAAATGGTAAGGGGGTACAAGTACCCCTACCATTTCACTAAAAAACTGTCAAAAATGTTAAAAATGACAAGAGACAGTTTTTGACAATTCCTTTATTTAAATGCTTCTTCTTTCTTCTATCTTCCTTCATCTTCTTCTTCTTCTGGTTCTTCCTCCGGCGTTCTCGTCCATCTCCTCCGCGGCGTCTTCTATCTTCTTCTCCACGGGCCGCTCCACACCCATGGCATGGGGGGAGGTTCCCGCTCTTCTCTTCATCCTCTTCTTCTTCATCTTCTTCTCTGCTTCATCTTCTTCTCTTCTTCTCGTCTTCATCTTCTTCTCCGGGCCGCTCCACACCCATGCTGGCATGGAGGGAGGCTCCTGCTGTGTGACGGTGTCTCCTCTTCTGACGGTTCTTAAATAACGGGGGGCGGGGCCACCCGGTGACCCCGCCCCCGTCTGACGCACAGGACATGATGGGACTTCCTTGTGGCATTCCCCGTGATGTCACAGGGAAGTCCCGTCAAGTCACCGTGCGTCAGAGGGGGGCGGGGTCACCGGGTGGCCCCACCCCCCATTATTTAAGAACCGTCAGATGAGGAGACGCCGTCACACAGCGGGAGCCTCCCTCCATGCCAGCATGGGTGCGGAGTGGCCCGGAGAAGAAAATGAAGAAGAAAGGAAGATGAAGAAGAGAAGAAGATGAAGAGAAGAGCGGGAGCCTCCCTCCATGCCATGGGTGCGGAGCGGCCCAAGGAGAAGAAAATAGAAGACGCCGCGGAGAAGATGCTGGACAAGAACGCCGGAGGAAGAACCAGAAGAGCCAGAAGAACCAGAAGAAGAAGAAGAAGATGAAGGAAGATAGAAGAAAGAAGAAGCATTTAAATAAAGGAATTGTCAAAAACTGTCTCTTGTAATTTTTAACATTTTTGACAGTTTTTTAGTGAAATGGTAGGGGTACCCCCTTACCATTTCACACAGGGGGGGTGCCGGGATCTGGGGGTCCCCTTGTTAAAGGGGGCTTCCAGATTCCGATAAGCCCCCCGCCCACAGACCCCCACAACCACCGGCCAGGGTTGTGGGGATGAGGCCCTTGTCCTCATCAACATGGGGACAAGGTGTTTTGGGGGCTACCCCAAAGCACCCTCCCAATATTGAGGGCATGTGGCCTGGTACGGTTCAGGAGGGGGGGGGCGCTCTCTCGTCCCCCCCTCTTTTCCTGCGGCCTGCCAGGTTGCATGCTCAGATAAGGGTCTGGTATGGAATTTAGGGGGACCCCCACGTCATTTTTTTTTTAAATTTTGGCTGGGGTTCCCCTTAATATCCATACCAGACCTGAAGGGCCTGGTATGGAATTTAGGGGGACTCCCATGTCGTTTTTTTTTTTTTAATTTTGGTTCGGGGTTCCCCTGTGGGGAATTCCCATGCCGTTTTTTATCAATGAACTTCTATGTGTATTGTCGGACCGGCAACGCAATAGCCGCGACTAGTTTTAAATGGCTTTTTTCCTTTCAAATGTCATTTTGCTGTCAGACTGTTCTAAACACGGGAAACATGTGCCCCTTTACAGGCATACTATAGACACCCCCCAGGTACGAAATTTAAAGGGATATTACACTTTTATTGTTTGACTTTAAGCATTATTAAAATCACTGCTCCTGAAAAAACGGACGTTTTTAAAACTTTTTTTGCATTGATCCATGTCCCCTGGGGCAGGACCCAGGTCCCCAAACACTTTTTATGACAATAACTTGCATATAAGCCTTTAAAATTAGCACTTTTGATTATTCATGTTTGTGTCCCATAGACTTTAACGGTGTTCGCGTGTTCGAACGAACTTTTTTCCTGTTCGCATGTTCTGGTGCGAACCGAACAGGGGGGTGTTCGGCTCATCCCTAGTGTTCAGCTAAAACTACAAGTTAGTGTAGTGCGAGCTCTGCAGTGTTCCCCTAAAGCTACCTGTAGAAGGTTGGTGGTGTTTTCCTGATCCTATCACTACCGCAGGCAGCTAAATAAGCTACAAGTTATTTTTTGGCGAACTCTGCACAGTGTTCACCTAAAGCTACCTGTAGAAGGTTGGTGGTGTTTTCCTGATCCTATCACTACCGCAGGCAGCTAAATAAGCTACAAGTTAGTTTTTTGCGAGCTCTGCACAGTGTTCACCTAAAGCTACCTGTAGAAGGTTGGTGGTGTTTTCCTGATCCTATCACTACCGCAGGCAGCTAAATAAGCTACAAGTTAGTTTTTTACGAGCTCTGCACAGTGTTCCCCTAAAGCTACCTGTAGAAGGTTGGTGGCGTTTTCCTGATCCTATCATTACCGCAGGCAGCTAAATAAGCTACTAGTTAGCTTTTTGTGAGCTCTGCACAGTGTTCAGCTGAAGCTACCTGTAGAAGGTTGGTGGTGTTCTCATACTACAGGCAGGCAGGTGATTTTGCTAGCTGCAGTATTAGTATATATATATCCCAGCTTAGTGCAGCTACGGGCCATTAGTATGTCTGGAAGGCCAACAAGGAGAGGCAGACAGTCACAAGCCAATAAAAGAGGGCAAGCAGGCTCTGTGTCTAGAGGCAACAGTGCTGGTCGTGGTGACGGTGCATCCTCATCAGCACGTGGCCACGGGACACGCTTGGCCTTTTTTTCGGCAGCTGGCCGTGTTAAGACGCAACATGCGGAAGACTTGGTCGAGTGGATGACCAAGCCGTCCTCATCCTCCTCATCCTCTCTCACCCATGCTCAGGGTACTTTGGCAAAGCAGCTGCCAACGCGGCCTCTTCCCTCGGCTCAATGGCATCAGTGACTCCTTCCCTAGCCCCACCATGTCCTCCTGAGGAGTCCCTCCAACTGGGTGACTCTGCTGGCAGCTGGGAAGGATGCAGGACAAGGTGCAGTAGTGTTGGAGGTTGTTCCGCCACCACGCCTCCAAAATGCCACTACTAATGATTGTGACACACCTCTCTCCTCCACCCCTCCTCTTCTTCTTCCTCCATGGCCTCTTCTTGTGCTTTGTCCTCGGAACCAGCGGTGCTTCGTAGCCGTTCAAGGGGCTACGCAAGTATGCAGGCCAAAAGATGCCATGTGGTGCTTGAGCTGGTGTGCTTGGGGGACAGGAGCCACACTGGGACAGAGGTTCTGTCAGCTCTGCAGGGGCAGGTTCAGAGGTGGTTGATGCCACGCCAACTTAAGGCAGGAATGGTGGTTTGCAACAATGGCACCAACCTCCTCTCTGCCCTCTGACAGGGACAAATGACCCATGTGCCCTGTTTGGCTCATGTCCTTAACTTGGTGGTGCAGCAGTTCTTGGGCAGGTACCCGGGCTTACAAGATGTCCAGAGGCAGGCCAGGAAAGTCTGTGTGCATTTCTGCTGGTCATATAATGCCAGTGCTCGGCTTGCAGACCTCCAAAAGGAGTTTAACCTGCCCAAGAACCGCCTACTCTGTGACATGACCACCAGGTGGAACTCAACGTTGGCCATGCTGCAGCGGCTGCACACGCAGCAGAGGGCCATCAATGAGTACCTGTGCGACTATGGCACCAGGACAGGGTCAGGGGAGCTTGTTTTTTTTTCCCCACGCCAGTGGGCCATGATCAGGGATGCATGCACTGTCCTGTCACCATTTGAGGAGGCCACGAGGATGGTGAGCAGTGACAGTGCATGCATGAGTGACACTGTGCCCCTTGTTCACCTGTTGGAGCACACGCTGCATGGAATAATGGACAGGGCACTTGAGGCAGAACAGAGGCAGGAAGAGGAGGACTTCCTTAGCTCTCAAGGCCCCCTTTATCCAAAAAGTGTTCCTGCATGCCGCCGATCACACAGGAAGAAGACGAGGAGGAGGAGGAGGATTGTGTCAGTATGGAGGTGGAGCCTGGCACTCAGCATCAGCAGCAGTCTTTAAGAGATCAGTCCCAAGAAACACATGGACTTGTACGTGGCTGGGAGGAGGTGGCTGCGAATGTCATCCTTAGTGACCCAGAGGACTCCGGACTGAATGCCTCAGCAAACCTACACTGCATGGCCTCCCTGATCCTGCAAAGCCTGCGTAAGGATCCTCGTATTCGTGGTATCAAGGAGAAGGACCAATACTGGCTGGCAACCCTCCTTGATCCACGTTACAAGGGTAAGGTTGCGGACCTTATCTTGCCGTCGCAGAGGAAGCAGAGGATGAAACATCTTCGGGAGGCCTCGCAGAAAGGTCTGTGCAACGCGTTTCCAGAGACTGGGAGGTTACAAACTCCTGTTTCTGGACAACGTGTTGCTGAGGCTTCGGTCAGTCAAAGAAGGAGCGGTGGAGAAGGTGGCCGTCTGACTGATGCGTTCAGACAATTTTTTAGTCCACAGCCCCAAGGTATGATCGGTTCCAGCAACCATCGCCAGCGTCTGTTTTACATGGTGCAGGAATACCTAGGGGCAAGATCTGACTTGGACACCTTTCCCACCGAAAATCCTCTGGGTTACTGGGTCTTGAGGATGGATCACTGGCCTGAGCTTGCACAGTATGCAATTGAGTTACTGGCCTGTCCTGCATCCAGCGTTCTTTTGGAACGCACATTCAGTGCTGCTGGAGGCTTTGTAACCGATCACAGGGTGCGTTTGTCCACTGACTCGGTCGATCAACTGACCTTCATAAAAATGAATCGGTCTTGGATCACCACCAGCTACCAAGCACCTGATGCTGATGCAACCGAATAATTATTTTTGAAATCTCAGATCCCTTCAAAGACTGCCTATGCTGATGCTGAGTGACTATCCTGAGTAATTATCCTCTTCCTCAATGATCACACTGATAGCTTGTAAGAACATTTTTGGTTCTGGGCGCCGCCACCAGTGCCTAAGGCCCAATTTTTCAGCCCCTGTTTAACAGGGGCGTGTAATTACAATTTTTGATCCAATTCTTTGCAGCAGGGCTCGTTCCTGCGTTCCAACTAGAGTATCTGTGAGGGGTTGCAGTGTTGTGGCACCAGCACCAGTGCTTAAGGCCCAATTTTTCAGCCCCTGTTTAACAGGGGCATGTAATTACAATTTTTGATGCAATTCTTTGCAGCAGGGCTCATTCCTGCGTTCCAACTAGAGTATCTGTGAGGGGTTGCAGTGTTTGTGGCACCAGCACCTAAGGCCCAATTTTTCAACCCCTGTTCAACAGGGGCATGTAATTATAATTCTTGATCTAATATTTCACAGCAGGGCCCATTTCTGCGCCCACCAAGAGCGAATGAGGACTTACAGTGCTGTGGCACCAGCACCAGTGCCTAAGGCCCAATTTTTCAACCCCCTGTTTAACAGGAGCATGTAATTACAATTTTTGATGCAATACTTTGCAGCAGGGCTCATTCCTGCGTTCCAACTAGAGTATCTGTGAGGGGTTGCAGTGTTTGTGGCACCAGCGCCAGTGCCTAAGGCCCAATTTTTCTGCCCCTGTTTAACAGGGGCATGTAATTACAATTCTTGATCTAATATTTCACAGCAGAGCCCTGTGAGGGCTTACAGTGTTGTGGCCACAACAACACCTAAGGCCCAAATTTCTGCTGAGTATATAGGGCAGGCCCCTACTTTCAAACATTCAACTTACAAATGACTCCTACTTGCAAACGAAAGGAGACGACAGGAAGTGAGATGAAATCTACCCCTAGGAAGGGAAATTCTCTCCTGTAAGAGTTAATATGGGAAAAACATTTCTCCTTTCCACTGATGCTTTATCATCAATCCTTGTTTCACAAAAAAACCCAAATTTTCAAAAAACATTTGTCATTGGGACAAAAAGTGAGGTGAAATCTTCTGAAGAGGAGCACAGACAGCAAAACAAATGTCACAGGGGTGATAACCCTTCCCTATGTTTTCCAAAAAGCTTAAAATAGATTTTTTGGCTGGAGCTAAACATGTTCAAAATGTACCAGTTCAAAATTACAAACAGATTCTACTTAACAACAAACCTACAGTCCCTGTCTTGTTTCCACCGCCTGTATACTGCTGTTCAGAGTACAGAGCCTGTATACTGCTGTTTCCTTTTTTAATTTGGGTCCGGGGTTCCCCTTAATATCCATACAAGACTCAAAGGGCCTGGTTATTGGACTGGGGGGAACCCATGCCATTTGTCTCACTGATTTTCATCCATATTGCCAGGAGTCAGGACCCGACATTACATTAAAGCCGCAAGCAGTTTTAAATTACTTTTTTTCCTTTAAAAAATGACATTTTGTGCAGGGACTGTTCTAAGCACGGGAAACACGCGCTACTTTACAGGCATACTATAGACACCCCCCAGGTATGATATTTAAAGGAATATTTCACTTTTTTTTTTTTTTTTTACTTCAAGCATCATTAAAATCACTGCTCCCAAAAAAACGGCCATTTTTAAAAGTTTTTTTTTGCATTGATACATGTCCCCTGGGGCAGGACCCAGGTCCCCAAACCCTTTTTAGGACAATACCATGCAAATTAGCCTTTAAAATGAGCACTTTTGATTTCAAACGTTCGAGTCCTATAGACGTCAATGGGGTTCTAATGTTCGTGCAAATTTTCGGTCCATTCGCAGGTTCTGGTGCGAACCGAACCGGGGGTGTTCGGCTCATCCCTACTCACGACTTAAAAAAGAACGTAAAGTAGACATCAGCAACCTTCACAGGGAATTCCAATCATTAAGCAAAGCCCATAAACGGAACCCCACTAGGGAATCTCTGGAGTCCCTGGAATCGACTCGGACGTCCCTAAATCTTGCACTTACCACTGAGGCTAAGAAAACCCTAAGATGGTCAGGAGCTCGATTCTATTACCAGGCTGACAAAATTGGAGCCAAATTAGCAGCAAAACTTTCCCTACAGACTCGTTTTCACACCTTTCCTAAAATACAAGCTCGAACGGGGGAACTTACACAAAACCCACGCCGCATCATGGAAACATTCCATGATTTCTACATCTCGTTATATAAAAATGAGCATTCAGGTACCCAACCTCCCATAGCAGAATTCCTGAACAATGTTTCTCTCCCAAAACTATCCTCTGAACATTCTGACCTCTTAGATAACCCGATTTTAGAATCGGAAGTCCTCGGGGTGATAAAACAGCTTAAACAAAATTCAGCCCCAGGACCAGATGGCTTTTTGGTCGGTTACTACAAAAAATTTGCCACTACCTTAGTTCCTTATATGGTCAAATTCTTCAACTCTCTCAGGTCTGGTTCTCCCCTGGATAAAGCCCTAAACCTGGCTTTCATATCGGTCATACCTAAACCTGGCAAAGATACTTTCTTGGTCTTTAATTATCGTCCTATCTCCTTAATCAACAACGACCTAAAAATCTTAACAAAAATTTTGTCTAACAGACTTGCATCCTGCATAGCTCTTTATATTCATAGGGACCAAGCGGGCTTTATCCCGGGGAGACAAGGACCTGACCAGATAAGAAGAGCAGTTGACATCATATCCCTCCTTAATTCCCATTGGGATGGAGGACCCCAGCAAGAAGGATTCTTGTTATCGATTGACCTACAAAAAGCTTTTGATACAGTAACCTGGCCACACCTATTTAGTGTCCTTGAGAGGTGGGGCTTTGGCCCTCACTTTCTGGGTACATTACAAGCCCTGTATTCTGGCCCAAGTGCACAGGTCAGACTCCAGGGCTTCTACTCTGAACCCCTCGTTATAGAAAAGGGCATCAGACAAGGCTGCCCACTTTCCCCCCTCCTTTTCACTATAGCAATAGAGACCTTGGCCATTGCAATCAGAACCCATCCTGACATTAAGGGAGTGGTTTGCGGTAAACAAGAACACAGATGCGCTCTGTTCGCCGATGACTTGCTATTATTTGTTAGTTCCCCACTGATCTCAACCCCCAACATTTTCTCCCTGCTTGACAAATTCGGCGAAATCTCTGGCCTCCGCGTTAATGTCTCCAAATCATTAGCACTAAATATCACTGTTCCCCCCAATCTACTAAGTAACCTACAAAACCATTTCCCATTCAGCTCAACGTCCATTCCTTATTTAGGGGTCAATCTCTCCTCTAGTATAGATTCCTTATACTCTTCTAATTACCCGGCCATCTTCCGTAAACTGTCTTCAGATCTTACCAACTGGGCTAAGCATTACCTTTCCTGGCTAGGCCGTTTTAATGCAATCAAAATGACCCTACTCCCTCGCCTACTTTACTTATTTAGGTCTTTACCTATCCCTATCCGGAAGTCACAGGTACATACATTGCAATCCAAAATTCTTCAATTTATTTGGGGACCAAAGGGAAGAAGATGCTCTAAAAACATTCTATTTAGGCTTAAATCGCAAGGGGGTTTTGCCCTACCTAACATTTGGTGGTACTACCAAGCCGCTCAGCTGGCCCAGATCTCCACTGTCTATTCCCGGGGTCCAAAACCTGATTGGGTCTCCATGGAACGTCAAGCGGTCCCTCTCCATACTATTGACTTCTTAATATGGTCCCCAGCTAAGCTTAGACCCCCCATTTTAGCTCCCACTCTTTCCCACTCATTGGCTCTGTGTGATCAATTACATAAAAACCCCTCCCTGATCTCAACACTTCGACCCCTAACACATATATTTCATAATCCCGACTTTCCGCTGGGAATGAACATTTTAGCATTTAGTTCGTGGTTTAATAAAGGTTTACTTAGAATTGGAAACTATTTCACTCCCACAGGCCCCATATCTATTGCATTTTGCTCCAGTAAACTTGAGATGCCACCCACTGAACAATTCAGATATACACAAATACTACACTTCCTACATTCCATTTGGCCAAATAAATCAGAACCTCCTCGGGTCACGACCTATGAATCATGGTGCTCGGATATTGTGGATCAGAGGGGCGGGATCTCCATCATTTATTCCTCTCTAGCCTCAGTCACGTCTAAACCTCCCTACGCCCTATCTTGGGAAAAGGACCTTGATTTTTCCTGGGAACAGGACATATGGTTTTCCTGCTTTCAATGCTCCTTCAAGGGTATATTGAATATCTCTCTAATTGAAGCTAGCCTTAAGGTATTAACCCGTTGGTACAGGGTTCCCTCCCTTCTTGCTAAGATTTCCCCGCTGTGCTTCCGAAATTGCAATCATATAGGAACAATGTACCACATTTGGTGGTCCTGTTCACATATTAGGAGCCTATGGAACAAAGTATTCTCACTGATATGCAAAGTAACGACCGTTCAGGTCCCCCAATCACCAGACATAGCTCTTTTTAACCTTAAAGTGAGTAAGGTTGATAAACATACGCAAAAACTGATTGACTTTATCCTATTGGGCACCAAAATAACAATAGCTGCCCGTTGGAAAAAACTACGGTTCCTTTCACAGCGGTGAAGCATAAAATATCCTGGATCATGGAACAGGAGAAGATAGTCAGCATTATACAAGATAAAGCCTGGATTTTTGAACTTACCTGGGATCCCTGGGCCAAATACTGCCACATTACCTTATATCCAGGCGTTCACTCCTCCACTTGATTTGAGCTCTGAATGACCCTATTGAACCTCCCCATTTCCCAATTATTCCTTTCTCTCTTCTTTACTTCCTCTCTTCTAACCTTTGTTTCTCATCTTTTTTTCTCACTGATTTATAGCAGGTTATCTTAGACTTAGCCAATCCTGATTTATCTACTATGTTTCTGCGGTGCAGGGAACAGCAACACTGGAGCTAGGCCTCTTCGGAGTTCCTATTCTCCAGAGCTACTCGTGCTTTCTCTCACACTGTTCCTTACACCTCAGAGTTGTTTCTAGACATGTTTATATTTACATTGCCAGTTTTAAGATTGTAGTATATCCAATTAATATTTGCTTGCACGTCGTGCCTCTTAGTGGAGACCTAGTCTGGTGGCTGGTGAGCCAGGGGGAGAGAGGCCCCTCACCCACAGCATGATCCCTTTAGGGGTGGTTGGGGGTGCTTCCTCTCGCCCGCCTCTCCACGTTTAGCCAATAGCTTAATGACAACATTTCCACACTCATCTGGTTTTACCAATAAGCTTATCATTCTGATCCAGAAACTTGATAGGATATATATGGTTGGCTGATCAAACACTTCCTTCTTAATATGACTGTATATCTCTTAAGGTATTTCAAGACATGTCTCCTATTGTTTTACTGATTACTGGTCCATGTTGACCATTTTGTTTTTGCTTTATTTTTGAATTTTGTGTACCAAACGTTCTCCCTTTCCTTTTTCACTGGAATGTATGCTGCTTTTGTATTTACAAAACTAATAATAAAAATTTATTGAACGAAAAAAGAGAGAAGATAAATCAGATTGAACTTGTTCCTTAACTTGATAATTTGTCTGGATATTGGACATTAGATCCTCCCATTCCCTTCCCTGAAAGTCTCCCATTATGAACACAGGTGAAAAAAGAAAAAGACGGGGGTGTGGCTAACCGCCGAGCAGTACGGAAGCCTGAATACACAGCTCCTGCACCGAACAGCTATCCGAGCCTTTCCATCACTACACTGGACCCCAAAATGCACCCAGCGAACCCCCACACCCTGGGGAACCAGACTGGAACTTCCAGAAAATGGAAAGAGTACAGACAACCAAAGAAATTAACATATTTCTTCACTCTCCTTCTGGGAGAAAAAACCCAAGATGGTGCCTGCGGCGCCTCACAGCACGCAGGAGAACAGCACACAGTCGATTCTTACACAGATCTACCTGATGATGATGAATACAGACAACCAAAGAAATTAACAGATTTCTTCACTCTCCCTCAGGGAGAAAAAACCCAAGATGGCTCCTGCGGCGCCTCACAGCACGCAGGAGAACAGCACACAGTCGATTCTTACACAGATCTACCTGATGATGATGAATCCTCAATATCACCACAGGAAAACGCCTCAAGCTCCCATCCACCATCAGGATCATCTTCCACCTCTAAAAGCCCAGCCAAATTGCGGATGCACCTGGATGCAGCTGCACAGGCTCTGGAGGTAAGGCCTGCATTAGATCATCTGCTCACTCAGACACCCTCAGCCTTTCCTATAGTGGCCTTCCCCACATCTAATCAGCCGGTCATAGATACAATGTTAAAGGAGATGCTGATGTCACTACACAGCTCTCTTCACAATGACATCTCCTCCATGTTCACTGCCTTTAAAGCAGAAATGATACACACAGGACAAAAACTGGGCCTCATTGAAAAACAGATGAGTGCCATGACTGAAACAGTCAGTGATTTAGTAGATGCGCATGATCATACCCGCGAAGAACACTGCTGGGTAAGGGCCAAATTAGTGGACCTCAAGGACCGATCGAGACGCAACAATGTAAAGATCAGAGGCATACCCGAAACTATCCTTCCAACAAACCTGAACTCCTACGTGAGGAAGTTTATCTCAACGCTCCAGCCAGATCTCCCACCGGTTGAAACCATCATTGATCGACTACCGAAACCACCCCATTTACCTGCAGAAGTACCCCGAGACACCCTGATGAGGATACACTTCTTCCACGCCAAAGATATGCTGATTGCTCAGTCCAGACACCTGGAACAACTCCCACCCCCATACGCCAAGCTGCAACTCTTTGCTGATATTTCTCAATATACCCGCCAACAGCGGCGTCAGCTACAGACCATCACAAATCCCCTCAACAATCACAGGATCCCATATCAATGGGGATTCCCAACCAAGCTTCTGGTCACCAAAAACGGGACACGTCACAGCATCCACACGGTGGAAGAAGGCATACAACTACTCCGCACATGGGGCATCATCCCTGAGCTCGATCCTTCAGCCCAGACATCCTATACAGCAAACTCACAAGTGCACAACAAGAGAATGCATTCAAACTTCAACAAATGATCACCAGGTTAGTGATACTACTAAACTAACTTTCATCTACACTCTGTTTCAGTGCCTGCTCTTTGCAGATAGCACATGAACTTTACCCTCACTCTTGACCGGCAGTTCTCTGGTTTACTGCCGACCCCTGCATACCTCACCCCTGCTATAACATACTAACTGTTATTTCCTATTTCTCTCTCTACCTACTCTTATCCCTGAGAGCACAGGATTATCTGAATTCGACCCTTCCTCACAACCGCAACCCTCTCTAACCTGCAAAGTTAACAAGTACCGAGGATCTCCCTGTTGAACACCCCATTCATCCAAGGAACTGTGAGTACTACTGCCCAAGATTCCTACTGTGAAGTCTTGTGTATCCAAGAAACACACTTTACGATTAACGCAGAACCCTTATGCACCAACAAAAATGTTATCCACATCTTTAAAGCCTCAGGCCCAGAAAAAAAAAAAAAGGAGTCATGATAGCTATCAAAAACACATGCCCCTTCACTCTCCACAATAGCTTCATTGACGCCGAGGGCAGATATTTAGCTCTAGACTGCACTCTGAATAACAACAGATATACCATCGTAAAATTCTATGCTCCCAATAAGAAACAAATCAACTTCCTATCCAAACTGATGAAGAAAATCAACCGCTTCAAACAAGGACAACTTATCAACTGTGGAGGTTTTAATATAGTGCTGGACAACTCCATAAACTCTTCCTCCCACTCTAGCAGATTACCCTCTCACCTATGGGTTCCCTCATTAGGTCCAATGACCTGTTGTTGGAGATGTCACCACACCACCGAAAGAGACTATTCATACTTTCCATCCCGCCGTAATTCTTACACACTAATTGACTATTTTCTAGTAGACAAATTGACACTACAGAAGATTTCCTCTTCAGAAATAGCCACCATTACATGGTCAGACCACACGCCAGTCACCATGACCTTAGAAGACTCCCCATCAACCTCCCAAACTCTGATCTGGAGAGCAAATGCTGCAATCCTTAACTCACCGACCCATTCTACCCACATCAGAAAATGCCTAGAAGAATACTTCAACACTAACTCAGGATCTGTACAGGATAACACTGTCCTTTGGAATGCCCATAATGCATTCCTAAGAGGGATTCTCATACAAATTGGTGCTAGAGAAAGGAGAAGGAGATCACAGCATCTAAACCTACTTACTTCCAATATTAAAATTTTAGAAACCCAAAACCAACCTACTCCTGATCTGGTAATCAAAAAAAAAAAACTAGATTCCCTTAGACAAGAATTGAGGTCTCACCTGTTACAATCATTCGAAAAAGCACATACTTACTTTAGAGCAAAACACTACTCCACTGGCAATAAGGCAGGGAAAACTATGGCTAACAGAATCAAAGGGCATTACTCTAAAACAAAAATTGCACATCTCTTTCACCCAGCTACCAAACAAAAACTGATAGATCCACAATCCATTGCAGACGCATTTAGTCATTACTACAACACGCTGCATAATTTAAAAGATGGCACCTCTTTCAAACAACCATCCTTACATGACATAGAATCATTTCTCCATTAAATCAATCTTCCCAAATTGCCCACAGAACAATTATCCGCATTAAACACCCTGTTTACTGCCATAGAGATCAGAAACATAATCTCAGCTCTGCCCTCGAACAAATCTCCCGGTCCTGATGGCCTTACAGGTGAATATTACAAATGATTTGGAACAATTCTAGCACCCTTCCTGACCTCAGTATTCAATGACGCTGTCTTGTCCTCCTCTCTCCCTCCTGAAATGCTAAATGCTCTGATTATTACCCTACCGAAGCCAGGTAAGGAACCTACTTATACACAAAACTTTAGACCCATCTCTCTCCTCAATCTAGACATGAAAATATATGCTAAATTAATAGCCAATAGATTGCTCAATTTAATGCCACTAGTAATCCATAAAGACCAATCAGGCTTCACAAAAGGAAGACAGACAACAGATGCGACATGAAGAATTGTCAACATAATCCACAATGCCGAGTCGACTCGAACGCCTTATCTGCTCCTTTCCTTGGATGCGGAGAAGGCGTTCGATAGAGTCCATTGGGAATATCTGCAGGCTACTCTACGTAAATTTGGTTTCCAGGGAAAATACTATCTGCCATAATGGCTCTGTACTCCTCCCCCTCAGCACAGGTGTACACATCAGAAATGTTATCTAAACCATTTTCCATCACAAATGGCACCCACCAAGGCTGCCCACTCTCACCGATCATTTTTAATTTAGTAATGGAACCCCTGGCAGAACATGTGCGACAAACTTGTAAAATAACTGGTTTTAAAATTGGCAATACAGAGCACAAAATTAATTTATTTCGCAGATGACGTGATAATGATGATCACAAACCCCCGTTCCTCCCTGGCTTCGGTACAAATGCTATTGAAAAGATTTAGCGATGTTTCTTATTACAAGGTTAACGAACATAAATCTTACATACTAGACCTAGGAATGGATGCAGTAACTAGTAACATTCTTAGGAATGTATATCCTTACCCTTGGGCAGACACTGGTATACCCTATCTGGGGATTACACTTACCAAATCCATAAAAGGCCTCTTCACACATAACTACATAGAAGCCAAGCAAATGCTGATCAAAAAACGTCCAAAATTTCCAAATACGAATTCACATGGGCAGGCCGCCTAGCAGCTTTTAAAATGATGGTTCTACCTAAATTGCTGCACATGTTCTGCACACTACCTATTCCGCTCTCATCTTCCTACCTCAACTCCCTCCAATCCATCCTGAGCCAATATGTCTGGCAGGGGAAAAAATCTAGATGTAGCCACTCTAAACTCATTAAACACAGATCTACAGGAGGGATGGGTTACATTGACATGAAAGATTATTACCTAGACACTATCTTATCACAGCTGAGAGAATGGATGCAAACAAAACCCACTACCCTTTGGAGTGACATAGAAAACAAAGAGACACCAGGCCCCAACCTTACTGACTGGTTACTCAGTACTCCCACAAACAATCACCACCTGCAACACTACTCCCCATCTATTCAAGCTTCCATCAAAGCATGGAGAACATTACATCACACCAAATGGTCACAACTCCCGACCACACCCCTTCACATTCCTATCAACACTTTAAAACACCTTACCCCTGACTAGGGATGAGCTTCGAGTTCGAGTCGAACTCATGTTCGGCTCGAACATTGGCTGTTCGCAAGTTCGCCGAACAGCGAACAATTTGGGGTGTTCGCGGCAAATTCGAATGCCGCAGAACACCCTTTAAAAGTCTATGGGAGAAATCAAAAGTGCTAATTTTAAAGGCTTATATGCAAGTTATTGTCATAAAAAGTGTTTGGGGACCTGGGTCCTGCCCCAGGGGACATAGATCAATGCAAAAAAAAAGTTTTAAAAACGGACGTTTTTTCAGGAGCAGTGATTTTAATAATGCTTAAAGTCAAACAATAAAAGTGTAATATCCCTTTAAATTTCGTACCTGGGGGGTGTCTATAGTATGCCTGTAAAGGGGCGCATGTTTCCTGTGTTTAGAACAGTCTGACAGCAAAATGACATTTCGAAGGAAAAATTCCATTTAAAACTACCCGCGGCTATTGCATTGCCGACAATACACATAGAAGTTCATTGATAAAAACGGCATGGGAATTCAACACAGGGAAACCCCGAACCAAAATTTAAAAAAAAAATGACGTGGGAGTCCCCTTAAATTCCATACCAGGCCCTTCAGGTCTGGTATGGATATTAAGGGGAACCCCGGCCAAAATTAAAAAAAAAAATTACGTGGGGTTCCCCCTAAATTCCATACCAGACCCTTCAGGTCTGGTATGGATTTTAAGGGGAACCCTGCGCCAAAAAAAAAAACGGTGTGGGGTCCCCCCAAAAATCCATACCAGACCCTTATCCAAGCACACAACCTGGCAGGCCGCAGGAAAACAGGGGGGGGGCGAGAGTGCGGCCCCCCTCTCCTGAACCGTACCAGGCCACATGCCCTCAACATTGGGAGGGTGCTTTGGGGTAGCCCCCCAAAACACCTTGTCCCCATGTTGATGAGGACAAGAACCTCATCCCCACAACCCTGGCCGGTGGTTGTGGGGGTCTGCGGGCGGGGGGGCTTATCGGAATCTGGAAGCCCCCTTTAACAAGGGAACCCCCAGATCCCGGCCCCCCCCCTGTGTGAAATGGTAAGGGGGTACTTACCCCTACCATTTCACTAAAAAACTGTCAAAAATGTTAAAAATGACAAGAGACAGTTTTTGACAATTCCTTTATTTAAATGCTTCTTCTTTCTTCTATCTTCCTTCATCTTCTTCTGGTTCTTCTGGCTCTTCTGGTTTTTCCTCCGGCGTTCTCGTCCAGCATCTCCTCCGCAGCGTCTTCTATCTTCTTCTCCTCGGGCCGCTCCGAACCCATGGCATGGGGGGAGGCTCCCGCTCTTCTCTTCATCTTCTTCTTCATCCTCTTCTCTTCTTCCTTCTTCTCTTCTTCATTTTCTTCTCCGGGCCGCTCCGCATCCATGCTGACATGGAGGGAGGCTCCCGCTGTGTGACGGCGTCTCCTCGTCTGACGGTTCTTAAATAATGGGGGGCGGGCCACCCGGTGACCCCGCCCCTTCTGACGCACGGGACATGACGGGACTTCCCTGTGGCATTCCCCGTGACGTCACAGGGAAGTCCCGTCAAGTCACCGTGCGTCAGAGGGGGGCGGGGTCACCGAGTGGCCCCGCCCCCCGTTATTTAAGAACCATCAGACGAGGAGACTCCGTCACACAGCGGGAGCCTCCCTCCATGCCAGCATGGGTGCGGAGCGGCCCGGAGAAGAAAATGAAGAAGAGAAGAAGGAAGAAGAGAAGAGGATGAAGAAGAAGATGAAGAGAAGAGCGGGAGCCTCCCCCCATGCCATGGGTGCGGAGCGGCCGGGGAGAAGAAGATAGAAGACGCCGTGGAGGAGATGCTGGACGAGAACGCCGGAGGAAGAACCAGAAGAGCCAGAAGAACCAGAAGAAGAAGAAGATGAAGGAAGATAGAAGAAAGAAGAAGCATTTAAATAAAGGAATTGTCAAAAACTGTCTCTTGTCATTTTTAACATTTTTGACAGTTTTTTAGTGAAATGGTAGGGGTAAGTACCCCCTTACCATTTCACACAGGGGGGGCCGGGATCTGGGGGTTCCCTTGTTAAAGGGGGCTTCCAGATTCCGATAAGCCCCCCGCCCGCAGACCCCCACAACCACCGGCCAGGGTTGTGGGGATGAGGCCCTTGTCCTCATCAACATGGGGACAAGGTGTTTTGGGGGGCTACCCCAAAGCACCCTCCCAATGTTGAGGGCATGTGGCCTGGTACGGTTCAGGAGAGGGGGGCCGCACTCTCGCCCCCCCTGTTTTCCTGCGGCCTGCCAGGTTGCGTGCTTGGATAAGGGTCTGGTATGGATTTTTGGGGGGACCCCACACCGTTTTTTTTTTTTTTTTTGACGCAGGGTTCCCCTTAAAATCCATACCAGACCTGAAGGGTCTGGTATGGAATTTAGGGGGAACCCCACGTCATTGTTTTTTTAAATTTTGGCCGGGGTTCCCCTTAATATCCATACCAGACCTGAAGGGCCTGGTATGGAATTTAGGGGGACTTCCATGTCATTTTTTTTTTTTAATTTTGGTTCGGGGTTTCCCTGTGTTGAATTCCCATGCCGTTTTTATCAATGAACTTCTATGTGTATTGTCGGCAATGCAACAGCCGCGGGTAGTTTTCAATGGAATTTTTCCTTCGAAATGTCATTTTGCTGTCAGACTGTTCTAAACACGGGAAATATGCGCCCCTTTACAGGCATACTATAGACACCCCCAGGTACGAAATTTAAAGGGATATTACACTTTTATTGTTTGACTTTCAGCATTATTAAAATCACTGCTCCTGAAAAAACGGCCGTTTTTAAAACTTTATTTTGCATGGATCCATGTCCCCTGGGGCAGGACCCGGGTCCCCAAACACTTTTTATGACAATAACTTGCATATAAGCCTTTAAAATTAGCACTTTTGATTATTCATGTTCGTGTCCCATAGACTTTAACGGTGTTCGCGCGAACTTTTTTCCTGTTCGTATGTTCTGGTGCGAACCAAACAGGGGGGTGTTCGGCTCATCCCTACCCCTGACTTAACCCTCCCGCACTAGATCACTGAACAGATCTCATACACTCAGGAACTCCATAACATAACGACTAACAAATCTTTCCCACAAGTCCAAAAAGACTACAATGCACCCACCAAAGATTTCTTTACTTACCATAGACTGCAAAAATGCCTTGCAGCCCGCTCCTCCCTAGAAGGAGCATTACCCCGAAACTGTGGGACTATTTCTTCTCAGACAACCCCAAACCCAACGGGGACTCCCTCATTTACTTACTTCTGCAAGAAAAAAAACACATTTCATAAATTCAAGCCCCTCCTTGATTGGGAAACAGATTTAAAACTACAATTTTCTGACCAACAATGGCTAACAGCAATCAACTCTGTTTATAAAGCAACATCTTGCACCTCTTGATGGAAGCTTACACAGAAAACACTAATGAGATGGTACTTAACACCACACAGAATTGCCAAGTTTCACAAACATACCTCACACGAATGCTGGAGGGACTGTGGCCAAACCGGCATGCTCCTACACATTCTATGGTCATGCCCTCACATACAACAGCTCTGGATGGATGTACAGGGCATACTGCAAGATATTCTACACTTTTCTGTCACATTAACTCCACAGTTAGCTATCCTCAACTTAAACATTGATGAGCTACCACCATACATCAGACTGGTGACCACGCATATTCTCCTGGCAACAAAACTTCTCCTCACAAGAAAATGGAAATCCAATATCATTCCCCAGCGGGCGGAGGTGGTCAATTTAGTACAAACACATTTTACATATGAAACTCTCCTTTCACGTGGGACACACAAACACTACAAAACACTAGATCTATGGAATCCTTGGTACAATTGGTACACTGAGAAATATAATCTGTGATAGTCATATTTCGCTCTACAACAGAATATTGCTGCTCTCTTCCTCCTTTCCCCCCATGTCCCTACTTCCTCACCCTTGCCCCATCCTACCCTCACCCCTTCCCTCCCTCCCAGGTTCTCAATTTTATACTCTGATACGACTATGTTTGTTACCTGTTCTTTCATAATTCTTACTTTAAACTGGAACACACACAAAATGTTTAGACACATTTTAATTAACTCATGGTTCAGTAACGTTTGTACAATATGTCATTATGCATACAGCCTAATACTTTCATATCTCTGTGACTGCATAACATGTAACCTGTGAAAACTAAATTTTTTTCAATAAAAATCTATTGTAGAAAAAAAAAAGAAAAAGACAATTTACTACCTAGGAGATTAAATTATGAGAAACCATACTGGTGTGCAATAATACTGCCAACATCCTACATAATATTTAGAGAAAATTATCTGCAACAAAGTGCATATAGGGGACGCCCCTTTGGATTTTATAGGCAGAGACAAAATAGAGAAAGTATTAACCATAAAAGGCAACAACAGTGCCAACTTTATTGATATACAAAAATGGAATAAAAATGTCTAAAAGACAAGACAGACGTATACAATCAATATTAAGTATAGGTTTGGAAAATAATAATGACAAAGACATATAGAGCATACATGAATATTATCACCCAATGCCAGCAACCCCGAACCATCACCTATATGAGGTAGATCTGGTGGGGGTAGGTGGCTGATGCATATTTCCCAACATGTTTCGGAGAGGACCGTAGTCACATTGGTATATTCCTTCTTCAGGGGAATTGTTTTACATACAGATGGGTGGAGGATAAATATTTCTTGTCTCTAGAACATAGATGTGAACATCAATGAGTAACATAGCAAAGAAACAGAACCATATAAATGGTCTATTTTATAGCCATCGTTTGTATCACAGAAAATCATCAAAAAAATAATAATAATCATAATACTTACAAAATAAAGCTCATGTCATAGGGAAAAGACAAGCAGAGAAAAATATGTCAACGTGCTGGTTGTAGGGGTCCACGGGTGACAGAAGGGACGCCAAAAGATAACACGCAGAGCCGCAAGGGCACCTTCACAAGGTACGCCTGATCCACCCTGTAGCGAACAATGTCAGCGTTAGGGGGAAAGAGATTGCACATAGAGAGAGGCCAAAGAGAGCATGTAATTAAAGAGGATCCATAGGTATATATAAACTGACCCTATTAAGGTGTCAGTTGGGTGAAGGACACACAAGGTTCATACCTGAATTAAGATGGTAATCAGAGACAATTACTGCTGACAGTCTAATGTCCATCAGGTAAAAAAGTTGAATCAAGACTATCTGCTGCTGACAAAGATGTTGGATAGAGAGTATCTGCTACTGACAAACCGGTGTCTGCCACTGTGTTGGTATAAGACATCCAGATATAAGCCAGAGCAGCAGCTATATATAGGGAAGTGTAACACTGAGAAAAATTGCTAAATGCAGCACAGCTGTGTATGTATTCAGCTGAAGAGATTAGAGTGGAGGGTGTGTGGAAACTGGCCAATCACAGGCAAACCTCGGGGCCGTCCCGGCCGCCGCGTAATCACGCCTGACAGGCGGGGACATTTCCCGAGGGGCGTACCTCAGGCACAGGGGCGCGCGGCGCAACCGCGCCCGTGCCTGGCGCGATGGCGTCACGCGTCGACGTGCCACCGGCAGGGAGGCTTCGCCGTCGTCATGGAGACGACGGCAAAGGCATGTGAACACTCCACCCCCCACAGCCAGTCCAGGACGGGAAGGAAGAACCATCACCATCCTCGGCTGCGGCAGGGGGAGCCCACCCGCCGGGTGTCAGTGCACAAGTAGCACCACGGGAACCACAGGCGCCTATGCTCGCCACCCAGTGGACAGGTGTAGAAAGAACAACCAGCCTATTGAATAGAAAAAATCAATATGAGATATAAACATGATGGAAAGTAATAAAAAAGAAGAAAAAATGGGCAAATGCACATAGTGGAGGAGAGAGAAAAAGGGAAAACAAAAAATGCGAGATGCATACATAAAAAATAATATATATACAAATGTGGAGTAGGGAGGGAGGGGGAGAAAGAAAAACAAAAACAAAAACCAAAACAAAACAAAACTCCATAGCATTGCACAACATGGGGACAGTAGTGATGTAACATCAAACTTGGATCAACAATCAGAAGGGTTACATCAACACTATATAGCAAGAGGTAAAATTGTGTATAATTAGAAAATGAAATGAAATAAAATAAATATAGGATCTAAACTGGAAGGGTGGCCTACATGTTGAGTTCGCATACCCCTGACGAGAAACCTGGGAGGAAGGGTCTAAAGTTGAAAGCCTCATTCAATCCTGGTGGAAACATAGCTCGTAAACTATGAATCCACTTGAGTTCACATTGGAGGAGGCTTTTATTGAAATCACCACCTCGTGAACTGAAGTGGATGCGATCTAATCCCAGAAAGTGAACTTTGGGGGTCGAAATGGGGTGTACTTGGGCCATATGTCGGCCGATCGTGACATCAGGGTCAAGTTTGGAAATGGTTGAGATATACTACCTAGCGGTGCCCCCGTGGGGTCGCTGCGTGTTTCAGCATCCACACATCAACCTGCTTGGTCAGACATCCATTTTAGTCACACTTTCTCCAGACAATGAACAGTTTCTTGCTTGTTTTTGTTGTTTTAGTTGAAATAAAGGTTATTGAATCCAAACTGACAGTCTCTTCTACTGCACATCTCCTTGAGATCACTTGCTTGCCTCTACTTTCCAATTCTATATTCCTGTCATTATTAGCACATGGCTAGGCCTCACTCTGAATAAGTATTAACAATTTCCTAGTGGCCATTTGCAGGTGGGGGTCTGCAGTCCCCTCTGTGATAACAACAATTTTAGAAGAAAAAGATAATTGTGCTAACTGATACTTGGTGGACTACTGCTCCCAGCACATCTGATTCAAATCCTGCCAACCCTCCTGGCTGCAGCGACTTAACTTCAACAACACTACATTCTCTCCCTCTGGCTCCACATCCAATCCTGGCATGTCTCTCCCAGAGCTTCTCACTGTGCTTCTCACTCACCAACCCCAGCATGGATCCCTCCTGAATGACTTTACTGGCCGTGTTCCCTGCTGTCTTCCTCCTGCTCTTGTTCCAGGACACCTCTCAATGACCATGTAAAGAGAGGCTCCCTCTCAGCTCCCGACCCGAGGTACACCCCTCCCCAGAGAGGGGGTCCCTCAAGGGCCACCACAGCCTAACACACCATCATTCCAGTTCTTCCACCCGACAACTCCTCCCACAACAGGCTGACCATGGGTATATATAGGAGGCCTGCCCCCTGCCAATCCTAGTTGAGGATTGGTCAAGGCTCCCAAATACACCCCATGTCACTTCAGCACTCTGCCCTGCCTCTTTTCCAGAACCTTCTCATTGGAAACAGAGGAGACGCCCAAGAGCTGAAGCACATGTCAGTCATCTGTTGCTACACTAAACCACTCCCCTGCCACCAGGTCAAAAACAAATAGGCCTAGCTCACAGCTAGGCCTATCTACATTTACCTGCACTGGCACTAAAAACACAAACACTACTCTAGCACCTACCTAACTAAAGTTAGGTTGCTGCAAATATAAATTCTAATTATATTTGCTTAGACAGGATATGTCTGAGCAATTGGCACACTAGAAAAGTGACAAAAATAGAATATTTGTATACAAAAAACACCTAAATGGGTTCACACATAACCACTGAGTCAAGGCGAGGAATTGGGTGCATTATCCACCCTAAATATATGAAGATAGACAACTCATCTGGCTACGTGTTTAATTGCCATTATCCCTTATAACTGAATATTTATAAAGAACCTCAAAATTGGGATTTTAAAAGCAACTGAAAAAAAGAGAATTATATTGTTAAAAATATATTTATTTCCATATAAGGGTAAAAATGTATGAATAATGATAAAAAATTGTCCATGATATGAACATGGTACAACAACATGATACCATCACACAAATACAGAGTTTAAACAATTCTGAAGTGGTATTCCCTAGTTACTTGCTATTCCTCCATCGATATGAATTACGATGGTGTATGGTGGATGGGGATATCCAACATGTTTTAAATCACAGACGATATAGCTTTTTCTCTCTGCATTTAAAGGAGTGCTTTCACCAAAAGGATTTATTTACTGTAAGTGTTTGTATAATGCATTCATATTTCATGCTATATTCAGAAGTTGCAAAATGTTGATTTAAATAGTAATTATCCTATTTTTCAGAAGTGGTATATCCCTGAAGAAGATTTTGTTTATCCTTGTACATTTCAAAACGCGTTGGATATCCCCATCTACAATACACCATCATAATTCATATTAAGGAATAGCAAGTACCACTTGGGAATACCACTTCAGAATTGTTTAAACTCTGTATTTCTGTGATGTTATCATGTTGGTATACCATGTTCATATCATGAACAATTTTTTTATCAGTATTCATACATTTTTACTCTTATATGGAAATAAATATATTTTTAACAATATAATTCTCTTTTGTCAATTACCTTTAAAATCCCAATTTTTTGGTTCTTTTCTAAAGATTCAATTATAAGGGATGATGGCAATTACACACATAGCCAGATGAGTTGTCTATCTTCATTAGGGATGGGCTATCTGTTCGAGTCGAACATGAGTTAGACTCGAACATTGGCTGTTTGCCCGTTCACCGAACAGCGAACAATTTGGGGTGTTCGCGGCAAATTCGAAAAGCTGCAGAACACCCTTTAAAAGTCTATGGGAGAAATCTAAAGTGCTAATTTTAAAGGTTAATATGCAAGTTATTGTCATATAAAGTGTTTGGGGACCCGGGTCTTGCCCCAGGGGACATGTATCAATGCAAAAAAGTTTTAAAAACTGACGTTTTTTCGGGAGCAGTGATTTTAATAATGCTTAAAGTGAAACAATAAAAGTGAAATATTTTTTTTAAATTTCGTACCTGGGAGGTGTCTATAGTATGCCTGTAAAGTAGCGCTTGTTTCCTGTGTTTATAACAGTCCGAGAGCAAAATGACATTTCTAAAGGAAAAAAAAGTCATTTAAAAGTGCTAGCGCTAGTGCGGGATATTAATGAATTGTCGGTCCCGACAATACACATAAAAGTCATTGAAAGTCATTGAAAAATAAAAAAATAAAATGCATGGGGGTCCCTCAAAATGCCATTACCAGGCCCTTCAGGTCTGATATGGATATTAAGGGGAATTCCGCGCCAACATTTAAAAAAAAATGGGGTGGGGTTCCCCCCAAAAATCCATGAAGGTTCAACGCAGGATTCCAGTTGCATCAGAGGGGGGGTGGGGTCACCCGTACATGTCACTGGGAAACCCCGGCATTTCCCCTTGTCAGAGGGGGACAGGGTCATGTGACGGGTGGCCCCGCCCTCATCTACATAAGAGCTGTCAAGCTGGTGCCACATCATTGGCTGGGTACCTCTGGTGGAGGCAGGATCCTGTGCGTGTTCCTCGCTGGAGTGGCTGGAGATCATCCATCGCTGGAGATCGAGAACTGGATTAAATCGCTGGAGTAGGAGCATGAATTTATTGGATTACATCGCTGGAATCTTTTTTATTTTTTATTTTTTTATTTTTAATAAAGGGCTTGTCCCAAGCCGTCTCCTGTGGTTTTTAAACATTTTGATACCTTCTTTTTGTGAAATGGTATGGGTACAATGTACCCCTTTCCAATTCACATGGGGGGGCCGGGATCTGGGTGTCCCCTTTGTTAAAGGGGGCTTCCAGATTCCAATAAGCCCCCCTGCCCGCAGACCCCCACAACCACAGGCCAAGGGTTGTGGGGATGAGGCCCTTGTCCCAATCAACATGGGGACATCCTCCCCATGTTGAGGGCATGTGGCCTGGTATGGTTCAGGAGGGGGGTGCTCTCTCATCCCCCTTTTTTCCTGCGGCCTGCCAGGTTGCATGCTCGTATAAGGGTCTGGTGTGGATTTTTGGGGGAACCCCGCGCCATTTTTTAAAAAATTTTGGCACAGAGTTCCCCTTAATATCCATACCAGACCTGAAGGGCCTGGCAGTGGAATTTTGGGGGACCCCCACGCATTTTTTTTTTAATTTTTCAATGACTTTTTATGACTTTTATGTGTATTGTCGGGACCGACAATTCATTAATAGCTGGCCCTAGCGCTAGCACTTTTAAATGACTTTTTTTTCCTTTAGAAATGTCATTTTGCTCTCGGACTGTTATAAACACGGGAAACAAGCGCTAATTTACAGGCATACTATGGACACCCCCCAGGTATGAAATTTAAAGGAATATTTCACTTGTATTGTTTCACTTTAAGCATTATTAAAATCACTGCTCCCAAAAAAACGGCCGTTTTTAAAACTTCTTTTTGCCCCTGGGGCAGGACCCGGTTTCCCAAACACTTTATATGACAATAACTTGCATATTAACCTTTAAAATTAGCACTTTTGATTTTTCATGTTCGTGTCCCATAGACTTTAACGGTGTTAGTGTGTTCAAACTAATTTTTTGTTCTGGATGCGAACCAAACAGGGGGGTGTTCGGTCCATCCCTAATCTTCATATATTTAGGGTGGATAATACACCCAATTCTTCGCCTTGACTCAGGCGGTTATGTGTGGACCCATTTAGGTGTTTTTTGTATACAAATATTCTATTTTTGTTACTTTTCTAGTTTGCCAATTGCTCAGACATATCCTGTCTGAGCAAATATAGTTAGAATTGATAATAGATTGTCTTTTTCTTTTCTCACCTGTGTTCATAATGGGAGACCTTCAGGGAAGGGAATGGGAGGGACTAATGTCCAATATCCAGACAATTTATCAAGTTAAGGAACAAGTTCAATCTGATTTCGGCCATGCATTGGCACATACAATCTTAGGAAAGGTACATCAAAGAGGATAACCATCCTATCGGACTGAGAATCCAAAAGTTCATGAAGACTCACACTGAAAAAACTTGAAAAAAAGCTAAAAGAACATTTAGAGGATTTTGGGAAATCCATACCCCCCAAAAAAAGAAAATAAATATTGGAGAGACAAAAATGCCTTTGGTGAAGGTTGAGCATACAGATGGAACCGGGACAAAAAAATCCAGAAAGGAATCAAAATAACAAGAAATATGAAAATAAAAATAATGATTATTTATCTGATACACCGTCTAACTTTTCGAAAGAGAAAGGGTCCTTTCTCTAAACATTATGAAACAGAGGAAGACCTACAGCAAGCTAATAAAAAACGCACTACAGAGACACATCATACAGAGTCATCACATGGTGGCAAAGGTGGTGGGTACAACATGATGAGACACAATAGGGCACCAAATGTAGGTACAAAAACCCTTAATCTAACTTGAGGGAAAGCTACTAAAACTAATAAAGATTCAGTAACTATACCCAAAACACAAAAAACACAATTAGATGATTTTTAAGAGAAAGAAAATGCACCTCAGTTACCAACTACACAGAAGGGGGCAGAGGCCCCTGTGGTGAAGACCACTCAGAAGGGAGATTGAATATTATTAATTTATCATCACATGTACAGTATTAACACAGGCAGAAGAATAAGTACTATCATTAGTTCTATCCTATTGTCCAAGTAAAAGTATTGATAACTTTGAGACAGTAAAAGATATAAACCTGTTTGCAAGGAAACTACTATTTAAAAGTATGTATTCAAAACAAATCAATAAAGAGGAGGAGGTGGCCTCCAATCTCACAGCAGCCGATTTTAAGGCAATTCGAGATCTGAATCTGCTGATGCAAGAAAGTGGTCCATAGAATGATATATAGGAAGATGATCTGGACAGTGAAGACAGTGAGAAAGAAAAATCCAATCCATCACAAAAAAAGTTCAAGATAAGATCAAATAAATTTCCCCCATTGAACCAAAATCCAGCTTTAGCACTTTTTGTGAGACAAACAACAAAGGAGATAGAAGCAATGAGGAATGATACTTCAATCAGAAATTTGGATCCCAAACACAATTTGACACTCAAGTCTCTGGAAAGAAACACCAAAATAACCATAAAAGCATTGGACAAGAAACAGGATATACATTTGTATATATTTCAAAACGCCTTGGATATCTCCATCTACCATACACATAATTCATATCAATGGAGGAATAGCAAGTAGCTGGGGAATACCACTTCAGAATTGTTTAAACTCTGTATTTGTGTGATGTTATCATGTTGGTATACCATGTTCATATCACGGATAATTTTTTATCATTATTCATACATTTTTACTCTTATATGGAAATATCTTTTTAACAATATAATTCTCTTTTTTCATTTTTTCAATTGCCTTTAAAATCCCAATTTTGAGGTTGTTTCTAAATATTCAATTATAAGGGATTATGGCAATTACACACATGCATTGGTGTGATCCACAGTCCTGCTACCTGGTCTGGTCTGTTGTTCATCCAGTAAGCTCTTGACCTGTGTTTCAGTCTGTCCTGGTGTGATCTGCAGTCCTAACTTCCTTTCCACTGCAAGGTTCCTATTCTCTCTGCTGCCACTGGTGTGGTTCGCAGCATACACAACAACTTTTTAAGCTTTTTTATCCCGTGCCATATAATTTATGTAAATGTGGGCTAGTCTTCACACATTAGAGCAGGGTGATCCTAGACATGGTGACCTGTGGTCAGCATGCAGCTATCTCCAAACCTCCGTTAAGGGGTCCCTGGAAACCAGATTCCAGATGCTGCACCTAATTCATTCCTGATCAGATTAATTATAAAAATCAGGATTATGTACTACCAGAAGCCAGGAAAAAGCAATCAGGGTACTTTAAATAAATTGTCCATCCTCTTTTTTACAGATTTCTACCTATAGCTGCAGAAGAGCAGAACTTTACCCACAACTTGTAAAAAATAAAGTTCTTTAGCAAGGAACAAACTTCTCGTCAATAATTATGCTACCAAAATTAGTGTGTGCTGTAAATTGCCTCCGGTATTGCTCCCGTTTCACCTTGCTGGAGTGAGGCCATTTTGCTGAAGCCCAGAGCCCCTGAACAGCAGTAAATCAAAAAGCGGAACTAAACCTATTGATTAACCAGTTTCAAAAAACAGCTACATTCCTCAACCAAACTGTCAAACCATAAAATAGCTAGGCTCAAAACTGATCACATGTGCAGCGCCATGGCAGTTGCATATCAAACAGAAGCAGTTTCCTTGGCTGTAAATGATAGGAGGGTTTAATTCCACTTTAAGGCTGTCAGCAGATCAGCCTCTACAAATTCGGGACTGCCTAAAAATAGAGAGCAACTGAGGGTGCATGCGCGGAGTCTAGTATGGCAGTCATGCTTTGCTTGAACTCCGCTCTGTGAGAGAGAGAAAGACTCGGTCACGAAAACTCCCGCCGGCTTCTACCCTTCTCATTCTCACCTGCTTGTCACTGAATCTTCTGGGCAGTGTATCGGAGGATAATGGTCCTTGGCAGTAGCCGTTTTAAGGGTATAAACTCCTCTAAAGAGGGACAAGTGCTGGCTGCAGCCAAATTGGTGTCAGCCACCTCAGCCACTTTTACCCCAGGGTGCTCTCACAAGCAGGAACTGCACCAACCAGAATCTCAAGCTGAGTCAGATTCAGAAGCTATCTCTTCACAAGATAATACTCTTGATTCCTCAGCACCCCCAGCTCTTTTAAAACACTTTGAAACTGTACAGCAGCCTTAGAACTCAAAGTTGAAGAAATTGAAAATACTGCACAAGATTTTATGACTGAAATTGATCATTTAAAAGAAGAGAATTTAACATTACAAACCAGATTGGAAGATTTTGAAAACAGAGCTAGACGCTCCAGTTTGCAAATCAGGGGCATCCCTGAAAATGTCACAGACATGCATTCTACAGTAATTGCACTATTTCAGGAACTCCAACCAGGCATACCAATTGAACGTCTTGAAATGGACAGAATCCACAGAGCCCTTACACCCAAAATTACACCCCACAAGATATAATAGCAAAATTCCATTATTAATTAACGAAAGAACAACTGCTGGCAGCAGCCCGGGATAAATCTCCCCTAAACTTTCAAGGTTATAACTATCAGATCTTTGCTGACTTATCTAAATTAACCATCTCTAAAAGTTGTGCTATGAAACCACAGTTAAGGGAACTTCAACGCCATAGCATAACTTACCAATGGGGCTTTCAGCGTCTACATCATTTTCATCCCCTCATAACGCTTCCCAATCTTTAGGGAAAGCTGGAAATCAACACTCTCATAAGAGAGGTTGTTTCGGATCCCTTCCCCTGGACCAAGAAGACTCTATGGACTGATTGCGATATGATCCTTGGCACTTACCTCCACCATTTATCTTTGAGAATGAACTCTCCAAAGTTTTATTTCTTTCACAGAACCTTATAGGGAACATTAGGGGTCTTTCCTAAGCTCCAACTAATCCCTTTAATACTCTACTTAGTTATAAACCTTTAAAGTTTGAGCCGTCTGTTTCACATTTGGTTGACATGTTGCCTACTGTTTAGGTTTTGTTTCATAGGCTCCTTATTCTAATAATCTGACAATAATCAAAAATCCTAACCTTTATCACCAACTCAATTCTCCCTAATTCGTTTGTTTTCTCTACAGGTGAAACAAGTTGGTTTTCTTCCCTAGAAAGCACACTTTGATACTATCCAATTATTTAAAGATATACTTTCAAATGACTGCTTTCCTTTAAAGAAAACCTTTCTGAAACCCCTTCATCTTTATTAGATGGGTTGTATTGTACAGGGAACTTATTCTTATTTTGGTCAAATTGGAAGGAAAACCTTACTTTATTCTCTCTCTGGTTCACATTCCCCTCCCTCTCCCCTTCCATTATCATAGAAGCTCTTTATTGTAACAGGCTGCCCATGCTGCCCACAGCTTGTAGATTTTTAACCATCCTCATTCTTCCTCTCAAGATTTTTCTTGTGTAAACAGAATAATATTTTTAAAAAAAGCCTGGCGACCTACGTAATAATACATCTTTATGATGTTTCTTTAATAAGGCTCTTAATATGTGGGAGTTCGACATAGGCCCTATTTCTCCTGATGGGAATTTTTTTCACTCATCACGGGCAATGCTTGCATCTTATTTTAAATTGCTATATTTTATAAATTATCTAAGCTTGTTTATTTTGTACCTTCTTCTCTCCTCATTCTCTCCTAGAACCTCTTCTCTCTTCTCTTCCTACATGTCCATTTGTATGGGTTCAATCAACCAAAACTTCATGTCTAACGGTAAGCATAATTTCCCAGATCAACTACCATGGCAACTCTAAACATTTTTTTCCCTAAATGTTCAGGGTATCAACATACCTCAGAAGAGAACTAAAGCGTTCCATTATTTTCAGGCTTGAAAAGCACACATTGGGGTTTATTTACTAAAGGCAAATTCACTTTGCACTACAAGTGCACTTGGAAGTGCAGTCGTTGTAGATCTGAGGGGGACATGCAAGGAAAATAAAAAACAGCATTTTTGCTTGTACATAATTGGGTGATAAAATCATCAGAGCTTCCCCTCATTTTCGATCTTCCCCTCAGATCTAAAGCAACTACACTTGTAGTGCAAAGTGGATTTGCCTTTAGTAAATCAACCCCACTGTGTGCTTACAAGAAACACACTTCACAATAAACTCTACACCTAAATTTATGAGTTCATTTTACCCACAAATATTCACAGCCTCAACCACCACTAAGCAACATGGAACCCTCATAGCGTTCCACTGGTCCATCCCATTCACACTCCAATTGGAAATTAAAGATCCAGAAGGGCGTTACTTAATTCTTACAGGTCACATTATGGACTCAACAGTTACTATAGTGTCCTATTATGCACCAAATAAACAATCCACACCTTTCCTCACACACTTGATGCAGGTAATTGCTGCGCATAACACTGGAACAATCATCATGTGCGGCAATTCCAACCAGCTATTACACCAATTCCTGGATAAATCACCTTTCCACCTAACCCAAACTCTGAATAAAATATCTTTTTCTCAGCTTCTTTCTAAACACAATTTAGTAGATACTTGGAGAGAAAATAATTGAATTAAAAGAGGATACACCTATTACTCACACCCTCACCAAACATTTACATGCATCGATCATATCTCCTTAACCACAGGGATGTTACCAGAAATACTAAATTCTGATATAATCCCCATTTCTTGGTCCGATCACAATGCAGTCCTAACCACCATAGCTTCTGCTATCTCTAAAGCTCAAGACCCCACATGGTACTTTTCAGACACATTACTTAAACACCCATCTCATCACTTAACCATTGAACAAGCCCTGAAAGAATATTTCACGCTCAATACTAGCCCTGATATTTCCCCACTAACTCTTTGGGAAGCACACAAACCAGTTATGCGTGGAATATTTTAAAAACAATCCGCCACTTTTAAACACGAACGTAGAAATCTTGCTCACAAACTAGAATCTGAATTGAACACTTCCTTTGCATCATTTCAGAATAACCCTACCCCAATAGCTAAATCCGGATTAGAAAAAGCCTGATTAGAATTTGATTTATTCCTCACAGAATCGGCTGAAAAATCTCTAAACAGATCTAAACGTACCTTTTATATGAAGTCCAATAAAAACAGGCACCCTATTGGCTAAAGCCCTAAAATCATTTAACCACTTGCCGACCGCCTAATGCAGATATACTGCGGCAGAATGGCACGAGCAGGCAAAATCACGTACCTGGTACGTGATCTGACTCCCGCGGGCAGGGGGCGCATTGCGCCCCCCTGTGCCCGAGACGGTCGGCTTCATTAGGGGAGCGATCCAGGCAGAGGGGGAGACCACTCATTCGTGGCCACCCCCTCGCAATCGCTCCCCACGAATGAGATTCTTCCTCTGCTGCTGTATAGTAAACAGCGGCAGAGGAAGTGATGTCATCGCTCCTCGGCTCAGTATTTTCCGTTCCGGCGCAGAGGAGAGAAGACATCCGAGTAAGTGCACAACACACACACAGTAAAACACACCAGGCACACTTTACACCCCCCGTCACCCCCCAATCACCCCCCCCATCACAGTGACACCAAGCAGTTTTTTTTTTCTGATTACTGCATTGGTGTCAGTTTGTGACAGTTAGTGTGGTAGGGCAGTTAGTGTTAGCCCCCTTTAGGTCTAGGGTACCCCCCAACCCCCCCTAATAAGGTTTTAACCCCTTGATCACCCCCCGTCACCAGTGTCACTAAGCGATCGTTTTTCTGATCGCTATATTAGTGTCACTGGTGACGCTAGTTAGGGAGGTAAATATATAGGTTCGCCGTCAGCGTTTTATAGCGTCAGGGACCCCCATATACTACCTAATAAAGGTTTTAACCCCTTGATTGCCCCCTAGTTAACCCTTTCACCAGTGATCACCGTATAAGTGTTACGGGTGACGCTGGTTAGTTAGTTTATTTTTTATAGTGTCAGGGCACCCACCATTTATTACCTAATAAAGGTTTAGCCCCCTGATCGCCCGGCGGTGATATAACTTAGGTTTTAGGGTCAGATAGGATCTGCGTCGCCCCAGGCAGCGTCAGGTTAGCGCCAGTAGCGCTACACCCACGCAGGCAGCATACACCTCCCTTAGTGCTATAGTATCTGAACGGATCAATACGCCCCCAGAAGCTTAGGGGTTTTTTTGGTAGCGTTTTGGTGAACTGGCAAGCACCAGCCCCAGGCAGCGTCAGGTTAGTGATAGTAGCGATAACACCCACGCACGCACTGTACAACTCCCCTTAGTGGTATAGTATCTGAACGGATCAATATCTGCTCCGATCAGATCTATACTAGCGTCCCCAGCAGTTTAGGGTTCGCAAAAACGCAGTGTTAGCGGGATCAGCCCAGATACCTGCTAGCACCTGTGTTTTGCTCCTCCGCCCGGCCCAGCCCAGCCCACCCAAGTGCAGTATCGATTGATCACTGTCACTTACAAAACACTAAACGCATAACTGCAGCGTTCGCAGAGTCAGGCGTGATCCCTGCGATCGCTAACATTTTTTTTGGTAGCGTTTTGGTGAACTAGAAAGCACCAGCCCCAGGCAGCATCAGGTTAGTGTCAGTAGCGCTAACACCCACGCATGCACTGTACACCTACTTAGTGGTATAGTATCTGAACGGATCAATATCTGATCTGATCAGATCTATACTAGCGTCCCCAGCAGTTTAGGGTTCCCAAAAATGCAGTGTTAGCGGGATCAGCCCAGATACCTGCATTTTGCCCCTCCGCCCGGCCCAGCCCAGCCCACCCAAGTGCAGTATCGATAGATCACTGTCACTTACAAAACACTAAACGCATAACTGCAGCGTTCGCAGAGTCAGGCCTGATCCCTGCGATCGCTAACAGTTTTTTTGGTAGCGTTTTGGTGAACTGGCAAGCACCAGCGGCCTAGTACATCCCGGTCGTAGTCAAACCAGAACTGCAGTAACACTTGGTGACGTGGCGAGTCCCATAAGTGCAGTTCAAGCTGGTGAGGTGGCAAGCACAAGTAGTGTCCCGCTGCCACCAAGAAGAAGACAAACACAGGCCCATCGTGCCCATAATGCCCTTCCTGCTGCATTCGCCAATCCTAATTGGGAACCCACCACTTCTTCAGTCGGCTGCATGAGAGGCATTTTCTTTATGTCCTCCCGAGTACCCCTACCCAACGAACACCCCAAAAAAGATGTTGTGTCTGCAGCAAGCGCGGATATAGGTGTGACACCCGCTATTATTGTCCCTCCTGTCTTGACAATCCTGGTCTTTGCATTGATGAATGTTTTAAACGCTACCATACACTAGTTGAGTATTAGCGTAGGGTACAGCATTGCACAGACTAGGCACACTTTCACAGGGTCTCCCAAGATGCCATGGCATTTTGAGAGACCCGAACCTGGAACCGGTTACAGTTATAAAAGTTACAGTTAAAAAAAAAAGTGTAAAAAAAAAAATAAAAAAATATATATATATAAAATAAAAAAAACAAAAATAGTTGTCGTTTTATTGTTCTCTCTCTCTTTATTCTCTCTCTATTGTTCTGCTCTTTTTTACTGTATTCTATTCTGCAATGTTTTATTGTTATTATGTTTTATCATGTTTGCTTTTCAGGTATGCAATTTTTTATACTTTACTGTTTACTGTGTTTTATTGTTAATCATTTTTTTGTTTTCAGGTATGCCATTCAGTTGCAGCACTGATTTATTTATCTTGACAGCAACAGCGTTTGCTCCCACAATATATAAAGCCGTGACTCCAGCGGAGGTGATATATGCCAAAGCATGGGGGCAGCAGGGGCGGAAGAGCGATTTGCTCCTTAACTTTTGAGGCGGATGCCCCCATGCTTCGGCATATATAAATGGTGCATGTATGCCCATCATTAGAAGTGGGTGGATGAAAGGAGGTATTCTAATGGTGGGCATACCCACCAATCAATCTCTTTTTTTCGTTCAGCCCACAGGCTGCATGAAAAAAAAAAGATTACAATATATGCCCAACAAGGACCAGCAACTTACTGGTATGTTGCTGGACTTTGAGTGGTTATACCAGAATGATGCCTGCAGGTTTAGGTATCATCTTGGTATCATTCTTTTCAGCCAGTGGTCAGCTTTCATGTAAAAGCAATCTTAGCAGCTAATTAGCCTCTAGACTGCTTTTACAAGCAGTGGGAGGGAATGTCCCCCCCTCCCACCGTCTTCCATGTCTTTCTCTGGCTCTCCTGTCCCAACAGGGAACCTAAGAATGCAGCCGATGATGCCGCCAGCTGACCATAGAGCTGATCAGAGACCAGAATGGCTCCAATCATCTCTATAGTCTAAGAAACCGGAAGCTACGAGCATTTCATGACTTAGATTTCGGCGGATGTAAACAGCGCCATTGGGAAATTGGGAAAGCATTTTATCACACTGATCTTGATGTGGTCAGATGCTTTGAGGGCAGAGGAGAGATCTAGGGTCTAATAGACCCCATTCTTTTCAAAAAAGAGTACCTGTCACTACCTATTGCTATCATAGGTGATATTTAAATTCCCTGACATAACAATAAAAATGATTAAAAAAAATGAAAGGAACAGTTTAAAAATAAGATAAAAAAGCAAATAAATAAATAAATAAATAAAAAAAGCACCCCTGTCCCCCCCTGCTCTCGTGCAAAGGCGAACGCAAGCATTGGTCTGGCATCAAATGTAAACAGCAATTGCACCATGCATGTGAGGTATCACCGCGAAGGTCAGATCGAGAGCAGTAATTTTAGCAGTAGACCTTCTCTGTAAATCTAAAGTGGTAACCTGTATAGGCTTTTAAAGGCTTTTAAAAATGTATGTAGTTTGTCGCCACTGCACATTTGTGCGCAATTTTAAAGTATGTCATGTTTGGTATCCATGTACTCGGCCTAAGATCATCTTTTCTATTCCATCAAACATTTGGGCAATATAGTGTGTTTTAGTGCATTAAAATTTTAAAAAAGTGTGTTTTTTCCCAAAAAAATGCGTTTGAAAAATCGCTGTGCAAATACTGTGTGAAAAAAAAAAACACCTACCATTTTAATCTGTAGGGCCTTTGCTTTAAAAAAATATATAATGTTTGGGGGTTCAAAGTAATTTTCTTGCAAAAAAAAAAATGTTTTCATGTAAACAAATAGCGTCAGAAAGGGCTTTGTCTTCAAGTGGTTAGAAGAGTGGGTGATGTGTGACATAAGCTTCTAAATGTTGTGCATAAAATGCCAGGACAGTTCAAAACCCCCCCGAATGACCCCATTTTGGAAAGTAGATACCCCAAACTATTTGCTGAGAGGCATGTCGAGTCCATGCAATATTTTATATTGTGACACAAGTTGCAGGAAAAAGACAAATGTTTTTTTTTTTTTTTTGCACAAAGTTGTCACTAAATGATATATTGCTCAAACATGCCATGGTCATATGTGAAATTACACCCCAAAATACATTCTGTTGCTTCTCCTGAGTACGGGGATACCACATGTGTGAGACTTTTTGGGAGCCTAGCCGCATACAGGGACCCCAAAAACCGCCTTCAGGGTTTCTAAGGGTGTAAATTTTTGATTTCACTTCTCACTGCCTATCACAGTTTCGGAAGCCATGGAATGCCCAGATGGCACAACCCCCCCAAATGACCCCATTTTGGAAAGTAGACACCCCAAGCTATTTGCTGAGAGGTATGGTGAGCATTTTGCAGACCTCACTCTTTGTCACAAAGTTTTGAAAATTGAAAAAAGAAAAAAAAAAATTCTTTTCTTTCTTCATTTTCAAAAGCAAATGAGAGCTGCAAAATACTCACCATGCCTCTCAGCAAATAGCTTGGGGTTTCTACTTTCCAAAATGGGGTAAATTGGGGGGGGTTGTGCCATCTTGGTATTTTATGGCCTTGGAAACTGTGATAGGTAGTGAGGAGTGAAATCAAAAATTTACGCCCTTAGAAATCCTGAAGGCGGTGCTTGGTTTTCGGGGCCCCGTATGCAGCTAGGCTCCCAAAAAGTCCCACACATGTGGTATCCCCATACTCAGGAGAAGCAGCAGAATGTATTTTGGGGTGTAATTCCACATATGCCCATGGCATGTTTGAGCAATGTATCATTAAGTGACAACTTTGTGCAAAAAAAAAAAAGTTTGTCATTTTCCCGCAACTTGTGGCAAAATATAAAATATTCCATGGACTCGACATGCCTCTCAGCAAATAGCTTGGGGTGTCTACTTTCCAAAATGGGGTCATTTGGGGGGGTTTGAACTGTCCTGGCATTTTATGGCCTTCAAAACTGTGATAGGTAGTGAGGAGTGAAATCAAAAATTTACGCCCTTAGAAATCCTGAAGGCGGTGCTTGGTTTTCGGGGCCCCGTACGCAGCCAGGCTCCCAAAAAGTCCCACACATGCAGTATCCCCATACTCAGGAGAAGCAGCTAAATGTATTTTGGGGTGCAATTCCACATATGCCTATGGCCTGTGTGAGCAATATATCATTTAGTGACAACTTTTTGTAATTTTTTTTTGTCATTATTCAATCACTTGGGACAAAAAAAATTAATATTCAATGGGCTCAACATGCCTCTCAGCAATTTCTTTGGGGTGTCTACTTTCCAAAATGGGGTTATTTGGGGGGGTTGTACTGCCCTGCCATTTTAGCACCTCAAGAAATGAGATAGGCAGTCACAAACTAAAAGCTGTGTAAATTCCAGAAAATGTATCCTAGTTTGTAGACGCTATAACTTTTGCGCAAACCAATAAATATATGCTTATTGACATTTTTTTTTACCAAAGACATGTGGCTGAATACATTTTGGACTAAATGTATGACTAAAATTGAGTTTATTGTATTTTTTTTATAACAAAAAGTAGAAAATATCATTTTTTTTCAAAATTTTTGGTCTTTTTCCATTTATAGCACAAAAAATAAAAACCGCAGAGGTGATCAAATAGCATAAAAAGAAAGCTCTATTTGTGGGAACAAAAGGACGCAAATTTTGTGTGGGTACAGCATTGCATGACCGCGCAATTAGAAGTTAAAGCGACGCAGTGCCAAATTGTAAAAAGTGCTCTGGTCAGGAAGGGGGTAAATTCTTCTGGGGCTGAAGTGGTTAATAAATCGACTAAACCAATAAGAATTAAATTATCAAATAATACATACTCATGTAACCCTGTCAAAATTGTACATCAATTTTGTTCTCATTTAGCTTCCCTATACACTGCAACAAATAATTTTTGCCCTAAGTCAGCTGACACCTTCTTTTCCCAAATACATCTACCCGAGCTATCTAATGATCAAAATAGCCAACTTGATGAACCCATTTTAGTAAATGACGTAATTAATACAATTAAAAAATTAAAAAAGAATAAAAGACCTGCACCAGATGGATATTCGACCCTATATTATCAAACCTTTTCAGAAACATTATCCCCTACATTAGTGTACCCCTTTAATACCTTATTAGAAGGCCACTCCTTCAGACAGGAATCTCTAACAGCAATCATCTGCATGATCCCAAAACCCCATTCTGATGACTCCTCTTGTACAAATTATTGCCCTATCTCCCTTTTGAACCTTGACATAAAAATCCTAGCAAATATTTTAGCTAATCACCTTAATAAGATCATTGGTAAACTTGTACATAGCGATCAAGTAGGATTTATGCCTACACGCAAGCCAATGATAATATTCATCAAGCAGTCCTCTTAGCCCATGTTGCATCCCTTCATGCTTTTTCTCCCTCGATATCAGGAAAGCCTTTGATTCCATTTCTTGGCCATACTTAAATTATTCCCTTTATATGATAACCCACGGGCATACATTAAATATGCCGGGTATAAATCGGACTCAGCTGGGCGTCGACTGCGGGGATGTGAGAGAGAGTGAGTGAGTGAGAGGACGTGTGCGGGCTGAGCTCCGCTCCAACCATTCATCCTGAAATTTCTCTGGCATTGGCCGGGCTGACTCTCTGACTTCCAGCGACTCTCAGTTCCGATTCTCACCAGACCCGTTCGTATACAGGCACCCTGGGAAAGAAAAAGGCTTTCGGTGCACCGCGAGGTCCCACCATATCTCCGGGTAGGCTCCGGTCCTCCACAGTGCCTGCGGTCTCCACCACCACCCCTGCCGCCTCTGCTGCCTCTGCTGCTGCTGCTCTTGGCTCTGTTAAGCCTGCTAAGCCTGCTGCTGTTGTTGTGCCTGCTGCCGCCGCCGCGATATTACCTCCGAGGCTTCCCATACCAAACATGTCAGTTAGCACGCAGACGCTCCCTGATCCGTCTCCACCTGTAGCCTCTCACGCGGCCTCCCATGCTGAGCTGCTGGCAGCAATTAAAGCTGGAAATGAAAAGGTGATGGTTAAAATAGACCATTTGGCTTCAGATATCAGCTTAATTCGGCATGATATGGACAAATTTAGATCCCGCTTCGTAGAGGCTGAGAGTCGGATCTCACAACTGGAGGACGTTACCAGTGCAGACTCCAGGAACCTTCGCGCTTTGCAGCTGCAGGTAAAAGCCCTACAAGATAAGTCGATAGACACAGAAAATCGCATGAGGAGAAACAATCTAAGGATTATAGGCCTACTGGAAAAAACAGAAGGTAATAAACCAGCTGAGTTTGTGGAATCCTTTCTTATATCATTGTTGGACTTACCTGCTATGCCCCCTACATTCGTGGTAGAGAGGGCGCATAGGATTCCACCAACCCCTCCAGCCCCTGGTAATCCTCCCAGGCCTCTTTTATTGAGACTTTTGAATTTCAGAGACAGAGATAAGATATTAGCTGCAGCTAGAGATAAACAAGAACTGCGGTTTAATAATGCAAAAATCATGTTGTTTCCTGATTACTCCCCTGAAGTCCAGCAGCGACGCCGGGCCTTTACAGAGGTCAGAAGACGCCTAAGGGATAAAGGTCTTAAATTTAGCTTATTATATCCCAGCAAGCTTCGAGTTGCAGACGGGGACCGAACATTCTTTTTCACCAATCCGGAGGCCGCTATATCCTGGTTAGATGGCCGTGGGTGACGCATGTGTTTTTTTTTTTTTTTTTTTTTTTTTTTTTTTTTGTACCATCCTTACTACTATAGTCCATTATAGTGCACCCCTATAGTGTCTAAAATTTTCTTGCTATTCTGTGGTCTCCTAATGAATGCTTAGATAAATGTACTTTATTTGGAGTTGGAATGCTCAGCCCTTTGGACTTGGACTTGGACTTGGACTATATCTCTTACACTAAGAGCCAAGAGTTAGAAAATTAGAACCCAACCCCACCTCAATTACTCTCTGTTGCTTCCTTTTTTGTCTCCTTTTTTCTCTTCTTTTTTTTTTTTTTTTTCCCTTCCCCTCCTGCCCTTTTCTCCCCATCCCGTCCCTTTTTTTTTTTTTTTTTTGGATAGGTATTGGATAGGTTTTTCCTTTTTTCCCTTTTTATATATTTGTTCGGCTATAGGGTGCCTGAACAAATAGTAGTAGTAGTACGATATCCCCTTTTAGGGGTATATCTGCAATATAGTTGCAATACAGTTGCAGCTTGCGTGTGTGTTCCTTTTTTTTTTTTTTTTTTTTTTTTTTTTGGGAGAAAACTAATCCCAACTCTCCTCCTCCTTTTTTTGTTTTTTGAGAGGAGATGGGACTTAGTCGGATAAGCACTTCGTGCTTGGGTATATATATTTTTTTGTTGTTTTATGTTGGTCTTTGTCATGGTTTGTATAAGCTTGTTTCAAAAATTGCCTTAAAAATTAACATTGCTGGTACATGGTATATTGTAAAAATCTTGCTGCTTGTGAGTTACCCCAAATGGTGTTCCCCTAGTCATTTTACTTGGCCATGGCTTCTTAAACCTATATGGCCACTTCCTTAGCTGAAACCTTTTCGGTCCTTTCATGGAATGTGAGAGGTCTTAATTCTAAATTTAAACGGGCACTGTTGATGAGATATCTAAAAACCCACTCTCCACATTTTATTCTCCTACAGGAAACCCACCTCACAGGCAGCAAGGTTTTAACTCTAAAAAAACCCTGGATTCAGAGGGCCATCCATGCGACTTACTCCTCTTATGCTGGAGGGGTCTCAATCCTAATACACAAGAAATTCCCCTGTGTTATTGAGGACGTGTGCACGGACCCCCAGGGCAAGTTTGCAATGGTGGTGTTTTCACACTGGTCTCAGCGATATATAATCATAAATGTTTATATTCCTCCACCTTTTACACATGATTTATTATATAAGGTTTTGGAAAAAGCAGCTCCTTTTTATCCAGCGAAATTGCTGGTGATGGGGGATTTCAACTCTACTATCTCCCCAGATTTGGACAGACCAGTCCCATCAAAAAACTATAGCTCTGAACTATCTATATGGGCACAGGCAATGGGGCTACAGGAGATATGGAGATGGAAACACCCGGCTATTAGGGCATACTCATGCTTTTCGGCCTCACATAGGACTGCCTCACGGATTGACCTAGCCTTCTCTAATTCAATCCTGTTGACGGATGTAATAGGGGCTAAATACCTACCCAGTGGGTTGTCCGATCATAGCCCACTGGTAATCGAGCTTCGCTCGCCTGCACGCCGAGATGCGGCCCTGTGGAGGCTGGGGGCACAATGGATTTCCCACCCTGAGGTGGCTGACACTATCCCACCCAGACTAGTTGAGTTTTGGGAACTTAATGAAGGCTCCTCGACCCCACAGACGGTCTGGGACACCTTCAAGGCCTATACAAGAGGGCAATATATCTCTATTATCGCTAGTGTCAAGAAACAGCAGGGCTGGGAAACTTACAGGTTACAACAGATGGTAGAGGATCAAACATTAATCTATAGTACAGATCCTACAGCAGCTCATTTTGACGTATTAAATGCCGCCCGCAGTTCACTAAATTTACATTTAACGGAAGTTACAAGATTGGATATGCATAAAGGTAGACAGCGACTATTTGAACAGGGGGACAAGAATGGTCGTTTCCTGGCCATGTTGGCACAGCATGAATATCCATCCACAGTGGTTTCGGGCCTGCGGTCTTCAACTGGGGATAAGGTGACCTCTCAGGTAGAAATCTTACAAATGTTTAAAGCCTTTTACCAAACTCTTTATACCTCTGCTCTTCCCCCCGACTTCCAGCCAGAGATGTTGCAAAACCTTTTAGATCCACTAGCACTTGGCTGGCTGTCGAATGAGGAACGAGAATCGTTGGTACGCCCTATTTCGGCCTTAGAGGTTTTAAAAATTATACGGTCCTTCCCTTTGGGCAAGGCGCCAGGGCCGGATGGTCTTCCTATAGAATTTTATAGGGCACATGCAGCATTTTTGGCACCCATCCTGGCCCAATTATATACCCTCTGCCTATCCAAGGGTGATCTGCCCCTTTCAATGCACCAGGCCTATCTTACTTTGATCCATAAGGACCTTAAGGACCCAGAGCTATGTGCCTCATATAGGCCAATAGCCCTATTGAATAATGACCTGAAAATCTTAACCAAACTGCTGGCTACCCGTCTATATCCATTATTACCTTCAGTTATTGACTCTGATCAAACAGGATTTATGCCTAAAAGGTCAACCGACGTTAATCTTAGGAGACTCTTTACCAATATTCATGCCCAACACAATAACTCCGGTACCAGAGCTATTGCCCTACTAGATATAGAAAAGGCATTCGACACTGTGGAGTGGCCCTTTTTGTGGGAGACTCTACGTCGAATGGGTTTTCCACTACGGTTTATATCATGGTTGCAGGTGATTTATAGGTGTCCCATCTCATCGATTCGTTTGGGCTCCAGACTCTCAACTCCATTTCAACTGTTTCGGGGAACTAGACAGGGCTGCCCTCTTTCTCCGGCTCTATTTGCTCTAGCTATAGAGCCAGTTGCAGAGGCTCTCCGTACATCGCCTCATATTAAGGGGCTTAGGATAGGCATGCTGGAGGAGAGGGTAGCCCTGTATGCTGACGACATGGTTTTATTTTTGGGGGACGCGGGTCCATCACTTCAGGGTGCTCTGTCACTCCTCAACACTTTCTCCATGGTAACGGGCCTCCGGGTAAACTGGCCAAAATCTACTCTATTTCCAATAGATCAAGCAGCCAAATTGACATCCTCTCCAGATAGCCCATTAAAGTGGGTTGACTCCTTTAAATATCTTGGGGTTTGTGTCTCTGCACAAGCCTCAGATTTTCTTAAATTAAACTTGGATCCGGTAGTGGGGGATATGAAAGCTAAACTCAAGGCATGGAATAATCTCCCCCTATCGGTATGGGGAAGGGTCAACTTGCTTAAAATGAAGGTCATCCCCAAATTCATATATTAATTCCGCCATTCCCCGCAGTGGATTCCTAAATCCTTCTTTACTAAACTAAACCAACGCTTTTCAGAGTTTCTCTGGGGCTCCTTACCACCGAGATATAAGTTAACTACATTAATGAGGCCACTATCGCAGGGTGGTATGGCCTTTCCGGATTGCTATAAGTACTTTTTGGCGACACAGCTGGTGACAGTGGTCTGGTGGCTAAATCCTGATAAAACCAATGTGGCCTCCGCTTTGGAGGCCACCGTGGCAGGCTCCTGGGAATCTCTTCAATACCTAATTTACAGAGGCCCATGTGCCCCACACTTATTAACTCCGTCTATGCTTACTACTTTACGGGCCTGGAAAATGGGCTTGGCTATTGAAAAACACAGCCAGGTGGGAATTTCCCCTAATACACCCCTATGGCTAAACCCCAATTTACCACATTTTTACAAATCTATTGACCCCCAGATATGGACTAAATATGGTATAAAATTAATCTCACAAGTGGTGTCTTGCACCTCACTGCTTTCTTTTTGTCAGCTTTCCTCCCAGTATAATCTTCCGCAGCACTATCAGTTCCGTTATCTTCAACTTTCGCATGCTTTCGAAGCCCAATTCCCACGTTCGTCCTGTATATTAATACAGTCTAAACTGGAGACTACTCTTAGATCCGGTTGTACAAAAAAACCTATATCTCACATATATCAGCATTTAATCTATGAGTCCTTGCCTCCGTTGGACGGCCTTTTGTCCCGTTGGCAGCGTGACATTCCAGCTTTGAGTGGCGAAGATTGGGATGGTGTTTGGGACTTCCCTTTTAGTTCGCTAGTCTCTATACGTGACAAGTTAGTCCAATTTAAAATAGTCCA
Organism: Aquarana catesbeiana; assembly: GCF_042186555.1. Classification (NCBI taxonomy): domain Eukaryota; kingdom Metazoa; phylum Chordata; class Amphibia; order Anura; family Ranidae; genus Aquarana; species Aquarana catesbeiana. Next base: position 176,090,104 of record NC_133334.1, on the reverse strand, counting down.
CCGGGCGTATTTCACTCCCCACAGACTTCATTTGATAAATCCTGCCCACTCCCCTAAGTGTTGGAGATGTAGCTACACCCCCGGAGATTTTTCCCATATCTTTTGGCATTGTCCAAAGATACAACAATTCTGGGGGGAGGTACTAGGCCTAATCAATAAAATTGCATCCACTAATCTACCACTGTCTATGGAGATTTGTATGTTGGGCCTTATAAAAAAATTAGTTCCTGCTGTAGCTAAACGCATGATGATTGGTTTGCTTCTATTTTACGCTAGGAAAACCATAACATTTCAATGGAAGAAGCCCTATCCCCCCACAAATGTCCAGTGGAAACGTTTGGTTAACGATAATCTTCCACTATATAAAGATACCTATCTTAATAGAGGCTGCCAATTGAAATTTAATAAGGTTTGGAGTGGGTGGCTGGAGGAAATGAACATTGCTTACTAATGTTGGACTAGCTTCAGTTACGATACCAAGAATCGACGATTAAATGTAATTCCTAGTTAATAGGTATAGGCCTTTATGGGCAGTGGGGGGGCGGCCCAAAAATTCCAAAAATCCCCTTTTCACTTACATGTTAAAATTGTATTGCATGGATGTATTCCTCTCTTTTTCTTTCCCTTTCATTTTCTTTTTTTTTTTTTTTTTTTTTTTTTTTACCTGATGTACTTGCGATATTACCTGTACAAGCTAGACAACCAATTTGTATATGTCTTTATGTCTTTGTGTCTTATAAGGAAAATTTGAATAAAAATAAATTTAAAAAAAAAAATAAATAAATAAATCGGACTCATTCAATATAGAGAGAGGCACACTCCAGGGTTGCCCTCTTTCCCCTCTCTTGTTTGCTCTTTCAATAGAACCCTTTGCTCAATTATTTAGATCTGACCCAACTATAACCGGTATAGAAATAGGGGGATATCATCACAAACTTTGTCTCTTCACTGACGATATCCTACTATTTATCTCATCCCCACAAGTTACAGGCCCCAATCTCTTACCTATTCTCAATAAGTTTGCTGCCCCCTCAGATCTTATAATTAATCAAAAGAAAAGTCTGGTTTTAAATGTTTCTCTAACCAGAATGGAATTGGACCCTGCTAAAATAGCACTTCCTTTTACCTGGGCTGAGAAATCAATTCCATATTTAGGGATTAATCTTACAGCCTCCATATCTGATCTTTTTTCAGCCAATTATCCACAGGGTGACAGAATTGTTGAAACAATGGACTTATCTTCCACTTTCGTGGGTGGGAAGAATTAGTGCTATTAAAATGACACTTTTGCCTAAACTTTTGTATCTCTTTAGAGTACTGCCGATTCCAATCCCAGCCTGTTATTTAAGATTAATTCAGAAAAGAGCTACTTCATTTGTTTGGGGCCCCTCCAAACCACGCATATCCATACGCACGCTATATCTCCCTAAAACTAACGGAGGCCTTGGCTTTCCCAACTTTGCATCTTATTATAAAGCAGCACATATTGCTAGTCTATCTACTGTAAATATCATACAACACATGAAATTCCTTTATGGGTTATGATCGAAGCCACAGAATATGATCCTCTATCAATCTCTAATATACTATGGCTCCCTCCCAAAGATCGCCCTAAAATACGAAATCCCATCTCTAAACACTTTATTTCTCTTTGGGATAAACTTAAATTTCAACATGATTTACAATCTTCACACAATCCTCTCCTCTCATTTTTTAAAAACCCCGCCTTTTACCCTGCATGGTTCTCTCCCTCATCATTTAAAAATTGGACTTCCTTGAGTGTTCTAAGATTTTACAACTTTCTTACTTCTGATTCCTTTATCCCTTTCCCAACTCTCTGCGTATCCTATGAATTACTGCAATCAGAATTATTTCGCTATCTTCAAATCAAAAACTTCTACACTCCGAACGCTAACACCAATACCCTTCTGACTCATTTTTCAGATTTTGAATTAGTATGTAAAGATAACCGCCATGTTAAAGGTCTAATCACTTCTTTATACTCCCAAATTTTATCCAACTCAGAGTCAACTAAACCATCATACACCCAAAAATGGGAGGCAGATCTTGGTCAAACCCTTGATTCAGAAGATTGGTCCAAGATATGGTGGCCAACAAAATCATCTTCCCCTAATGTTTTAGATTTGGAAGCCAATTATAAAGTGCTAACCCGATGGTATCTGGCACCTTCCAGAATAGCTAAATATGTGCCTACCTACTCTACTCTTTGTTTTGGGGGATGTTCGGAGTTGGGCACATATTTTCACACTTGGTGGACCTGTCCTATAGTCAGGGCCTTTTGGAAGGAAATCTTTGAATTAGCTACCAAAATGTTCGGACTGAAAATACAGCACTACTCAATTTAAAACCATTGTGTTTATCACACATTCAATTTAAACAAACAATTGCAAAAGCATGGGAATCTCCTTCTTTAATAATAGTTGAGACAAAACACAGAATGCATAATTCCATGATACATGCTAAAATAGCAGCCATAGAAAGAGATCAGATTCCCAAATTCGAAAAACTATGGCACCCATGGATTAAAAATCATCTCCTTTCAACTTTTGATGAAAATGTTCTCCTGCCTTGGTAGTTGATCTACGAATTTCCAGAATATATTTAACAATGGTTTAGAATCAACCGTTTAATCGAACCGAATGGACATTCTTTTCATATTCTTTCTATCGTCTCTCTTTCTCTTCACCTTATCTTTGCTCTCCATTTTTTTCCTCCTTTAAATTCTTTACTGATTCGAAGATCCCATTCTTGCAGAATTTTATTCTCTTCCCCAACTTATCTGCTATATCTGCAAATCTTCCTAATAGATTTACTATATCCGTTATATTTGCAAAAATTTTCTCTCCTTTTTATTATTTGTACATTCACTCATAACATAACATGGTTATATCATAAGTACTACATATGTATATGTACCAACATAATAATAATAATAAGCTTCTTTTCTTTTGTCATTTATGTAGTTACATAGTAGGTGAGGTTGAAAAAAGACATGTCCATCAAGTCAACCAATATGTGTGATTATATGTCAGTATTACATTGTATATCCCTGTATGTTGCGGTCGTTCAGGTGATTATCTAATAGTTTCTTGAAACTATTGATGCCCCCAGCTGAGACCACCACCTGTGGAAGGGAATTCCACATCCTTGCCGCTCTTATGCCCTGTACACACGGTCGGACATTGTTCGGACATTCCGACAACAAAATCCGTCAGATTTTTTCCGACGGATGTTGGCTCAAACTTGTCTTGCATGCACACGGTCACACAAAGTTCTCAGAATTTCTGAACGTCAAGAACGCGGTGATTAGGGATGAGCTTCGAGTTCGGGTCGAACCCATGTTCGACCCGAACATCGCCTGTTTGACCGTTCATCGAATTGCAAACGATATGGGCCGTTCGCGCCAAATTCGAGTGGCGCGTCACGGCCCATAATTCACTGCAGCATCGCAGTGCATTGCTGGTTAATGACTGGCCAAGCATGCACTATGACCCGCATGCTTGGCCAATCACAGCGCCATGTGTACAGAGAGCCGTAATTGGCCAAAGCCAGGGTGGCTTTGGTCAATTATGGCTCAGGGGGTTTAGTACACGCCCCATACTATATAAAGCCGCCTATGTGGCGGCCTTGTGTAGTGTGTTGCGGTGGCAGAGAGAGACAGAGAGACAGAGTCATTTGATTTAAGTTAGATAGAGTAGGCAGGTTGAGTCAGCTGCACTTACAGTGTATTGTGTATATATATATATATATGCATCCCAGGTGTTGTGTATGTATTTATATATATATATATATGTACACACTGTATTCAGTTTAGCTAGATCCGTTCCTGTTATTCTCTTCCTAATATACTGACAGGCAGGCAGGTGTTTTTGCAGTATTTACAGTTCGTGTACTGTGTACCCTGCACAGTTGCACCTACAGTATAGCTACCTGAAGACAAGTGCTTGTGTTCTTCTGATCCTATTAATAGCACAGGCAGACTCTTGAAGTATTTACAGTTAGTGTACTGTGTACCCTGCACAGTTGCACCTACAGTATAGCTGCATGAAGACAAGTGCTTGTGTTCTTCTTCTGATCCTATTAATAGCACAGGCAGGCTCTTGAAGTATTTACAGTTAGTGTACTGTGTACCCTGCACAGTTGCACCTATAACTACCTGAAGACAAGTGCTGGTGTGCTTCTTCTGATCCTATTAATAGCACAGGCAGGCATTCTGCTAGCTGCTGTATAATCAGTATATATATACATCCCAGTTTTGTGCAGCTACATCTCACTGCAGTGCAGGCCATTAGTATGTCTGGAAGGCCAACAAGGAGAGGCAGACAGTCACAAGCCAATAAAAGAGGGCAAGCAGGCTCTGTGTCTAGAGGCAACAGTGCTGGTCGTGGAGACGGTGCATTCTCATCAGCACGTGGCCATGGGACACGCTTGTCCTTTTTTTCGGCAGCTGTCCGTGTTGAGCCGCAACATGCGGAATACTTGGTAGAGTGGATGACCAAGCCGTCCTCATCCTCCTCATCCCCTCTCACCCAGGCTCAGGGTACGTTGTCTGGCAAAGCAGCTGCCAACGCTGCCTCTTCCCTCGGCTCAAAGGCATCAGTCACTCCTTCCCTAGCCCCACTCCTCCTGAGGAGTCCCCCGAACTGTTTGACTACAGTGTTGGGTATATGCTCCAGGAGGATGCCCAGCATTTTGAAGGCTCCGATGATGGTACTAAGCTAGAGGAAGGCAGTAACGTGAGCCCAGACAGAGGGGGTGCCCAAGAAGGGCAGCAATCTGGCAGTCATGTTCCCCCAGCTGCAGCATACTGCCAGCTTTGCTCCAGTAATGAGGAGGGAGGGGATGATGAGGTCACTGACTTCACGTGGGTGCCTGATAGGAGAGAGGAGGAGGAGGAGGCACATCACCAACGAGGCAGGATGCCCTCCAGGGGCCAGCTTAAGGGCAGCACACCGACTGCATCACACCGCAGAGCTCCGCATGTTATCCCAAAAGTTCTTTGGTGTGGGCCTTTTTTGAGACGAGTGTATCAGATCCCACCGCTGCTATTTGCAACATATGTCTCAAGCGTATCTCGCGTGGCCAAAACATCACCCGCTTGGGCACCACATGCTTGACCAGACATATGTTGACCTGCCATGCAGTTCGTTGGCAAGCGTACCTAAAAGACCCACACCAAAGAACAAAGAGGACCTCTTCTTGCTCCTCATCAGCTGGGATCTCCAACCCCACTATACCTTCAGTCCTCTGAGACCTGCACTGAGAGGAATGAAGGTGTAGAATTAGGTGTGTCACAGCCAAGTACTTGTGGGCAATTTGCTATCGGTACACCGACATCAGATTGTACCAGGCAAATTTCCCTGCCCCAGCTGCTGCACCGCCAAAAGAATTTCGCTCCCAGCCATCCACATGCCCAGCGGTTGAATGCTAGCTTGGCTAAATTGCTAGCACTTCAACTGCTGCCTTTTCAGTTGGTAGATCTTCAGCGATCTTTCCCCCATCACTCTGGCAAAAAGATGCAATCTTCGTCCAGTCACGGCTCACCTCCCACTGTATCAAATTCCCTATAGATGGGGCTTTCCATTCTGGCTCTCAGCATCCAAAGATGGCACACAATACTCCATCAGAGATCTTCATGAATGCAAAGCCTTCACTGGAAAAGTAGGTCTGCCACCTGTCCCAGAAGAAGAACTCCAGCTCCCCCTGCCTGCCCTGGCCTCCAAACCCCTTCAGGCCCCCGCAGCAATTTGGACCCCAGTATGTCGGAGACATCAGAGGGCTTTCTCTACACCGCAATGCTCCAATCAGCCTAGACCCCCCACCTGAGGCCCCAAGGTTTGCCTGCATTGCACTTCCATGTTTTGAGTTCCCATATACCCAGGATCTCGGCTGATTTCTTCAGGTATCTGTGGGGAGCGTTCTTCCCCTATTTCCCTTCCCTCTTCTGATATGCTCAGTAATCCCCGTTTCTAATTTTTTTGTCTACTTTTTTTTCACACACATATGTTTTTTCCATTTTGGAAGACTTCTGTTCTCCTTTTAGCCCATTGCAGTTCCAGTCAGTGGTGTTATGTTCTGAGCAATGTTAAATGTTAACTGTCTGAGGCCAGCTACTACCTAAAAGGAGTGGGCCACAGTCCACAGCTTTAGCTGACTGTCATGTCCCTCTATATGTTCAAGGCCCCCCGCCTTGGTCCCCTGAAGGACTTTGTTCCTTCAGGCTTTCAAATCATGTTTCATTTTTTTTTCTTTTTTTATGCTGTATTCTTGCTAGACGTTTCAAATTTTTACCTGGTCCTTTTTTGACCTGTTTTTGTTCTCTTGTTTTGCTGCAGGTTTTAAACTCACCACACATTGATTTGATGTTTAAAAATGCTGATGTGTATATGTATCTTATTGTCCTCCTTAGGTGGGAACATCTCGTACCCATGAGTTATGTTAAAATATCATCTGCTTATCACTTTATGACTGAAATATGGCTTTAAAGATAGTTTCTTGTAATGTCAAGGGCTTGAATCCTTATGAAAACGCTGGTTGGCTTTGAAGGAATTCAAATCCTCCAGGGCTGATGTGGTGATAGTCCAGGAGTCACATTTCCACCCAGGGGTTCCTTTAAATTTGCTTCCAAACTATTTCCTACAGTCTATATGGCCTCAGATCTATCTGGTAAGGCTGGAGTTGCCATACTAATTAAACGCTCTTGTCCTATACGGATCTTAACCTCAACCCTGGACCCCCTGGGTCGGTTTGTTCTCCTGAAGTGTAGCCACCTGAATACCTCCTTCACCTTAGCTAATGTTTATGCCCCCAATACAGGACAGTTTGGCTTTCTCGCCGGAGTTCTTGATCGGCTGCGTTCTTTTTCTCAGCTTTTCACGATCGTGGGTGGGGATTTCAATATGTGTATGTCTCCCAGTAGAGATAGACATGCTTTATTTCAACAAACTCCTTCTCTTCAAGTCCTTAAATTGTCCACCTCCTTTTGCAAATTAATTCGCTCCCATAATCTCTTTGATGCGTGGAGAGTAAAGCACCCTACCCAGCGTCAATTTACCTTTTTCCCTCCCCCACATAAGCTGTATTCTCAATTGGACCATTTTCTAATTTCTGCTCCCTTGCTACCCAACATAGTGTCTTCGGAGATAGATCCTATTACATGGTCTGATCATGCTCCCATCACTCTGAGTATGGTGCTTAATGCCGCATCACCCAAAACATGTCATTGGAGACTCAATGAATCTCTTTTGCGACATGTCGAAACTAAGGATAGACTTCTTAAAAAATTAGAGGAGTTTTTTCAGTTAAATGTAGACTCGGTCTCTGATACATCTATTGTTTGGGAGGCCCATAAGGCAGCTTTTAGAGGTGAGTGCATCTCAGCCGGTTCACGCTTGAAACGTGACTCTATTCGGCTGAGGTCGGAGCTCGTGGCCCAGCTAGGGAGGGCGGAGGTGCAGCTGCTCCGCCTCCCTACGGTGGGTCGCTTGCGTACAGTAATTGCTATCCATAATCGTATTAGGTCTGTGGACACAAATAAAATCTCGAAGTCACTGTTATGGTCTAAGCAAAAGTTCTATGAGTATGCAGACAAATCGCACAGGATGCTTGTTCATAGGCTTAAGCCCCGACCCTTTTTATCCATCCCTGATCATATAATACAATCAGATGGCACACCTACATATTGCCCCCAGACCATGTCAGGAGTTTTTGGTGAGTATTATAATAAACTCTACAACTGCTTAAACAAGGACTCACAGGCCCAGTTTTCACAAGACAAACTAGACTCCTTCTTATTATCTGTACATCTTCCAAAACTATCAGTAGATCAGCGCTCCTCATTAAATCAGCCTATTTCTGCCGAAGAATTAACTGAAGTAATCAAACATCTACCCACACATAAAGCCCCAAGCCCAGATGGCCTTCCATATTCCTATTTATAAGATGTTTTTACCGACCCTAAACCCGCATATGTTATCCTTGTTCTCCTCGTTACTCCAGGGCAAAATACCGCACTCTTCATTCTTACATGCTTTTGTAACTGTTATCCCTAAACCGGATAAAGATCCATCTATTCCCGATAACTATCGTCCCATCACCCTATTAAACTCAGACTATAAAATTCTCTCCAAGATTTTTGCAAATAGACTCTCCCTGTTACTGCCAGCACTAATTCATAGAGAACAGGTGGGTTTTGTTCCCACGAGACATACTGGTGACAACACACGCTGTACAATTGACCTTATAGACCTACTTACTAAAACCAAAAATCCTGCTTTAATACTTAGTTTAGATGCCCAAAAAGCGTTCGATCGCCTTAGCTGGCCATTCATGTTTGCGATATTAACGCGTTATGGATTCTCCAAGCCCTTTGGGCATTGTATTCGATGCCCACATCACAGGTGCAACTCTCCTTCCACCTATTACGTCCATTTTCCCTCAGCAATGGAACGTGACAGGGATGTCCCCTGTCGCCGCTGCTCTTTATTCTTAGTTTGGAGCCTCTAGCTGTGGCTATACGGGAATGCCCTGACATTAGAGGCGTTCATCTTCGATACACGGAATATAAATTATCCTTATTCGCAAATGACGTTCTTCTTACTCTCACTCATCCACATACCTCCTTGCCACACTTACATAACATATTGACTGCCTTTGGTGGCCTCTCAGGTTTTAAAATTAATGCTGCTAAAACGGAAGCATTACCCATAAATATTCCCCCTACCCTCTTATCTTCCCTTCAAAGCAAGTATAATTACCATTGGTGTTCTCAGTCACTTAAATAATTGGGGGTTCAAATCACTGCCTCTTATGACTCTCTGTATGGGGCCAACTTCCCTCCCCTGTTTTCGGAAATTAATCGCCTGCTGACTCATTGGACTGCCCTACCCTTATCCCTCCTGGGGCATATTAATGTTCTTAAAATGTCCATTTTACCCAAATTATATTTGTTTGAAACGTTACTGGTGGCAGTCCCATTGACGCAGCTGAAATCCCTTCAAAGGAGGAGCCTCCGTTTTATTTGGAATGATGCCTCCCACAGATTGGCAAGGTCGGTGGTCCTGGCCGGGAAAAGTAGGGGGGGATTAGGAGGCCCAGACTTCATCAAATACTACTATGCCTCACACTTGAGACCAAATAGGTGGGCGGAGATAAAAATGAGTGTCACGGCCCCAGTCCACCCTTGCTATATGCTCTGGCCTTCTTCCTCCCTTCATATGCCCCAATTATGGAAATTATGCTTGGCTCCAATGCTCTTCACATTGTCTATATGGAAAAGATGTTCTGAGCGTTACTCCCTGTCCTCTTCGTGCCCACCACTCTTGAATATCCTATTTAACCCAGACATCCCAGATAGCCTTTTGTATAAACGTATGCTACCATGGACCCAGGCAGGAATATTCCAACTACGTCACTTTGTTAACCCAGCGACACAACATTTATTGACTTTTCCTGATTGCAAAGTTCGCATCAGATTCCCCAAAAACTCTTACATTCATACTTACAGATTAGACACTTTTTCTCCACCAGATCCCCTTCTTTGACTCTGGAGAAGCCAACAGACTTTGAGTCCCTATGCTCTAAAGGTCCTTATGAGCCCCAAATGATCTCTACCATTTATAAAATAGTGCATGAGGCTGTTCCTGTGATGGTTCGATCAATCTGAAAACAATGTTGGAGATGTAAAAATGCTGTCGGTTCTCACTACCATATTTTTTGGGAATGTCCACCTGTTCACCAATTTTGGCTCCAAGTTCAGATTTTGCTAGAAACACTGGTTGGTGGCCCCGTTCCTCTAACGCCCATGCACTATTTGTTAGGTTTCCCTTTCCCCGGTGTCTCTAAGGCTCTGCGCAGATTGTTGTCTTAAATTTTATTGGCTTCCAAATGGGTTATCCCTAGGCTATGGTTATCTACCTCACCCCCAACTCTCCCACAGCTACTCACTACTGTACTGTGGCTGACATACGCAGAATGGAACATCTGATGGCTGTGGTAGAGGGTACAGAGCAGAAATTTTCTAAAACATGGTCAACATGGGACAATTCTATATATGGCTCTGCAGGCAATGAATCTAGTTAGTTAACCTCAGATGTATTCATATGCCTGTGCAATTATATGCTAAATACTAATCTTTTTATACAGTTCTTTATGTGGAGTTATACGGTAGGTTTATGTTGTCTCTGCAACTCATTCACGGATAGGGTAGGAAGATGTTTCAGTTTTTCTCTTTATGGATTTGATTATCTTTCCCCCACTCAAGTCTACAGCTTAACCACATTGCTACTCCTTTAATTGTACAATTGTACAATTTATGTGTACCTTGGAGCTCTCAAAAATGGTGCATACCTGCATTATTTCAAATGTTAATGTCTTACATGTATTTTCTTTTGTATATTTGCAAAAACAAAAACAATTAAAAAAAAATGTACCAGTTCAAAATTACAAACAGATTCTACTTAACAACAAACCTACAGTCCCTGTCTTGTTTGCACCGCCTGTATACTGCTGTTCAGAGTATATAGGGCCTGGGGGCCCCACGCCTTTCCTTAATTTGGATGCGGGGTTCCCCTTAATATCCATACAAGACCCAAAGGGCCTGGTAATGGACTGGGGGGGGAGGTACCCATACCGTTTGTCTCACTGATTTTCACCCATATTGCCAGGACCCGACATTACATTAAAGCCGCAAGCAGTTTTAAATGACTGTTATTCCTTTAAAAATGTCATTTTGTGCAGGGACTGTTCTAAGCACGGGAAACATGCGCCACTTTACAGGCATACTATAGACACCCCCAGGTATGATATTTAAAGGAATATTTCACCTTTTTTTCACTTTAAGCAATCACTGCTCCTGAAAAAAACGTCCGTTTTTAAAACTTTTTTTGCATTGATACATGTCCCCTGGGGCAGCACCTGGGTCCCCAAACCCTTTTTAGGACAATGCCATGCAAATTAGCACTTTTGATTTCGAACGTTGAGTCCCATAGACTTCAGTGGGGTTCTAAAGCTCGCGATAATTTGCGGTCCGTTCGCAGGTTCTGGTGCGAACCGAACTGGGGGGGTGTTCGGCCCATCCCTAGCGGTGACGTACACCACGTACGATGAGACTAAAAAAAAGGGCAGCCCTTTGGGCTCCTTTTGCTAATCTCGTGTTTATCTCGTGTTAGTAAAAGTTTGGTGAGAGACGATTCGTGCTTTTCAGACTTGTGGTTTTCAGATTGTTTTTCTGGTGTTCAGTTTGTGCTTGTGGGTTTGTATCTGTTCCTCAGTGCATGCAGTGAGTTCCCATTGGTTTACTCAGTGTGTTCTTGTCTGTTCGTTACTGATTTTCAGGTCGCTCTTTACAGGCCTTGCTGTTCTTCAGTGCATTCTGTTACTTCGTTCTGACCAGCCGACCGTTTTCTAGCCATGTTGCGTGTACACACTCATCGTAGAGTTGGTGCTGTGCAGGGGCTTGGTGTTGGAGTTCTTACTTTGACACAAGCCCAGTCCATGAACAGGGCGAGGAGGAGTTCATGGACCAAGAATTGGTTGCTCCAGCGTGACCAATTCTGTCACATGCCTTTTCTCCGTGAGTTCAGTGAGAATAATCCTGAGCATTTCAGGAACTTTCTTCGGATGAAGGACCCAGATTTCACCGTTTGTCGGCTTTGCTGACCCCTTATATCAGCAGGCAGGATACCTGCATGAGGCAAGCCATCACTCCGGAGATGAGGCTAGTCGCCACGTTGTGGTACTTGGCGACAGGGAGAAGCCTGCAGGAGCTCAAGTTCTCGACAGGCATCTCCCCCAGGCTCTGGGGATCATTATCCCAGAGACCTGTTCTGCCATCATCTAGGTCCTGCAGAAGGACTATATTAAGGTAAGATTTTTATCCTTTAACATCACATTTTATTGTATTTAATGTTTACTAATGTATTGTATTTCTTTCCTTAATCCCTAATTACCATGATTGTAATATGCTGTGATTGTCCTTTTTGTCCTCATGCATGCTGGAATTTTTTTTTGTCCTTCATGCATATTTGCCTTCACTTACCTCCCCAGCATGCTCTCCTGGGCCCATATCCACCTCGTCTAGTCACTTAACAATGTATTTTGTCAGCTCCATAGTAGTGCTTTACCCTAAACACCCCCTAAAATGTGTATAAATGTTATTTGTGCTTTAAATTCAGGCAGAGTACCAGAGGCTTTATTGGGTCCCAAAATCATTTGGAACCCCCCCCCCCAACTGCTAAGTCAGCTGATACCAATCCTCTATCTGCTGACTTTGCCAAACCCATACACACTATACCTACCTCTATTGTGGTCAGATTTGTGGATGAATTCGCCAAACTATGTAGTGCAAGGGCCTGCCTGAATACTTTCAAATGGTACTGTTTAGTAGGTAATTGCAGAATGTAAAAATGTGTGAAAATTTGTACAGTGTGTATTTATATCTTTATATTATGACTCTTCTTACCTGTCCAGTGGGCTGCCAATAGTGTAGAGTAAGGAGGGGCTGGCCAAAGTAATATACATTATGTATGCATTCAGCTCTCAATGAAGTGGAGAGGGTTACCTGTCCAAAACTTCCCCCCCTAAAATTTCTTCAATGGACCATCAGAGGGGGTGAGGAATCTGAAAGGTGGACCTTATACTTTTGTCTTTAAATACTCCCTAAAATAAATGTTATACTGATGTTGGGCAAGAATGTTTGTGTCCAATCTACTTTCAATGTTTTTGGGAAAAATTACTAAATTTGATTTTCTTGTTTGACTCCACAGTTTCCTTCCATGCCACAGGAATGGCAGACTTTGGCCTCCCACTGTGCCCAGCGGTGGGACTTTCCCAACTGCGTAGGGGCAATTGATGGGAAACACATCCACATAGTCCCACCCCCCAACTCGGGGTCATACTATTACAACTACAAGGGGTTCAATAGTATTGTGATGTTGGTGGTGGTGTCGGCTACTTACAAGTTCCTGTATGTGGACGTGGGGAAGAATGGCCGGATGTCGGATGGTGGAGTCATCACCTAGACGGAGTTCTACAGGGGTCTCCAGAATGGCAGCTTGGGCTTGCCACCTACAGAAGACAACGCGGAAGGACTCCCATTCATCTTTGTTGCGCATGAAGCGTTTGCGCTGGGGGACCATCTTATGCGGCCATTTCCTATGAGGACCCTCACCCAGGACCAGAGGGTTTTTAATTACTGGTTGGCCAGAGCTAGAAGAGTGGTGGAGAACACGTTTGGAATAATGGCAAGCCGGTTCCGCTTATTTCTTTACACCCATACACATAGCGGAATATAAACTCAATCACATCATCCTGGTTTGCTGTATTCTCCACAATTTTTAAGGAGAAATTCTCTAAACTATGCTGTCTCAGTTGGGCCTGAGGCCAGAATTCCTATTGGAAAAACGCAGACGGCACTTGAAACTGGCCGCCCTGGCTTGCCCCCTCAGAGTGCCCGTGAGGTCCGTCTACATACATGGAATACTTTGCGGGTAGGGGGTCCATCAATATGCCAGACAATATCTGAGACATTTTTGAATAAAAGATATCTTTCAAACTTAAGAATTATTTTACTTTATTTCCTGCTTTCCTTTCTTTTAGCTGTCTCCTTGGTTTTCTTTTAATGGTATTATTTAGTTGGCCTTTTGATTCAACAGTGCAAACGAAATTTATTTCAGACATGAGGTGACAATCTCTTATTCGGCTAATATTATAAAAGTATGTTGTGGGTCTGCTACACACACCTTGTTTTTGTTGTTAATGTATGTAATGCATTACTGACAAAAATCTTCATAATTTTCAGCACCATGACCGAAATTAGGGGAGTCCTGAAAATGGCATGATTGTGTAAAATTATAAAGCACTGTGGGTGTTATTTACTAAAGGAAAATACACTTTGCACTAAACGTGCTCTTGAAACTGCACTGAAACTGCACTTGTAGTGCAAAATGGATTTGCCTTTAGTAAATAGCAACCATTGCCAGGGAGAAAAACAACTTTACTCCAAAAACTACTTTTGAGCATTGAAAGAAGAATCCACACATTGGTCATTATCCAAATTTTTACTTAAAGCACAATCACATGTGCGTTTATAAAAGGTATTTTTAACAAACCAACATGTTTGTTGTCTAAAAATGTGAGTTCACATTTCTACAAAATAGCCTTTAATAGGTAAAACAGGCATATTTAAAACCATAAAACAATACACAACTCTGGAACTTACAAAGTTCAACTTAGAAAGTGAAGGCAATATCAGACATGAGTATTTATAAATTGTGTTTGATATTGCGTTCAGCAGATGGGGTGATGTCACCCCTGGAAAAGCCAAATTTTGAAGATACACACAAATTGCCTAATGTCAACATGTGCTAGCTGCCTTCATGAGGGGTCAAGGGACGTGTTTTGGGGGTGCAACCCCTTCCTCTCAGCTACTTTATAATCGAGGAAGGGGTTGCACCCACAAAACGCGTATATTGATCTCCCGTGATGGCAGATAGCACATGTTGACACACTGTGTGCATCTTCAAAATTTGGCTTTTCTAATATGTCAAAAATTAGTCATAAAAAAATATATAAACCTGCAATAAGTTAGGGATTTCTGGGTGTTTTATATTCTCCCTAAAACATCAATGATGTTCTTCATTTTGTTTTGAACATAATTGATGTTTTTCTTTAGGGTTTCTAAATCCCTATTACACCCCATGATATCCCCGATGAGGATCTGGGCACTTTCACTTGTGAAATGACATTCCTCTTCCTCAACATCACGATCACCTAAAACAAAACAAAAAAACACACCATGTATTATAAATATGCAGGCATCCATCTCTTACCTGAGGCTGTGGTCGCAGACACTCACCTGTTGTGGTGACAATTTCTATAACGTCTCACTCCTCCTCCTCTGGTTGGGTTTGGGGGATTTCCCCTTCCTCCTGAGGTGGGGAGTCCCTGGTCTCCTCTGATGAGTGGTGTTCTCTGAGTCTTTTCTCTCCTATGTAAAAAAAATAGGTATACTTAGCACACAGATATTTGAGGCCAGATATAGGAATATGAAACATTGCTTGGAAGTGGGGTACAATTGTCTCTTTTGGCAGAGTTCCAAGATGAAGAAATATTTTTGTCCTTTGTCAAGCTTGAATACTTACCTGTTTTGTACAAGCTTCACAGATGGAGACACCCCTATAGTATACACTGGAGCACCTGTGTGGGCCCCCTAATAAAAAGGGTGTTCTGGTGTCCTACACTCCTGTGTCCACATGTGTAAACAGCTGCTGAGTGTCCTCTCCTTACACAGAATCTAGTTTGCATTTCATTCTAGTTACAAACCCATATAGACAACCAACTTATTTTAAGAGAAGTAGGCCAGAAAAAATGTATTGAACTGCATTTGGCCAAAACATGGTGTTTTAGTGGCCGAACAAACAATGTTTCCTACAAACGAATAATGTGTCCATAAACATGAAAGTTGCCATTTTAAAATGTACAACAGTAAATAAAAGCACATGGAGCAGCATGAACGTAATAAAAAGAAAGAATAGGAACACAGGACAACTACTTACTTTTTTGCAGCACTCTCCTTCTATACTGATCGTGCTCCCTTAATTTGAGGTCCGACCACCGCTTCCTCAGTTGATCCTTGGATCGTCGTACCCCAAAATTCCGGTGCAGACTCTTTACAACTTTAGCCATGATCTTGGCCTTTCTGACAATTGGGTTGGGGTAAGGTCCATGCTTCCTGTCATAGTCGGCCCTTTTCAATATGTCCACCATCTCCACCATTTCAACAAAGGCCATATTTGAGGCCTTAAATCTTCTCCTGCGGGATTGTGACGTTTCTGGCTCTGGGCTTTCCTCCTCGTTGCTGGAATTATCACGAACCTGTTGTGTTACTGCCATGTGCTCTTCCCCACTGCGCCGAAAGAGAAGGGGCGGGGAATAGACTAGAAAGAACGTCAGGGGCGGGCGGAGTTTCATGCATGCGCAATGTATATAAAGCGTAACACACGTGCGCCGTATGTACGATCTGTGAGTGGAGGAAGGAGTATTGGAAGCGCCGATCGTGATAACGAAGGTACCATTTTAACTTGGGCCTATACTGCTTATAGATTGAGGCCTATATTGGGCCAAGATTAGGAGACTTTAGCCTTACATTAGGGTTTGTTTTGTGCTGTGTCTTGCAGAGAAAATGGATCTAGTCAATGATCATAACTTTATGTCAATATTCATTGATATGTTCA
This sequence comes from Aquarana catesbeiana, assembly GCF_042186555.1. Classification (NCBI taxonomy): domain Eukaryota; kingdom Metazoa; phylum Chordata; class Amphibia; order Anura; family Ranidae; genus Aquarana; species Aquarana catesbeiana. The sequence continues at coordinate 176,073,851 of NC_133334.1, read as the reverse complement.
GGGAGCTGCCCTGTCTGTGGCAGGTAAACCACCCACATTATAACAATAAAACAAAGAGGAAGGCAGCGTTGGATCAATGGTGGAATTTGTGAAGCCAATGATCCCCACGGCAGATATCCCCTATTTGAAGGCCCTAATTGGTGGCCTGAGGAGCACTTATCTAAGGGAGCGCAATAATAAGGGGTTGAGGGGCCATCTCACAAGCCAAAGCCACGTTTGTGAGTTCAACCATGGTCCTCCTCCTCCTCCTCCACCTCCTGCCACACCTCCAACACCAGAGCCACAGCCTGGAAGGATGCATCTAAGGAAGACCAGAGAGTAATGGTCTGGGTTCAGTCTGGTCTGGCAAAAGATGCAGGCTGTGGTATGACCACAGCCTGAGGACAGATATGTCATCTGCTGCTGTTCCTGATTTTTTGTAGTACTGGACCGGATTGTGCTCACTATTATAAGGACTCCTCAGGCCACCAATTTTGACTGTAAAATTATTGATGTGTATCCTGGGGTACAAAGGCTTCGCTAATTTCACCAGTTTATCCAGCGTTGCCTTCCTCCTTATTTTGTTATGACCCAGAATAAATGAATATTTATTTTTTACAAATACTTGCCTATGTGTTTTACTTCAAAAAGGACAGTTTGTTTGTGAGTAGGCAGGTACATTTCCAAAATACAATGTGAAATTAACAAGGGACACCAACACCAACCAATCTCCTTGAGATTCTAAAATACAATATAATAATGGTGTTGTGGTAACTTGACACACAAAAAACAAAAAAATAATTATGGAGACCACCAAAATAATAATAAAAATCTCACAAAAACAGGAGATCATGATTAAAAAAACAAACACCAAATTATCAAAAATATAAAAACATAAAACCCAAAAAATTTTTGTTAGATCTGACGAATACAAATATTATATTCATGAAATCACAAGAAAAAAATAAAGAAATCAGTTTGTTAGAAGTCTGTGTGAATATGAGCAGCAAAACAACTTCTTTCTTCTAGCATTTTAAAGAAGAAGAGAGTGCGCTGAATTAAACAATTTAAAACATTGCAGCGTGATGAAAGTGCAATATCCATTACGAACGCTAATTTTACCAGACTGAGCAGTTCCGTCTCGGAATTTATTCTGAGCATGCGTGGAACTTTGTGCGTCGGAATTGTCCACACACCTTCGGAATTTACGCAAACGGATTTTGTTGTCGGAAAATTTTATAGCCTGCTCTCAAACTTTGTGTGTGGGAAATTCCAATGGAAAAAGTCCGATGGAGCCCACACACGCTCGGAATTTCCGACAACAAGCTCCGATCGCACATATTCCGTCGAAAAGTCAGACCGTGTGTACAGGGCATTACAGTAAAGAACCCTCTATGTAGTTTAAGGTTAAACCTCATTTCTTCTAGTTTTAAGTGGCCATGAGTCTTTTTAAACTCCCTTCTGCGAAACAGTTTTATCCCTATTGTGGGGTCACCGGTATGGTATTTGTATATTGAAATCATATCCGCTCTCAAGCGTCTTTTCTCCAGAGAGAATAAGTGCAGTGCTCGCAAACTTTACTCATAACTAATATCCTCCAGACCCTTTATTAGCTTTGTTGCCCTTCTTTGTACTCGCTCCATTTCCAGTACATCCTTCCTGAGGACTGGTGCCCAGAACTGAACAGCATACTCTAGGTGCGGCCGGACCAGAGTCTTGTAGAGCGGGAGAATAATCATTTTATCTCTGTAATGAATCCTGACATGGCATGCTTGACATTGCATGCCATTGCTGAGTTGATCATCTACTAGGACCTACGGGTCCTTTTCCGTCCTAGATTCCCCCAAAGGTTCTCCCCCCAGTGCATAGATAGCATTCATATTTTTGCTACCCAAATGCATTATTTTACTTTTTTCTACATTGAACCTCATTTGCCATGTAGTTGCCCACCCCATTAATTTGTTCAGATCTTTTTGCAAGGTTTCTACATCCTGTGGAGAAGTTATTGCCCTGCTTAGCTTAGTATTATCCGCAAATACAGAGATTGAACTGTTTACCCCATCCTCCAGGTCGTTTATGAACAAATTAAACAGGATTGGTCCCAGCACAGAACCCTGGGACACCACTGCCCGCCGCTGACCATTCCGAGTACTCCCCATTTATCACCACCCTCTGAACTCGCCCTTGTAGCCAGTTTTCAATCCATGTACTCACCCTATGGTCCATGCCAAGGGACCTTATTTTGTACAGTAAACGTTTATGGGGAACTGTGTCAAATGCTTTTGCAAAATCCAGATACACCACATCTACAGGCCTTCCTTTATCTAGATGACAACTCACCTCTTCATAGAAGGTTAATAGATTGGTTTGGCAAGAACGATTCTTCATGAATCCATGCTGATTACTGATAATGATGCCGTTCTCCTTACTAAAATCTTGTATATAGTCCCTTATAATCCCCTCCAAGAGTTTACATACTATTGATGTTAGGCTAACTGGTCTGTAATTCCCAGGGATTTGTTTTGGGCCTTTTTTAAATATTGGTGCTACATTGGCTTTTCTCCAATCAGCTGGTACCATTCCAGTCAGTAGACTGTCAGTAAAAATTAGGAACAATGGTCTAGCAATTACTTGACTTAGTTCCCTAAGTACCCTCGGGTGCAAGCCTTCTGGCCTCGGTGATTTATTAATGTTAAGTGCCCCTAATTTTAATTCTGTCCTCTGTTAACCATGGAGGTGTTCCCTGTGATGTGTCATGAGGATAAACACTGCAGTTTTGGTTACTGAAGCCTCCCGATTCCCTTTGTGAAGACTGAGGAGAAGAATAAATTCAATACCTTCGCCATCTCCCCATCCTTTGTTTTCATACATTATTATTTTATCTGTAATCACTCTGTATGTACTAAATAAAATCTTTTGACAAGGAAAAATAGGAAAAATTGAGAGCAACTGAGCATGTGCAGAGCAGGGTGAGACAGTGTATTACTGGATTTTAAACAGTGCAGGCCCATTATTTTTAATGTTTTACATAGCTATACAGTATATGTCTTACACAATAATTTCTCTGTGTCAAGACATGTAGGCCATGTTTTGACACAAGCCAACTATAATTTACATAGCAAAAGGAGGGCTGGTGACTCTTTGCTATGTTCATCTTATGCAAGTTCACCTAGGTATGTGGGGAATAGCCTGTTAATCTAATTGAACATTTCAAAGGGTACATTGTTTACATACTTAAGGGTGATAAAATATGTTATTTGACCATTCAAGAAGTATTTATTGATGGCAATTAGACTTGAGGGAGTATTCATCGGAAATGGTGACTTGTTTACTTGGTACACGCTAATGTGACTTTAAGTGCCGGTTCACACTGGGACAGCTTCAAAGTCACGTGACTTCAGAGCGGCTTGCAAGCGATTTCTGTAATAGAAGTCAATGCAAGCCCCTCCGAAGTCGCCCCCAAGTAGTACAGGAAACTTTTTCTAAGTTGGAGCGACTTGAGACGCTCTGATTAGAACGGTTCCATTGCACTGCATAGAGTGCGACTTGTCAGCAGCTAAGACGCCCGACAGGTCGCCTTAGTGTGAACCGGGACTAAAAGGTTATTGCCAGTAATTAAGGATGAGCCAAACACCCCCTGGGTTTCAAACCCTGTTAAAGTCTATGGGACTCGAACGTGAGAAATCAAAAGTGCGAATTTTAAAGGCTAATATGCAAGTTATTGTCCTTAATAGGGTTTGGGCACCCGGGCCCTGCCCCAGGGTACATGTATAAATACAAAAAAAAGTTTTAAAAACGGCAGTTTTTTCGGGAGCAGTGATTTTAATGATGTTTAAAGTGAAAAAAATAGAAGTGAAATATTCCTTTAAATATCATGCCTGGGGGGGTGTCTATAGTATGCCTGTAAAGTGGTGCTTGTTTCCTATGTTTATAACAGTCCCTGCTCAAAATGACATTTCTAAAGGTTCATTCAAAACTGCTTGCGGCTTTAATGTCATGTCTGGTCCCGGCAATATGGTTGAAAACCATTGAGAAACCCCCCCCAGCCCATTACCAGCCCCTTTGGGTCTTGTATGAATATTAAGTGGAATCCCGCACCCAAATAAAAAAAAGGAAAGGCGTGGGGCCCCCACGCCCTATATACTCTACATAGCAGTATACAGGTGGTGCAAACAAGACAGGGACTGTAGGTTTGTTCTTAAGTAGAATCTGTTTGTAATTTTGAACTGGTACATTTTTTACGTGTAGCTCCAGCAAAAAAATCTATTTTTAAGCTTTTTGGAAAACATAGGGAAGGATTATCACCCCTGTAACATTTGTTTTGCTGTCTGTGCACCTATTCAGAAGATTTCACCTCACTTTCTGTCCCACTGACAATTGGATTTTGAAAATTTGGGGGTTTTAGTGAAACAAGGAACTCTTACAGGAAAGAATTTCCCTTCCTAGGGGTAGATTTCCTCTCACTTTCTGTTGTCTCCTTCCGTTTGCAAATAGGAGTCATTTGCAAGTTGGATGTTTGAAAGTAGGGGCCTGCCCTATATACTCTGCAGAAATTTGGGCCTTAGGTGTTGGTGTTGCCACAACACTATAAGCCCTCACAGTTACTCTTGGTGGGTGCAGGAACGGGCCCTGCTGTGAAATATTAGATCAAAAATAGTAATTACATGCCCCTGTTGAACAGGGTCAGAAAAATTGGGCCTTTGGTGGTGGACGGTGTGGTGGTGTTGCCACAACACTGTAAGGCCTCACAGTTACTCTTGGTGGGCGTGGTCAGCCAGCCAAGCACTGGCATTATATGACCGGCGGAAATGCACACAGACTTTCCTGACCTGCCTCAGGACATCCTGTAAGCCTGGGTACCTGCCCAAGAACCGCTGCACCACCAAGTTAAGGACGTGAGCCAAACAGGGCACATGGGTCAGTTGTCCCTGTCGGAGGGCGGAGAGGAGGTTGGTGCCATTGTTGCAAACCACCATTCCTGGCTTAAGCTGGCGTGGCGTCAACCACCTCTGAGCCTGCCTCTGCAGAGCTGACAGAATCCCCAGTGTGGCTCCTGTCCCCAAAGCACACCAGCTCAAGCACCGCATGGCATCTTTTTGCCTGCATGCTTGCATAGCCCCTTGAACGCCTACGGAGCACCGCTGGTTCCGAGGACAAATCAGCACAGGAAGAGGCCATGGAGGAAGAAGAAGAGGAGGGGGTGGAGGAGAGAGGTGTGGCAGAATCACCACTAGTAGAATTTTGGAGGCGTGGTGGCAAAACAACCTCCAACACTACTGCACCCTGTCCTGCATCCTTCCCAGCTGCCAGCAGAGTCACCCAGTGCGTGGTGAAAGATAGGTAACGTCCCTGTCCATGCCTGCTGGACCATGAGTTAGTGGTAATATGCACCTTACTGCTAACCGCCCTGTCCAGCCAGGCATGAACATTGCCTTCCACATGCCGGTAGAGAGGCGGAATTGCCTTCCGTGGAAAAAAGTGTCATTTGGGAACCTACCACTGAGGTACCGCACATTCCACAAACTCACGGAAGGAGCAGAGTTTACCAACTGAAAAGGCAGCAGTTGAAGTGCTAGCAATTTAGCCAAGCTAGCATTTAACCGCTGGGTATGTGGATGGCTGGGAGCGAACTTCTTTCACCGATGGAGCAACTGGGGTAGGGAAATCTGCCTGCTAGAATTGGACGTTGATGTACCGATAGCAGATTGCCCGCAAGTACTTGGCAGTGGCACATCTAATTCTACACCTTCATTCCTCTCAGTGCAGGTTTCTGAGAGGACTGAAGGTATAGTGGGGTTGGAGATCCCAGCTGATAAGGAGGAGCAAGGAGAGGTCCGCCGTGTTCTTTGGTGTGGGTCTTTTAGGTAGTGTTGCCAACGGGCTGCATGGGAGCTCGACCTATGTCTGGTTAAGCATGTGGTTCCCAAGCGCTTGCTGTCTAGTCCATGCTTGATACGCTTCAGACATATATTGCAAATAGCAACGGTGCGATCTGCTGCACACATCTCAAAAAAGACCCACACCAAAGAACTTTTGGAATAACGCGCGGAGTCACCAGCGCCCTGCACTTGAGGAGCTCTGCGGTGTGATGCAGTCGGTTGGCTGCCCTTAAGCTGGCCTCTGGAGGGCATCCTGCCTCGTTGGAGATATGCCTCCTCCTCCTCCTTCTCCACCGCCTCCTCCTCTCTCCTATCAGGCACCCACGTAGAGTCAGTGAGCTCATCATCCCCTCCCTCCTCGTCAATGGAGCAAATCTGGCAGTATGGTGCGGCTGGGGGAACATGACTGCCAGTTTGTTGTCCTTCTTGGGCAACCCCTCTCTCTCTCTCTGGGCTCACGTTACTGCCTTCTTCAAGCTGGGTACCATCATCAGAGCCTTCAAAACGCTGCGCATCCTCCTGCAGCATGTACCCGACACTGGTCGAACAGTTAGGTGGACTCCTCCGGTGAGGCTAGGGAAGGAGTAACTGTTGATGACCTTGAGTCCAAGAAATAGGACACTTTGGTACCTGCATTGGCAGCCAAGGTAGCCTGGGTGACAGAGGATGAGGAGGATGAGGATGGCTTGGTTATCCACTCTACCAACACTTCGGCATGTTGTGGCTCAACACGGCCAGCTGCTGAGAAAAAGGACAAGCGTGCCCCACAGCCACATGCTGATGAGGATGCACCGTGTCCACGACCAGAACTGTTGCCTCTAGTCACAGAGCCTGCTTGCCCTCTTTTATTGGCCTGTGACTGTCTGCCTCTCCCTGGTGGCCTTCCAGACATACTGTCTTTGATGTATTGCAATAGGTACACAAGGAATGGCCTGCAGTGAGATGTACCTGCACAAAGCTGGGATGTATATATATATACTAATTATACTGCAGCTAGATGAATCGCCTGCCTGCCTGTAGTATTATTAGGAAGAAACAACAGGAATTGTCTGCAGTGAGCTTTAGTTGCACACTGTGCCCAGTATACAGTACACTAATATACTGCAGCTAGCTGAATCAACTGCCTGCCTGTGGTATTATTAGGAAGAGAACACCAGCAATTGTCTGCAGTTAGCTTTAGTTGCACACTGTGCACAGGATACAGTACACTGACTGAAAATACTGCAGCTGCCTGCCTGTGGTATTATTAGGAAGAGAACACCAGCAATTGTCTACAGTTAGCTTTAGTTGTACACTGTGCACAGGATACAGTACACTGACTGAAAATAATGCAGCTGCCTGCCTGTACGTATATTAGGAAGAGAACACCAGCAATTGTCTGCAGTTGGCTTTAGTTGCACACTGAACTGAAATGACACTGTCTCTCTCTCTCTCTCTATCTCTCAGCACGCCAGAACACACTACTCAAGGCTGACTTCCAGGTGGCCTTGAGTAGTGTGGGGCATGTACTAAATTCACTGAGGCATAATTGGCCAAAGCCACCCTGCCTTTGGCCAATTATGGCTCTCCATTCTTACCGCGCTGTGATTGGCCAAAGCATGCAGGTCATAGTGCATGCTTGGCCAATCATCAGTCAGCAATGCACTGCGATGCCGCAGTGAATTATGGGCCTTGACACGCCACTCTAATTTGGTGCGAATGGCCCATAATGTTCGTAATTGGACGAACGGTCGAACGGCCAATGTTCGAGTCGAACTTATGTTCAACTCGAACTCGAAGCTCATCCCTACCAGTAATTACAAGTAGGGTCTTTTCACCTTGAGCAACAATAGGATCAATGCATTTGGTCAACCAATCAGGAACCCCTTCAGTGTCAGACAAGTATTTCAGGAGAAGTTTTAGATATTAAGCATTCATTCTTACACACATTAGGATGACAGTCCAGATCTAGAGTATAATAAACATTATTGCATGCATGGAAGCTACTTAGGTGCATCCTATGCTGGATTGTAGTATCTCTATGCTTGCGATAACATAGTAAATAGTTACATAGTAGGTGAGGTTGAAAAAAGACACAAGTCCATCAAGTCCAACCTATGTGTGTAATTATATGTCAGTATTACATTGTATATCCCTGTATGTTGAAGTCGTTCAGGTACTTATCTAATAGTTTCTTGAAACTTTCGATGCCCCCCGCTGAGACCACAATCTGTGGAAGGGAATTCCACATCCTTGCTGCTCTTACAGTAAAGAACCCCCTACGTAGTTTAAGGTTAAACCTCTTTTCTTCTAATTTTAATGAGTGGCCACGAGTCTTGTTGAACTCCCTTCTGCAAAAAAGTTTTATCCTTATTGTGGGGTCATCAGTATGGTATTTTTATATTGAAATCATATCCCCTCTCAAGCGTCTCTTCTCCAGAAAGAATAAGTTCAGTGCTCGCAACCTTTCCTCATAATTAATATCCTCCAGACCCTTTATTAGCTTTGTTGCCCTTCTTTATACTCGCTTCATTTCCAGTACATCCTTTCTGAGGACTGGTGCCCAGACATGAATGATGGATGTCACTCTGAAGGCTGACAGAATAATAATAGGTAATGTGGCGCTAAATCCAAAAAAAAGTGTGTAATACAATAGAAATGGTGTGAAAAAGTTAGTTACTAAATACTAAGATGACAATGTAAAACAACCACGTAAATGGAGATTCTACAAGAAAATCCAAATAATAATTGTGTCAAAAACAATTAATCTACCACCATATTGTGTACCAAAGGTTATACTAAACCATTGCTACAACAAAAATTAGGTGTAGGTTTCCCCATTTCTAAATCACTAATGAGCCTCCTACATAAATCCAAAAAACAAGGGTTATCATCAAATAATCCAAAAAGTGACTGAATCCAAGCAAAACGTATTAATAAGAGTGCATTAATGAGTACATCAGACAACTGTGCAAATAAAAATGCAAACAATAAATATGGTACAAAATAATAAAGATGAGTAATGACAGTGCAAATAGATTCTGTGTAATAACAATATATGTAAAGAAATGATTATGACAAGTGAAAGTCCACACAAGTGAGATAAAGATATATAAGGTTGCAGTCCAATATAAATAAAAAAAGTAATAAATTCATGCAAAAATCGTGCCCTCGATAAAAGGTCCCATAGACAGTGCAATCCAGATAGTGACAATCTCCAGGAATGGTGAAAATACTGATAACGGCAACAACTCCCCAGTGCAGCCAAAATGCGGTCCCCCCAGCCTCTCACCTTAAGGCTGATCGATTACAGCCCAGTTAATACAACACAGATGAAAGGACAGCTCCACAATCCTTCTCAAAAGGACTCTCCTAAGGGTCTCCTGTTTTGACACAGCAGTCTGCTCCCAGGGCACCCCGGTCAATTAGCCAAGCAGTATAAAAGAGGGGAAGGAATACTCCACGGTGTAGTATTAAATATAACAACATTTATTTAAAATATCCACTTACATTGGTAAAGTCAAAAACGAGCACACACTACAGCTGATTCCTGATCCCAGCCGTGATCAGGAAAAGCTGAACAAGACCCGCCTCTCCTCTCTGACGCGTTGCGTGACCGTCACGTCACTTTTTCAAAGGGTATGAATCTCCATTTACGTGGTTGTTTTACATTATCATCTTAGTATTTAGTAACTAACTTTTTCACACCATTTATATTGTATTGCACACTTTTTTTTGGATCTAGCGCCACATTACCTATTATTATTCTGTCAGATATTTCTTGGTGTGGGAACACCTTTGGGGTGGCGGCTTTATCATTTTATTATATATATTTTTTATATTTTAGTTTGTGGTTTGCGCACCAGTACTCATTCTTACTTACACTCTGAAGGCTGCTGTTCATTATAATATTTACTCTGTTACATTTTGTCAACTGTTATAAGTACCTTGTGGATTTTATTCTGTGCTGGGACTCAATAAATGCATCTCTCTTGATGAAACAAATTGCCACGAGAATAACTCGAGTTATAATAATTCATAATCATCATCCCACCACCGTATCACTACACTCTCCTGTGTCAAGTAGTGTGAGAGGAGAGGGAGGGGGAGAAATCCCCCGCAGCTGTGACAGGCTATGTTTCTCTCCTCAGCCTGTCTGTATTTTAGCACCGCTTATCTGTGGCAGTGGCAGAATAAGCTGGGGGGGGGGGGGTCAGAGACACTTGTTGGGAGGTCATTTGGGCGCTGAAAAAAAAAACACTGAAAGGGTTTTAGAAATGATTTACTGGAAGGGTATACAAAAAGAAATTAAGAATGTTTGAAAATTCCATACAGTTCTACCTCACTTTAGAAGCCCCCTAGTGTTTTCTATTGCCGTTACCAAATATTGGGGACTATTTAATTCCATACTTGATGTTTGCCATCAGGGAAGTTCCTCAGTCCTGTACAGGTACTCTTCATTTCAGTTGCTTTACTGGGAGACACCCTAGGGAACTTCTGGACATAGCCCAAAAAAATGGGAAGGGGAAAAGACACGCCGCAAAAATGTAATTGAGCATATCACTGAAATGCAAGATAGAATTGCAGTAACAATGCCACACCAGAAAGGCAGAGGGAGATTAGGGAAGTAAACAAGTGGCTGAGGAGCTGGTGTAGTAAGGAGGGGTTAGGGTTCCTGGAGAACTGGTCGGTCACCAGCTCTATAGAAGGGACAGACTGCACTTAAATGAGGAGGGTGCAGATCTGCTGGAAGTGAATATGGCCGAAAAGTTAGAGGGGCTTTTAAACTAGGCGATGGGGGGAGGGTCTAGAGGTAGAGATAGTCAGCATGGAACATATTCCAGAGGGTAGATTGGGGGCATTAGTGGTAGGTTGACTAAAGCACCTAAACCCGAGGTTAGTATTGTAACAAGTCCTATTTGCAACCTCAGAACACCCAATAAGGAGACAGTATGCCACCGGTCTAAACTACGTGGCATGTTCACCAATGCCAGGAGTCTGGCGGACAGGATGGAAGAAATAGAGCTATTGTTGTTTTAGAAGGATTTAGATTTTGTAGGAATTTCAGAGACTTGGTTCAACAGCTCTCATGATTGGCTGGCAATCATTCAAGGGTATTCCCTATATCGCAGGGACAAAGAGGGTAAAAAGGGGGGAGGGGTATGTCTGTATATCAAAAATGGAGTACAAGTGAATATGAGAGATTACATTACTAAGGGAGCAAGGGAAGAGGTAGAATCCTTTTGGGTAGAGCTACAAAGGGAAAAAAGTCAGGGGAAAGTAATACTGGGAGTATGCTATAGGCCCCCTAACCCAAGGGTTGGAGGCGGACCTACTATCACAATTAGGATTAGCGTCAAGGATGGGAAGTGTCATCATAATGGGGGATTTTAATCATCCAGACATAGACTGGGTGGAAGGAACTGCGCATTTATCTAAGGCTTGCCAGTTCCAAAATGTCTTGCAGGACAATTTCCTGGGTCAGATGTTAAACGCACCAACTAGAAACAAGCGTTACCAGACCTACTGATTACCAACAATACAGACTTGATCACGGATATAGAAATACGGGGCAATTTAGGAAAAAGTGATCACAGGTCAATTAGTTTTAGTATAAATAACACTAATAGGAAACATAAGGATAATACAAAGACACTGAAATTCAAAAGAGCCAACTTCTGTAAACTTCAAGCCTTGCTAGAAGATACTAATTTGGATAAAATCTTAGGAACAGAAAACACAGGGGAGAAATGGGTATGCTTTAAGAGCATATTAAATAAGGGCATTAGCCAGTGTATCCCAATGGGAAATAAATTTAAAAGAGCTAATAAAAGTCCTGAGTGGCTTAACTGCAACGTAAAAATGAATATAAAAGCAAAGGAGAAGGCCTTCAAAAAATACAAGGCTGAGGAATCATCATCAGCATTCCAACTTTACAAAGAATGCAACAAGAAATATAAAGGTACAATCAGGGCGGCTAAGATAGAACAAGGCACATAGCAGAGGAGAGTAAGAAAAATCCCAAGAAATTCTTTAAGTACATAAATAGTAAAAAAGGGAGGTCAGATCATATTGGTCCCATAAAGAATGTTGAAGGGACTCTGGTTACTAAGGATGGAGAGATGGCGAAGGTATTGAATTTATTCTTCTCCTCAGTCTTCACAAGGGAATTGGGGGGGCTTCAGTCACCAAAACTGTAATGTTTATCCTCATGACACATCACAGGAAGCACCCTAATGGCTAACAGAAGACAGAATTAGAAATAGACTTGAAAAACTTAACATTAATACGTCACTGGGACCAGATGGGTTACACCTAAAGTCCTTAAGGAACTCAGTCAAGTAATTGCAAGACCATTGTTCCTATTTTTTACAAACAGTCTACTGACTGGAATGGTACCAACTGATTGGAGAAAAGGAAAAGCCAATGCAGCACCAAAGGGCCAAGATTCATCCCAGGGAATTACAGACCAGTTAGCCTAACATTAATTGTATGCAAGCTCTTGGAGGGGATGATAAGGGACTATATACAAGTTTTTAGCAATGACAACTATATATACTATAATACTATATAATATAACTATAACTATATTACTACATTAGCAGTAATCAGCATGGATTCATGAAGAATCGTTCTTGCCAAACCAGTCTATTAACCTTCTATGAGGAGGTGAGCTGCCATCTAGATAAAGGAAGGCCCGTAGACATGGTGTATCTGGATTTTGCAAAAGCATTTGATACAGTTCCCCATAAATGTTTACTGTAAAAAGGTCAGTTGGCATGAACCATAGGGTGAGTACATGGATTGGAAACTGAGTACAGAGGCGAGTTCAGAAGGGAGTGATAAATGGGGAGTACTCAGAATTGGCAGGGGTGGGTAGTGGGGTTCCCCAGGGTTCTGTCCTGGGACCAATCCTATTTAATTTATTCATAAACGACCTGGAGGATGGGATAAACAGTTCAATCTCTGTATTTGCGGGCGATACTAAGCTAAGCAGGGCAATAACTTCTCCACAGGATGTGGAAAACTTGCAAGAAGATCTGAACAAATTAATGGGGTGGGCAACTACATGGCAAATGAGGTTTAATGTGGAAAAATGTAAAATGATGCATTTGGGTGGCAAAAATATGAATGCAATCTACTCACTTTGGGGAGAACCTCTGGGGGAATCTAGGATGGAAAAGGACCTGGGGGTCCTAGTAGATGAGAGGCTCAGCAATGGTATGCAATGCCAAACTGCTGCAAGCAAAGCAAACAGAACATTGACATGCATTAAAAAGGGGATTAACTCTAGAGATAAAACGATAATTCTCCCACTCTACAAGACTCTGGTCCGATCCCACCTGGAGTATGCTGTCCAGTTGTGGGCACCAGTCCTCAGGAAGGATGTGCTGGAACTGGAGAAAGTCCAGAGAAGGGCAACAAAATGTATAAAGGGTCTGGAGGACATTTAGTTATGAGGAAAGGTTACGAGCACTTTACATGTTCTCTCTGGAGAAGAGACGCTTGAGAGGGGATATGATTTCAATGTACAAATACCGTACTGGTGACCCCACAATAGGGATAAAACTTTTTTATAGTTTAATAAGAATTTAATAAGACACCCGACCATTCACTAAAATTAGAAGGAAAGCGGTTTAACCTTAAACTGCATAGAGGGTTCTTTATTGTAAGAGTGGTTAGGATGTGGAATTCCCTTCCACAGGCAGTGGTTTCAGCGGGGAGCATCGATAATTTCAAAAATTAGATAAGCACCTGAATGACCTCAACATACAGGGATATACAATGTAACACTGACATAAAATCACACACATAGGTTGGACTTGATGGACTTGTGTCTTTTTTCAACCTTGCCTACTATGTATCTATGTAACTGTGTAAAAGAACATTTTGCTTGGGTACAGGCAGCCCAACAAAGTATATACAAAAGGAGTGTCCAGGTCCACATTTTCTCACCTGGTGACAGGATGCTAGTGTTGATCCCCACTGTTAAAAGTTCCTTGCTAAGTGGCAGGGTCCCAATGATTGAGAGAATTAGGAAAGAAAATGTCAAAGTTCATCAACCAGTGAAATAAAAAAACCATGTAAACTTGCTAAATCCTGGAAATGTAAGCTGGCATTAGCTGCAGAGTCCACTCAGTAGCTTTTCTCATGAGTACTGAGTCCCCTCTGGTCTCTGAAGTGAAAGTCTTATATATGCTATCTCGATCCCAGAAGCAGGAAACCAGAGAGTATTTGATAAGGAACAGAGACAAGTTTTCAGATTTGCCAGGACAGACTTCAATGGTACAACAGAATGCTTGAGCTAGAGATAATTGAAGAGTCTAATAGTGATTGGTCTAGTCTAGTAGTTGGAGGTTTTGTATGGTTGGTTTAGGATGCTTAATTCAGTGACAAAATTTGAGTTTTATCTTATGCTCTGGGTACATGAGGTTATCGGCAGATTCAGAAAAATCCATTATCTAACAACTTTGGACTTCACAAAAGAATATTGGCAAAAATACAATACAAAAATATGCCTTTTTGGTGACAAAATGCCCCTGCAACATTTTAGAGAGCCACGTGCAGAACCCTAATCCCGCGTACACATGAGCGGAATTTCCAACAGAAAGAGTCCGATGAGAGCTTTCCATTGTATATTCCGACCGTGTGTATGCTCCATCGGACTTTTCCCGTCGAAAATTCAGACAGACTTAGATATAGAACGTGTTTTAAATTTTTCCGATGGAACTAATTACTATTGGTAAAACTGCTCGTCTGTATGCTGTTCCGACGTACCAAAAACGACGTATGCTCTGAAGCAAGTACGAGACGGAAGCGCTCGGTCAGGTAAAACTAGCGTTCATAATGGAGATAGCACATTCCTCATGCTGCAAATTCTGCGATCTTTTAATGCAGCACATTCTTTTGTGCTTTATAATGCTAGAAGAATGAAGTTGTTTTGCTGCTGATATTCACACAGAGTTCTCAAAAACTTCTTTCTTTATTATTTTTCATGATCTCATGAATAATCTTATTATTTTAAAGCCAGATTTCCAGAATAATGTTTTGAAATATTTTTTATAGTCATCTTTTTTTAGAATTTTTTTATTTCATCAAGATCTCCTTTTTTTTGTATTATTGCAAAATTAGTTTCTAGTGATCTCCATAATATTTTTATTTTTTTTGGTGTGTCAAGTTACAACAATAACCTTATTATCTTGTATTTTGTAACCTCAAGGAGGCTGGTTGGTGTCCCTTGTTAATTTGACATTGTATTTTTTAAATGTACCTGCATACTCACAAACAATCTGTCCTATTTTTATAAAAACACATAGGCAAGTATTTTCAGAAAATAAAATATCCATTTATTCTGGGTAACAAAATAAAGAGGAAGGCAAGGCTGGAGAAACTTTTGTAATTTGCAAAGCCTTTTGGCCCCAGGGCACACATCAAGTCTGCGGGAAAAAAAATTGTTATCTTGAGGAGTCCATATAATTTTGAGCCCAATCTGGTCCAGGACTCCCAAAGATCAGTATCAGCAGCAGATGACATATATGTCCCCAGGCTGTGGTACTACACCAGCCTGCGTCTTCTGTCAGACCAGACTGAACCCAGGCCATCGCTTTCTTCTCTTCCCTGCAGCCTTCCCTCCATGCTTCCCTGCAGCCTTCCCTGCAGCCTTCCTTGGAGGCTGTGGCTCTGGTGGTGGACTTGTGGCAGGAGGAGGATGAGGAGGAGGAGGATGGGTGAGATCATATATGTGGCTGCTCTCTGTCAGCTGGCTCCTCAACCCCTTCTGAAGGGCCTCAACAATAATTCCCTCACAGAGGAAGTGTTGGCGTTCCCCCAATTTCAACAATCTTGTGGCTAGATAGCAGCCATAGGCCTCTTCAGCATCGGGTTGGCTTCTGAGGATATCAGTTGCTTCCCTAATGAGGCCCAGTGCTACCTCCTCCGTCCTTGTCCCCTTCCTGGGCCTTTTTGTTTGAAAGCAGAGGTTAGGCACCTAGGATTGGGTGAGACTCCTACTGGGCCCAGCCACATCCTGGCTGACACTGGGCCAGCCCACCTCCTGGCTGTCACTGGGCATGGCCACCTCCTGGCTGACACTGGGCACGGCCACCTCCTGGCTGACACTGGGCACAGCCACCTCCTGGCTGACACTTTCCAGACCCTCCTCCTGGCTGAGCTCATCCTGTGTATAAAAAAGGGACATAGTTTTAGTTTTTGCTTCATCAATCACACACACTTTTTAGCTCATGACTTGCAAATTGAATGTTAATAAATAGAAAAGACTATCATTCTGACCCCAGCATTTTTCTTTCTTGTCCCAATCATTTTTGGCCAATACTGTCTATTGATATGTAAATCACTCGGTTTTAAATCATTAATTAGTTATCAATTATAACATCTAGTTAATATCATTAATATTAGGACAATAAATATGTCTACAAATAATATACCTGGCTCCAGCTGGGCGCATCCACTTCTTCCAGGATGGAAGGCCCAGGTTGTTCCTCGTCAGCCTCTGCTGGGGTTGAGGGAAGGGTGGAGGGAAGGCTGCAGGGAAGGGTGGAAAGTGATTCTCTGGCTTTAGTCTGGTTGTCCAGAAACCGCAATTTGTTGAAGTACCACAGCCTGGGTACATACACTTGCACTGCTGATGCTCCTGATCTGAGTGATTTCTGGATCTTATTATGCTCCTTCTTATACATGTTCCTCAAGATCCCAATTTTACTTTCCAAAAACTGGATGGTTACATCGGGGACCCGAGTCTTAACAAATTCCAGAAGTTTCTCCAGCGTTGACCTCCTAGCTTGTTTATTATAATATAAGGTGTTTTTCACCTCCCACAAATTCCTCATCTTCCTGTATCTGTCTATGAAACTGGCCATGAATTCTGGGTCCTTAAAGTGATTCATCTTTGCTGTAAGACAATACACAAGACAAAAACGCTAATGTCAGCCTAAACTCTCATTATCATATCCCAATATAGGCCTCAATCTAGAAGCAGTATAGGCCACTGTGATGGGCCAAGTTCAAATTTTACCTTAGTTTAGGACGCTCGCCACTTCCGTTCATCCTTCCTCCACACACAGATCATACGTACGACACATGCCTGTTAGCTTGATATATACTGCGCATACGTGAAACTCCACCCGCGTCGCCCGCCCCAACGTTCTTTCTAGAATATTCCCCTTCTCTCTTCAGCGCGCATTAGGAGCAACATGATGGCTAAAGAGCAGGTCTAAAGAGCAGGTATGTGGTAATTCCACTATCGAGGAGGAGGAAAGCCCGGAGCCCGAAAAGACCCGATCCTGGAGGAGGAGATTTAAGGCCGCCAATATGGCCTTTATAGAGATGGTGGAGATGGTGGACATCTTGAGGAGGAACGACTATGATGGGAAGCATGGACCGTACCTAAACCCTAATTTGAGAAAGGCCAAGATCATGACTAAAGTTGTGAAGAGTCTGCGGCAGAATTTTGGGGTACGACGATCCAAGGAGCAATTAAGGAAACGCAGGTCAGACCTGAAACTGAGGGAGCAGGATCAGTATAGAAGAATAAAGAGAGTGCTTCTAAAAAGTAAGTAGTTGTCGTGTGTTCCTATCATTATTATTACTTGCATGCTGCTCCATGTGCTTTTCTTTACTGTTGTACAGTTTAAAATGGCAACTTTCATGTTGGTGGGCACAGTAATCGGTCATAGGAAAAAATTTTCGCTCATTAAATAATATGATATAATAATAATAATAATAATTGGGCAGATACAGGTTAAATACATTTGGTCATGCCTATTTGTATAAAATTAATTTTGTACATTGCTGTCTAGATGTGTTTATAACTAGAATGAAATGCAAGCTTGATTCAGTGTAATGTAAGGAGAGGACACTCAGCAGCTGTTTACATATTTGGACTCAGGAGCACTAGTGTGGGACAAAAGAACAAACTTTTTAGGGTGTCCTACACAGGTACTCCAGTGGATACTTGGTGTGAAAATCAGAAAAAGGTAATTGTTGCAGCTTTGGTAAGGTAAAAATCATCACAATCATGTCTTCAGCTTGGAACTCTGCCCAAAACAGACAATTGTACCCCACTTCCAAGCAGTGTTTCATATTCACATTTCTGGACTCAAATATCTGTGTGCTAAGTATACCTTTTGTTTCATTCTCATAGGGGAGAAAAGACTCAGAGGACACCATTCAGAGGTCACCAGGGACCACACATCACCAAGTAGGGGAAGTCAGCCCAAGACAACACCCCGAGGATCTGGAGGAAGGAGAGGTGGAGGAAGTGGGCGAGATTTTCACCAAAACAGGTGAGTGTCTGACACGCCAGCTTCAGGTAATCTATGTATGCCTGCATATTTATAATACATGTTTTTAATCCAATTTTTAGGTGACGTGCTGGTTGAAGAGCAAGCTGAACCTTTCACAAGTGACAGCGTCCAAAGGCTCATCCACAACATCATGGTGTGGAATGGTGAAATCGACATTAGAAGGAAGAAACTGAATGTTATGGAACAACAAATGAAGAACATGATAGATGTGTTGGGGAGAATATAAATTTCTTTCAAATTCCATCCATTTTCACTTTTGTTGGACTAAACCAATCTTTTTTTTGTAAATTTTAAAAGCCAAATTTTGAAGATGCACACGGTGTGTCAACATGTGCTATCTGCCATCTGGGGATCTTAATGTACATGTTTTGTGGGTGCAACCCCTTCCTCGTAACTCTCTAGTAGATGAGAGGAAGGGGTTGCACCCCCAAAACACGTCCATTGATCCCTATGATGGGAGATAGCACATATTGACATTAGGCATGGGATCAGGAGGGAAATACCCATTTTGACTCCCAATTTGTGTGCATCTTCAAAATTTGGCCTTTACAGGGGTGACATCACCCCATCTGATGAAGGCAATATCAAGACATTTTTGATACTATAATGTCTGATATTGCCTTGAGTTTTCATACGTTGAACTTTGTAAGTTCCAGAGTTGTGTATGTTATGTTTTGAAACATGCCTGTTTCTAAAAAAAAAAAAAAAATTAGGAAAAAAAAACGTATTTTTCTAAAAATTGTTATAACATACATGTGAATGTGCACAGAGTAAAAATTTTGCTAATCAACAATGTGTGGCTTCTTCTTTCAATGCTCAGTACCAGTTTTGGAAGTAATTTTGTGTTTACAGTGGCAATGGGGCTTATTTACTAAAGGAAAATCCACTTGGCACTACAAGTGCACTAGGAGAACCTAGGAGCCAAAAAGAAACACAAGCAATAAAGAAAATGCAAGATTTTATAAGATATAATTTTTTTATATTAAAAAAAATATTTTAGACATTGTCTGGCATTGCAATGGCCCCCCTACCCGTAAAATAATTGACATATTTATCCCGAACTTCACGGGCGCTTTGGGGTGCCAAGCCAGGATGGCCAGTATCCAGGCTTGTCAGAGGATTTGAAGGAAGTCCGGCCTCAGGCCCAAATGAGGCTATATAATTGTGGGCATTTTTTCTTAAAAAATTGTGCAATATGCAGCAGGATAAAATTATGTGGTTGAGTTTGTATTCCGCCATGTGTATGGCTGTCAGAAACAGGCGGAACCAGCTGGCCATTATCCCGAAGGCATTCTCAACGACTCTTCTGGTTCTGGCCAGCCGGTAGTTAAAAACCCTCCTCTCCGGGGTGAGGGTTCTCTGGGGGAATGGCCTCATCAGGTGCTCGCCCAGACCGAATGCTTCATCGGAAAGAAAGATGAACGGGAGTCCTTCAACTTTGTCCGCATCAGGTGGCAATCCCAGGCCACCACTCTGGAGACGTTGGTAAAACTCCGTCTGGGTGAAGACTCCTCCATCCGACATCCGGCCATTCTTCCCCATTAACACTATACTATCCCAACGGTCGGCAAAATGGGAGGCCACAGTTTGCCATTCCTGTGGCGTTGAAGGAAACTGTGGAGTCAAAACAGAAAAATATATATTAGTAGTTTTGCACATAACATTGCAAGCAGATTAAACACAAACATTCTTGGCCAACATCAGTATAACATTTATTTTAAGGAGTATTTTAAAACAAAAATATAAGGTCCACTTATCAGATCCCCCCCCCCACCCTGATGGCCCATTGTAAAAATTTTAGGGGGGGGTTTGAGCTGAGTTTGGGACCCCCCAAAAATGCCTATGGCACTCTGCCTGAATTTAAGGACAACAATAACATTTGTACACATTTTAGGGGGTGTTTAGGGTAAGCACTACAATGGAGCTGGCAAAATACATTGTTAAGTGACTGGGCTATAGGTGTATATGGGCCCAGGATTGCATGCTGGGGAGGTTAGTGAAGGCAAATATGCATGAAGGACAAAAAAGGAGCATTAAAAGATTACAGCATGCATGAGAACAAAGGGGACATTCACAGCATATCACAATCATGGTAATTATGGAATGAGGAAAGAAATACAAAACATTAGTAAACATTAAATACATAGAATGTGATGTTAAAGGAGAAAACTTACCCTAATATAGTCCTTCTGCAGGACCTGAATTATAGCAGAGCAGGTCTCTGGGATAATGATCCCCAGAGCCTGGGGGGAGATGCAACGTGGCAACTAGCCTCTGCCCTGGAGTGATGGCTTGGCAGGTATCCTGCCTGCTAATATAAGGGGTCAGCAAAGCCAACAGACAGTGAAAATAGGGTCTGTCATCCTGAGAAAGTTCCTGAAATCATCAGGATTATTCTCCTTGATTTCACGAAGCAAAGGCATATGAGAGAATTGGTCACGCTGGAGTAACCAATTCTTGGTCCATGAACTCCTCCCCACCCTGTTCATGGACTGGGCTTGGGTCAAAGAATGAATACCAACACCAAGCACCCGCATAGCACTAACTCTACGACGAGTACGTACCCGCAACATGGCTTCAAGACGGTCGGCTGGTCAGAACAAACTAACAGAACGCACTAAAGAACAGCAAGGCCTGTGAAGAGCGAGCTGAAAATCAGAAACGAGTGGACAAGAACACACTGAAAAAACAGATGCGAACTGTCTACACACTCTGAAAAGCAGATACAAACCCACAAGCACAAACTAAAGAGCAGTAATGGACTGAAAAGCACGAAAGCTGAAAAGCACGAATCGTCTCTCACCAAACTTCTACTAACACGAGATAAACACGAGATTAGCAGAAGGACCCCAAAGGGTGGCACGCTCGCTATTGCACTTCCTTTTTCTAGTCCCGTCGTACGTGGTGTACATCACCTCATTCTAGACGGTCGGACTTTGGTGTGACTGTGTGTAGGCAAGACCACTTAAGCGGAATTCCGTCAGAGTTCCGTTGGAGAAACCTTCGGAGTTTATTCCGACAGCAAAACCATGTGTACGTGGCATTAGACCTCACCAGCAGTATGCTGCAGCATATCTGGATGACAGAGTGATACATAGCACTGACTGGGAGTATCACTTGCCCTGTGTCCAGGCTGTATTAAATTCTCTCTTCAAGGCAGGTTTTATGGCAAATTCCAAAAATTGTGTCATTGGATTAGAGGATGTAACATAAAGGTGATCTCGCGCATAAATATCACTAAAACCGTGAAGATAAAAATCAACCAAATGAATAAATGAATGACTAAAATGGTGATATAAAGTGTCACTGTGCAACCTGAATATCAAAATATGTGCACATATATCAAAAAAAAAAAAAAGAAGAAGAATCAAATATCACTATATAGCGTGATGTGTAAAGATAATGTAAAATGTGATAACAATCACTTAAAATGTAAAATAAATTCTCCATAAATAGAAATGGTGTAAAAGACAGTGAAAATCTCCTCCAAAAAGTCAATAGATGGCCGATGATAGTAAATAGTCCAAATATGTGAATTAAATAAATAATAAAAGTGTGTGTAATCCTCCAGGTACACGAGGAAAAAAAAATAATAAATCTAGATGAGTGACTAGGTAGTGTAGATTAAAGTTGGTGAAAGATGATATTCTTGTTGAATTCCATGAATTCTCTCATCAGATGTGGTCTCACAAAACTCTCACCTTACAACTGTGTAGTATCTCGCATCAACAGATAATTGGTATAAACCACATCCTTCTATCCGAATCCTAATGGGTTAATGAATACTGCGGATGTGCTCATGGATATTTCTCCAATTCATGGTCCTCCATATACAGTGGCTTGCGAAAGTATTCGGCCCCCTTGAACTTTTCAACCTTTTGCCACATTTCAGGCTTCAAACATAAAAGATATAAAATTTTTATTTTTTGTGAAGAATCACCAACAAGTGGGACACAATTGTGAAGTGGAACGAAATCTTTTGGATTTTTGAAACTTTTTTAACTAATAAAAAAAATGAAAAATGGGGCGTGCAAAATTATTTGGCCCCCTTGCGTTAATACTTTGTAGAGCCACCTTTTGCTGCGATTACAGCTGCAAGTCGCTTGGGGTATGTCTCTATCAGTTTTGCACATCGAGAGACTGAGATTCTTGTCCATTCTTCCTTGCAAAACAGCTCGAGCTCAGTGAGGTTGGATGGAGAGCGTTTGTGAACAGCAGTTTTCAGCTCTTTCCACAGATTCTCGATTTGGTTTCAGGTCTGGACTTTGACTTGGCCATTCTAACACCTGGATACATTTATTTGTGAACCATTCCTTTGTAGATTTTGGTGTATGTTTGGGATCATTGTCTTGTTGGAAGATAAATCTCCGTCCCAGTTTCAGGTCTTTTGCAGACTCCAACAGGTTTTCATCCAGAATGGTCCTGTATTTGGCTGCATCCATCTTCCCCTCAATTTTAACCATCTTCGCTGTCCCTGCTGAAGAAAAGCAGGCCCAAACCATGATTCTGCTACCACCATGTTTGACAGTGGGGATGGTGTGTTAAGTGTGATGAGCTGTGTTGCTTTTACGCCAAACATATCGTTTTGCATTGTGGCCAGAAAGTTCGATTTTGGTTTCATCGGACCAGAGCACCTTCTTCCACATGTTTGGTGTGTCTCCCAGGTGGCTTGTGGCAAACTTTAGACGAGACTTTTTATGGATATCTTTGAGAAATGGCTTTCTTCTTGCCACTCTTCCATAAAGGCCAGATTTGTGCAGTGTACGACTGATTGTTGTCCTATGGACAGACTCTCCCACCTCAGCTGTAGTTCTCTGCAGTTCATCTAGAGTGATCATGGGCCTCTTGGCTGCATCTCTGATCAGTCTACTCCTTGTCTGAGCTGAAAGTTTAGAGGGACAGCCAGGTCTTGGTAGATTTGCAGTGGTCCGATACTCCTTCCATTTCAAAATGATCGCTTGCACAGTGCTCCTTGGGATGTTTAAAGCTTGGGAAATCTTTTTGTATCCAAATCCGGCTTTAAACTTCTCCAACAGTATTACGGACCTGCCTGATGTGTTCCTTGGTCTTCATGATGCTCTCTGCGCTTTCAACAGAACCCTGAGACTATCACAGAGCAGGTGCATTTATACAGAGACTTGATTACACACAGGTGGATTCTATTTATCACCATCAGTCATTTAGGACAACATTGGATCATTCAGAGATCCTCGCTGAACTTCTGGAGTGGGTTTGCTGCACTGAAAGTAAAGGGGCCGAATAATTTTGCACGCACCACTTTTCAGTTTTTTAATTGCTAAAAAAGTTTAAAATATCCAATAGATTTCGTTCCACTTCACAATTGTGTCCCACTTGTTGGTGATTCTTCACAAGAAATTAAAATTTTATATCTTTGTTTGAAGCCTGAAATGTAGCAAAAGGATGAAAAGTTCAAGGGGGCCAAATACTTTCGCAAGCCACTGTATATGTCAATCCAGTATCACCACAGCATGTAAGGGGGAAGGAAGAGAGAGAGAAGCCTCCTTCTCCTCATGTGTTCAGACTAAGAGACTAATAATATCCATGAGCACATCCGCAGTATTCATACGCCTCCAATTGACTGACCTTACAAAGGGGAAAAACTCAGTAATTGTAAAATGGCACCCAGAAGATGAATTTCAACCTCTCAAATGGATGGCTTAGAAGAAAGAGACAAATAGATTGGTATACTAGCAGTTTTTGGCAGTACAGGATAATTTGTTTACAGAAAAGTACTGACCAGGTACTAAACTGGGAAATGCACAGTAGATGCCATGTCCAGAGTTCACTGGGACTGGGCCACAGATATTCCAACAGCAGAGTGTCTCACAAGGAGCCTGGAAAAGTCCTGTTTGGGATTTCCACATCTCCAAGGCTTCTTCCTTATACCTTTCAAGACCTCTGATCCACTCTGGGTTTTGCACTGCTCCCTGTCAAGCAATTTAGGTTTACCTGAGGTGCATAGTTAGTGCTATGCAGCCTGGGGAGAAGCCAGGTCTTATCTGTTAGAGCTAAAGATTGGTAAAAACTGTATGTGGAGGCTGATATGCATACATCTTGGGCAGCCTGTTATTTAGGAGTAAACACACCTCCAAGACGACCACCGCCTTGCTAAAGAAGCTGAGTATAAAGGTGATGGACTGGCCAAGCATGTCTCTAGACCTAAACCCTATTGAGCATCTGTGGAGCATCCTCAAACGGAAGGTGGAGAAGTGCAAGGTCTCAAACATCCACCAGCTCCGTGATGGAGGAGTATAAGAGGACTCCAGTGGCAACCTGTGAAGCTCTGGTAAATCCATGCCCAAGAGAGTTAAGTCAGTGCTGGAAAATAATGGTGGCCACACAAAATATTGACACTTTGGGCCCAATTTGGACATTTTCACTTAGGGTGTACTCACTTTTGATGCCAGCGGTTTAGACATTAATGACTGTGTGTTGACTTATTTTGAGGGGACAGCAAATGTACACTGTTATACAAGCTGTACACTCACTACTTTACATTGTAGCAAAGTGTCATTTCTTCAGTGTTGTCACATGAAAAGATATAATAAAATATTTACAAAAATGGGAGGAGTAACTCACTTTTGTGAGATACTGTATGTAGTTGGGTTCAAATAAAGTCCATAATAAATATGCCACTGTAATAAAGTACTGAGTGCTTCACATCTCAATATCACTCCAAAAAGTGCTCCGGTGTAGAAAAGACGTGCTCCTTAGTGTAAAAATTGCCTCTTACCAAACAGAATAGATCTACATTACAGAGATAAAACACAGCCTGCAATCAATCTCCGCAGCAAATTCTTCTCAGTGAGCGTACCTTCACAGCCCTCTCACAGCAGGGTGAACTGTTCTACAGGTGAGATCCACTCACCACAGAAGCGTGTATGTAATGTGAACAGGGAGAAGCTTCAAAGCGTGAATCAGTTTAACAAGTTTATTGGATAAAAAGAATAACACTTATATAGAGGCACAGAAAAATGAGCAGTAATGTAAGCCGGCCACGGTGTCACCCTTTCCTACCAGCCACAATGATGTCACGCGCGCACTCCACCCGATGAGTTTGCCCAAAAATGGCGTCTTCTGGGATTGAAGGATGCCGTGTAACGTCAGCAAGCAAACTTTAAAGAGGAAGTGACACCGGAGGTGTACATACAAAATACACAGTGCCACCGTGGAGACATCATGTGTAGAAGAATATGAGCTGCCATTCCGAAAGGTTAATTCCAGCGGATACGTAGGAATTGTTTGAAACAAGAGAACTTTGTCCACCAAGCTGGAGTATTAAAGGAGAGATTTCTGGAAAAAGGGTATTCCAATGAGATTTTTGAACAAGAGATTCAGCACAAAACCGGAATTCCCTCCTTACTTTCAAACAGAAAAAATTGTCAAATAATACGTTTGAGTGGGCCTTTCTCACTACCTCCTCAAATCAACATCGATTGGATAGGTAGAGTCCTAAACAAATATTGGAAAACTCTTAGACCCCTTTCATATTGAGCCGCCTGGGCGTCAGCGGTAAAGCTGAGCTATTTTTAGCGCCGCTTTACCGTCGTTCTAGGGGTGCAAGCACATTGGTATCATTAACTACATGTATATATATGCATGAATCGCACTCCTTTCATTTTGTATTATATCTTGATGTTTTTTATGATGTTTTTGTAATGAATAAACTATCATTTACTTATTATACATTCTCCTATATGTCCTCCTATATGTGCCTTTAAAGTCCACTAGGGGAACTTTCTCTGTTCAAATTCTTATTTTAGGATGTGGCACAACTCGCAGATAATTAGCCGGCCAACAACCCCTGTTTCTAGTGGAACTATTCCACTAGCGGCCAAAAAAGGGTTAAATCCACCCGCAAAATGCCACTACAGCGGCGCTTTACCAGCGGTATGGCGGCGCTGCCCCATTGTTTTAATAGGCAGGAGCGATGTATTTACCGCTCCTAAACCGCTGCAAAGAAGCTGCTGGCAGGACTTTTTGTGATGCCCTGCCAGCGCAGCGCCCCAGTGTGAAAGCACTCGGGCTTTCACACTGGGTTTGCAGCTGAGGCTTTTTTCAGGCACTATGCAGGCGCTATTTTTAGAGCTGTAGCGCCTGAAAAATGTCTCCAGTGTGAAAGGGGTCTTAAGGAAGACAATGTACTAGGCCCAGTACTATCTTTTTTTCCTTGCAGAAAACTTCTACGTTTCTCCACCACATCCAAAAAGTATGACATTAAAGATTTTATCACATAGCAGACTAAAGGGGTCTTCAGTATGTGGGGAGGACCGAATTTGCCCCCGCTATGAAAATATCTTTATTGAATAAAATCAATAAAGAATACGGAGACAGTGAAAATAAAGAGCTGACATGTTTCACACCCCTTACTGGTGCTTAGTCATAGCTGAAGATAACATACTAAAAACACGAATATAACTGCACATGTAACACTTAAAGATTAAACTTATTTGACCTACAGATGTAGCCAATAAAGAGCTCACAAAGGTAATCAAGGCAGCTGAAACGGTTGAACCAACTTACAGGTACAGCTAAACCCCTGTAACCCTTTGTGTGGTCAAAATTCTCATTTGGCTAATATGGCTGTTCAAAAGTGTATGAATATAAAGTGTAAAAAAGCATAAAAAGTCAAGTAGGAAAAAATGTGTGACATGAAAAAAATATAAGAAATCCAAAAGTAAATAGATAAGATAATGATTAAATTTGTAAAAAATATGTGTACATAACATACATCAAAAACACATAATAATAACAAAAAAAAATATTGTATAAGCAAAAAACATATGTATATACAGTATCTCACAAAAGTGAGTACACCCCTCACATTTTTGTAAATATTTTATTATATTTTTTCATGTGACAACACTGAAGAAATGACACTTTGCTACAAAGTAAAGTAGTGAGTGTACAGCTTGTATAACAATGTAAAATTGCTGTCCACTCAAAATAACTCATCACACAGCCATTAATGTCTAGTATGTGTGTACACCCCAAGTGAAAATGTCCAAATTGGGCCCAATTAGCCATTTTCCCTCCCCAGTTTCATGTGTCTCATTAGTGTTACAATGTCTCAGGTGTGAATGGGGAGCGGGTGTGTTAAATTTGGTGTGATCGCTCTCACTGTCTCATACTGGTCACTGGAAATTCAACATGGCCCCTTATGGAAAAGAACTCTCTGAGGAAATCAAAAAAAGGAATGTTGCTCTACATAAAGATGGCATAGGCTATAAGAAAATTGCCAAGACCCTGAAACTGAGCTGCAGCACAGTGGCCAAGACCATAAAGCGGTTTAAAATGGTTGTAAACCTTTACAATCCACTTTTTGCTACAGGTAAGCCTATACCTGTAGCTACCCCGGATATCTCCTAAACCTGCACGGTTTAGGAGATATCCCCTGTATCTGCATGTACCAATGTCATCGGCACATGTGCACTGAAGCAATGGCACGTATGTTACCGGCAGCTCGCATGCGCATGCGCGGGAGTGACGTCATCACAGCCCTGGAGCTGCGATACCTGGAAGTAACTCCGGGGAGAAATGTCACTGGCCGGTGCTGTGTACGGGCACCACCGCGGGGACTTCAATCTCAGGTGAGTATTACATAATGAGCTAGTATTCTATGGATACTAGCTCATTATGCCTTTGTCTTGCAGGTCTTTTTTTTTTCCATGTGGGTTTACAACCACTTTACCAGGACAGGTTTCACTCAGAACAGGCCTTGCCATGGTCTACCAAAGGAGTTGAGTGCACATTCTCAGCATCATATCCAGAGGTTGTCTTTGAGAAAAATACATATGAGTGCTGCCAGCATTGCTGCAGAGGTTGAAGGGTGGGGGGTCACCCTGTCAGTGCTCAGACCATACGCCACACACTGCATCAAATTGGTCTGCATGGCTGTCGTCCCAGAAGGAAGCATCTTCTAAAGATGATGCACAAGAAAGCCTGCAAACAGTTTGCTGAAGACTATATAATAAGAATAAATAAATAAATGACACCATAACGTTATGTTGTAACCCAAATCCAGTGTATTCATAAAGGGGAGAAAAACTGGATATCTCCTACTCATAAAAATGGGAAACATCCCATTCAAAATTCAAACCTCCAGGCTGCATGCTTGGATAAAGGTCTGGTATGGATTTTGGGGGGACCCCACGCCAATTTTTTTTAAATTTTGGCATTGAGTTCCCCTTAAAATCCATACCAGACCTGAAGGGCCATCAGCATGAGCATGGTTGTTTCCATAATATTAATATGGCAAATTTGCAAAACATTATTGTATAGAATTAAAAACATCAAACACTAGTAAATGTATTTTCTATGTATGATCGTGCTCAGCCCAATAGGCTAGTGCGCTTCTACCTTGAAAGACTCAGGCCTTATAGGACTCATGGGTTCACATCCCACAGAGGGTATCGCCTAATAAAAGATTGATTTATTATTGCATTTTTTAAAATATTGCATATTATTTGGCTTTTTTTTTACTGCTGCTCACATGCAATAATAAAACAAAGTTTTAGATGACTTTCATAGCACTAGCCTTTCTCCTTTTTTGCATGGACTATATGGAGGTTTACAGAGACTTCATAGATTGAGTGTTGTGTTCTTGAAGCTCACTAGGCATTGCACAGGAGGTAGTAGCTTGGATGCACCTGTTCCACTACTAAAAGATTGCATTGGACTCAGCAGCATATGCTGAAAATAGGCAAATGCAGATTAGCCAATGCACTTTAGTTTGGTTGCTTCAAATACATGCAATGATATGTAAGTATTCAATAATATTATGGTGTGGAATTCCAAACATCACACACTAGTTAACAGGCAGTTTACATTTTTTTGTTTATTTTAATTTGCTTGTGCACTGGAAAAAATAGGATTTTTATAACAGCTTACCTGTAAAATCCTTTTCTTTGAAGTACATCACAGGACACAGAGCCATAGTAGTTACTATGTGGGTTATAGGCCACCTTTAGGTGATGGACACTGGCACGCCCTAAGACAAAAAGTGCCCTCCCTATATAACCCCTCCCACTACTGGGAGTACCTCAGTTTTGTAGCCAAGCAATACACGTGGATACCAAAGAAGGGAGGGACCTCTGTGTCCCATGATGTACTTCAAAGAAAAGGATTTTACAGGTGAGCTGTTATAAAAATCCTATTTTCTTATCATACATCACGGCACACAGAGCCATAGTAGTTACTATGTGGGATGTCCCATAGCAATGGCAACTGAAGGGAGGGAGATACAACAAAAAGTAGAGCATTAAGATACTAGAGGACTTGGTGCGCATGCGCGGGACTTCCGGGAAGAAGCACTGAACGGGAGCTCCGTCCCGGCCGAGCCTTCCGTGATCCCCAGAAGCAATTTTCGTTAGCGGAACCTCTCTTACTTGACACCCCACAACAGAGGAGGGTAGGGGGCACAGTTACTGATGCAGAACCGCGCTCAGAAACCAGCGGTTAATCGGCAACTCACCTACGGCCTGCTCGCCTCCACTTCTCCCAAGATGGCGACCGCGGCCTCTCCCCACAGAAACACAGAAGAGGGAGACTCCATCGCAGACATCCCTGCAGATGATCAGCCTGCCATCACTACACCGGAGCCCTCTGTGAGTACTAAGCCTCCTAAGAACATATATCCCAACAGTACAGATTCCCTCTTCAACAGAGCCCTGTCTGATATGCTGCATTTCCCCACAAAGCATGCCATCAACCCACCCTCAGCCTCACAACAGGCTGCCCCCCTCAACTCTCCCCACCAGACTGACATGGCTCAACTACTGAACTGCTTTTCAGAGATGCTAGCTGCAGGCCTGGCTCAGAATGCCACGCAAATTACTACATCTATAAAGGCTGATTTACAGAGCTTGGGGGCTCGCATTGATGTGATTGAACAAGCAGTTGACCACACAGTAGCACGCACCAATCAGAACACTGACTGCATTCAATTGCTGCAGGACCAACTTGATATTGCATTAGGGAAGATCGACGATTTGGAAAATCGCAATCGGAGATGTAACTTCCGCATTAGAGGCATCCCTGAGGCGGTAACTAATGTACACGACACTGTGTAGCTTTTCATGAAAGAACTTATCCCAGACATCTCTGACCAAAAATTAGAGATTGACAGGGCCCACAGAGCGCTGCAACCACCCAGACAGGATGGTCTCCCAAGGGACATAGTCGTTAAACCTCACTATTATGAGACCAAAGAGGAAATTATGAAAAGGTCCCGCAACCTGGATAATTTATCCTTTCAAGGAAGTAAGATCCAAGTTTTTGCAGATATTTCCAAGACCACAATTTTAAAGAGGAGAGCCCTAAAACCCCTTCTCGAAATCCTCTCGCAAAGATCAATTAAGTACCGTTGGTCCTTCCCATTTCGCCTTCTGTTTCAACACAAAGAAAGATCATATGGCTTTTCTTCTTTCCAAGAGGGTGAACATATATTCCTGAGACTAGGATTCATCACTCAAGAAGCTTCCCCCCAGGAACCTCCATCCAAGCCAAGCTCATCTAAGAGGCCTCCGCCGTGCAGCCCCATCACTCCTATCTGGAACAAACAGCAAACGAAGCGCCACCGTGAATCCATCCCACTCAGATGATCCCATCCCCGTCTGTCCCTTTAAGGGATGTGCTGATAATTTTTCCCCTCCAGGATCCTCCCCTTGATTGAGGGGCAACTGGATACATTGTGTACACCCCATTTGAATCTCCTTACTTATTCACGAGATCAACAATACTTCTCCACACTCTCCTCACTTGGCTTTTCACTGAGAAGATGGAAGAAGTCTACCCCGCATCCTTTGACTTTTCCCTTTTTTTTTTTTTTTTTTTTTTTTTTTTTTTTTTTGGAACTCCTCACCAGTCTTTCTGATGGATTGTCCTAGTGGTTACATTGGGTTCTAGCGACTCTAGGGCATAAATTCATATCCCAGAATATCACCCCTCCCCCTCCTCCCCCTCCATTTCCCTTTCCCTGCCTTTCCCCCCCCTCCCCGATTACTTGTAGGCTGAAACCTACTGCATGCCTTGTCCAGGTATTTTTCTGCAACGTAGTGAGGTATGCCTGTTCCTCTTAGAGGGTATGTTCAAGGTTCTATATATGTTCTATGTTATCTTAATACACTTGTAAGAGAATTCATTCTCCATATCTTTGAGGTTCCATTTTACCCCTAGTATTGGGGACCCGGCGGCTCGGCTGGGCTAGTATTGCCACTCCTTCTGTTGGGACCAGGGGGGTTTTCCTCCTGGTTACATCAGACACACAACCTCGGCTGAGGTTGTTTTTGTTTTTCTGAGACCCCCCGTTTTTCTTTTCGGGTCTTGGATTCGAACTGAACTTATTAGTCCAGTTCCTTGGTTTACTAGGCATTAAGCCTGGTCTTTCTTGATTTTTATAGTTTGCTCATATTAATTATTTTCTCCTTTTTTCCTTTTTTTCTTATCACCACCCTCTTTTCCTCTCCTTTCTCTTTCTCCCTCCATTTATTTCAGGATTGTGCACAGGAGACCATCATTATCCGGAGTCCTCCGCTGCAGCTTCGAGGTCCCCCTCCCAGACTCAAAATCGCTTCAACTAGGAACCAGGTAGGTTCACACCAAATGCACCAGTTTTACCCCTCCTGTGGCTATGGCTGACTCCCCTCCTCTTCAGAAGGCTCTCAAGATTGCCTCTCACAACACCCAAGGGCTCAACTCCCCAGTCAAAAGGCGTAAAGCCTTTCAAAGTTACAACTCCAGAGGATTAAATATAGTTCTTCTTCAGGAAACCCATTTTCCTCCAAATTACTCCCCCACTTTTCTACACAACAAATACCCCACTTTCTTCCTTGCAAACGCTGGCGAGAAAAAACGGGGGGTAGCCGTCCTATTCTCTAAACAGACCCCATTTTCACATACTAAGACCATCAAAGATAATGAGGGGAGATATATTTTAGTCAAAGGTACCATTGAAGGTAACCTCTACACCATTATATCCTATTATGCGCCCAACAAAGGCCAAGCTAAATTCTTCTCCTCCTTACTTGCTACACTCTCCCCCCACTTTGAAGGAAGGGTGATTATGGGTGGGGATTCCAACATCACGTTTGATCAGATCCTCGACAAATCGAATTTAGGGATCCCTCACTTTAAAAAACCCCCCAAACAGAGCCTCCAGATTGCTAGAATGCTCCACTCCTTAGGTCTAATTGACACATGGAGGGAACTCAATCCAACGACGAAGGACTATACACACTACTCAGCTCCTCATAAGACCTATGCTAGAATTGACCATGTTTTCATGTCAAACTCTGATATACACTCTGCTAATCATGCCTCTATCCTAGACGTTCCATGGTCTGATCACTCCCTAGTAACCCTAAAACTATCCAACTCGTTATCTCCCTCCGGCCCTCGTCTTTGGCGCCTAAATGAAAAGATTTTGTCTAACCCGGTCCATTGCACCTTATTGGAGAAGGATATAAAAGAATATTTTTTGATTAATGACACTGAAGAAATCTCCCCTAGTACTCTCTGGAATGCCCACAAAGCGGTAATTAGAGGGAAACTGATACAACTCTCTGCCAAATTAAAGCGTGAACGGCAAGCAGATATCCTAAATCTAGAGAAAGAGTTCAAGGCTCTCAGTAAGTCCCATAAACAAAATCCCAATCCTATCACTCTCTCTAAACTTGACGCAGTAAGACTGTCCCTTAATTCAGCCTTGACCTCCAATGCGGATAAGCACCTTCATTGGCTTAGCGGTAGCTTCTATTTGCGCGCGAACAAATTTGGCCCCCAGTTAGCGGCCAAATTAACCCCCAAACATAGATCCTTTGCCCTACCCAAAATAAAATCTCAGTCAGGCTCACTCACCCAAAACCCAAATAAGATACTAACGACTTTTCAATCATTTTATGCCAACCTTTATTCCGATGATTGCCCAATCTATCAACAGAAAATAGACGCATTTCTCGAGAAAATTACACTGCCCAAAATTTCTGAATCTCATCGCTCCATTTTAGAATCACCATTTCAAGAATCAGAGATCCGAGCGGTCATTAAAGACCTCAGAAAAGATTCTGCCCCAGGCCCGGACGGGTTTTCAAATTTCTACTACAAAACTTTTATAGATACTCTCTCTCCGTATCTGGTTCGCCTCTTTAACTCCTTAAGCAAATCCTCCCCCTTGGATCCTGACGCCAATTTGGCCCTCATCTCGGTCATTCCTAAACCGGGTAAAGACCCCAGTGAAGTGAGCAATTACAGACCTATTTCATTAATTAATAACGACCTTAAAATCATGACGAAAATATTATCAAACAGACTAGCTTCTTTTATAGGTTCATACATACATAAGGACCAAGTGGGGTTTATACCAGGGAGACAGGGCCCGGACCAGATACGGAGAGCAATAAATGCAATTTCCTTAATGAAATCTGGGTGGGATGGGGGCCCCCCTCAGGAGGGCCTCCTCCTCTCCATTGATCTTCAAAAAGCGTTTGACACGGTGGCTTGGCCCTACCTCTTTACGATTTTACGTAAATGGGGCTTTGGCCCAAACTTCATGAACGTTTTGGAAGCTCTATATCACCAACCTACAGCACAGGTTAGAATACAGGGATACCTCTCAGATAAATTCCCCATACAGAAGGGAACGAGGCAGGGATGTCCCCTATCCCCTCTTCTCTTCGCGATGGCTATCGAGTCCTTAGCCATCGCGATAAGACTTCATCCGGACATTCATGGAGTCCGTTGCGGACAATCTATCCACAAATGCGCTTTATTTGCGGATGATGTCCTCTTGTTCCTAACATCCCCCTTAATTTCCACCCCTAACTTAATTCAACTTTTACACAACTTTGAACTAGCTTCCGGACTTAAAGTCAATGTCTCCAAATCAGTCGCCCTCAATGTATCCGTCCCACAGGACATTGTTCAAAATTTAAGAAATAAATTTCCATTTTCATGGAACTCAACCTCCATCCCTTATCTCGGCATCAACCTCACGTCCAGTATAGATTTAATGTTTAAACATAATTTTCTCCCTATGTTTAAAAAACTCACGGATGATCTGACCCAGTGGTCACTTTATAAACTCTCCTGGCTAGGCAAAGTGAACGCGGTCAAAATGACGCTTCTACCTAGGATTTTATATCTCTTTCGCTCCCTACCCATTCCGGTCCCCAAATCACACGTTCAACGCTTACAATCTGCTATCATTCGCTTTATTTGGGACAAAAAAGGCCACAGGTTCTCTAAAGAGGTTCTATTTAGACCCAGAAAGAAGGGAGGCCTAGGGGTACCTAACATATGGTGGTATTATCAGGCAACGCAGTTAAGCCAATTTTCCACAATTTACATGAAAGGATTCAAACCAGATTGGGTGAACATGGAACGAGAGGCGGTCCCTAATTTCACCTTAGATTATCTACTTTGGAACATCCCCAAAAAACGTCCCCCTATACTAGCTCCCACATTGTCCCACTCCATGAAGTTATGTGACACCCTCCATAAACTAACACCCCTCATTTCAACTTGGCACCCACTTGCACATATCTTCAGGAACCCTAACTTTCCCCCTGGCTTAGATATCCGATCCTTCAAATGGTGGCTAGATAAAGGCCTATACAGGATCGGACAATTCTTTAACGCTAATGGTCCCCTCACTTTATCATATTGTACCACTAAACTTGAAATGCCCTCAAATGAGAAATTCAGGTTTCTCCAATTATCACATTTTTTGAACCGGATATGGAAGAGTGGTGAGAACCATCTATCAGTTACGCCCTATGAACATTGGTGCTCTTCAGCCTTAGACACAAGAGGGGGTATCTCTCTTATTTACTCATCCCTAGCGGAACCCACAGAGAAAGCAGCATATATGATGAGCTGGGAGCGGGACCTTGACTTCAGTTGGGAATTGGACACGTGGCATTCTAACTTTGCCCGCTCCTTCAGAGGTATTGTGAACACATCCCTAAATGAAGCGGGCCTGAAAACCATTACACGCTGGTATATGGTTCCTTCACGACTGGCCAAAATCTATCCGCAAACATCACCTCTTTGTTTTAGAGGTTGCAACCACAGAGGCACTCTTTTGCACATACTATGGGAATGCCCTAAAATCAGAATGTTTTGGAATAAGATATTCTCCCTCATCCGCAGAACATGCGGGTGTGCACTAAAACAGGATCCAGTTATAGCTTTGCTTAATGGCCCCATTCCCAAAACATCCAAGCATACTCAGAAGTTGATTCAGTTTATTCTCTTGGGTGCTAAAATGACTATAACCCGATCTTGGAAATCACCGAAAGTGTCTGCTCGAGCGGCCAAACAAAAAATTTCTTGGATTATGCTGCAAGAAAAGATATCTAGCACTATTCTAGATACCCTAGACAAATTCAAGGCTATCTGGGAACCTTGGGCTACTCTCATCGGACTTCCCCTGTATGTGTAAACGATAGGTCTCAATTGTCGCCCCTTTTTGGACGGCCCCTAATTTCTTTCTCCTAGTGGTCTCCTGTGCACTTCCTATCCTTTACTCTTCATGTTTCGCTATTCTCTTCAACCACCTCTTCCCCTCTCCTTTTTCGTTTCTCTCCCCTTCTTTCTCTCCTTCTGTCATCTTTCAGCTTCTTTTTATTATTATATTATTTTTTCAGGCTCTCGGTATTCTACACCTTGTTTGATATTAGCCTGAAAGTTGTTCTCAGGATAGATCCTGGGAAAGGGTTTTCCCCTGTTTATTAAACACTCTTGATCATGGTCCTGTTTAAGGGACTATGGCTTACCCTACCTTGAGAGAATTCAACCCAATAGCTCAACTCTTTGACTACTTACAGATTGTTTATATATGTTCTTATTGTAACATTCATCTGTACCTCAGATATAACTCCCCTTTTTTCTTTTTTCTTTTTTTTTTACCTACATACTCCCTCACATTAGGTATCGAAGTGGGCGTGGGGATTCCCAGCTAGCCAGAGCAGTTAGTTCCCATATGGGGCTCTGGCGGCGGTAATTCCTAAGTCCAAAGCGATTGGTAACTTTTTCTCTAATTTTAATATAGTCTTTTCATTTTTACCCTCAAGACAAGGGTACAGGAAGATCTGCTGTAGTCATTCTTTGTAAGTGCTGTACTATTATTACTCTATGTACACGATGAGCATTTTACTCTTATTTCTTTCTCTGTCTCGATGTATTTTCTTGTTTTTTCAAATAAACTTTATTTTCAAAAAAAAAAAAAAAAAAAAAAAAAAAGATACTAGAGGACTTGTACTGCAGCTTGCAGTACACTGCGCCCAAAGGCGATATCCTCATGACCTTTTACATTGATTTGATAGAATCTGGTAAATGTATGGACTGAAGTTGCGGCCTTGCAGATCTGAGCCATGGAGGCCTGGTGATGCACCGCCCAAGAAGCACTAACAGCCCTGGTGGAGTGTGCTTTAACATGAAAAGGAGGAATTTTCCTCTTTAGACCATAAGCTTGAATAATCGCTTGACGAACCCATTTGGAAATAATAGATTTTGACGCTGCCTGTCCTCTTTTAGGACCGTCTGGCAATACAAACAAAACATCTGTTTTGCGGATCTGAGCGGTCACCTTTAAATAAACTTTGACCGCTCTCACTGCATCAAGAGAATGTAGTGACCTCTATCCCATAGACCGAGGTTCTGAGAAAAAGGAAGGTAGGACAATATCCTGGTTTAAATGAAAACCTGTTACTACCTTTGGTAGGAATCTAGAATGAGGCCGTAATACCACCTTATCCTTATGAATAATCAAATATGGCTCTTTACAAAAAAGAGCCGCCAACTCTGAAACTCTTCTGGCATTTTCCTTGTTAAGAGGACCAAGGGAATATCCTGTATAGGCTCAAAAGGCTGTTTTTGTAAAGCCGACAGGACTAAATTCAAATCCCAAGGGTTCAGGGGTGGCCCGACTGGAGGATCAATCCGCGTTACACCCTGAATAAAGTTACAAACCAGAGAGTGAGAAGCAAGAGGCCATATAAGGCTGACACCTGGCCCTTGATAGTACTTAAGGCCAGCCTCATTTGTAATCCCATCTGTAGGAATTCAAGGATCCTACCTATGACATATTTCCTGGGGTGCCAACCCCTGGATTCACACCAGGAGACATATGCCTTCCAGACTCTATAATATATGACTCTGGAGGCCGGCTTCCTAGCATTAACCAAAGTAGAAACTACTGAAGGTGACAGCCCATGGTCCTTTAGAATGTGGGTCTCAATAGCCAAACCATTAAATTCAGCGTTTGTAAAGTAGGATGGAATACTGGACCTTGTGCGAGAAGGTCTGGCCACAGTGGCAGGGTCCAAGGGTCCCCTACCACCATCTTTATGATCTCGGCAAACCAAGATCTCCTGGGTCACGCTGGGGCCACCAGAATCACCTCCTTCCCTTCCTGCTTGATCCTGCGAAGAAGGAGCGGAATCAACAGAACTGGAGGGAACGCATAGATCAGTGAGAACTGATCCCATGGAAAGACCAAGGCATCTGTTCCGCATGCCAGTGGATCCCTCGTCCTTGACACAAAGTTGTCAACCTTGTTGTTGAATCTGGATGTGAACAGATCCACGTTCGGAACACCCCATCTTTGAAATATCGACAGAAAAATGTCGGGGTGAAGGGACCATTCTCCCGGAAACAATTGTTGGTGACTCAAGTAGTCTGCCTGTCAATTTTCTATCCCTGGAATTAAAATTGGCGATAGGCAAGGTACATTGCTTTCTGCCCAAGATAGAACATGATTCACCTCTCTTTGGGCTGCATGACTTTTCGTGCCCCCTTGGTGATTGATGTAGGCCACTACCGTGGCACTGTCAGATTGGATCTTGACAGAACAATTCCGTAGTCTGAGCGTGCAGGCTTCTAGGGCCAGATGTACTGCCCGAATTTCCAGAATATTGATGGGCAAGGTCCTCTCTGACTTGGACCACTTCCCTTGGACAGATGCTTCTTCCAGGACTGCTCCCCAGCCTAGAAGATTGGCATCTGTCGTTACCACTTTCCAGGATGCTGGTAGAAATGATCTCCCCTGTTGAAGATTGCTGGATATCAACCACCAATTAAAGCACTGACGCACCTCGGGGGAAAAGCGCAATGGAAAGTCCAAAGCCTGGAACTTCTTGTTCCAATTTGACAGAATACTGTTTTGCAGCAATGTTGAATGAAACTGCGCATAAGGAATGGACTCGAAGGAGGGCACCATCTTTCTTAACAACTTCATGCAAAGCCGAATAGAATTATTTTTCTTTTCTTTGACAAGCCGAATCAGTTCTCTCTTATGGAACTGATCCTTTCCTGGGGTAAGAATACCCTCTTCTGACCTGTATCTATTATCAGCCCCAAGTACTGCAATCTCCTTGATGGTTTTATCGAGGATTTCTCTAGGTTGAGAATCCAGCCTAGGAATTCTAGGTAACTCACGGCTGAGACTAAACTTTGGTTTAGGCGGGTAACTGACTGATCTACTAAGAGCAGATCATCTAAGTAGGCTAGAATTGTTTTACCCTGAGCCCTTAACCTGGCTAAAGGAGGGTCCAGAATCTTTGTGAATACTCGAGGTGCAGTAGCTAGACCGAAAGGCAGAGCTACAAATGGAAAATGACGATTTTCTACCTCGAAGTGCAGAAATTTCTGATGAATGGGGATAATTGGCACATGGAGATAGGCATCCTTGATGTCGATCGATTCCAAAAATTCTCCTCCTTGTAGAATGGAGACAACTGATCAGATTGACTCCATGTGAAAGGAACGGATATTCAAGTGCCAGTTTAGATCCTTGAGATCTAAAATGGGTCTGACCTCCCTGTTTGGTTTTGGCACCGTGAAGAGGTTTGAATAAAACCCTGATCCCTGCTCTTCTGTGGGAACCTCTGATATCACTTTTTGAGACAAGAGATGATCCAGAGCCATAAAGAGAGACTTCCTTTTCCCTGGGTCTCTGGGAACGTTTGATCTTAGAAAACGAGGAGACGGGAATTCTAGGAATTCTAGTTTGTAACCTAGAGAAATTGAGGAAGCCACCCATCTGTCCTGACATTGTTCCTGCCAGTTCTTTGAAAAGTGTAGAAGCCTTCTCCCCACTTGAGCGAGCGGGGGCGCCCCTTCATAAGGAAGCTTTAGTATTTTGTTTCACGGGTTTCCTGCACCTGATGGTGGAGGCCGTCGAGACTGCCTGAAGGCTGATGCCCCCGGCACTGGAGAAGATGCACGTTTAAAAGGAAAAACACTTAAACTTCTTCTTTACTGGTAAAAGAGAACTTTTCCCATTAGAAATTCTTTGGATATAATTATCCAGATCGTCTCCAAAGAACTGTTCACCATGAAATGGGAAACTGGCCAAGAGCTTTATACATGGCGCTTCGGCTGACCAATTTTTCAACCATAGGATTCTACGCACATGTACCAGCCCTAGCATAAGCCGTGAGGCTTGTAGAATAGAATCTTTCATAGCATCTACTGTGAAACACAGTGTTTCTGATATACCAGCCAACTGCTGGGGCCTGCTGATCAGGAATAATTTTGAGTACCTCTACAAACTGGTATCTGTTCTTATCTGTTGGATCCTTCAATATTTGTCCATTGTCTACAGGACAAGTCAGGTTATTGTTTAGAGAGGATATAGCAGCGTCAATTGCTGGAATCCCCCATTTCTTATAGAATTCTTCCTCCATAGGATAAAGTATAGAAAACTTTTTAGGAGGAAAAAATTGTTTATATGGGTGCTCCCACTCAGAATACATAAGCTTCTTTAGCCATAAATGGATAGGAAAGGTATCAAATGATTGGGGAGGCTTTAGTGATCCCAAACCCGAGGTTCTCATCGACTGACTGCGTTACAGGCAGCAAAAAAGTTAAGCGGACCAATTTAGTGAGGGAGTGTACCAACAGCCTCTCCTGTGAGGCCAATCCTTCCATATTTGGATCTTCGGAAGAGGAGTCATGAGCCTCTTCCTGATCTTTTGAGAGAATTTCATGATCTCCCGCCCCTTGTTCCTCATTATGAGGGTCCTGAGCAATGGACGGGAATCTGCTATGCTTAGACCCACTATGGGAAGCGAATAAAGCATCAATTTTTCGTTCCAAATTTGAAATGGTAGAAGAAAAAACCTATATATAGGGGCTGTAGTGTCCAGAGCTGCTGCAACACCAGTCCCCCCTGATGGCTCACTCTGACCAGCCACATCACTCTCAAAGGAGGATGCCATCTTTTTAGATATGGATCTAGGTTTTTGTGAAACAACAGACCCTCTAGAACCCTTTGAGGTGTTCCTTGTTCCCCTTCCGCTCATAGCCTGATGCACAAAGCAGAGGCACTACCAGAAGGAATGCATACACTGCTTGGGCTATAGTCCAGCACAATTTCTGCTATTAATGCCCAGCCTGATGCAGCAGTAAAAAATGTGTCAAAGGAGATGCCTGTGTCACCAAATTTGTTAACGCCACCTTTTGCGCTTGTGTCCCTCCACAGCCTGAGAACGCCGATGCAACCCCCCCCCGTTGCCTATGGCTCTTCCCCTTTTCTTTAAAATAAAGCTTCTTTTTTTTTTTAAAGAAACTTTAGAGCTACTTTATTATATTAATAGTAAAAAGGCCAGGTCTGGGCATGTAGGCCCTTTACAAACTAATCTAGAGTGGGTGACTGGGGACAAAGAGAAGGCAAATTTATTAAATACTTTCTTCAGCTCTGTGTATACAAAGGAGCATGGGGGAGCTTATGTCCATAATGGGGGTGGTAGTGACACAGCCCCGAATGATCCACAATGGCTCAAAAGTGATATGATCCAGAATTATTTAGACAGAATAAAGGTGGATAAAGCACCTGGACCTGATGGCATCCACCCACTGATCCTAAAAGAATTGAGCTCTGTAGTTTCAAAGCCATTGTATCTAATTTTTAGGGACTCATTAATGATGGGAATAGTACCACTGGATTGGCGCAGGGCGAACGTGGTACCTATATTTAAAAAGGGAACAAAGTCTTTACCAAATAACTATAGACCTGTTAGTTTAACTTCTATAGTCGGGAATAGGGATGAGCTTCGTGTTCGAGTCGAACCAATGTTCGACTCGAACATCGGCTGTTCGATCGTTCGTCGAATTGCGAACGATATGGGCCGTTCGCGCCAAATTCGTGTGGCGCGTCAC
The DNA here is from genome assembly GCF_042186555.1 of Aquarana catesbeiana. Lineage (NCBI taxonomy): Eukaryota > Metazoa > Chordata > Amphibia > Anura > Ranidae > Aquarana > Aquarana catesbeiana. The sequence continues at coordinate 176,032,510 of NC_133334.1, read as the reverse complement.
GGCCCATAATTCACTGCGGCATCGCAGTGCATTGCTTGCTGATGATTGGCCAAGCATGCACTATGACCCGCATGCTTGGCCAATCACAGCGCCGCCTTAACAGAGAGCCATAATTGGCCAAAGCCAAGGAGGCTTTGGCCAATTATGGCTCAGGGGATTTAGTACACGCCCCACACTATATAAGGCCGCCTGCACGGCGGCCCTGTGCAGTGTGTTCCGGTGTGCTTAGAGAGAGAGAGAGACAGTGTCATTTCATTTGAGTTAGCTAGATTAGGCAGGACAGTCAGTCAGTTAGCTGCACTTAAAGTGTATTGTGTATATATATGCATCCCAGGTGTTGCATATATATATATATATATATATACACTGTATTCAGTTTAGCTAGATCCGTTCCTGTTATCTTCTAGACTATTTACATTTAGTGCAGTGCGTCCTGCTCACAGTGTTCAGCTAGATCCGTTCCTGTTATATTCCTACTGACAGGCAGGCTTGTCTTGTTACAGCATTTTGAAGAAAATTACTGGTGTTCTTTTGATCCTATTAGTACCACAGTCAGGCAGCTAGACTATTTACATTTAGTGCAGTGCGTCCTGCTCACAGTGTTCAGCTATCTGTTATCTTCTTACTGACAGGCAGGCTTGTCTTGTTACAGTATTTTAAAGAAAATTACTGGTGTTCTTTTGATCCTATTAGTACCACAGTCAGGCAGCTAGACTATTTACAGTTAGTGCAGTGCGTCCTGCCCACAGTGTTCTGCTAAACCTACAAGTAAGTGGGGTGCGTCCTGCTCACAGTGTTCAGCTAAACCTACAAGTTAGTGGGGTGCGTCCACCTCACAGTGTTCAGCTAAACCTACAAGCTAGTGGGGTGCGTCCTGCTCACAGTGTTCAGCTAGATCCGTTTCTGTTATCTTCTTACTGACAGGCAGGCTTGTCTTGTTACAGTAAATACAGCTACCTGAAGAAAATTGCTGGTGTTCTTTTGATCCTATTAGTACCACAGTCAGGCAGCTAGACTATTTACAGTTAGTGCAGTGCGTCCTGCTCACAGTGTTCTGCTAAACCTACAAGTTAGTGGGGTGCGTCCTGCTCACAGTGTTCAGCTAAACCTACAAGTTAGTGGGGTGCGTCCACCTCGCAGTGTTCAGCTAAACCTACAAGCTAGTGGGGTGCGTCCTGCTCACAGTGTTCAGCTAGATCCGTTTCTGTTATCTTCTTACTGACAGGCAGGCTTGTCTTGTTACAGTAAATACAGCTACCTGAAGAAAATTGCTGGTGTTCTTTTGATCCTATTAGTACCACAGTCAGGCAGCTAGACTATTTACAGTTAGTGCAGTGCGTCCTGCTCACAGTGTTCTGCTAAACCTACAAGTTAGTGGGGTGCGTCCTGCTCACAGTGTTCAGCTAAACCTACAAGTTAGTGGGGTGCGTCCACCTCACAGTGTTCAGCTAAACCTACAAGCTAGTGGGGTGCGTCCTGCTCACAGTGTTCAGCTAGATCCGTTCCTGTTATCTTCTTACTGACAGGCAGGCTTGTCTTGTTACAGTAAATACAGCTACCTGAAGAAAATTGCTGGTGTTCTTTTGATCCTATTAGTACCACAGTCAGGCAGCTAGACTATTTACAGTTAGTGCAGTGCGTCCTGCTCACAGTGTTCTGCTAAACCTACAAGTTAGTGGGGTGCGTCCTGCTCACAGTGTTCAGCTAAACCTACAAGTTAGTGGGGTGCGTCCACCTCACAGTGTTCAGCTAAACCTACAAGCTAGTGGGGTGCGTCCTGCTCACAGTGTTCAGCTAGATCCGTTCCTGTTATCTTCTTACTGACAGGCAGGCTTGTCTTGTTACAGTATTTTAAAGAAAATTGCTGGTGTTCTTTTGATCCTATTAGTACCACAGTCAGGCAGCTAGACTATTTACAGTTAGTGCAGTGCGTCCTGCTCACAGTGTTCTGCTAAACCTACAAGTTAGTGGGGTGCGTCCTGCTCACAGTGTTCAGCTAAACCTACAAGTTAGTGGGGTGCGTCCACCTCACAGTGTTCAGCTAAACCTACAAGCTAGTGGGGTGCGTCCTGCTCACAGTGTTCAGCTAGATCCGTTCCTGTTATCTTCTTACTGACAGGCAGGCTTGTCTTGTTACAGTATTTTAAAGAAAATTACTGATGTTCTTTTGATCCTATTAGTACCACAGTCAGACAGCTAGACTATTTACAGTTAGTGCAGTGCGTCCTGCTCACAGTGTTCTGCTAAACCTACAAGTTAGTGGGGTGCGTCCTGCTCACAGTGTTCAGCTAAACCTACAAGTTAGTGGGATGCGTCCACCTCACAGTGTTCAGCTAAACCTACAAGCTAGTGGGGTGCGTCCTGCTCACAGTGTTCAGCTAGATCCATTTCTGTTATCTTCTTACTGACAGGCAGGCTTGTCTTGTTACAGTAAATACAGCTACCTGAAGAAAATTGCTGGTGTTCTTTTGATCCTATTAGTACCACAGTCAGGCAGCTAGACTATTTACAGTTAGTGCAGTGCGTTCTGCTCACAGTGTCCTGCTAAACCTACAAGTTAGTGGGGTGCGTCCACCTCACAGTGTTCAGCTAAAGCTACCTGTAGAAGGTTGGTGGTGTTCTCATACTACAGGCAGGCAGTTGATTTTGCTAGCTGCAGTATCAGTACATATATATATATATATATATATATATATATATATATATATATATCCCAGCTTAGTGCAGCTACAGGCCATTAGTATGTCTGGAAGGCCAAGAAGGAGAGGCAGACAGTCACAAGCCAATAAGAGAGGGCAAGCAGGCTCTGTGTCTAGTGCTGGTCGTGGAGACGGTGCATCCTCATCAGCACGTGGCCATGGGACACGCTTGGCCTTTTTTTCGGCAGCTGGCCATGTTGAGGCGCAACATGCGGAAGACTTGGTCGAGTGGATGACCAAGCCGTCCTCATCCTCCTCATCCTCTCTCACCCATGCCCAGGGTACTTTGTCTGGCAAAGCAGCGGCCTCTTCCCTCGGCTCAATGTCATCAGTGACTCCTTCCCTAGCCCCACCATGTCCTCCTGAGGAGTCCCTCGAACTGTTTGACCACAGTGTTGGGTACATGCTCCAGGAGGATACCCAGCGTTTGGAAGGCTCTGATGATGATACTGAGCTCGATGAAGGCAGTAACACGAGCACGGACAGAGGGGGTGCCCAAGAAGGACAGCAATCTGGCAGTCATGCTCCCCCTGCTGCAGCATACTGCCAGGTTTGCTCCAGTGATGAGGAGGGAGGGGATGATGAGGTCACTGACTCAACGTGGGTGCCTGATAGGAGAGAGGAGGAGGAGGAGGCGGCACATCACCAACGAGGCAGGATGCCCTCCAGGGGCCAGCCTAAGGGCAGCACATTGACTGCATCACACCCCAAAGCTCCACATGTGCAGGGCGCTGCAGTCTCTGCGCGTTATTCAAAAAGTTCTTTGGTGTGGGCCTTTTTTGAGACGAGTGCATCAGATCGCACCGCTGCTATTTGCAACATATGTCTCAAGCGTATCTCGCGTGGCCAAAACATCTCCCGCTTGGGTACCACATGCTTGACCAGACATATGTTGACCTGCCATGCAGTTCGTTGGCAAGCGTATCTAAAAGACCCACACCAAAGAACAAAGAGGACCTCTGCTTGCTTCTCATCAGCTGAGATTTCCAACCCCACTAGACCTTCAGTCCTCTCTGAGACCTGCACTGAGAGGAATGAAGGTGTAGAATTAGGTGTGTCACAGCCACGTACTTGTGGGCAATCTGATTTTGGTACACCGACGTCAGATTGTACCAGGCAAATTTCCCTGCCCCAGCTGCTGCACCGCCGAAAGAAGTTTGCTCCCAGCCATCCACTTGCCCAACGGTTGAATGCTAGCTTGGCAAAATTGCTAGCACTTCAACTGCTGCCTTTTCAGTTGGTAGACTCTGCCCCCTTCCTTGAGTTTGTGGAATGTGCGGTTCCTCAGTGGCAGGTACCCAAACGCCACTTTTTCTCACGGAAGGCGATTCCGGCTCTCTACCAGCATGTGAAAGGCAATGTCCATGCCTCGCTGGACAGGGCGGTCAGCGGTAAGGTGCATATTACCGCTGACTCATGGTCCAGCAGGCATGGACAGGGACGTTACCTAAGTTTCATGGCGCATTGGGTGACTCTGCTGGCAGCTGGGAAGGATGCAGGACAAGGTGCAGTAGTGTTGGAGGTTGTTCCGCCACCACGCCTCCAAAATGCTAATGATTGTGACACACCTCTCTCCTCCACCCCCTCCTCTTCTTCTTCCTCCATGGCCTCTTCCTCGGAACCAGCGGTGCTCCGTAGTCGTTCAAGGGGCTACGCAAGTACGCAGGCCAAAAGATGCCATGCGGTGCTTGAGCTGGTGTGCTTGGGGGACAGGAGCCACACTGGGGCAGAGGTTCTGTCAGCTCTGCAGGGGCAGGTTCAGAGGTGGTTGAAGCCACGCCAACTTAAGGCAGGAATGGTGGTTTGCGACAATGGCACCAACCTCCTCTCTGCCCTCCGACAGGGACAAATGACCCATGTGCCCTGTTTGGCTCACGTCCTTAACTTGGTGGTGCAGCGGTTCTTGGGCAGGTACCCGGGCTTACAGGATGTCCTGAGGCAGGCCAGGAAAGTCTGTGTGCATTTCCGCCGGTCATATAATGCCAGTGCTTGGCTGACGGACCTCCAAAAGGAGTTTAACCTGCCCAAGAACCGCCTAATCTGTGACATGCCCACCAGGTGGAACTCAACGTTGGCCATGCTGCAGCGGCTGCACACGCAGCAGAGGGCCATCAATGAGTACCTGTGCGACTATGGCACCAGGACAGGGTCAGGGGAGCTTGTTTTTTTTTCCCCACGCCAGTGGGCCATGATCAGGGATGCATGCACTGTCCTGTCACCATTTGAGGAGGCCACGAGGATGGTGAGCAGTGACAGTGCATGCATCAGTGACACTGTCCCCCTTGTCCACCTGTTGGAGCACACGCTGCGTGGAATAATGGACAGGGCACTTGAGGCAGAACAGAGGCAGGAAGAGGAGGACTTCCTTAGCTCTCAAGGCCCCCTTTATCCAGACAGTGTTCCTGCGTGCCCGCCGATCACACAGGAAGAGGACGAGGAGGAAGAGGAGGAGGAGGAGGAGGAAGATTGTGTCAGTATGGAGGTGGAGCCTGGCACTCAGCATCAGCAGCAGTCTTTAAGGGATCAGTCCCAAGAAACACATGGACTTGTACGTGGCTGGGAGGAGGTGGCTGCAGACCATGTCGTCCTTAGTGACCCAGAGGACTCCGGACCGAATGCCTCAGCAAACCTACGCTGCATGGCCTCCCTGATCCTGCAAAGCCTGCGTAAGGATCCTCGTATTCGTGGTATCAAGGAGAAGGACCAATACTGGCTGGCAACCCTCCTTGATCCACGTTACAAGGGTAAGGTTGCGGACCTTATCTTGCCATCGCAGAGGGAGCAGAGGATGAAACATCTTCGGAAGGCCTTGCAGAAAGGTCTGTGCAACGCGTTCCCAGAGACTGGGAGGTTACAAACTCCTGTTTCTGGACAACGTGTTGCTGAGGCTTCGGTCAGTCAAAAAAGGAGCGGTGGAGAAGGTGGCCGTCTGACCGATGCGTTCAGACAATTTTTTGGTCCGCAGCCCCAAGGTATGATCGGTTCCAGCAACCATCGCCAGCGTCTGTTTTACATGGTGCAGGAATACCTAGGGGCAAGATCAGACTTGGACACCTTTCCCACCGAAAATCCTCTGGGTTACTGGGTCTTGAGGATGGATCACTGGCCAGAGCTTGCACAGTATGCAATTGAGCTACTGGCCTGTCCTGCATCCAGCGTTCTTTCGGAACGCACATTCAGTGCTGCTGGAGGCGTGGTAACCGATCACAGGGTGCGTCTGTCCACTGACTCGGTCGATCGACTGACCTTCATAAAAATGAATGAGTCTTGCATCACCACCAGCTACCAAGCACCTGATGCTGATGTAACCGAATAATTTTTTTTGAAATCTCAGATCCCTTCAAAGACTGCCTATGCTGATGCTGAGTGACTATCCCTGAGTAATTATCCTCTTCCTCCTCAATCATCACGCTGATAGCTTGTAAGAACATTTTTGGTTCTGGGTGCCACCACCAGTGCCTAAGGCACAATTTTTCAGCCCCTGTTTAACAGGGGCGTGTAATTACGATTTTTGATGTAATACTTTGCAGCAGGGCTCGTTCCTGCATTCCAACTAGAGTGTCTGTGAGGGGTTGCAGTGTTGTGGCACCAGCACCAGTGCCTAAGGCCCAATTTTTCAGCCCTTATTTAACAGGGGCGTGTAATTACAATTTTTGATGCAATACTTTGCAGCAGGGCTCGTTCCTGCATTCCAACTAGAGTGTCTGTGAGGGGTTGCATTGTTGTGGCACCAGCACCAGTGCCTAAGGCCTAATTTTTCAGCTCCTGTTCAACAGGGGCATGTAATTACAATTCTTGATCTAATATTTCACAGCAGAGCCCTGTGAGGGCTTACAGTGTTGTGGCCACAGCAACACCTAAGGCCCAAATTTCTGCTGAGTATATAGGGCAGGACCCTACTTTCAAACAACTAACTTACAAACAACTCCTACTTGCAAACGGAAGGAGACAACAGGAAGTGAGAATAAATCTACCCCTAGGAAGGGAAATTCTCTCCTGTAAGAGTTAATATGGGAAAAACATTTCTCCTTTCCACTGATGCTTTCCAATCCATTGGGACAAAAAGTGAGGTGAAATCTTCTGAAGAGGAGGAAAGACAGCAAAACAAATGTCACAGGGGTGATAACCCTTCCCTATGTTTTCCAAAAAGCTTAAAAAAGATTTTTTGGCTGGAGCTAAACACGTTAAAAATGTACCCGTTCAAAATTACAAAGAGATTCTACTTAACAACAAACCTACAGCCTGTATACTGCTGTTCAGAGTATATAGGGCCTGGTGGCCCCACACCTTTCCTTATTTTAATTTGGGTGCGGGGTTCCCCTTAATATCCATACAAGACCCAAAGGGCCTGGTAATGGACTGGGGGGTACCCATGCCGTTTGTCTCACTGATTTTCATCCATATTGCCAGGACCCGACATTACATTAAACCCGCAAGCAGTTTTAAATGAGATTTTTTCCTTTAAAAATGACATTTGGTGCAGGGACTGTTCTAAACACGGGAAACATGCGTCACTTTACAGGCATACTATAGACACCCCTCAGGTACGATATTTAAAGGAATATTTCACTTTTTTTTTTTTACTTTAAGCATCATTAAAATCACTGCTCCCAAAAAAACGGCCATTTTTAAAAGTTTTTTTTGCATTGATACATGTCCCCTGGGGTAGGACCCGGGTCCCCAAACCCTTTTTAGGACAATACCATGCAAATTAGCCTTTAAAATGAGCACTTTTGATTTCGAACGTTCGAGTCCCATAGACGTCAATGGGGTTCTAACGTTCGTGCGAACTTTCGGTCCGTTCGCAGGTTCTGGTGCGAACCGAACCGGGGGGTGTTCGGCTCATCCCTAGTCGGGAAGATACTGGAGCATTTAATAAAAGAACACATAGACGAGTTCTTGCTGGAAAAAAACATTTTAAGCAACAGACAGCATGGATTCATGAAAGACAGAAGCTGTCAGACAAACCTGATTTCTTTTTATGAAGAGGTAAGTAAAATCTTGGACAGAGGGGTGGCTATGGACGTGGTATACTTGGATTTTGCAAAAGCGTTCGACACAGTTCCCCACACGCGGCTCATGTGTAAGGTAAAGTCTACAGGCTTGGAAATATCAGTTTGTAAATGGATAGAAAACTGGCTAAAAGACAGAATTCAGAGAGTAGTGGTTAATGATTCTTACTCTGAATGGTCTAAGGTTATCAGTGGTGTACACCAATGTTTAGTGATGGGACCCTTACTTTTTAATATCTTTATAAATGATATTGGGTCTGGGATTGAAAGTAACATTTCTGTCTTTGCAAATGACACCAAGCTATGCAGTGGAATAACGTCCTTACAGGATGTCTCCAATTTACAAGCTGACCTCAATGCACTGTCTAATTGAGCGACTATGTGGCAGATGAGGTTTAATGTTGAGAAATGTAAAGTTATGCACTTGGGGGCTAAGAATATGCATGCATCATACATGCTAGGGGGAGTGCAACTGGGGGTATCCGTGGTGGAGAAGGATCTGGGGGTTTTGGTAGATCATAAGCTCAATAATAGCATGCAATGCCAAGCTGCGGTTTCCAAAGCAATCAAAGTCCTTTCTTGTATTAGGAGAGGTATGGACTCTAGAGAGAAAGATATAATTTTGCCCCTGTTCAAATCATTAGTAAGACCTCATCTGGAATATGCAGTTCAGTGTTGGGCACCAGTTCTCAAAAAGGATATCCGGGAACTGGAGAAAGTGCAGAGAAGGGCAACCAAACTGATAAAAGGCATGGAGGAGCTCAGCTATGAGGAAAGATTAGAGGAACTGAATTTATTCACTCTTGAGAAGAGGAGAATAAGGGGAGATTTGATCAACATGTTCAAATATATAAGGGGTCCATATAGTGAACTTGGTGTTGAGTTATTCTCTTTATGGTCAACCCAGAGGACACAGGGGCACTCTTTACGTCTAGAGGAAAAGAGATTTCATCTCCAAATACGCAAAGGTTTCTTCACAGTAAGAGCTGTGAAAATGTGGAATAGACTCCCGCTAGAGGTGGTTCTGGCCAGCTCAGTAGATTACTTTAAGAAAGGCCTGGATACTTTCCTAAATGTACATAATATAACTGGGTACTAACATTTATAGGTAAAGTTGATCCAGGGAAAATCCGATTGCCTCTTGGGGGATCAGGAAGGAATTTTTTCCCCTGCTGTAGCAAATTGGAGCATGCTCTGCTGGGGATTTTTGCCTTCCTCTGGATCAACTGAGGGTATAAAATTGGGTATATTGGATTGTACGATATTTTTTATTTTATTTATTTATTGTTTTTAAGGTTGAACTGGATGGACTTGTGTCTTTTTTCAACCTGACTAACTATGCAATTAAGAGCTCTTATTCCCCCAAGAGGGGGAGACTGTCAGCACAAGGGGGGCGATAAGCGGGGAGAAGAACCCCCCTCAAGCTTACCAGAGGTCCTGCTGTCTGGCTGGAGGAAGAAGCATCTCAGCTCTCTCACACAGCGTGTTCTTTCAGCGTGAGGCGGTGAGTTCTCAATACAGCCCTCAGTGGTGACACATAGGCATGACAACATTTTACTGATCTTTAAAGGAGACATTCATAAGAAAATTCAAAAGATTTCTTAGAAAACTCCACTTACCTTTCCCGCCGCAGGGTTTTCTGTGGTAAACCAACAGACCCAATCTTCACCCTTCACCGTGTTTTCCGTTAAACCTTCAGGAGCTGGGGATCCTCAGGAAACCCATTATTCTGGACCTGCAACAGCACCCCGCCAGTTAAACTTTATGGCCTTACTACCCAAAAGTACTGGATCCTGGGGTCCAGCTCTCTAAAAAGAGAAGCATTCACAGGCAAAACCTTGTTTCTTCAGATACGAGGCCTAGGTACCATTCAGTTTGACCAGAAGAGACACTTTGAATGGATCAGCATGGCTAGCCCCAGCAAGGATTGATCCAGTGGAGCTCAGCACAGCACATCTTTACTCGTGACCAACACCTTAGACACTGGCGAAAAAACTACTCCCAGTAGTGGGAGGGGTTATATAGGAAGGGTACTTTTTGTCTTAGGGCATGCCAGTGTCCATCACCTGAAGATGGCCTATAACCCACATAGTAACTACTATGGCTCTGTGTCCCATGATGTACAATAAGAAATAAGCACAGCTAGTGGGTGGGCTGGGATTTGAACTCATAACTTGAGTGCTTTGAAGATATCTGAGCAGACCACCAAGCCATTGTGCTAAGTATGCTTAGACCTGGATAATAGTGTAGTATGATTAAAAAAAAAGAACATAAATAATTACTGCTTTATAGTCACCTAAATAAAAAAAATAACATTAAAAAAATAACACACAACAGATATGTAACTGTAAATGTTCAATATATGTAACTTTACAGAATAGCAGACATTACTCTGCAATACTTACTCATAACTGCATTCGTTAGCAAAAGAAGAAGAAAAACAAGGAACACTAATTGCAATGTACATCAATAGATGCACATGAGGTAGAGCACATCTCACATAAAAATGTTTTCTTCACATACATGGATCATGGTTGCAGTACAGTGCTATATAATAACTTGGTAAAAATTGGCACTTGCATATCCGCAGAATTGCCGATTAGCACCGATTCCGAATTTACTAAGGCATGTTAGCTGCTAATAGCGTGATTTTTCATTCGCACGTTTACCTAGTTGAGCTCTTAATTGCCTGAAGTGGGAGTTATTACTTGTAGAGCGCCCAGTGCTTCCTGGGAATCTTAGTAAATCAGCCCCAGGTGTCTTTTCTACACTGGAGCACTTTTTGGAGGGATATTGAGATGTAAAGCACTCAGCACTTTATTACAGTGGCATATTCATGATGGACCTTTTTTGAACCCAACTACATATATTTAATTGAGATATTGTTTCCATATCAATTTTGATCTTTTGATTTATTTATTGGTTGTTTGCACAGCACATTAGCACCTGCATTCTATTTTCTTTTTGCATGCACTTTGCATTGCGTTATATTGATTTATGGTATTTACACCATTCTATATGATTTAAACGAACAGTGCACCATTTTTGTATTTATAGTTATTTATCCAGTATTCCAGGATTTGTGTTGTAGCAGTTCACGATAGCACTAGGGCCTAGCGTGAAAACATTTTTCTTTTATTATACACTAGGTGTGAAGAAATGCTGTAAAATACGAATGTTTTTAAAAAAAAATATACACGTTAATTCTTTCTTTTTATCAATTTACAAAGTGAACGAACAGAAGAAAAGTCTAAATCAAATCAATCTTTGGTTTGACTACCTTTTGGCTTCAAACCAGCATCAGTCATTACTCTTGCATACTTTATACACTTGCACAAAGTCAAGTATTTTGTAGGATTAGAGTCAGGTGTATGATTACTCAATTATACCAAGCAGGTGTCAATGATCATCAATTTCATATATAGGTTAAAACGCAGTCATTAACTGAAAGAAAAACTGCTGTGAAGAAGGCTTAAAACTGGCGAGGAACAGCCAAAGTCTGCTACTAAAGTGAGGTTGTGGAAGACAATTTCATGTCAAAGGTCATACACCATGAGCACAGCAGCTGGAACTGGGATGCAGAAAAATGGCAGCAGGTGCTCTGGACTGAGTCCAAATTTTTATTATTTGGCTATAGCAGGAGGCAGTTTTTTTCCAAAGGGCTGGAGAGTGGTACAGTAATCAGTGTCTGCAGGCAACAGTGAAGCAGTGGAGGTTTCGTGCAAGTTTGGGGCTGAATTTCTGCAAATGTAATTTGAGTTTTCAGGATCAATGGTAATCCTCAAGGCTGAGAAATACAGGCAGATACTTAACCTTCATGCTATACCATCAGGAAGGCGCGTGACTGGCCCCAAATTAATTCTGCAGCAAGACAACCATTAGGAACTGATGTTATTAGGAACTGATGATTTGGCCCCCACGGAACCCTGATCTTAACATTATCAAGTCTGTCTAGGATTACATGAAGATTCATAAGGATCTGAAACAGCTTACATCAACAGACGATCTGTGGTTAGTTCTCCAAGATGTTTGGAACAACCTACTTCCGAGTTCCATCAAAAACTATATGCTAGTCTATCTAGAAAAATGAATGCTGTTTTGAAGGCAAAGGGCGGTCACTCCAAATATTGATTTGATTTGGATTGCTCTTCTGTTCATTTACTTCTCATGTTGTTAATTGAAAAAATAAACCATTAACACTTTTTTATGAAAGAATTCTTAATATACAGATTTTTTTTTACAACTGTCTAAACATTTGTACAGAAGTGTATGTCCACAGTCCCTTTTCTATTTCAAAAGAGAGACATCAGGTTTAGACCACTGACCTTTTTAGCAAAGCCCCCCCCCCCTCCCCCAACAGGGCTGGTAAAATGTAGAAAAAATAAATAAAAAATTGTAAAAATTATTACAAAGAAAATTAAGGGCTCATTCACATGAGCTTTGCTCTCTGAAGAGCGATCTGCATTCAGATTGCTCTTCAGAGAACCTTTGACAGGTGTTAAGGAGGCATTGTATCACCTCCTCACCACCTGCTTTAACCTCTTCAGCCTTGCACTAGCATGCTGCAATTGCATGCATTGCATGCAGTTGCAGGGCGCTTGCAGAGCAGTGCCATTTCCTTAAACAGGTCGTGTTTGACAGGAGGTATATTTCCTGCTGCAGACGCAAAGCATTACAGCCACGGAATGTATACACCCCAGCCACTGCCTCTGCAGGTAAAGGAAGTAGTGGCTGGGGGGCAGTATAAGCGCAGCTCAAGTATGGGGTTTTACTGACCCCCAACCTGACATGTGAACGAGTGCAAAGGGCTATTACTGCTATGACACCTATCATGCCTAATTTGACAGGCTTGCAGGCGTGGGTGATTGACCCAGAATACACACTGCCTTTATTTAGGGCCATACACCTGCACCTACGCACCTGTCAAGTTAGGACTTGCAGTCGTTTTCGTACAGCTGCTGCATCCCCATAGCGTAATATAGGCTGCCTGCACACAGCTCCAGGTGCTCCAGCCACATAAACAAACCACTGATTCACATTGTACAGGACACAGCACCAATGTAAATGAGCCTCCGGCCGCACAGAGAGCATTATTTACTATTGCAAAACAGTTTTATCTTTTAGATTTTGTAAGTTATGTTGCGTTTGTGAAAAATGTGTGTGGTGAACTGCACTAATACTCTAATGAATATCTAATAATAAAGTGCAAACAGTACAAAATAAAATAAAACTAAAGAACGACCGGATTCACTCCAATGGGACATACACAACAATAATCAGAATAGTTATCAAACATATCATCAGCTGTGCAAAGTGAAGAATATAGGTATATAAAAGTCCTTATTAAAAATGCTCAAGTCCAAAAACCAAAAGACGGTCGTCCAATGTATTCAAGTGTTAAAGGTGACTTTTCCAATGCTTGATTGAATAGAGAAATCCTCCACCAACATTGAGCAAACAGCCTACTCACCAGATGGAGATGATCCCTATTACAGAGATCATAACAGCCTTTGGATTATCAAACTGCTTCTAGGAATCCGTCACTGCAGGTCCAATGATGTCTCCAATTAAAAGGAATAGCCACATGTATCCAGGTTAGACATAGGGTAAAGAACAATCTCCCATGGTGAAGTATGTCAAAAAAGTGGTTTATTTGATAAAAAAATGGAGCTAAACGCCAACCGGCATGATACCAAGTTAAAAACAAACAAGTGGATGTGGGGACGCCGTTATGCGCTCCACCTGCATTCCACTATGAGCGGAAGTGACATATCACGCTCGACCACATCTTACGCATTTCGTCAGTGTGTCTGACATCTTCAGGGGTCACATGTAGGGTGTGGTCAAGCATGATACATCACTTCCACCCAACATTTTTTATCAAATAAGCCATTTTTTTTTACATACTTCACCATGGGAGATTGTTCTTTACACTATGTTTAACCTGGATACGTGTGGCTATTCCTTTTAGTTGGAGACATCATTGGACCTGCAGTGACGGATTCCCAGAAGCAGTTTGATAATCCAAAGGCTGTTATGATCTCTGTAATAGGGATCATCTCCATCTGGTGAGTAGGCTGTTTGTTCAGTGTTGGTGGAGGATTTCTCTATTCACTCAAGCATTGGAAAAGTCACCTTTAACACTTGAATACATTGGACGACCTTCTTTTGGTTTTTGGACTTGAGCATTTTTGATAAGGACTTTTATTTAATTATATTCTTCGCTTTGCACAGCTAATGATATGTTTGATCGCTATTCTGATTATTGTTGTGTATGTCCCATTGGAGTGAATCCGGTGGTTCTTTAGTTTTATTTTATTTTGTACTGTTTGCACTATATTATTAGATGTTCATTAGAGCATTAGCGTGGTTCACCACATACACATTTTTCACCTACTGGTTTTCACAAACTTTTTGAACATGCAGCTGTTTTCACAAATTAATTTATTTGCGCGGGTAGGGAGCAATTGTTCCCCTATTACACATGTTGCGTTTGTGTCTGCTATAATGATTTTAGTGTATTTTTACTACTCTCTGTTCTGCTTTCGTGTAACCAGTTTCCTAGCTCTGTACATACTATTTCATCAACTTCAACAGACCAAATTTTATGGATAGATACATTTATGAGGTACAGTATCAAATGCTTTAGGAAATTCAAAATAAACGACATCTGGACTTCAATACCCATTTTCTCACTTCCTCATAAAACGATAACAGGTTGTTCTGATAAGAACAGTCTTTCATACATCCCGACTGATTGTTACTTAGGATACCTTTTTTGCAGACAAATTTCTGATTTGAGTACCTTTCTATTTGAAATACCTTACATATAATTGGTGTTAGGCTGACTGGTGTGTAGTTTCCTAGTATACATCCTAATCTTTTTTTGTAAATTGGCACAAATTTACTCTACACCATTTAGTTGGTGCAATTCCAGTCTGTAAGGTGTCTTTAAAAATTAGAAATAGCAACTTAGCTATAACCATAATTGTCTTTAACGCTGCCAAGAAAAGTGACCACATAGCTTTTTCATAGTATAAGGTTCCAAGGTTCCATCTAATTTACAGATAACCTAGGGTAAGCCTATTCCCTATATTGTCAGTATAAATTTACTAAAGTACAAGTTCCTGACTGCAGAGATTTGAAACAAATTCTGTGTTTGCAGTTAGTATTTTTCGCAATATAATATCCCTAAGGACTAGCAGGTTTAATTCATCTGAATCTGGTGATGTATTAACATTAGGTTTCTCTAATATCATTTGTACCTGGATAGGTGCTAACATTGGTTTTCCACATTGATATATTCTACAAAAAAATTGATTTAATTAAAATATTATGCTGACAGCTGTAGTGACAGTTTAAAGTGGATGCAAGCCCTCACATATACCCAGTGAAGTAAATAGCCTCAGATGATACACATAGATGAAACAAATCCTCCTACATAAGTTTTACTTGTATATCTGCCGTCTTCCCCTTTCTACACCCTAAAAATCTTTCTACATCTTTCAGCAGTGCATAGGGGGGTGGGTGGGGAGATTGCACTTACACTATGTTAGCGCTGATTAGAGGAAAGAGACCCCCCCTCCACATAGGCAGAGAATCGAAGGAACATGCAGAGCTGTATTCCGAATAGACAAGCTCAGATCATTTCTCCCTCTAAGCTCCCTCCCCAACACAAATTTTTAGCTCATGTTATCTCATGTGTCGGAGAACTTGTGACCCATGCTGATAACAGAGGAATGAAGCACCAGAGAGAAAAGACACTTAGAGCTTTGGAGAGAGACAAGTAAACAATATATATATATATATATATATATATATATATATATATATATATATATATATACATATACATACACACACAGTGGGGACAGAAAGTATTCAGACCCCCTTAAATTTTGCACTCTTTGTTATATTGCAGCAATTTGCTAAAATCATTTAAGTTCATTTTTTTTCCTCATTAATGTACACAAAGCACCCCATATTGACAGAAAAACACAGAATTTTGACATTTTTTGCAGATTTAATAAAAAAGAAAAACTGAAATATCACATGGTCCTAAGTATTCAGACCCTTTGCTGTGACACTTATATATTTAACTCAGGTGCTGTCCATTTCTTCTGATCATCCTTGAGATGGTTCTACACCTTCATTTGAGTCCAGCTGTGTTTGATTATACTGATTGGACTTGATTAGGAAAGCCACACACCTGTCTATACAAGACCTTACAGCTCACAATGCATGTCAGAGCAAATGAGAATCATGAGGTCAAAGGAACTACATGAAGAGCTCAGAGACAGAATTGTGGCAAGGCACAGATCTGACCAAGGGTACAAAAAATTTCTGCTGCACTTAAGGTTCCTAAGAGCACAGTGGCCTCCATAATCCTTAAATGGAAGACGTTTGGGACAACCAGAACCCTTCCTAGAGCTGGCCATCCGGCCAAACTGTGCTATTGGGGGAGAAGAGCCTTGGTGAGAGAGGTAAAGAAGAACCCAAAGATAACTGTGGCTGAGCTCCAGAGATGCAGTTGGGAGATGGGAGAAAGTTGTAGAAAGTCAACCATCACTGCAGCCCTCCACCAGTCGGGGCTTTATGGCAGAATGGCCTGACGGAAGCCTCTCCTCAGTGCAAGACACATGAAAGCCCGCATGGAGTTTGCTAAAAAACACCTGAAGGACTCCATGATGGTGAGAAATAAGATTCTTTGGTCTGATGAGACCAAGATAGAACTTTTTGGCCTTACTTCTAAGCGGTATGTGTGGAGAAAACCAGGAACTGCTCATCACCTGTCCAATACAGTCCCAACAGTGAAGCATGGTGGTGGCAGCATCATGCTGTGGGGGTGTTTTTCAGCTGCGGGGACAGGATGACTGGTTGCAATCAAGGGAAAGATGAATGAGGCCAAGTACAGGGATATTCTGGATGAAAAACGTAAATGTATTTCATTGGGATTTTATTTGATAGACCAACACAAAGTGGCACATAATTGTGAAGTGGAAGGAAAATGATAAATGATTTTAAACATTTTTTACGAATAAATATGTGAAAAGTTTGGCGTGCATTTGTATTCAGCCCCCCTGAGTCAATACTTTGTAGAACCACCTTTTACTGCAATTACAGCTGCAAGACTTTTTTGGTATGTCTCTACCAGCTTTGCACATGTAGAGAGTGACATTTTTGCCCATTCTTCTTTGCAAAATAGCTCAAACTCTGTCGGATTGGATGGAGAGCACCTGTGAACAGTAATTTTCAAGTCTTGCCACAGATTGTCAATTGGACTTAGGTCTGGACTTGACTGGGTCATTCTAACACATGAATATGCTTTGATCTAAATCATTCCTTTGTATCTCTGGCTGTATGTTTAGGGTCGTTGTCCTGCTGGAAGGAGAACCTCTGCCCTAGTCTCAAGTCTTTTGCAGACTCTAACAGGTTTTCTTCTAAGATTGCCCTGTATTTGGCTACATCCATCTTCCCATCAGCTCTGACCAGCTTATCTGTCCCTGCTGAAGAAAAGCATCCCCACAACATGATGCTGCCACCACCATGTTTCATGGTGGGGATGGTGTGTTCAGGGTGATGTGCAGTGTTAGTTTTGCTTTTAGGCCAAAAAGTTAAATTTTGGTCTCATCTGACCAGAGCACCTTTTTCCACATTTGCTGTGTCCCCCACATGGCTTCTCGCAAACTGCAAACAGGACTTCTTATGGCTTTCTTTCAACAATGGCTTTCTTCTTGCCACTCCTCCATAAAGGACAGATTTGTGGAGTGCATGACTAATAGTTGTAGTGGACAGATTCTCCCACCTGAGCTGTAGATCTCTGCAGCTCCTCTAGAGTTTCCATGGGCCTCTTGGCTGCTTCTCTGATTAATGCTCTCCTTGCCCGGCCTGTCAGTTTAGGTGGACAGCCATGTCTTGGTAGGTTTGCAATTGTGCCATACTCTTTTCCATTTTTGGATTGAATAGTGCTCCCTGAGATGTTCAAACCTTGGGATATTTTTTATAACCTAACCCTGCTTTAAACTTCTCCACAACTTTATCACTGACCTGTCTGGTGTGTTCCTTGGCCTTCATGATGCTGTTTATTTTCTAAGGATCTCTAACAAACCTCTGAGTGCTTCAAAGAACAGCTGTATTTATACTGAGATTAAATTACACACAGGTGGACTCTATTTACTAATTAGATGACTTCTGAAGGCAATTGGTTCCACTAGATTTTAGTTAGGGGTATCAGAGTAAAGGGGGATGAATACAAATGCATGCCACACTGTTCAGATATGTATATGTAAAAAATGTGGAAAACCATTTATCATTTTCCTTCCACTTCACAATTATGTGCCACTTTGTGTTGGCCTTTCACGTAAAATCCCAATAAAATATATTTACATTTTTGGTTGTAACATGACAAAATGTTAAAAATTCTGAGGGGTATGAATACTTTTTAAAGGTATTGTATGTGCTTAGTTCAAATTTCATGAATGGGGTTTACAACCACTTTAAGGCTGACCATACACTATACATAGTTACATAGTTACATAGTAGGTGAGGTTGAAAAAAGACACAAGTCCATCAAGTCCAACCTGTGTGTGTGATTATATGTCAGTATTACATTGTATATCCCTGTATGTTGAGGTCGTTCAGGTGCTTATCTAATAGTTTCTTGAAACTATCAATGCCCCCCGCTGAGACCACTGCCCGTGGAAGGGAATTCCACATCCTTGCTGCTCTTACAGTAAAGAACCCTCTACGTAGTTTAAGGTTAAACCTCTTTTCTTCTAATTTTAATGAGTGGCCACGAGTCTTGTTAAACTCCCTTCCGCAAAAAAGTTTTATCCCTATTGTGGGGTCACCAGTATGGTATTTGTATATTGCAATCATATCCCCTCTCAAGCGTCTCTTCTCCGGAGAGAATAAGTTCAATGCTCGCAACCTTTCCTCATAACTAATATCCTCCAGACCCTTTATTAGCCCTTCTTTGTACTCGCTCCATTTCCAGTACATCCTTCCTGAGGACTGGGGCCCAGAACTGAACAGCATACTCTAGGTGCGGCCGGACCAGAGTCTGGTAGAGCGGGAGAATTATCATTCTATCTCTAAAATTAATCCCCTTTTTAATGCATGCCAATATTCTGTTTGCTTTGTTAGCGGCAGCTTGGCATTGCATGCCATTGCTGAGCCTATCATCTACTAGGACCCCCAGGTCCTTTTCCATCCTAAATTCCCCCAGAGGTTCTCCCCCCCAGTGTATAGATTGCTTTCATATTTTTGCCACCCAAGTGCATTATTTTATATTTTTCTACATTGAACATCATTTTCCATGTAGTTGCCCACCCCATTAATTTGTTCAGATCTTTTTGCAAGGTTTCCACATCCTGCAGAGAAGTTATTGCCCTGCTTAGCTTAGTATCATCCGCAAATACAGAGATTGAACTGTTTATCCCATCCTCCAGGTCATTTATGAACAAATTAAACAGGATTGGTCCCAGCACAGAACCTTGGGGGACCCCACTACCCACTCCTGACCATTACGAGTACTTCCCATTTATCACCACCCTCTGAACTCGCCCTTGTAGCCAGTTTTCAATCCATGTACTCACCCTATGGTCCATGCCAACAGACCTTATTTTGTACAGTAAACGTTTATGGGGAACTGTGTCAAATGCTTTTGCAAAATCCAGATACACCACGTCTACTAGATGGCAACTCACCTCCTCATAGAAGGTTAATAGATTGGTTTATCAAGAACGATTCTTCATGAATCCATGCTGATTACTGCTAATGATACCGTTATCATTACTAAAATCTTGTATTTAGTCCCTTATCACCCCCTCCATGAGTTTGCATACTATTGATGTTAGGCTAACTGGTCTTTAATTCCCAGGGATGTATTTTGGGCCCTTTTTAAATATTGGTGCTACATTGGCTTTTCTCCAATCAGCTGGTACCATTCCAGTCAGTAGACTGTCAGTAAAAATTAGGAACAATGGTCTGGCAATTACTTGACTGAGTTCCCTAAGTATTCTCGGGTGCAAGCAATCTGGTCCTGGTGATTTATTAATGTTGTTTCCCAAGTCTAATTTTAATTCTGTCCTCTGTTAACCATGGAGGTGCTTCCTGTGATGTGTCATGAGGATAAACCCTGCAGTTTTTGTTACTGAAGCCCCTCGATTCCCTCGTGAAGGCTGAGAAGAATTAATTCAATTTAGGGGGCCAGTATGGTCTGTCCTCCCTTTTTTACTGTTTACATACTTTTTTCACAAGAAATACTGTTTACATACTTAAAGAATTTCTTGGGATTTTTTTTTGCTCTTCTCCGCTATGTGTCTTTCTATCTTAGCCGTCCTTATTGCACACTTACATTTCTTGTTGCATTCTTTATAAAGTCTGAATGCTGATGATGATCCCTCAACCTTGTATTTTTTGAAGGCCTTCTCCTTTACTTTTATATGCATTTTTACATTGGAGTTAAGCCATCCAGGACTTTTGTTCGCATTTTTAAATTTATTACCCAATGGGATGCATTGGCTAATGCCCTTATTTAATATGCTCTTAAAGCAAACCCATCTCTCCTCCGTGTTCTTTGTTCCTAAGATTTTATCCCAATTTATGCCTTCTAGCAAGGTTTGTAGTTTAGGGAAGTTGGCTCTTTTGAAATTCAGTGTCTTTGTATTTCCCTTATGTTTTCTATTTTTGTGATTTATACTGAAGCTAATTGACCTGTGATCGCTGTTACCTAAATTGCCCCGTATTTCCACATCCATGATCAGGTCTGTATTGTTGGTAATCAGTAGATCCAGTAACGCTTTATTTCTAGTTGGTGCATCTACCATCTGACCCATAAAATTGTCCTGCAAGACATTTAGGAACTGGCGAGCCTTAGATGAATGCGTGGTTCCCTCTGCCCAGTCTATGTCTGGATAATTAAAATTCCCAATTATGATAACACTTCCCATCCTTGCTGCTAATCCAAATTGTGATAGGAGATCTGTCTCCCCTTCCTGCCACAGGTTAGGGGGCCTATAGTTTACTCCCAGTATTATTTTACCCTTAGCTTCATCCCTTTGGAGCTCTACCCATAAGGATTCCACCTCCTCCCTAGCTCCTTTAGTGTTGTCATCTTTCACATTCACTTGTACATTATTCTTGATATATAGGCATACCCCTCCCCCATTTTTACTCTCTCTATCCTTGTGATAGAGGATATACCCTTGAATGGTTGCCAGCCAATCATCAGAGCTGTTGAACCAGGTCTCTGAAATTCCCATAAAATCCAAATCCTCCTCGTACAACAGTATCTCTAGTTCACCCATCTTGTCCGCCAGGCTCCTGACATTGGTGAACATGCCACGTAGTTTAGACCGGTCGCATATTATCCTCTTATTGGGTGTTCCAAGATTGCAACTAGGACTTGCTACTATACTTAACTTGGGTTTATGTACTTTGGTCAACCTACCACTAATGCCCCCAATATGTTCCATGCTGACTATCTCTACCTCTGGACCCTCCCCCTCATCGCCTAGTTTAAAACCCCTCTAACTTTTTGGCCACCTTCATTCCCAGCTGATCTGCACCCTCCTCATTTAGGTGCAGTCCATCCCTTCTATAGTACTGGGTATCGACTGAGAAGTCAGCCCATTCCTCCAGGAACCCAAACCCCTCCTTACTACACCAGCTCTTCAGCCACTTGTTTACTTCCCTAATCTCCCTCTGCCTTTCTGGTGTGGCTTGATGTACCGGTAGTATTCCTGAGAATACTACCTTGGAGGTCTTTTTCCTCAATTTAGCTCCCAAGTTCCTAAAATCGTTCTTAAGGACACTCCATCTGCCTCTGACTTTGTCATTGGTGCCAACCTGCACCATGACAACTGGGTCTTCCCCAGCCCTTCCCAGTAATCTGTCCACCAGATCCGTGATGTGCCAAACCCAAGCGCCCGGTAGAGAACATACAACTCGGCGCTTCAGGTCTTTGTTACAGATTGGCATCTCTGTCCTCCATTGAGTCCCCTACCACCAGAATCTGTCTTTCCTTTCCCTTCACACCCCCCCACTCCCACTGAAGGAGTTCTTCCCCCGGCAGCTAGGAGAGTCCCTCAGCTCCAGCAGTGCTGGTCCCTGACTGGTTTCACCAATGTCACTCAATGACTGTCATGAAAAGGTTCACCCATTGGTGGCGCTATCGGTCTCCTGGACCGCAGTACCAGTGTCCACCAGCGGGTGTCTTCCAACACCTAAGACCTGTAATAAGAGGACTCACCTGCTGGTGGCGCTGTTGCATCCTTGGGCCGTAGTACCGGTGTCCATCAGCGGGTGTATTCCGGCAGTGTGGAGCAGACAGCACCCTCTGCGCTCAGGTGTAACGTGAGGTCAAATCACTTCAGTCTGATAAACATCCCTCACATCCTTGCCTTGGTGTCTCTCTCCCTGTGCCCTGATCTTGCTGCCTGTTATCTTGACCTTGAGCCTGCATCTGTCCTGACCTGATCCGATCCCTATCCTGAGCCCATCCTGGACCTGTCCCTCTGATTTCCTGATTTCCCTTATCCCTGCCCTGCAGCCTATCCATCCATCCTCTCCCTGTCCTGTTGGTTCCCTGTCCTTTCCCATCTGACTGACCTCCTTGTGTATAACCTCAGCCTGGCTTTTGTTACACTTACGGTATTTCCCATCCATTTGTATATACCATTTGTTTGTGGGTCTATGGTTGTTTTGCACTGTTATGTTTAATTTATTTGTCACCCATTTGTATATACCATTTGTTTGTGGGTCTATGGTTGTTTTGCACTGTTATGTTTAATTTATTTGTCACCCATTTAATAAACACCATTATTTTTCACTTACCTGTGTTTCTGGTTCCTTCTGTGCAGTCCACACAGTCTGGTCTACTAAATTCCCTGACAGTACACCAAGGCCATCCCTGACCAGACGTGGCTGCATTGAGGAACCATCCTGGTTGTTAGTTCTGCTAATATGGATTTCAATGAAATCAGTTATTATTCCCTGCTGGCAGAAGATGATGGTGAATAATGT
This sequence comes from Aquarana catesbeiana, assembly GCF_042186555.1. Classification (NCBI taxonomy): domain Eukaryota; kingdom Metazoa; phylum Chordata; class Amphibia; order Anura; family Ranidae; genus Aquarana; species Aquarana catesbeiana. Next base: position 176,009,772 of record NC_133334.1, on the reverse strand, counting down.
CGCCAGATTTTGAAAGGGTGGACTAGCGACCAGCTGATGGAAACTATCCGATCAGTTCATTCTCTAGTGGATCAGGGGTATATGTCATTTGAAGATGTTCAGCCCCTAAACCAGTTATGTGCAAAACCAGCCCTGTCATGCATTCCCGAAGGGAGCGATGATTTTTCTCCCCCCTTCAATTATGGCCAAGTTGAATCCCTGGTATAGTTATTAGAAGATGATCCAGCCTTTTTTATGGAACATTATTCCGTTTGTTCACAGCAGGTGATGTCTGATTGCATCCATTCAGTGCAATCCCTGGTTAGTCAGGCCGGGTGTGAATCAGCATTTGTTCAACCTGTGCTACAGACATGGTCAGATCTCCTGCACTTAGCTAAGCCTCAACATTCCAGCCCTGCCATCAAACACCTGCCTTCCCAAAAATCTATCTCCCCGTCACCTATGGCAACCTCAGCTACAGCCCAGTTAACTCAGCTCCCTACCAAATACTACTACCCAGTCTCCAAGTGCTGCACCTATCCTGCCTTTAATCCACCTGCCTCTTCTCCTCCACCTGTAACAACCCCACAGAACCCTCCTCCAGCCACTGTTCCTTGGTCTTCCTTTTGCCCAGCTACATACTTCTCTTACGACCCTGCACCTACGTACAAAGCTGCAGTGGCTAAACCAAAAAAGAAACAAAAGTTCTTCCCGACCCACAACATCTAGCCAGTAACCCAACCTGCCTCCACACCAACCAACCTGTTCCAGCCTACGTTCATGCCAGTTGAACTTGATAACCCACCTAAACCTGCCAACCCTGTGCCTGCTATCCAGCCTGATGTGCCTGCCTTCCAGCCTGATGTACCTACCTTCCAGTCTGATGTGTCCGCTTTCCAATCTGATGTCCTGATGCCTGCCTCCCAGCCCAAAGTCTCGGTGCCTGCCTTCCAGCCTGATGTGCCTGCCTTCCAGCCTGATGTCTCGGTCCCTGCCTTCCAGCCTGATGTACCTACCTTCCAGCCTGATGTGCCCGCTTTCCAGCCTGATGTGCCCGTCTTCCAGTCTGATGTGCCTACCTTCCAGTCTGATGTGCCTACCTTCCAGTCTGATGTGTCCGCTTTCCAGTCTGATGTGCCCGCTTCCCAGTCTGATGTCTTGATGTCTGCCTTCCAGCTCAAAGTCTCGGTGCCTGCCTTCCAGCCTGATCCTGATGTCTCATGCCTGCCTTCCAGCCGGATGTCTCGGTGCCTGGCTTCCAGCTTGATGTCTCCACTTTCCAGTCTGATGTGCCCACTTCCCAGTCTGTGCCCGCTTTCCAGTCTGATGTGTCCGCCTTTCAGCCTGATGTCTCGATGCTTGCTTTCCAGCCTGATGTCTCAGTGCCTGCCTTCCAGCTGGATGCTTCGGTGCCTGCCTTCCAGCTTGATGTCTCCACTTTCCAGTCTGATGTGCCTGCCTTCCAGCCTGATGTCTCGATGCCTGCCTTCCAGTCTGATGTGCCCGCTTTCCAGTCTGATGTGCCAGCCTTCCAGCCTGATGTCTCGATGCTTGCCTTCCAGCCACATGTCTCGGTGCCTGCCTTCCAGCCTGACGTCTCAGTGCCTGCCTTCCAGCCTGACGTCTCAGTGCCTGCCTTCCAGCCGGATATCTCAGTGCCTGCCTTCCAGCTTGATGTCTCCACTTTCCAGTCTGATGTGCCCACTTCCCAGTCTGATGTCTGGATGCCTGCCTTCCAGTCTGATGTGCCCGCTTTCCAGTCTGTGCCCGCTTTCCAGTCTGATGTGCCCGCCTTCCAGCCTGATGTCTCGATGCTTGCCTTCCAGCCTGATGTCTCGGTGCCTGCCTTCCAGCCGGATGTCTCAGGGCCTGCCTTCCAGCTTGATGTCTCCATTTTCCAGTCTGATGTGCCTGCTTCCCAGTCTGATGTGCCCGCTTCCCAGTCTGATGTGCCCGCTTTCCAGTCTGATGTGCCCACCTTCCAGCCTGACATCTCGGTGCCTGCCTTCCAGCCTGACGTCTCGGTGCCTGCCTTCCAGCCTGACGTCTCGGTGCCTGCATTCCAGCCTGACGTCTTGGTGCCTGCCTTCCAGCCAGATGTCTCAGTACCTGCCTTCCAGCTTGATGTCTCCACTTTCCAGTCTGATGTGCCCGCTTCCCAGTCTGTACCCGCTTTCCAGTCTGATGTGCCCACCTTCAAGCCTGATGTCTCGATGCCTGCCTTCCAGTCTGATGTGCCCGCTTTCCAGTCTGTGCCCGCTTTCCAGTCTGATGTGTCCGCCTTCCAGCCTGATGTCTCGATGCTTGCCTTCCAGCCTGATGTCTCAGTGCCTGCCTTCCAGCTGGATGTTTTGGTGCCTGCCTTCCAGCTTGATGTCTCCACTTTCCAGTCTGATGTGCACGCTTCCCAGTCTGTGCCCGCTTTCCAGTCTGATGTGCCTGCCTTACAGCCTGATGTGCCCGCTTTCCAGTTTGATGTCCCAGCCTTCCAGCCTGATGTCCTGATGCTTGCCTTCCAGCCGCATGTCTCGGTGCCGGCCTTCCAGCCTGACGTCTCAGTGCCTGCCTTCCAGCCTGACGTCTCGGTGCCTGCCTTCCAGCCGGATATCTCAGTGCCTGCCTTCCAGCTTGATGTCTCCACTTTCCAGTCTGATGTGCCCGCTTCCCAGTCTGTACCCACTTTCCAGTCTGATGTGCCTGCCTTCCAGCCTGATGTCTCGATGCCTGCCTTCCAGTCTGATGTGCCCGCTTCCCAGTCTGTACCCACTTTCCAGTCTGATGTGCCTGCCTTCCAGCCTGATGTCTCGATGCTTGCCTTCCAGCCTGATGTCTCGGTGCCTGCCTTCCAGCTTGATGTCTCCACTTCCCAGTCTGATGTGCCTGCTTCCCAGTCTGATGCCCACTTCCCAGTCTGATGTGCCCACCTTCCAGCCTGATGTCTCGTTGCCTGCCTTCCAGCTTGATGTCCCCACTTCCCCGTCTGATGTGCCCGCTTCTCAGTCTGATGTCTGAGAAGCGGGGCTTGGTACCTGCCTTCCAGCCTGGTGTCTTGTTGCCTGCCTTCCAGCCAGATGTCTTGTTATTGTTGTGTCAGCCTGAAGTTTCGGTGCCCGTGTGTCAGTCTGAAGTTTTGGTGCCCGTGTGTCAGCCTGGAGTTTTGGTGCCCGTGTGTCAGCCTGAAGTTTTGGTACCCGTTACCCAGTCTGCTGAACTGGTGCCCATTACCCAGTCTGCTGAACCGGTGCCTGTTAAGCCAGTGCCCATTATTCAGCTTGCCGGACCAGTGCTCACTGCACCGGGGCCCGTTACCCAGCCCACTGGGCCGGGGCCCGTTACCCAGTTTGTTGTGCCTGTGATCCAGCCTGCCCTTACGGTGCTCTCTGTTTGGCCTGATGACCCGGAGCTTGCTGTCCAGCTCGACGACCCGGAGCCCGCTGTCTGCTTGGATGTGCCCACTGTCTGCTCGGATGTGCCCGCTGTCTGCTCGGGTGTGCCCGCTGTCTGCTCTGATGTGCCCGCTGTCTGCTCTGATGTGCCCGCTGTCTGCTCTGATATGCCCGCTGTCTGCTCTGATGTGCCCCCTGTCCGGTTTGATGTATCCGCTGCCCAGTCTGAGGTGCCTGATGCCCAGCCTGAAGTACCCGATGCCCAGCCTGACGTGCCCTCATCTGTTGTTCGGTTTGAGGCCATGAACTTTGGACAATTTCATCTAGTTGGAGCGCCGAAGGCCGCTCCTTTGAGGGGGGGTACTGTCATGAAAAGGTTCACCCGTTGGTGGCGCTATCGGTCTCCTGGATCGCAGTACCAGTGTCCACCAGCGGGTGTCTTCCAATACCTAAGCCCTGTAATAAGAGGACTCACCTGCTGGTGGCACTGTTGCACCTTGGGCCGTAGTACCGGTGTCCACCAGCGGGTATATTCCGGCAGTGTGGAGCAGACAGCACTCTCTGCGCTCAGGAGTAACGTGAGGTCAAATCACTGCAGTCTGATAAATACCCGGCAAGCCCTCACATCCTTGCCTTGGTGTCTCTCTCCCTGTGCCCTGATCTTGCTGCCTGTTATCTTGACCTTGAGCCTGCATCTGTCCTGACCTGATCCGATCCCTATCCTGAGCCCATCCTGGACCTGTCCCTCTGGTTTCCTGATTTCCCTTATCCCTGCCCTGCAGCCTATCCATCCATCCTCTCCCTGTCCTGTTGGTTCCCTGTCCTTTCCCATCTGACTGACCTCCTTGTGTACAACCTCGGCCTGGCTTTTGTTACGATTACAGTATTTCCCATCCATTTGTATATACCATTTGTTTGTGGGTCTATGGTTGTTTTGCACTGTTATATTTCATTTATTTGTCACCCATTTAATAAACACCATTATTTTTCACTTACCTGTGTTTTTGGTTCCTTCTGTGCAGTCCACACAGTCTGGTCTACTAAATTCCCTGTCAATGACGTACTTCTCAGGATGCTCTAGCCCTGGATCGGCATCCCTGGCACTTCCCTCTCTACCCTTCCTGACTGTCACCCATCTACTCTTTCCTAGTGCCTGTACCTCTTTGTCTGCCACCCGCCTCTGTGCTGGCCCCTGCCGTGTACATTCTTGGCTCTCCTTTAGTATGGAGGGACTTCTCAGTGCTGACAGTTGCTTTCCCAGATTCCAGGGAAACAATGTGCTTACATTTTACACAGTAGTATTCACCCTCGATCGGATGATCAAGGAACGTATACATGCCGCAAGATGTACTACGGGTCGTCTCTCCACCCCCCGGGCATCGTACCTATTACATTTAATGAGGATTGGGGATTATACCCTGTCCAAATTACCTAACAACTAGCTTCCTGACACTAATACTCAACACGAAAATGCACAGGTACTCACCAAGACAATACACAGGTAATCAACAAGACAATACACGTGCACTCACAGACCTACGTGCACTCGCAGACCTACGTGCACCCGCAGACCTACGTGCACCCGCAGACCTACGTGCACTCACAATACACAAGTACACAGTACACAATACACAAGTACTAACGATCCACAACCACTACTCAGAAAACACTCAGGTACTCACACTACACAGGTACTATGACCCCTGTTATAACCTCCTATTTTCAACTCTGGTTTTTAATTCACCACTTAGTCCAGTTCCACTAACTCTGGTTTTTAACTCACCACTTAGTCCAGTTCCACTTGGTCTAAGTTCCAGCAAACTCAAAGATGAGCAGGCTCAAAATGAGTTCTACAGAAGGTTATATAGGCCACAATTAACCACTCCCCTTAATTAGTAGGCTGAAGGAAGCAAAGAAAAAAAAACTGTTTAAAAAGTGTCAAAAAAGGTGTTAAAAAGCTACAAGGAAAAGCCCCAAAAAGAACCTAAAAATGCAACCCAGCAATCACCAGCAGTCAAAAAGCAAGACTTGTTCACTCTCCACTCAAGGTCCCCACTGTTTAGCTTCCAACCAGCAGTCTGGCAATTTCAGATGTGCTCTACACAAGGTTATATAGGCCTCAAGCACCTGTGACCAATTAACCACTCCCCTTAATTAGTAGGCTGAAGGAGCTACCAGCCTACTATGTAGCGCAAAGGTCTGTCTGATTTGATATTAAAGTGGGACTAAACTCTGATTTAAAAAAATAAAATACTTTTCAAGTGTGCATTTTTAACAAAAAAATGTACCATCTCTTGAACGTAGCCACTTTCTCTTGCTCACTCCTGAGATTGACTATGGGATTTATAGTGCGTATAGAGCAGTTTACAAGACCACCTATAATATGTACTGCTCCTTCCATACAAATGGAAGTGAGGGAGAAACGGATGTTACAAGGAGGCAGAAAAACATAGTAGGAAATTATTTCATGAAAAGTCACTTACAGAGTCATTAAATAGTGGATGTTTATGGATGATTTTTGGAGAATAAGGATATGATTTAGTGGATGAATTGTTTAGGTTTGTCCTAAGGAGATTTCCTGTTCCAATGGCACCTTGGGGGTTATTCACGAAAGGCAAATCCACTTTGCACTACAAGTGCACTTGGAAGTGCAGTTGCTGTAAATCTGAGGGGTAGATCTGAAATGAGAGGAAGCTCTGCTGATTTTATCATCCAATCATGTGCAAGCTAAAATGCTGTTTTTTTATTTTCCCTGCATGTCTCCCTCGGATCTACAGCGACTGCAATTCCAAGTGCACTTGCAGTGCACTTGTAGTGCAAAGTGGATTTGCCTTTCGTAAATAACCCATTGCATGAATGGTGTGTGTACCCAGCAACAAAAATGTGTTCATAATTCGCAAAAAAACACAATATAACTCATGTGGAACACTCTTTGGTATAAACCCTATATTACAAGGGAAAACAAAACTTAACATATATATATATTCAGTGCATACAAAAGAAACTAATGTGTGTTCGGAGCATCCAAAGATGTATCACCTTTCATAAGTGATAGGTGTCACCTTTTATAAAGGATCTGGGTGTATATTCAACAAAGATGTGGAATTGTATGAAAACAACAAAAAAAACACTTATAACCAAATTATAGTCCACAAGTGGAAAAATCAGTAACAGCAGCACTAAAAGACAAGTGGCAGAGAAGAAATCCAGTATATGTTGCTACATCTGGTAGATGTTCCTTATGCATGCAGGTTTCATATAGAAGTGGAGGGGTAAATGCACTTACCAGAAAAGGTGGACACTCACACCGTACGGCGGGGTGTCATATGAGCTTATGGATCCAACTGATCCTAAGGGTGTTCACTGTAGACCTGTTGGAACGTGCCAATAGAAGGTACCGGTCAGTGCGTCCAAAACGACCTCAAGAGCAGGATGGACCGTTAATAATCGGATGGATGGATGGATGGATGGATGGATTCCCCTCTCACAGCATACAAGTGGCAAAAGAGATGTAGTTCTCACCAAATCATATGACATCCACATAAGGGAAAAAAAGGGAATCTCTACATGGTGCATGAACCAATAAAAGCAGGTTTATTTGAAATCCTCAACAGTTAAGCAGATGTTTCACAGGCATCAGGGTAAAAAAGTTGTACAAGTGATCACAAGTCAGATAAAAAATTTGTTAGCGTGGTGACAAGGTAACAGCAATCAGCAACCCGACATGTTTCGGACAAGTGTCCATCTACAGGGGCATCCTATCACTCCTATCACTTATGAAAGGTGATACATCTTTGGATGCTCCGAACACACATTAGTTTCTTTTGTATGCACTGAATATATATATATATGTTAAGTTTTGTTTTACCTTGTAATATAGGGTTTATACCAAAGAGTGTTCCACATGAGTTATATTGTGTTTTTTTGCGAATTATGAACACATTTTTGTTGCTGGGTACACACACCATTCATGCAATGTGATATGTTTCTGTACTCACTGAACGCATGTTAAACGTCACTTAGCGCTGCATTTATATAATATTTGTACACTCACTATACAGTTGCTATACTGGTGATGCTGGCTGCTGATTCATCTTAATTAACAGAATATTTCTTAGTAGCGCAAAAATACTCCCTTTTTCTGTTTCGTAAATAACCCCCCTTGTGTGATAGGGTATAACACAGCTATTGGGATAGTAAGCGAGAAAAATGGGGGAGCCAGACAACCATACAGAACCCAGCATACAATCTAACCCCTTTTTCAGTCTGCCCAGAATGGAAAGAAAAATACGGCGTGGGAAAATCTTTAAGGTTAACTTAAGTCAAAAATCAAGGCACAGTCAAGGACCACAGAGGGGCTGTGAGGTAAGGGTGTTAATAGAGAGTGGAATAGGGAGGACAGTAAGAGGTGGTGCATAATATTATGCTTGTGTGGGAAAATAAGATCTCCAAAAGGAAGGGGTGCTGGGAAAAAGTGAAGACAAGGGGTCCTGGGGTATGGGGAGTAAGTACCTGTTCTCTGACAAAAAAAAAGGCCTGTTATGTATTTACAATGCTTTATACCTATATGTTAAGCTATTTGTTAAATAATTATTACAAACCTGCCAGCCATTGCTAATCTTTTGGTTGAAAATTCCAAACTCGTATCGGATACCGTAGCCATATGCTGCAAGCCCAAGAGTTGCCATTGAGTCCAGAAAGCAGGCTGCATATGAGAAATAAAGAATATAGTTACAGCCCATTATAAGAGATTCTGATGCAAAACAGAAGTTCACTAAAAATATACTATATGAACTAAACTACAATTCTTTCCTATACTGTAAAGCAAAACAAAACTAACACTTTCTTTATAACAACCATAAAAATATAGAAAGCTATAACAATGTTATATACAGTACCTTAGTACATTTTGCATTATAAAGAGAAAAGCAGAAAATGTATATAATCAAATTAAAAAGCAAAAGAGAGGGGTAGTGGGACTTTAAATGAGGCATGGGTAGGTCTTTGAAAAAGTCTAGGATACCTTATATTAAATTAAATATCACCACCCCTTAAGGGGCTTAAAGCTGTATAGCCATAGAGAATTGCTAATCAAAGAAATACATAGACATCAGTTCATGAGTAATAATATAATAATAATATAATGCATCATAATATACAATACATAAATCATGCACATAAAGGCATAATAAAAATAGTAGTCATGTTGATAGAAACGTTGTTTATAAACGCTGTTCATAAAATAATTGATACAAGCAATCACAATTCTTAAATGGATATACAAAAAAGGTGAACAAGGTATTCCAAATAACAGTGTTAGTATGTATAAATGGTATACGATAGAATTCATAGATGAACCAAACTTGAAATGGCAACCCTGAGTGTAGACTCTACGCGTTTCATGGCGTTTAAAGCCAATTATCAGGAGTGGGATGCATCAAGAGATGACTAGAAAAATAAATAAAACAAATAAATAAATAGATCATTGGAGTCTCGATTAAATCATGCTTACACAAGGCAAAGCAGGTATTTTGGAATATATAAATGCACATTACCTATTGGCAGCAACCCAGTACATAACCCAACAGTCCAATTATGGAATAATGAGGGTGGCCTTGAGAGAGCTGTCTCCCCCGGGGTTGAGGCCAAGTACACACAAGGCTAACCCCCAAACCGAAAGTCTCCATAGGAGCTGGAGAATCAGAGAGGGGGTGGAGAGGAACAGCAGCCAAGGAGAGAGCCAGACAACCAAAACACACTTCCAAAGTCGGAGGCATACATGTATGGGCCACAGATGAAATTCTGCAATAAATGAAAGAAAAAAGGATAATGAGGAGAAAATATGTAACAAAGAAGATGGGGATGAGTGTGTCAAAAGAAAAAAAAAAAAAAAAAAAATTATGAACAAATGTTGTAAATGAAGGGAAGTAAAGTGTAAAACCAAACTGGCACTAGAGTGTATGTCTGACACCTGCCCCAAAAATAACTGGGTGGTGAGAACCAACAAACAAAAGATATATATATAAATAATGTATACTAGCATGTTGCCAATATGTTGGTATTTAAATGAGAGGCGTAGAAATAAATAAATAAATAGTGCACACCTGTATAAAGAGAAATCAAGCATAATGTGAATAGGTGTGTGATAGTAATGGTGGGAGGAGAAATAGCCTGATTACCTGAGGTGTGGATGAAGACCCATATATCCTCTCCTCCTGAGAAAAAGTGTGGAATGAACTGCCGGCTCATCCCGACCTTTGTATCCTCAGCCTGAAGGCGTGTCCCAGCCAACGTTGGCTGGGACACGCCTTCAGGCTGAGGATACAAAGGTCGGGATGAGCCGGCAGTTCATTCCACACTTTTTCTCAGGAGGAGAGGATATATGGGTCTTCATCCACACCTCAGGTAATCAGGCTATTTCTCCTCCCACCATTACTATCACACACCTATTCACATTATGCTTGATTTCTCTTTATACAGGTGTGCACTATTTATTTATTTATTTCTACGCCTCTCATTTAAATACCAACATATTGGCAACATGCTAGTATACATTATTTATATATATATCTTTTGTTTGTTGGTTCTCACCACCCAGTTATTTTTGGGGCAGGTGTCAGACATACACTTTAGTGCCAGTTTGGTTTTACACTTTACTTCCCTTCATTTACAACATTTGTTCATAATTTTTTTTTTTTTTTTTTCTTTTGACACACTCATCCCCATCTTCTTTGTTACATATTTTCTCCTCATTATCCTTTTTTCTTTCATTTATTGCAGAATTTCATCTGTGGCCCATACATGTATGCCTCCGACTTTGGAAGTGTGTTTTGGTTGTCTGGCTCTCTCCTTGGCTGCTGTTCCTCTCCACCCCCTCTCCGATTCTCCAGCTCCTATGGAGACTTTCGGTTTGGGGGTTAGCCTTGTGTGTACTTGGCCTCAACCCCGGGGGAGACAGCTCTCTCAAGGCCACCCTCATTATTCCATAATTGGACTGTTGGGTTATGTACTGGGTTGCTGCCAATAGGTAATGTGCATTTATATATTCCAAAATACCTGCTTTGCCTTGTGTAAGCATGATTTAATCGAGACTCCAATGATCTATTTATTTATTTGTTTTATTTATTTTTCTAGTCATCTCTTGATGCATCCCACTCCTGATGATTGGCTTTAAACGCCATGAAACGCGTAGAGTCTACACTCAGGGTTGCCATTTCAAGTTTGGTTCATCTATGAATTCTATCGTATACCATTTATACATACTAACACTGTTATTTGGAATACCTTGTTCACCTTTTTTGTATATCCATTTTAGAATTGTGATTGCTTGTATCAATTATTTTATGAACAGCGTTTATAAACAACGTTTCTATCAACATGACTACTATTTTTATTATGCCTTTATGTGCATGATTTATGTATTGTATATTATGATGCATTATATTATTATTATATTATTACTCATGAACTGATGTCTATGTATTTCTTTGATTAGCAATTCTCTATGGCTATACAGCTTTAAGCCCCTTAAGGGGTGGTGATATTTAATTTAATATAAGGTATCCTAGACTTTTTCAAAGACCTACCCATGCCTCATTTAAAGTCCCACTACCCCTCTCTTTTGCTTTTTAATGCTCATACAGGGATGGAGACATGGTTATGGTAACTGTGGGGCCCAATCAGGTCAACTGCTTTACAATATATAATCAAATTGTTCATATAATCTTTTATGTTTTTCTGAATATTGTAGGATGAAATAAAAGAAAAACAAAAAAAAGAAAGATGGAGAGAAAAAGGGTGATTTTATTTGGGTCTACACAAATGAGACAACTACACTAATGTTCCTTTAGATACTGAACCAGCAGCACCAAAAAAGCACCCTGTAATACATTGTTTTGAAAAAAATATATTGATAGGTAATAAAGTAATACAGTATAGGGATCTGGGGAAGTGATTTCAGCTTTGTATTTAGCTATATAGGATGGATTTGAGCGCAAACACATGTAAGCTATGCATCACAATATTTTGAGTACTCTATTGACTGTATCAGAATCTTAATGTTATCCACGGTGCATAATTATGTTATAATGCAAGAACATAATATCCGCATAGAAGTCTTTATCCATATTAAAAGCTCTTTCATAATTTTATGAACAATTGATAAAACGGCAAAGAAGAAAAAAACAAACAACATTCCCATTTCAAAAATTTCACATTTCAGCCCTTTGTCAAGCTAGGAGAAAGGTGCACACTAAAACACAACCACCAAGTATTTATATACCTTTTCACTAATCACAACAAAGAGAGAGGCTGTACTGACCAATGGAAAGTTGAAAGGCGAGTTGGACCTGGCGTAAACTTCCACTTCTATGTAAATTGACACAACTGCCAGTTATCACTTAAACAAAGAACTATCTGTATCTACATGAAAACCTTCAGTCCTCTGCGCATTAGCAGTTGTAAACCACTGGGCGTTTTTTGTTTTTTTTCTTACCTGCAAAGTAAAGCCATAATGTGTTAGTATGCATCGCATACTAGCACATTATGTGAAACTTACCTGAAAACTAAGCATTCCAGCGATGCAATGTCATTGCTGGAGGCCGCTTCCATCTTCACCCGTCTTGCTTCCGGGTTCACGGACTCCAGCTCTGTGACTGGCCGGAGCCACAATGACGTCACTCCCACGCATGCATGGGAGCTGCCATTCACGGCACAGGGCTCAGTGATGTCACTGAATGTATGTAGAGTAAATATTTCCTAAACAGTTTACATTTGCATAGTGAACCCTTAATAAGAAAAATAAAATAAAAATAAAGACTAGAGGGAAAGAAGTGGGCAAAGAAGGTAAAGGGGTGGGGGGGCCAGGGGGATTGAGGAGAAAGGGAGAGGAGGGGTGGAGGGAAGGGGGAGGGGTATAGATAAAGGAATAGGAGATGACTCTACTCATAATGTGTCACGTCCTATTCCTTAGAGATGTGAGCGTCCATTGTAAGTATCCAAAATACTTTTTGATGATCAGCAAAGAAAAATAATCACGTCTGATGGGACAGTCTATTTTTTATTCATCTGTACCTAAAGGATTCCACACCAGATTTATGATGTTCTACAAATTGTTTTGCTATGTTATGAGAACAAGACAACAATCATCTTGTTGTCTTACCAACATATTGTTTCCTGCATATCATGCAAGAAATAACATATCACACATCTTGTTTGGCGATTGACTAATTGTTTGATTTAGTGCACACCTAGATTGTATGTGTGTCATACAATGTATTAATTAAGCAGCATGGTGAGCTTTTTGAAGTTTTACCCTTCTGCCACAATTTTTTAGAAAATGGAGAAAGTAAATAAAATTTGATTTTATTTCTCAAAGTTGTCATTTTAACAAATAATTTCTCACTCATGACATTGGCATACTTACAATTACACCCCAACACATTCTTCTACTTCTCCTGAGAGTAAGAGAGCTCACAATCTGAGGAGCACCTTCAGGCTTTTAAGGGACATAATGCAGCGGAATCCTAACTTCCTATTATTATTATACAAGATTTATATAGTGCCAACAGTTTGTGCAGCGCTTTATAAAATGAAGGCAGACATTACCGTTACAATACAATTTGGTACAAGAGGAATCAGAGGGCCTTGCTCATTAGAGCTTACAATCTAAAAGATTCCTATCACATTTCTTGAGATCACTTCCCGTTTCTTGTCTGGTAAAAAGCCTAGGCTTATGACATCATGCACATCTCTCTCTCTCTCTCTCTCTCACTCTCTTTGCCAGGAAGAGAGGGGGGATGAGTCATAAGAGGGCCAATGAAAGCTGCAGAGCTGGAGGTGTGCCTCAGTGTGTCTGTGTAAATCCAGGAAGTGAACAGGTAGCAGCTTCAAGCTGCCCACAGGTAAAATGGATGCAGCCAGTGGAGGGAGATTTCTGCAGCATATTTGGCAAGTACAGAATCACAGTATATATATACAGTAATTATGTGCAAAGTGGTTGGAGGGAAGCTTCAGAATGGCAAAGATGTTTTTATTAAAAATTAGGTGAGCAGACTGCAGTTCCTCTAAGTATTTTGAAGATCATATTTTCTGCTACAAGTTTTTTGAAAATGAAGAAAGAAACACATTTTTTTAATACAAAGTTGTCAATTTAATAAGAAACTTCCCACACACAGCATGGACATACTTAGAATTACACCCCAGGACACATTCTGCTACTCCTCCCAAATAGAGAAATACCACATGTCTGAGACTTTTTTGTAGCCTAAAGAGGCCCAAAATCAAAAAATTTAAGAAGCACCTTCAAGCTTTCAGGGAGCATCTAATTTCCTGACTGCCTATCATGCTTGAAGACCATAGAGCGCCAGGACAGACAAAATGACCGCATTTTGGAAAGCAAACATGCAAACGTATTTTTTAAGGAGACATGATGAGTCTTTTGAATATTTCATTACTTGTCACACTTTTTTTGGAAAATTAAATAAATACAAATTTATCAATTAATACGATTTCCTAACACACAGTATGGGTATATTTATGCCGCGTACACACGACCGGTTTTGCCGTCGGAATAAACTCAGAATAAACTCTCCGATGGAATTCCGCTCAAGCAGCCTTGCCTACACACGGTCAAACCAAAGTCTGACCAAAGTCCGACCGTCCAGAACGTGGTGATGTACAGCACGTACGACGGGACTAGAAAAAGGAAGTGCAATAACGAGTGTACCCTTCCCTGCAGCCTTCCCTCCACCCTTCCCTCAACCCCAGCAGAGGCTGACGAGGAACAACCTGGGCCTTCCATCCTGGAAGAAGTGGATGCGCCCAGCTGGAGCCAGGTATATTATTTGTAAACATATTTATTGTCCTAATATTAATTATATTAACTAGATGTTATAATTGATGATTTTAAACAAAGTGATTTACATATGAATAGACAGTAGTGGCCAAAAGGTTTGGGACAAGAAAGAAAAATGCTGGGGTCAGAATGATAGTCTTTTCTATTTATTAACATTCAATTTGCAAGTCATGAGCTAAAAATTCTGTTTGATTGATGAAGCAAAAACTGAAACTGTCTCTTTTTTATACACAGGATGAGCCCAGCCAGGAGGAGGGTCTGGAAAGTAGCAGGCAGGAGGAGGCCGTGCCCAGTGACAGCCAGGAGGTGGACGTGCCCAGTGACAGCCAGGAGGTGAGCGGGGCCCAGTGTCAGCCAGGAGATGGCTGGCCCCAGTAGGAGCCTCACCCAATCCCAGGTGTCTCCCCTCTGCCTTCAAACAAAAAGGCCCAGGAAGGGGACGAGGATGGAGGAGGCAGCACTGGGCCTCATTAGGGAAGCGAGTGATGTGCTCAGAGGCCCCCCAGATGCTGAAGAGGTCTATGGCTGCTATATAGCCACAAGATTGTTGAAATTGGAGGAGGGCCAACACTTGCTCTGTGAGCGAATTATTTTTGAGGGCCTTCAGAAGAGGTTGTTGGGCCAGCTGACAGAGAACAGCCACATATATGATCTCACCTATCCTCCTCCTCCTCCTGCCACAAGTCCACCACCAGAGCCACAGCCTCCAAGGAAGGCTGCAGGGATGCGTGGAGGGAAGGTTGCAGCGAAGAGAGGAAAGTGATGGCCTGGGTTCAGTCTGGTCTGACAGAAGACGCAGGCTGGTGTAGTACCACAGCCTGGGGACATAGATATCATCTGCTGCTGGTCCTGATCTCGGGGAGTCCTGGACCAGATTGGGCTCAAAATTATATGGACTCCTCAAGATAAAATTTTTTGTTCACACAGACTTGGTGTGCCCTGGGGCCAAAAGGCTTCGCAAATTCCAAAAGTTTCTCCAGCGTTGCCTTCCTCTTTATTTTGTTAAACAGAATAAATGGATATTTTATTTTGAGAAAATACTTGCCTATATGTGTTTTTATTAAAATAGGACAGATTGTTTATGAGTAGGCAGGTACATTTCAAAAAGACAATGTCAAATTAACAAGGGACACCAACCAGCCTCCTTAAGGTTACAAAATACAAGATAATAATGTTATTGTGGTAACTTGACACACCAAAAAAAAAAAATTCTGGAGACCACTAGAAAATAATTTTGCAATAATCAAAAAAAGAGGAGATCTTGATGAAAAAAAAACGATAAAAAATATGACTATAAAAAATAATTCTCAACATTATTCTGGAGATCTGGCTTTAAAATAATAAAAGATTATTCATGATATCACGAGAAATAATAAAGAAAAAAGTTTGTGAGAGTTCTGTGTGAATATCAGCAGCAAAACAAGTTAATTCTTCTAGCATTATAAACCACAAAAGAATGCGCTACATTAAACGATCACAGATTTTGCAGCATGAGGAATGTGCTATCTCCATTCCGAACGCTAGTTTTACCAGACCGAGCGCTTCCGTGTCGTACTTGCTTCTTAGCATGCGTCGTTTTTGGTACGTCGGAACAGCATACAGACGAGCGGGTTTCCTGATAGTAATTAGTTCCGTCGGAAAAATTTAGAACATGTTCACTATCTAAGTCCGTCAGAATTTTCGACAGAAAAAGTCTGATGGGGCATACCCACAGTCGGAAAATACGATAAAAAGCTCTGACTTTTTCTGACGGACATTCCACTTGTGTGTACGTGTCATTAGAATTGCATGCAAATCCCATTGTGCTACTCCTCCCAAGTAAGACAATAACATATAGGTGAAACTTTTTCACAACCTAGCCACATTGAGGGGCCCAAATTCAAAGAAGCACTTTCAGAATTTTAGGGGTGTAGCAATACACACATAGGAGTTGCTGATGTCAGGATTCCCCACTGCTGCACAGCCAGTCACACAGCATTTCTTTCTTGCATCAGACACAGGAATCAGTCCTTTGGCTTGTTTTTGTTATTTTATTAGGGGATGATAACTAGAATAGGGTAAGGGATCATGGGATGCCCAACATGAAAATGTCCAATCAAAACCAGGGACAACTTCCTCCCTATTTACAGGTTCCACTTATTTCTCACACCTGCACAAACTTGGTTCCCTTGTACAACTTCCATTGGTTCACTCCCGGAGGAACTAACAGTATCTAGTTAGTTCACTTGCAGTCCCTTGGTAAATTAGCACACATATGGCGTGGACAGCATCTCTCACCACTTTCTGCCTCTCCATAGACACTGATCCCAGTCCTACTGCTTGCAGAAATACTAGTCCACCTGGCTGCTTCCAACAGCTCACCCAGCTGCTTTCTCTCCCCAGTCCTCTCAACTAAACACACACATGAAGGCTCCCCAGGGCAAGGTTGGATGAAGACTTGGCACACCGCTGTCTTCAAGAGAGCACTGCTACAGCTGGCAGTCTTTCCCATTGTCTGTCCCTGCACTGTGCTGATCTACTCAGTGTCTCTCCTTGCTCACTCTGCTGCCTCTCTGGTTAGGGTCCCTCCAACTGCCTCCTGTGGTGGGATCCTTCCAGGCAAGCCGCCCAAGCTCCAGTCCAAGTTAAACCCCCTCCCTGGCAGGGGTCCCACAAGGGCCACCAACAGACTCCCCTCAGCACTGCTTCTCCATCTTCCACCCGACTCCCCTGCTGGCATGGCCCATGTCTATTTAAGGGCTCCTTAGTTCCCTGTCAGGCCCCCAACCTGGGGATTGGCTAAGGGCCCCTAAATATTCCAGGCCACCCCTTCAACATTCTAGAAACAGGGAGGCACCAGGGAGCTGCCTGGATGAATCATCCAACCCTGGCCTCTAATAACCCTGACCCAGATTCAGTGACTCTGGGCCAGACTATAGTTTGCCTACTCTAATTCTAGTAGCACACACTAGAGGGTGCTACAGGAACATAACTTAGGTATCTAATTTTCTGACTACTCATCACGTTTGTGGAGGCCTTGGAGCACCAGGACAGTAGAATTCTGGACCATTTTAGAAAGTTAACACTACAGGGTATTCTTTAGGAGTTTTGAATATTTTATTTTTTGCCACATTTTTTGAAAATTTGGAAATAAAATGAAAATGTATGTATTGTTACATAGTTACATAGTAGGTGAGGTAGAAAAAAGACACAAGTCCATCAAGTCCAACCTATGTGTGTGATTATATGTCAGTATTACATTGTATATCCCTGTATGTTGTGGTCGTTCAGGTGCTTATGTAATAGTTTCTTGAAACTATCGATGCCCCCGCGCTGGGACCACCGCCTGTGGAAGGGAATTCCACATCCTTGCCGCTCTTACAGTAAAGAACCCTCTACGTAGTTTAAGGTTAAACCTCTTTTCTTCTAATTTTAATGAGTGGCCACGAGACTTGTTAAACTCCCTTCCACAAAAAAGTTTTATCCCTATTGTGGGGATTAATTCCAGAGATAAAATGATAATTCTCACGCTCTACAAGACTCTGGTCTGGCCGCACCTAGAGCATGCTGTCCAGTTCTGGGCACCAGTCCTCAGGAAGGATGTACTGGAAATGGAGCGATTACAAATAAGGGACACAAAGCTAATAAAGGGTCTGGAGGATATTAGTTATACCAAAAAAATGACTTCAAGATAAAAATCGACACCTACAAAGCTAGGCAGGCTAGACATTCTTGCAGAGATTTGAGATCCCAATAATGCTTAATCGGCGACATCTGCATCAGGGGCCTGATAGCTGCTGTTAATCCAGGACTGATTCATTTTGACAAATGTCAGCCGGTCAACGGAGTCTTTGGACAGACACGCTCTTTTATCTGTCACAAAACCTCCGGCCGAACCGAATGCCGTTCGGAAAGCATGCTGCATGCAGGGCAGCCCAGCAGCACAATTGCATACTGGCCTTTTGATGCAGACGCTGCCAATAGGATCTTTAAGCTGAAAGCCCTGGACGCCGAGGACTAAAAAAAATTTGCAATGCATCACTGAGGTGGCCCCCTTCTCCACCGCTCCTCCTTTGACCAATGGAAGCCTCAAAACTAGCTTTTCCATGAGACTGTAATATACCAGAGTCTGGAAAGGGGTTACATAAACTCCTAGGTGTCCTCAAGATATTTTATCTTGTGCTCCCTCTGTGAGGGCAGGGTGGGTTCCGAGATTTTCCCTTTGTAACGGTGGTCAAGGAGGGCTGGCAATCAATAATGATCCTTCTCTTGATGCCACGAATTCTCGGGTCCTTTCGCTGGCTTTGAAGAACAAGGGAGCCCATGCACTGCAAGTCTGTGGAGGCATGAGAAGCAGAGTCCTCAGAGTCACAGAAGATTACAGTATCTAGAACTGCCTCCTCCAAGCCACGTACTACTCCCAAGGTTTCTGGGGACTGAAAAACATCTCTTAAGGTTTGACATATGTCTTCCTCTGCTTCAATGTCTCCATAACTTCCAGAATCCTCCTCCTCCTCCTTCCTCTCCTCTTGTGTATTCTGTGGTGTTGAATGGTGTCTGCATAAAGCGGGCCTTGAGAGGAAAGGAAGTCCTCCTCTTCCTCTGGCTGCTCTGCCTCTAGTGCCCTGTCTATAATGCCACACAGAGTATGCTCCAGCAGGAACACAACAGGGATCATGTCACTGATGCATGCGTTGTCATGGCTCACCATTCTTGTTGCCTCCTTAAATGGTGACAGTACAGTGCATGCATCCTTTATCAGGAGCCATTGGCGTAGGGAAAAAAAGCCATGGTGCCCTGAGCCTGTCGTTGTGCCATACTCACACAGGTACTCATTGATGGCCCTCTGCTGAATGTTCAGCCGCTGCAGCATTGCCAAAGTTGAGTTCCACCTGGTGGGCATGTCACAAATCGGGTGGTTTATGGGCTGGTGGAATTCCAACCAAACACTGGCTGTGTATGACTGCCTGAAATTGCTACAGACTCTTTTGGCATCTTTTAGAAGATCTTGCAAACCTGGGTACCTGTTTAAGAAATGGTGCACCACCAAATTGAGGACATGTCAATTTTCCCTGTCCAAGGGGGAGAGAAGGTTAATGACATTATCGGACACCACCATTCTTGGCTTAAGCTGGCGTGGCATGAACCACCTCTGGGCCTGCCCCTGCAGAGCTAAGATGAATCCCTGCTCCAGTGTGGCTCTTGTCCCCTAGACAGACCAGCTAAAGCACTGCATGACATCTTTTAGCCTGACTCATTGAATAGCCCCTTGAACGCTTAGGGGGTACTGGTGGTTCATAGGACAATCCAGCAAAGGAGGGCATGAAGGGAGAAGAGGAGGAGGAGGGGATGGAGCTGACAGACCTTGCATGATCACCACCAGCTGTATGGAGACGTGGCAGCAAAACAAGCTCCAGCACTGAGCCCTGTCCTGCATCCTTTCTAGTTGCAAGCAGAGTTACCCAGTGTGCTGTGAACAAAATATTTTGTCCCTGACCATGCTTGCTGGACCACGTGTCAGCAGTAAGGTGGACCTTGAGGCTGACTGCCTTGCCCAACAATGCCATAGCATTGTCTTCCGTGATGGTACAGAGCTGGAATGGCCTTATTTGAAAATAAATAGTGACTAGGATCCTGCCATTGTGGTACAGCACATTCTGCAAATTCACAGAAGGGGGCAGAATCCACCAGATGAAAAGGCAGGAGTTGTAAAGGCAGCAATTTGGACAAACTGGAATGTAGACGCTAGGAATGTGGAGGCATTGACTGTATTTTTTTTGTGCTGCAGCAGCTGGGGCAGAGAAATTTGCCTGCTATACTCTACAGCTGGTGATGTGCTGCTGGCAGATGTGTTGCAAGGACCTGTGACACCCTTTGCAATACCATCATCCCTGTCAGTGGAGGCTGCTGAGCGGTCATGAGATATAGTGGGGCTAGACATGAGAGGGGAGGAGGAATTGTGCCCCTTGTGTGTGGCTTTCAGGTGCTCTTGCCAACAGGCTGAGTGGTGGGAGGTTAAATGCCTTGCCAAGCATGTGGTACCCAAATGGCTGGTGTTTTTGCCATGCTTGAATTGCTTGCGTCAGATATTGTAATTTGTAACAGCGTGATTGGCTGCACATGTGCTAAAAAAGGCCCACACAGCTGAGCTGTGGGAAGTGGACCGAAAAACAGCTCCACAATCTGATGGAATAGGGTGGCTGATTTCTACTCTTCCATGATGCTCGCCTTTGGAAGACATCCTGCCTTTTTGGGGTTGTTTCTCCCCCTCTGCTCTATCTGGCACCCAAGTCGCGTCAGTAATCTCATCATCATCATGCCCTCCACCCTCATCATCTCTGAAGCCAACTTGGCAATACACTGTGGCTGGGGGGACCTGACTTGTTGTTTATCGGTGTTCTCCCCTTTCTGTAGGCTCATGTTACCCCCTTCCCCTACCTCAGAACCAACATCAGAATCAAGTAATGTCTGTGCCACATCCAATCCCAAAAATTACTGTTTGATAATATGGACCCAGTTAATGACTTAATCTTTAATTATAAAAACTCCCCTTGTCTTTTGTTTGCATATATAGATATCATTTGGTGTCCATAAAACATCTGTGTGGTTTATGCAGTGTTTCCTTGGTGCCTTGCCCCATGGTCTGGAGCTCTGCCTGTGCTTTGCTCCCTATATTAGGGTGCTGGGTCTTTCCCCCCTCATGTCCGAATGATCAGTTAATTCCAGTTGATTCATGCATAGAATGAGATCATTAGTAAATCCCTTCTTTTTCTGGTACTGTTAAAATAATATTTTGCGTGCGTCTTCTTGTATTTAGTGAATATACCGTACATATGCTCCACCAATAAACGCCTAATGAAATGGATCTTTATCCAAGAAACAAGTTGAGTGTGTGGAGGAGCTCTCTGTATTAGCTGTTTTACCATAATCTACACTAAGTGCGATTGTAGTTGTGCCTTTAAAATCCCACCATAGCTGGGGGTTTATACCCTCTGTAGTTCTTTTTGATGTAGGTGTGCACTGCGTACAGAGTGCAAGGTTCAGGAGTGCGCTGCATACAGAGTGCAGAGTACAGGGGTGCTCCTTTTTCCCCCAAATCACCCCCTCCCTCAGTACAGTGCTCAACCCCCACCCTCAAATCCCCCTCCTTGACAGTACCTGAGAACTGTGGCTGCAGAAGAGCAGGATAGGTTACTCATGAGGAGAGTGCAGATTGGCTGCACTACACGTGGGGCCGTGGGCACAGGCTTCAGGAGCTGTTGCCGCCAGACAAGCACCGGGTTCCAACTGCCTATCTATGCAGAGAGGGGGCAGGCGGAGCAAAGCTGAGATCACTCTGCAGCTGTAACTAATGGAGCAGAATAGACATATGCAGGGCCTACTCCTTCCGCCGCCAGCTTCAGCCTGCTTCTATTTAAAATGAATCCCAACTGGCTCCAAACTCTGCCTGGATAAGTGGCTGCTGGTGCTACATCAAGCTGTCAAGGGGTTCTTTCGTACACTTGCCAAGCCAACACTAGTTAGCAAGGTTGAACAAAGACACCAGTCCATCCAGTCCAACCTGAGTAAGTGTGGGTGTGTGTCTACAATTGTCCCTAACCCCGTACATCCCACACTCACATCAGTCCCACCCTCAATCCAAGGTCCCCATTCATATACTAAGTCCAATTTTGGACAAAAGCCAATTAACCTACCAGCATGTCTTGGAGTGTGGGAGGAAACCCACGCAGGCACAGTGAGAGCATGCAAACTCCAGGCAGGTAGTGTTGTGGTTGGGATTCGAACCAGCGACCCTTTTTACTGCTAGGTGAGAGTGCTACCCACTATACCACTGTGCCACCCATAAACCTGCCTACACTAACCTGCCTGAAAAATAAGGACTGGTTTTTACTGACATAACAGTTCTCTAACGGACATTTACTGACAGCTGTAAAAACCACTGATTTTTACAAACTTTCAGTAAATTTACTGATGGTTGGCAACCCCAGTTTTGATGGATGTAATAATGCCCAAACTTTTACCCTAAAAATGTTGTTGTACATCTTCCTGTATTGTCTTTACCTGTGTGTGCTCAAATTAGACTATGGCAGCCAATATACTTTGATACATTTTGCCATAGTCATTGTAGTGGAACTGTACAGCAGAACCACTGGCAGAGTGAGAAACAGAATCCACAAGATGTGCACAGTACAGGGAGAGAAAGGGTGATATAAGTAAAATGTTGTCAGTTTAAAAGGTTTGAACGTTTTTTATACAACTGATGTCTAATTATATAGATTTTTGTACGTGATTGAGAGTTTAAATCACTTCAGCTAATCAATTAGTCCTTTAATGAAATAACTCATAATTGTTTATTTTGGTTAATATTATAGTCCTAATTAGCGATAACCATGCTATTGCAATGGATGCAATTTTTAAAGTCCTTCAAAATAAGGTACTCTAAATATTAATATATACATTGTTTTAGCTGACACTCAGCGATCCTTTGGCCACCACATGTGATACACTTGATTGAGTTTTTGTTAAAAAAAATTGGCAAATCATTATGAAATAGGTTTGCAGGTTTTTCATCAATCCGCTCCAATTGCTTTTGTGAGGGACTGGCATGTAGAGTATGGTGACACATGATGCATGGTCAGTTTGTGCGCACATGCTGGGATCAGTGTAGACGAGCCAGTTAGCCTGCCAGAATGTTACATAGTTACATAGTAGGTGAGGTTGAAAAAAGACACAAGTCCATCAAGTCCAACCTATGTGTGTGATTATGTGTCAGTATTACATTACATATCCCTGTATATTGCGGTCATTCAGGTGATTATCTAATAGTTTCTTGAAGCTATCAATGCTCCCCGCTGAGACCACCGCCTGTGGAAGGGAATTCCACATCCTTGCTGCTCTTACAGTAAAGAACCCTCTACGTAGTTTAAGGTTAAACCTCTTTTCTTCTAATTGTAATGAGTGGCCACAAGTCTTATTAAACTCTCTTCTGCGAAAAAGTTTTATCCCTATTGTGGGGTCACCAGTAAATGTCTTTAACCACTGGACTACCAGGCACTTAACCCCCTTCCTGCCCAAGCCATTTTTCAGCTTTCAGCGCTGTCACACTTTGAATGACAATTGCGCGGTCATGCTACACTGTACCCAACCAAATTTTTTATCATTTTCTTCACACAAATAGAGCTTTCTTTTGGTGGTATTTAATCACTGCTGGGTTTTTTATTTTTTACAAAAAAAAATAAAATTTTTGAAAAAAAACGTTTTTTTCTGTCAGTAAATTTTGTAACTAAGTAATTTGTCCCCTTCACTGATGTGCGCTGATAAGGCGGCACTGATGGGCACTGATAGGCTGAACTGGTGGGCATTGATGAGGTGGCACTTATGGGCACTGATGAAGCAGCACTTATGGGCACTGATTAGGTGGCACTTATGAGGAGGCACTAACATGCCACACGTATGGCACTGATAGGTGGCACTGATAGGTGGCACTAATAGGCGGCACTGATGGGCACTGTTGGGTGGCACTGATGGGCACTAATAGGTGGCACTGGTGGGCACTGATAGGCGGCACTGATAGGTGGTACAGATGGGCATTGATGAGTGGCACTGATGGGTGACACTGATGGGCATTGATGGGCAGCACTGATTGTCAGCACTGACTGTCATCACTAATGGCCACTGATTGGTGGCACTTGTGGACAGTGGTGGGCACTGATTGCTGCCACTGGTGGGCACTGTATGCTGGCATTGGTGAGCAATGGTGGGCACTGTTTTGTGACACTGTATTTATTTATTGAAATCAGGGCACTGATTACATCCCTAGATGTCCCCCTGTGAGGAGATGCCGCTGATCAGCTCTCCTCGCTACACACTCTGTCAGTGTGAGGGGAGGAGAGCCGATTACCGACATCTCCTTGTTTACATGTGATCGGCTGTGATTGGACACAGCCGATAACATTGTTAAAGAGCTGCGGCGGCGGCTCTTTACAGAGATCGGGGTCGCGCCGTGTCCTAGCAACACAACGCGGCAACGATCGCCACGATGCACGCCCCCGCGGGCGTTTGAGAGTGGCCGTTCTGGGACGCCATCATATGACATCGTCCCAGAACGAGAGCCACACCGCCCCGCCATCATTTGACGGTGGGCGGGCGGCAAGCAGTTAACGTGTGGGAGGACTACACAAGGTAAACATACACATTTGGCATTGTTATACTGCTAAGTTGGGCCTATAGTTTAAGATAGTTTAGTCTAGCTATAGAGTAGTGTAGAGCTCAGGTGGGTTATGGGTAATGTACCTGTAACAATATTTCACCTTAAATTTAGAAAGCTGAGGTTTTTTTTGTGTTAGGTGATCATTGATTTGCCTGCTCAGAAATCTATAATGGGCTATATGGGCATTTAAATATCAGTGATAGGCTAGTCTTTCTTCAATCCAAAATCCAAAAAATTGTTGAAAGAAGCTTTAAAAAATATTGGCCTATATTGCTGAAAGATAGCACCCTAAAAAATATTCTACCCCAAAAAACTGTTTTTATTTATAAGAAAGCTTCTGGTCTTAAAAATATGATTCACCATGAATCTAGCCCCTACCAATAGTGAAACGAAATAGCAGCGCTAAACCAATTATATTAAATAAACAAGTAGAAAACTACATACACAATATAGATAATATAAAGTGTAAATATTGTACTAATAATAAATCCACAACACAGTGCACCAAATAATATAAACCGTGTCCTTAAAAAAAAATGTGTATGATCAATTATGTGAATAAGTGATCCATAAAAGCAATAAATGATGTGATAAATATGTAAAGTCCTTTGGATAGACAACCAAAAATGTGAAAAGTCCAAGAAATTGTGATAAACAAATAGTGATTATATATATATATATATATATATATATATATATATATATATATATATATAAACAAAGGTGTTCACTCGGGCCCAAAGTACACCTCTCAGCACCAGGGAAAAATTGCTGCTCAAAAGCAGAAACAGAAACTGTTGATACAAATACAGGTAACGCCCAATTTGCTATCACAAAGAAGGCAAGAGATTGAAATTGTATATTAATAAAAGCAGCCGTTTAAACCATAAACAAATTATAATAAAATTTAGTATAATATAATCAATAAATTTAACTATAATAGTACACTACAAACAGCACTATTGTTGAGCAAAAACACACAAGCATGCGGCCAACTTCAACATATATATATATATATATATATATATATATATATATATATTCCTTTTGATCCGTGACGTGATATAATGGAGATCTTCAATAAATTAATCTTCCACCACACCTCTGTGACTGTGATTCCACTCCCCTTAGGCGGAAAAACTCACCAGCTCCTATTGCCTCACACTCTCGTGTTTGGTTGAATGGCTTTAACCCACACAGAAAGGGGGTAAAATAATGACCTCCGGTGGTCCAACGTATAGCATCCAGAGTTTTCAACAAAAGTGCTCTCTCCACATGTAAAAAAGAGGTGATCAATTAATGTAGTACCATAATGAAATTTATTTAAAATAACACTCTTTCCACCATTAAACTCACATCTTAAAAAATCACATCAGGCAGAGAAACACAGCACAGCAGATTGTCACAGCAAAAAACTCCAAACGAAAGAACCCTACTTCCTAGTATGGTGATCTCCGTCACAGCGTGCTACGTCACACGTTCTCGATTGCCGTACAGCCACGCCCCGACATGTTTCGTCAGAGGGACTTAATCATGGGATTGGCTGTACGGCTAGGCAATCTCTCCTTTATACCCTCCGCTAACCGCAATGAGAGCGGACATATTTTCACTGCGCTTGCGCACTCCCTGTGTCCCCGCTCGCATCATACGCAAGTGTTAAATTACAGCAAAGCATTAAACACAGACATAAATAATGTTTACAATATAAGTGAAAAGTACATGTTTATGTGAGCACGATAATTTATCACACGCTAAGGGTATATCCCGCAACAAAAATAAAAAACGGGCATATAATCCCTATCTGGTAAGATAAAATGAATTAAAACTGAGTGATATCTCACTCTCTAAATGAATGGTTGGACATATGCATACCCCTAAAAGAAAGCTGGCAAATCGCAAAGTGGAATTGCTTCACCAGCCCAATAGTTACAATTAAAAAATAAAATAAAAAATAAAATAAAAATAAAAAATATTGAAACTGAAAGTAAAAACATAAAATAAAAAATAAAAATAAAAAATAAACAAATTTTTTTTTTGAAAAACCTCAATGATAGCCTATCTTGAACTATAAGGGGGTATGACCAATTACGTGCCACTGGGAGTCCTATAAGTAACAGCACCCCCATAGTGCTCTCACCCCCTTCTTTTACTGGAAACCAACACACCTCCAACAAAACAGGGAATGAGGTCCCCCCAGATCAAAACGCACAAAAGTGCAACAATCCCGGAACATCACACTTCCAATCCCCAACCAAAAAAAGGGGCCACTGGAAGGGCACCACAGAGCAGACCCCCAATCCACACACGGGGAAGGAGGGGGTCAATAATTGTTGATGAAGCAATTGAGGTCTAATTCTATGTTTAAGCCTCTAGGAAAAAGACATTTTAAAAGGAAAATCCACCGAGTTTCCAGTTGGGATAAGTCCCTCACCTGGTTTGAACCCCTCCAGGTCGGATATACAATGTCAATTCCACAAAACTGGAGTAAACTGGGATCCTGATCATGTTTTTCTTTAAAATGGAGGGACACACTGTGGTATTTAAATCCATTTTTAATATTGGTAATATGTTCGGATATGCGCACCTTTAGAAGTCTCTTAGTGTGCCCCACGTAAAATAAACCGCAGGGGCACCACATAAGATACACCACATACGATGAGTTACAAGTAATGAAATCTCTTATTTCAAAGGTTTCATTCTCATAATTGGTAATGCTCTTCATACCCCTATTACCTGTCCTCACCGTTCTGCAGCATACACACTTCCTGCATGGGAAAAATCCATTTAGATCAATTTTGATTGAGGGACGACCAGGTGGATCAAAAATCTTTTTCACCACCCTGTCTCTGAAGCCAGGGGCTCTTCTATAAATAAATTTAGGGTGTTCTGGTAAGACTTCACTCAAATGCCGATCTCTACAAAGAATATACCAATATTTCTTAAAAATCCTCTCAATCTCTCTATATTGACAATGGAAACTCGATATAAACCCCCACTGATGTTGTTCGTTAGAGATGACACTTTATTCTTCAAGCATTCTTCCCTTGGGATATTAGCCACTTGTTCCATAACCTCATTTAAGGAATTTTCCTGGTACCCGTTTTGCAGGAATCTCTCCTTCAATATATTAGCCTGTGAGAAATAATTTTCCTGTTCAGTACAATTCCGACGGACTCTCAGCATCTGTCCCTTAGGGATGTTCTTGATCCAAACAGTGTGATGACCACTCCTGATGGATAAGAAGCTGTTTCGATCCGTTGGTTTAAAGTACACACACGTGCCTAAAGAGTCACCTCTCCTTTCAATTGTCACGTCCAAGAAATTGACGGATCTGTCACTGACCTGAGACTCCAATTTGATGTTATTTCTGTTGGTATTCAGATACCCCAAAAACTCCACCACAGACTCCCTAGACCCCTCCCAAATAAATAGGAGGTCGTCTATGAAACTGCGGTAGAGTCTAAGTTGGGGCAATCGTCTACTGAAGACATATCTGTCCTCCCATTCCTCCATAAACAGGTTGGCGAGGCTGGAAGCATATTTTGCTCCCATCGCCACGCCAACCTGCTGTGAGAAGAAATGGCCGTTCCACCAAAAATAGTTGTGCGACATGCAGAAGTTCAAGGCCTGTCCTAGAAATCGTTTCTGCACATCAGGTATGTCTTCCCTACCGCTCAATGCCCAATTCAGTGACAAAGATGCATCCTCGTGCTGAATAATCGTATATAGTGAGGACACATCGGCCGTCACCAAATAGGTTTCAGCCGTGGAATTAAGATGGACCTCACCTAAACATTGAAGGAGGTCAGTCGTATCCCTAATAGGGATGAGCCGAACACCCCCCGGTACAATTCGCACCAGAACCTGTGAACGAACCGAAAATTTGCACGAACGTTAGAACCCCATTGACATCTATGGGACTCGAACGTTCAAAATCAAAAGTGCTCATTTTAAAGGCTAATTTGCATGGTATTGTCCTAAAAATGGTTTGGGGACCCGGGTCCTGCCCCAGGGGACATGTATCAATGCAAAAAAACTTTTTAAAACGGCCGTTTTTTCGGGAGAAGTGATTTTAATGATGCTTAAAGTAAAAAAAATAAATAAAAGTGAAATATTCCTTTAAATATCGTACCTGGGGGGTGTCTATAGTATGCCTGTAAAGTGCCACGTGTTTCCCGTGCTTAGAACAGTCCCTGCACAAAATGTCATTTTTAAAGGAAAAAAGTCATTTAAAACTGCTTGCGGCTTTAATGTAATGTCCGGTCCTGGCAATATGGATGAAAATCAGTGAGACAAATGGCATGGGTACCCCCAAGTCCATTACCAGGCCCTTAGGGTCTTGTATGGATATTAAGGGGAACCCCGCACCCAAATTAAAAAAGGAAACAGCAGTATACTGGCTCTGTACTCTGAACAGCAGTATACAGGCGGTGGAAACAAGACAGGGACTGTAGGTTTGTTATTAAGTAGAATCTGTTTGTAATTTTGAACTGGTACATTTTTAACGTGTTTAGCTCCAGCCAAAAAATCTATTTTAAGCTTTTTGGAAAACATAGGGAAGGGTTATAACCCCTGTGACATCTGTTTTGCTGTCTGTGCTCCTCTTCAGAAGATTTCACCTCACTTTTTGTCCCAATGACAAATATGTTTTGAAAATTTGAGGTTTTTTGTGAAACAAGGATTGGTGATAAAGCATCAGTGGAAAGGAGAAATGTTTATCCCATATTAACTTTTTCAGGAGAGAATTTCCCTTCCTAGGGGTAGATTTCATCTCACTTCCTGTTGTCTCCTTCCGTTTGCAAATAGGAGTCGTTTGTAAGTTGGATGTTTGAAAGTAGGGGCCTGCCCTATATACTCAGCATAAATTTGGGCATTAGGTGTTGTTGTGGCCACAA